>NW_027328741.1:14547247-15196791 GCF_048564905.1 Vicugna pacos | reverse complement strand
CCAATACACATGTAATTTACATTGTTAACATAAGCATGGAATTCCGTATTACGAGCATGTTTCATGCATCACGGATTCCTCAAACATGCATTTCTGAGTTGTGAACATGCGCATGACAGATGTTTCAACGACCAAAAATTACCTATGCACTCTGAAATATTTACTTTGACTTTGTAGCTTCTTCCTATCACCAGTTTCAAGAATCACACTTTGATAGCACAAAAACCCTCTTGGAGCGAATTCTTCCCTAGACATATGTAATTTGCATAGATTCCATCTACATGATATTCCGTGTTCCTTACATGCTACATACATGACGGCTTTGACAAACATGCATTCCTGAGTTGAGAGCATGTGGATTAATAATCTTTCATCCTCTATAAAAGGAATATTTTCATCTAGACACGTGTACACATTTTACACAAGCTTTCCCTAACACCAGGTTCAAATTCGTTCATTTTTCACAGAAAAATATTTCTGGAGCGATTTCCACCTAATAGGTATGTAATTTACATGAATTCCATCAACATGGCTTTCCGGGTTCCGTACATGCTACATGTATGACGGATTTGACAAACATGCATTCCAGAGTTGAGAGCATGTGGATTACTAATCTTTCATCCTCTATAAAAGGAATATATTCATCAAGACACGTGTAAAAATTTTCACAAGCTTTCCCTAACACCAGGTTCATATTCCTGAATTTTTCACGGAAAAATAGTTCTGGAACGATTTCCACCTAACAGATATGTAATTTACATGTATTCCAACAACATGGCATTCCGGGTTCCGTACATGCTACATGCATGATGGATTCGGCAATCATGCAGTTCTGACTTGTGAGCATGTGGATTACAGACCTTTCACCCTCCGAACAAGGCGTATATAGACTTAGAATTATTTACTCTGACTTCATAGGTTTTTCCTATCACCAGGTTCTAAAATCGGATATTGGCACCAGAAAACACTCTTTGAGCGAATTCTCACCAATACACATGTAATTTACATTGTTTACATAACCATGGAATTCCGTATTACGAGCATGTTTCATGCATCACGGATTCCTCAAACATGCATTTCTGAGTTGTGAACATGCGCATGACTGATATTTCAACCACCAAATAAGTTACCTATGCACTCTGAAATATTTACTTTGACTTTGTAGCTTCTTCCTATCACCAGTTTCAAGAATCACACTTTGATCTCACAAAAACACTCTTGGAGCGAATTCTTCCCTAGACATATGGAATTTGAATAGATTCCATCTACAAGTTATTCCGTGTTCTGTACATGATACATACATGACGGATATACAAATATACATTCCTGAGATGAGGGCATCTGGATTACTAATCTTTCCTCCTCTATAAAAGTACTATTTTCATCTAGACACGTGTAAACATTTTCACAAGCTTTCTCTAAAACCAGGTTCGAATTCGTGCATTTTTCACAAAAAATATTTCTGGAGCGATTTCCACCTAATAGGTATGTAATTTACATGAATTCCATCAACATGGCATTCCACGTTCCGTACATGTTTCATGCATGACGGATTCGGCAATCATGCAGTTCTGACTTGTGAGCATGTGGATTACCGACCTTTCACCCTCCGAACAAGGCGTATAAAGACTTAGAATTATTTACTATGACTTCATAGGTTTTTCCTTTCACCAGGTTCTAAAATTGGACATTTGGCACCAGAAAACACTCTTTGAGCGAATTCTCACCAATACACATGTAATTTACATTGTTTACATAACCATGGAATTCCGTATTACGAGCATGTTTCATGCATCACGGATTCCTCAAACATGCATTTCTGAGTTGTGAACATGCGCATGACTGATATTTCAACCACCAAACAAGTTACCAATGCACTCTGAAATATTTACTTTGACTTCGAAGCTTCTTCCTATCACCAGTTTCAAGAATCAAACTTTGATCCCAGAAAAACCATCTTGGAGCGAATTCTTCCCTAGACATATGTAATTTGAATAGATTACATCTACATGATATTCCGTGTAAGTTACATGCTACATAAATTACGGATTTGACAAACATGCATTCCTGAGTTGAGAGCATGTGGATTACTAATCTTTCACCCTTTATAAAAGGAATATTCTCATCTAGACACGTGTACACATTTTCACAAGCTTTCTCTAACACCAGGTTCGAATTCGTGCATTTTTCACAGAAAAATATTTCTGGAGCAATTTCCACCTAATAGGTATGTAATTTACATGAATTCCATCAACATGGCTTTCCTGGTTCCGTACATGCTACATATATGACGGATTTGACAAACATGCATTCCTGAGTTGAGAGCATGTGGATTACTAATCTTTCATCCTCTATAAAAGGAATATTTTCATCTAGACACGTGTACACTTTTTCACAAGCTTTACCTAACACCAGGTTCAAATTCGTGAATTTTTCACAGAAAAATAGTTCTGGAACAATTTCCACCTAACAGATATATAATTTACATGTATTCCAACAACATGGCATTCCGGGTTCCGTACATTCTACATGTATGAAGGATTTGGCAATCATGCGTTTCTGACTTGTGAGCATGTGGATTACAGACCTTTCACCCTCCGAACAAGGCGTATAAAGACTTAGAAATATTTACTCTGACTTCATAGGTTTTTCCTATCACCAGGTTCTAAAATCGGACATTTGGCACCGGAAAACACTCTTTCAGCGAATTCTCACCAATACACATGTAATTTACATTGTTTACATAACCATGGAATTCTGTATTACGAGCATGTTTCATGCATCACGGATTCCTCAAACATGCATTTCTGAGTTGTGAACATGCGCATGACTGATGTTTCAAACACCAAACAAATTACCTATGCACTCTGAAATATTTACTTTGACTTTGTAGCATCTTCCTATCACCAGTTTCAAGAATCACACTTTGATCCCATAAAAACCCTCTTTGTGCGAAATCTTCCATAGACATATGTAATTTGAATAGATTCCATCTATATGATATTCCGTGTTCCTTACATGCTAGATACATGACGGCTTTGACAAACATTCAGTCCTGAGTTCAGAGCTTGTGGATTAATAATCTATCATCCTGTATAAAAGGAATATTTTCATCTAGACACGTGTACACATTTTCACAAGCTTTCCCTAACACCAGGTTCGAATTCGTGAATTTTTCACAGAAAAATTGTTCTGAAGCGTTTTCCACCTAACAGATATGTAATTTATATATATTCCAACAACATGGCATTCCGGGTTCCGTACATGCTACATGTATGACGGATTTGGCAATCATGCGTTTCTGACTTGTGAGCATGTGGATTACAGACCTTTCACACTCTTAACAAGGCGTATATATACTTAGAAATATTTTCTCTGACTTCATAGGTTTTTCCTATCACCAGGTTCTAAAATCGGACATTTGGCACCAGAAAACACTCTTTGAGCGAATTCTCACCAATACACATGTAATTTACATTGTTTACATAACCATGGAATTCTGTATTACGAGCATGTTTCATGCATCACGGATTCCTCAAACATGCATTTCTGAGTTGTGAACATGCGCATGACTGATATTTCAACCACCAAATAAGTTACCTATGCACTCTGAAATATTTACTTTGACTTTGTAGCTTCTTCCTATCACCAGTTTCAAGAATCACACTTTGATCTCAAAAAAACCCTCTTGGAGCGAATTCTTCCCTAGACATATGGAATTTGAATAGATTCCATCTACATGTTATTCCGTGTTCTGTACATGATACATACATGACGGATTCGACAAATATACATTCCTGAGTTGAGGGCATCTGGATTACTAATCTTTCCTCCTCTATAAAAGTACTATTTTCATCTAGACACGTGTAAACATTTTCAAAAGCTTTCTCTAAAACCAGGTTCGAATTCGTGCATTTTTCACAAAAAAATATTTCTGGAGCGATTTCCACCTAATAGGTATGTAATTTACATGAATTCCATCAACATGGCATTCCACGTTCCGTACATGTTTCATGCATGACGGATTCGGCAATCATGCAGTTCTGACTTGTGAGCATGTGGATTACCGACCTTTCACCCTCCGAACAAGGCGTATAAAGACTTAGAATTATTTACTATGACTTCATAGGTTTTTCCTATCACCAGGTTCTAAAATCGGACATTTGGCACCAGAAAACACTCTTTGAGCGAATTCTCACCAATACACATCTAATTTACATTGTTTACATAACCATGGAATTCCGTATTACGAGCATGTTTCATGCATCACGGATTCTTCAAACATGCATTTCTGAGTTGTGAACATGCGCATGACTGATATTTCAACCACCAAACAAGTTACCTATGCACTCTGAAATATTTACTTTGACTTCGAAGCTTCTTCCTATCACCAGTTTCAAGAATCACACATTGATCCCACAAAAACACTCTTGGAGCGAATTCTTCCCGAGACATATGTAATTTGAATAGATTCCATCTACATGATATTCCGTGTTCCTTACATGCTACATACATGACGGCTTTGACAAACATGCATTCCTGAGTTGAGAGCATGTGGATTACTAATCTTTCATCCTCTATAAAAGGAATATTTTCATCTAGACACGTGTACATATTTTCAAAAGCTTTCCCTAACACCAGGTTCAAATTCGTGAATTTTTCACAGAAAAATAGTTCTGTAACGATTTCCACCTAACAGATATATAATTTACATGTATTCCAACAACATGGCATTCAGGGTTCCGTACATTCTACATGTATGATGGATTTGGCAATCATGATTTCTGACTTGTGAGCATGTGGATTACAGAACTTTCACCCTCCGAAAAAGGCGTATAAAGACTTAGAAATATTTACTCTGACTTCATAGGTTTTTCCTATCACCAGGTTCTAAAATCGGACATTTGGCACCAGAAAACACTCTTTGAGCAAATTCTCACCAATACACATGTAAATTACATTGTTAACATAAGCATGGAATTCCGAATTACGAGCATGTTTCATGCATCACGGATTCCTCAAACATGCATTTCTGAGTTGTGAACATTCGCATGACTGATGTTTCAACCACCAAACAAGTTACCTATGCACTCTGAAATATTTACTTTGACTTTGTAGCTTCTTCCTATCACCAGTTTCAAGAATCACACTTTGATCCCACAAAAACCCTCTTGGAGCGAATACTTCCCTTGACATATGTAATTTGCATAGATCCCATCTACATGATATTCCGTGTTCCGTACATGCTACATACATGACGGATTCGACAAATATATATTCCTGTGTTGAGGGCATCTGGATTACTAATCTTTCCTCCTCTATAAAAGTATTATTTTCATCTAGATACGTGTACACATTTTCACAATCTTTCCCGAAAACCAGGTTCGAATTCGTGCATTTTTTACAAAAAAATATTTCTGGAGTGATTTCCACCTAATAGGTATGTAATTTACATGAATTCCATCAACATGGCTTTCCGGGGTCCGTACATGCTACATATATGACGGATTTGACAAACATGCATTCCTGAGTTGAGAGCATGTGGATTACTAATGTTTCATCCTGTATAAAAGGAATATTTTCATCTAGACACGTGTACACATTTTCACAAGCTTTCCCTAACACCAGGTTCGAATTCGTGAATTTTTCACAGAAAAATAGTTCTGGAGTTTTTTCCACCTAACAGATATGTAATTTACATATATTCCAACAACATGGCATTCCGGGTTCTGTACATGATACATGTATGACGGATTTGGCAATCATGCGTTTCTGACTTGTGAGCATGTGGATTACAGACCTTTCACACTCTTAAGAAGGCGTATATATACTTAAAAATAATTCCTCTGACTTCATAGGTTTTTCCTATCACCAGGTTCTAAAATCGGACATTTGGCACCAGAAAACACTCTTTGAGCGAATTCTCACCAATACACATGTAATTTACATTGTTTACATAACCATGGAATTCCGTATTACGAGCATGTTTCATGCATCTCGGATTCCTCAAACATGCATTTCTGAGTTGTGAACATGCGCATGACTGATGTTTCAACCACCAAACAAGTTACCTATGCACTCTGAAATATTTACTTTGACTTTGTAGCTTCTTCCTATCACCAGTTTCAAGAATCACACTTTGATCCCACAAAAACCCTGTTGGAGCGAATTCTTCCCTAGACATATGGAATTTGAATAGATTCCATCTACATGTTAGTCCGTGTTCTGTACATGATACATACATGACGGATTCGACAAATATACATTCCTGAGTTGAGGGCATCTGGATTACTAATCTTTCCTCCTCTATAAAAGTACTATTTTCATCTAGACACGTGTACACATTTTCACAAGCTTTCTCTAAAACCAGGTTCGAATTCGTGCATTTTTCACAAAAAAATATTTCTGGAGCGATTTCCACCTAATAGGTATGTAATTTACATGAATTCCATCAACATGGCATTCCACGTTCCGTACATGTTTCATGCATGACGGATTCGGCAATCATGCAGTTCTGACTTGTGAGCATGTGGATTACTGACCTTTCCTCCACCAAACAATGCGTATATATACTTAGAATTCTTTACTCGGACTTCATAGATTTTTCTATCACCAGGTTCTAAAATCAGACATCTGGCACCAGAAAACACTCTTTGAGCGAATTCTCACCAATACACATGTAATTTACATTGTTTACATAACCATGGCATTCCGTATTACGAACATGTTTCATGCATCACGGATTCCTCCAACTTGAATTTCTGAGTTGTAAACATGCGCATGAATGATGTTTCAACCACCAAACAAGTTACTTATGCACTATGAAATATTTATTTTGACTTCGTAGCTTCTTCCTATCACCAGTTTCAAGAATCACACTTTGATCCCAGAAAAACCCTCTTGGAGCGAATTCTACCCTAGAGATATGTAATTTGAATAGATTCCATCTACATGATATTCCGTGTTCCTTACATGCTACATACATAATGGCTTTGACAAACATGCATTCCTGAGTTGAGTGCATGTGGATTTCTAATCTTTCATCCTCTATAAAAGGAATATTTTCATCTAGACACGTGTACACATTTTCACAAGCTTTCCCTAACACCAGGTTCCAATTCGTGAATTTTTCACAGAAAAATAGTTCTGGAACGATTTCCACCTTAGAGATATATAATTTACATGTATTCCAACAACATGGCATTCCCGGTTCCGTACATGCTACATTTATGATGGATTTGGCAGTCATGCGTTTCTGACTTGTGAGCATGTGGATTACAGTCCTTTCACACTCTGAACAAGGCGTATAAATACTTAGAAATATTTCCTCTGACTTCTTAGGTTTTTCCTATCACCAGGTTCTAAAATCGGACATTTGGCACCAGAAACCACACTTTCAGCGAATTCTCACCAATACACATGTAATTTACATTGTTTACATAACCATGGAATTCCGTATTACGAGCATGTTTCATGCATCTCGGATTCCTCAAACATGCATTTCTGAATTGTGAACATGCGCATGACTGATGTTTCAACCTCCAAACAAGTTACCTATGCATTCTGAAATATTTACTTTGACTTTGTAGCTTCTTCCTATCACCAGTTTCAAGAATCACACTTTGATCCCACAAAAACCCTCTTGGAGCGAATTCTTCCCTAGACATATGTAATTTGCATAGATTCCATCTACATGATATTCCGTGTTCCGTACATGCTACATACATGACGGATTCGACAAATATACATTCCTGAGTTGAGGGCATCTGGATTACTAATCTTTCCTCCTCTATAAAAGTACTATTTTCATCTAGACACGTGTACACATTTTCACAACTTTTCCCTAACACCAGGTTCGAATTCGTGCATTTTTCTCAAAAAAATTTTCCTGGAGCGATTTCCACCTAATAGGTATGTAATTTACATGAATTCCATCAACATGGCATTCCGGGTTCCGTACATGCTGCATGCATGACGGATTCGGCAATCATGCAGTTCTGACTTGTGAGCATGTGGATTACTGACCTTTCCTCCACCAAACAATGCGTACATACACTTAGAATTCTTTACTCGGACTTCATAGATTTTTCTATCACCAGGTTCTAAAATCAGACATCTGGCACCAGAAAACACTCTTTAAGCGAATTCTCACAAATACACATGTAATTTACATTGTTTACATAACCATGGCATTCCGTATTACGTACAGGTTTCATGCATCACGGATTCCTCCAACTTGAATTTCTGAGTTGTAAACATGCGCATGACTGATGTTTCAACCACCAAACAAGTTACTTATGCACTATGAAATATTTATTTTGACTTCGTAGCTTCTTCCTATCACCAGTTTCAAGAATCACACTTTGATCTCAGAAAAACCCTCTTGGAGCGAATTCTACCCAAGAGATATGTAATTTGAATAGATTCCATCTACATGATATTCCATGTTCCTTACATGCTACATACATGACGGCTTTGACAAACATGCATTCCTAAGTTGAGTGCATATGGATTTCTAATCTTTCATCCTCTATAAAAGGAATATAGTCATCTAGACACGTGTACACATTTTCACAAGCTTTCCCTAACACCAGATGCGAATTCGTGAATTTTTCACAGAAAAATAGTTCTGGAACGATTTCCACCTTACAGATATGTAATTTACATGTATTCCAACAACATGGCATTCCCGGTTCCGTACATGCTATATGTATGATGGATTTGGCAGTCATGCGTTTCTGACTTGTGAGCATGTGGATTACAGTCCTTTCACACTCTGAACAAGGCGTATATATACTTAGAAATATTTCCTCTTACTTCTTAGGTTTTTCCTATTACCAGGTTCTAAAATCGGATATTTGGCACCAGAAAACACACTTTCAGCGAATTCTCACTAATACACATGTAATTTACATTGTTTACATAACCATGGAATTCCGTATTACGAGCATGTTTCATGCATCACGGATTCCTCAAACATGCATTTCTGAGTTGTGAACATGCGCATGACTGATGTTTCAACCACCAAACAAGTTACCTATGCACTCTGAAATATTTACTTTGACTTTGTAGCTTCTTCCTATCACCAGTATCAAGAATCACACTTTGATCCCACAAAAACCCTCTTGGAGCGAATTCTTCCGTAGACATATGTAATTTGCATAGATTCCATCTACATGATATTCCGTGTTCCTTACATGCTACATACATGATGGCTTTGACAAACATTCATTCCTGAGTTCAGAGCATGTGGATTACAAATCTTTCATCCTCTATAAAAGGAATATTTTCATCTAGACACGTGTACACATTTTCACAAGCTTTCCCTATCACCAGGTTCGAATTTGTGAATTTTTCACAGAAAAATAGTTCTGGAACGATTTCCACCTTACAGATATGTAATTTACATGTATTCCAACAACATGGCATTCCGGGTTCCGTACATGCTGCATGCATGACGGATTCGGCAATCATGCAGTTCTGACTTGTGAGCATGTGGATTACTGACCTTTCCTCCACCAAACAATGCGTATATACACTTAGAATTATTTACTCTGACTTCATAGATTTTTCTATCACCAGGTTCTAAAATCAGACATCTGGCACCAGAAAACACTCTTTGAGCGAATTCTCACAAATACACATGTAATTTACATTGTTTACATAACCATGGCATTCCGTATTACGAACAGGTTTCATGCATCACGGATTCCTCCAACTTGAATTTCTGAGTTGTAAACATGCGCATGACTGATGTTTCAACCACCAAACAAGTTACTTATGCACTATGAAATATTTATTTTGACTTCGTAGCTTCTTCCTATCACCAGTTTCAAGAATCACACTTTGATTTCACAAAAACACTCTTGGAGCGAATTCTTCCCTAGACATATGGAATTTGAATAGATTCCATCTACATGATATTCCATCTTCCTTACATGCTACATACATGACGGCTTTGACAAACATGCATTCCTAAGTTGAGTGCATATGGATTTCTAATCTTTCATCCTCTATAAAAGGAATATAGTCATCTAGACACGTGTACACATTTTCACAAGCTTTCCCTAACACCAGATGCGAATTCGTGAATTTTTCACAGAAAAATAGTTCTGGAACGATTTCCACCTTACAGATTTGTAATTTACATGTATTCCAACAACATGGCATTCCCGGTTCCGTACATGCTATATGTATGATGGATTTGGCAGTCATGCGTTTCTGACTTGTGAGCATGTGAATTACAGTCCTTTCACACTCTGAACAAGGCGTATATATACTTAGAAATATTTCCTCTGACTTCTTAGGTTTTTCCTATCACCATGTTCTAAAATCGGATATTTGGCACCAGAAAACACACTTTCAGCGAATTCTCACTAATACACATGTAATTTACATTGTTTACATAACCATGGAATTCCGTATTACGAGCATGTTTCATGCATCACGGATTCCTCAAACATGCATTTTTGAGTTGTGAACATGCGCATGACTGATGTTTCAACCACCAAACAAGTTACCTATGCACTCTGAAATATTTACTTTGACTTTGTAGCTTCTTCCTATCACCAGTATCAAGAATCACACTTTGATCCCACAAAAACCCTCTTGGAGCGAATTCTTCCCTAGACATATGTAATTTGAATAGATTCCATCTACATGATATTCCGTGTTCCTTACATGCTACATACATGATGGCTTTGACAAACATTCATTCCTGAGTTCAGAGCATGTGGATTACTAATCTTTCATCCTCTATAAAAGGAATATTTTCATCTAGACACGTGTACACATTTTCACAAGCTTTCCCTATCACCAGGTTCGAATTTGTGAATTTTTCACAGAAAAATAGTTCTGGAACGATTTCCACCTTACAGATATGTAATTTACATGTATTCCAACAACATGGCATTCCGGGTTCCGTACATGCTACATGTATGATGGATTTGGCAGTCATGCGTTTCTGACTTGTGAGCATGTTGATACAGACCTTTCACCCTCCGAACAAGGCGAATATAGACTTAGAAATATTTACTCTGACTTCATAGTTTTTTCCTATCACCAGGTTCTAAAATCGAACATTTGGCACCAGAAAACTGTCTTTGAGCGAATTCTCACAAATACACATGTAATTTACATTGTTTACATAACCATGGAATTCCGTATTACGAGCATGTTTCATGCATCTCGGATTCCTCAAACATGCATTTCTGAATTGTGAACATGCGCATGACTGATGTTTCAAACACCAAACAAGTTACCTATGCACTCTGAAATATTTACTTTGACTTTGTAGCTTCTTCCTATCACCAGTTTCAAGAATCACACTTTGATCCCACAAAAACCCTCTTGGAGCGAATTCTTCCCTAGACATATGTAATTTGCATAGATTCCATCTACATGATATTCCGTGTTCCGTACATGCTACATACATGACGGATTCGACAAATATAAATTCCTGAGTTGAGGGCATCTGGATTACTAATCTTTACTCCTCTCTATAAGTACTAATTTCATCTAGACACGTGTACACATTTTCACAAGCTTTCCCTAAAACCAGGTTCGAATTCGTGCATTTTTCACAAAAAAAATATTTCTGGAGCGATTTCCATCTAATAGGTATGTAATTTACATGAATTCCATCAACATGGCATTCTGGGTTCCGTACATGCTGCATGCATGACGGATTCGGCAATCATGCAGTTCTGACTTGTGAGCATGTGGATTACTGACCTTTCCTCCACCAAACAATGCCTATATACACTTAGAATTATTTACTCTGACTTCATAGATTTTTCTATCACCAGGTTCTAAAATCAGACATCTGGCACCAGAAAACACTCTTTGAGCGAATTCTCACAAATACACATGTAATTTACATTGTTTACATAACCATGGCATTCCGTATTACGAACATGTTTCATGCATCACGGATTCCTCAAACTTGAATTTCTGAGTTGTGAACATGCGCATGACTGATGTTTCAACCACCAAACAAGTTAATTTTGCACTATGAAATATTTATTTTGACTTTGTTGCTTCTTCCTATCACCAGTTTCAAGAATCACACTTTGATCCCAGAAAAAACCTCTTGGAGCGAATTCTACCCTAGAGATATTCAATTTCAATTGATTCCATCTACATGATATTCCGTGTTCCTAACATACTACATACGTGACGGCTTTGACAAACATGAATTCCTGAGTTGAGAGTATGTGGACTACTAATCTTTCATCCTCTATAAAAGGAATATTTTCATCTAGACACGTGTACACATTTTCACAAGCTTTCCCTAACACCAGGTTCGAATTCGTGAATTTTTCACAGAAAAATAGTTCTGGAGCATTTTCCACCTAACAGATATTTAATTTACATGTATTCCAACAGCATGGCTTTCCGGGTTTCGTACATGCTACATGTATGACCTATTTGGCAATCATGCGTTTCTGACTTGTGATCTTGTGGATTAAAGAACTTTCACACTCTGAACAAGGCGTATATATACTTAGAAATATTTCCTGTGACTTCTTAGGTTTTTCCTATCACCAGGTTCTAAAATCGTACATTTGGCACCAGAAAACTCTCTTTGAGCGAATTCTCACCAATACACATGTAATTTACATTGTTTACATAACCATGGAATTCCGTATTACGAGCATGTTTCATGCATCACGGATTCCTCAAACATGAATTTCTGAGTTGTGAACATGCGCATGACTGATGTTTCAACCACCAAACAAGTTACATATGCACTCTGAAATATTTATTTTGACTTTGTAGCTTCTTCCTATCACCAGTTTCAAGAATCACACTTTGATCCCACAAAAACCCTCTTGGAGCGAATTCTACCCTAGAGATATGTAATTTGAGTAGATTCCATCTACATGTTATTACGTGTTCCTTACATGCTACATACGTGACTGCTTTGACAAACATGCATTCCTGAGTTGAGAGCATGTGGATTAATAATCTTTCATCCTCTATAAAAGGAATATTTTCATCTAGACACGTGTACACATTTTCACAAGCTTTCCCTAACACCAGGTTCGAATTCGTGGATTTTTCACAGAAAAATTGTTCTGGAGCGTTTTCCACCTAACAGATATGTAATTTACATATAATCCAACAACATGGCATTCCGGGTTCCGTACATGCTACATGTATGACGGATTTGGCAATCATGCGTTTCTAACTTGTGAGCATGTGGATTACAGACCTTTCACACTCTTAACAAGGCGTATATATACTTAGAAATATTTCCTCTGACTTCATAGGTTTTTCCTATCACCAGGTTCTAAAATCGGACATTTGGCACCAGAAAACACTCTTTGAGCGAATTCTCACCAATACACATGTAATTTACATTGTTTACATAACCATGGAATTCCGTATTACGAGCATGTTTCATGCATCACGGATTCCTCAAACATGCATTTCTGAGTTGTGAACATGCGCATGACTGATGTTTCAACCACCAAACAAGTTACCTATGCACTCTGAAATATTTACTTTGACTTTGTAGCTTCTTCCTATCACCAGTTTCAAGAATCACAATTTGATCCCACAAAAACACTCTTGGAGCGAATCTTTCCCTAGACATATGTAATTTGCATAGATTCCATCTACATGATATTCCGTGTTCTGTACATACTACATACATGACGGATTCGACAAATATACATTCCTGAGTTGAGGTCATCTGGATTACTAATCTTTCCTCCTCTAAAAGTACTATTTTCATCAAGACACGTGTACACATTTTCACAAGTTTTCCTTAAAACCAGGTTCGAATTCGTGCATTGTTCACAAAAAAATATTTCTGGAGCGATTTCCACCTAGTAGGTATGTAATTTACATGAATTCCATCAACATGGCATTCCGGGTTCCATACATGTTACATGAATGACGGATTCGGCAATCATGCAGTTCTGACTTGTGAGCATGTGGATTACTGACCTTTCATCCACCAAACTATGCGTATAAACACTTAGAATTATTTACTCTATCTTCATAGATTTTTCTATCACCAGGTTCTAAAATCGGACATCTGGCACCAGAAAAAAATCTTTGAGCGAATTCTCAGAAATACACATGTAATTTACATTGTTTACATAACCATGGCATTCCGTATTACGAACATGTTTCATGCATCACTGATTCTTCAAACTTGAATTTCTGAGTTGTGAACATGCGCATGACTGATGTTTCAAACACCAAACAAGTTACCTATGCACTCTGAAATATATACTTTGATTTGTAGCTTCTTCCTATCACCAGTTTCAAGAATCACACTTTGATCCCACAAAAACCCTCTTGGAGCGAATTCTTCCCTAGACATATGTAATTTGCATAGATTCCATCTACATGATATTCCGTGTTCCGTACATGCTACATACATAACGGCTTTGACAAACATGCATTCCTGAGTTGAGAGCTTGTGGATTACTAATCTTTCATCCTCTATAAAAGGAATCTTTTCATCTAGACACGTGTACACATTTTCACAAGCTTTCCCTAACACCAGGTTCAAATTCGTGCATTTTTCACAGAAAAATAGTTCTGGAGCGATTTCCACCTAATAGGTATGTAATTTATATGAATTCCATCAACATGGATTTCCGGGTTCCGTTCATGCTACATGTATGACGGATTTGACAAACATGCATTCCTGAGTTGAGAGCATGTGGATTACTATCTTTCATCCTCTATAAAAGGAATATTTTCATCTAGACACGTGTACACATTTTCACAAGCTTTCCCTAACACCAGGTTCAAATTCGTGAATTTTTCACAGAAAAATACTTCTGGATCGATTTCCACCTAACAGATATGTAATTTACATGTGTACCAACAACATGGCATTCTGGGTTCCGTACATGCTACATGCATGACAGATTCGGCAATCATGCACTTCTGACTTGTGAGCATGTGGATTACAGACCTTTCACCCTCCGAACAAGGCGTATAAAGACTTAGAAGTATTTACTATGACTTCATAGGTTTTTCCTATCACCAGGTTCTAAAATCGGACATTTGGCACCAGAAAACACTCTTTGAGCGAATTCTCACCAGTACACATGTAATTTACATTGTTTACATAACCATGGAATTCCGTATTACGAGTATGTTTCATACATCACGGATTCCTCAAACATGCATTTCTGAGTTGTGAACATGCGCATGACTGATGTTTCAACCACCAAACAAGTTACCTATGCACTCTGAAATATTTACTTTGACTTTGTAGCTTCTTCCTATCACCAGTTTCAAGAATCACACTTTGATCCCACAAAAACCCTCTTGGAGCGAATTCTTCCCTAGACATATGTAATTTGCATAGATTCCATCTACATGATATTCCGTGTTCCGTACATGCTACATACATGACGGATTCTACAAATATACATTCTTGAGTTGAAGGCATCTGGATTACTTATCTTTCCTCCTCTATAAAAGTATTATTTTCATCTAGACACGTGTACACATTTTCACAAGCTTTCCCTAAAACCAGGTTCGAATTCGTGCATTTTTCACAAAAAAATATTTCTGGAGCGATTTCCACCTAATAGGTATGTAATTTACATGAATTCCATCAACATGGCATTCCGGGTTCCGTACATGCTACATGCATGACGGTTTCGGCAATCATGCAGTTCTGACTTGTGAGCATGTGGATTACTGACCTTTCATCCACCAAACAATGCGTATATACACTTAAAATTATTTACTCTGACTTCATAGATTTTTCTATCACCAGGTTCTAAAATCAGACATTTGGCACCAGGAAACACTCTTGGAGCGAATTCTCACAAATACACATGTAATTTACATTGTTTATATAACCATGGCATTCCGTATTACGAACATGTATCATGCACAACGGATTCCTCAAACTTGAATTTCTGAGTTGTGAACATGCGCATGACTGATATTTCAACCACCAAACAAGTTACCTATGCACTCTGAAATATTTACTTTGACTTCGTAGCTTCTTCTTATCACCAGTTTCAAGAATCACACTTTGATCCCAGAAAAACCCTCTTGGAGCGAATTCTACCCTAGAGATATTTAATTTGAGTAGATTCCTTCTACATGATATTCCGTGTTCCGTACATGCTACATACATAACGGCTTTGACAAACATGCATTCCTGAGTTGAGAGCTTGTGGATTACTAATCTTTCATCCTCTATAAAAGGAATCTTTTCATCTAGACACGTGTACACATTTTCACAAGCTTTCCCTAACACCAGGTTCAAATTCGTGCATTTTTCACAGAAAAATAGTTCTGGAGCGATTTCCACCTAATAGGTATGTAATTTATATGAATTCCATCAACATGGATTTCCGGGTTCCGTTCATGCTACATGTATGACGGATTTGACAAACATGCATTCCTGAGTTGAGAGCATGTGGATTACTATCTTTCATCCTCTATAAAAGGAATATTTTCATCTAGACACGTGTACACATTTTCACAAGCTTTCCCTAACACCAGGTTCAAATTCGTGAATTTTTCACAGAAAAATACTTCTGGATCGATTTCCACCTAACAGATATGTAATTTACATGTGTACCAACAACATGGCATTCTGGGTTCCGTACATGCTACATGCATGACAGATTCGGCAATCATGCACTTCTGACTTGTGAGCATGTGGATTACAGACCTTTCACCCTCCGAACAAGGCGTATAAAGACTTAGAAGTATTTACTATGACTTCATAGGTTTTTCCTATCACCAGGTTCTAAAATCGGACATTTGGCACCAGAAAACACTCTTTGAGAGAATTCTCACCAGTACACATGTAATTTACATTGTTTACATAACCATGGCATTCCGTATTACGAACATGTTTCATACATCACGGATTCTTCAAACATGCATTTCTGAGTTGTGAACATGCGCATGACTGATGTTTCAACCACCAAACAAGTTACCTATGCACTCTGAAATATTTACTTTGACTTTGTAGCTTCTTCCTATCACCAGTTTCAAGAATCACACTTTGATCCCACAAAAACCCTCTTGGAGCGAATTCTTCCCTAGACATATGTAATTTGCATAGATTCCATCTACATGATATTCCGTGTTCCGTACATGCTACATACATGACGGATTCTACAAATATACATTCTTGAGTTGAAGGCATCTGGATTACTTATCTTTCCTCCTCTATAAAAGTATTATTTTCATCTAGACACGTGTACACATTTTCACAAGCTTTCCCTAAAACCAGGTTCGAATTCGTGCATTTTTCACAAAAAAATATTTCTGGAGCGATTTCCACCTAATAGGTATGTAATTTACATGAATTCCATCAACATGGCATTCCGGGTTCCGTACATGCTACATGCATGACGGTTTCGGCAATCATGCAGTTCTGACTTGTGAGCATGTGGATTACTGACCTTTCATCCACCAAACAATGCGTATATACACTTAAAATTATTTACTCTGACTTCATAGATTTTTCTATCACCAGGTTCTAAAATCAGACATTTGGCACCAGGAAACACTCTTGGAGCGAATTCTCACAAATACACATGTAATTTACATTGTTTATATAACCATGGCATTCCGTATTACGAACATGTTTCATGCATCACGGATTCCTCAAACTTGAATTTCTGAGATGTGAACATGCGCATGACTGATATTTCAACCACCAAACAAGTTACCTATGCACTCTGAAATATTTACTTTGACTTCGTAGCTTCTTCTTATCACCAGTTTCAAGAATCACACTTTGATTCCAGAAAAACCCTCTTGGAGCGAATTCTACCCTAGAGATATTTAATTTGAGTAGATTCCTTCTACATGATATTCCGTGTTCCTTACATGCTACATACGTGACGGCTTTGACAAACATGCATTCCTGAGTTGAGAGCATGTGGATTACTAATCTTTCATCCTCTATAAAAGGAATATTTTCATCTAGACACGTGTACACATTTTCACAAGCTTTCCCTAACACTAGGTTCGAATTCGTGAATTTTTCACAGAAAAATTGTTCTGGAGCGTTTTCCACCTAACAGATATGTAATTTAAATATATTCCAACAACATGGCATTCCGGGTTCCGTACATGCTACATGTATGACGGATTTGGCAATCATGCGTTTCTGACTTGTGAGCATGTGGATTACAGTCCTTTCACACTCTGAACAAGGCGTATATATACTTAGAAATATTTCCTCTGACTTCATAGGTTTTTCCTATCACCAGGTTCTAAAATCGGACATTTGGCACCAGAAAACACTCTTTGAGCGAATTCTCACCAATGCACATGTAAATTACATTGTTTACATAACCATGGATTTCCGTATTACGAGCATGATTCATGCATCACGGATTCCTCAAACATGCATTTCTGAGTTGTGAACATGCGCATGACTGATGTTTCAACCACCAAACAAGTTACCTATGCACTCTGAAATATTTACTTTGACTTTGTAGCTTCTTCCTATCACCAGTTTCAAGAATCACACTTTGATCCCACAAAAACCCTCTTGGAGAGAATTCTTGCCTAGACATATATAATTGGAATAGATTCCATCTAAATGATATTCCGTGTTCTGTACGTGCTACATAAATGACGGATTCGACAAATATACATTCCTGAGTTGAGTTCATATGGATTACTAATCTTTCCTCCTCTATAAAAGTACTATTTTCATCTAGACACGTGTACACATTTTCACAAGCTTTCCTTAAAACCAGGTTCGAATTCGTGCATTGTTCACAAAAAATATTTCTGGAGCTTTTTCCACCTAATAGGTATGTAATTTACATGAATTCCATCAACATGGCATTCCGGGATCCGTACATGTTTCATGCATGACGGATTCGGCAATCATGCAGTTCTGACTTGTGAGCATGTGGATTACTGACCTTTCATCCACCAAACAATGCGTATATACACTTAGAATTATTTACTCTGACTTCATAGATTTTTCTATCACCAGGTTCTAAAATCAGACATCTGGCACCAGAAAACACTCTTTGAATGAATTCTCACAAATACACATGTAATTTACCTTGTTCACATAATCATAGCATTCCTTATTACGAACATGTTTCATGAATCACGGATTCCTCAAACTTGATTTCTGAGTTGTGAACATGTGCATGACTGATGTTTCAAACACCAAACAAGTTACCAATGCACTATGAAATATTTATTTTGACTTCGTAGCTTCTTCCTATCACCAGTTTCAAGAATCACACTTTTATCCCAGAAAAACCATCTTGGAGCGAATTCTTCCCTAGACATATGTAATTTGAATAGATTCCATCTACATGATATTCCGTGTTCCTTACATGCTACATTCATGACGGCTTTGACAAACATGCATTCCTGAGTTGAGTGCATGTGGATTACTAATCTTTCATCCTCTATAAAAGGAATATTTTCATCTAGACACGTGTACACATTTTCACAAACTTCCCCTAACACCAGGTTCGAATTCGTGAATTTTTCCCAGAAAAATAGTTCTGGAGCGTTTTCCACCTAACAGATATGTAATTTACATATATTCCAACAACATGGCATTCCGGGTTCCGTACATGCTACATGTATGACCTATTTGGCAATCATGCGTTTCTGACTTGTGAGCATGTGGATTACAGACCTTTCACACTCTTAACAAGGCGTATATAGACTTAGAAATATTTCCTCTGACTTCATAGGTTTTTCCTATCACCAGGTTCTAAAATCGGACATTTGGCACCAGAAAACACTCTTTCAGCGAATTCTCACCAATACACATGTAATTTACATTGTTTACATAACCATGGAATTCTGTATTACGAGTATGTTTCATGCATCACGGATTTCTCAAACATGCATTTCTCAGTTGTGAACATGCGCATGACTGATGTTTCAAACACAAAACAAGTTACCTATGCACTCTGAAATATTTACTTTGACTTTGTAGCATCTTCCTATCACCAGTTTCAAGAATCACACCTTGATCCCACAAAAACCCTCTTGGAGCGAATTCTTCCCTAGACATATGTAATTTGAATAGATTCCATCTACATGATATTCCGTGTTCCTTACATGCTAGATACATGACGGCTTTGACAAACATTCATTCCTGAGTTCAGAGCTTGTGGATTATTAATCTTTCATCCTCTATAAAAGGAATATTTTCATCTAGACACGTGTACACATTTTCACAAACTTTCCCTAACACCAGGTTCAAATTCGTGCATTTTTCAGAGAAAAATATTTCTGGAGCGATTTCTACCTAATAGGTATGTAATTTACATGAATTCCATCAACATGGCATTCCGGGTTCCGTACATGCTACATGCATGACGGATTCGGCAATCATGCAGTTCTGACTTGTGAGCATGTGGATTACAGACCTTTCACCCTCCGAACAAGGCGTATATAGACTTAGAATTATTTCCTCTGACTTCATAGGTTTTTCCTATCACCAGGTTCGAAAATCGGTCATTGGCACCAGAAAACACTCTTTGAGCGAATTCTCACCAATACACATGTAATTTACATTGTTTACATAACCATGGAATTCCGTATTACGAGCATGTTTCATGCATCTCGGATTCTTCAAACATGCATTTCTGAGTTGTGAACATGCGCATGACTGATATTTCAATCACCAAACAAGTTACCTATGCACTATGAAATATTTACTTTGATTTCGTAGCTTCTTCCTATCACAAGTTTCAAGAATCACACTTTGATCCCAGAAAAACCCTCTTGGAGCGAATTCGTCCATAGACATATGTAATTTGAGTAGATTCCATCTACATGATATTCCGTGTTCCTTACATGCTACATACGTGACGGCTTTGACAAACATGCATTCCTGAGTTGAGAGCATGTGGATTAATAATCTTTCATGCTGTATAAAAGGAATATTTTCATCTAGACACGTGTACACATTTTCACAAGCTTTCCCTAACACCAGGTTCGAATTCGTGAATTTTTCACAGAAAAAAAGTTCTGGAGCTTTTTCCACCTAACAGATATGTAATTTACATATATTCCAACAACATGGCATTCCGGATTCCGTACATGCTACATGTATGACGGAATTGGCAAACATGCGTTTCTGAATTTTGAGCATGTGGATTACAGAACTTTCACACTCTTAACAAGGCGTATATAGACTTAGAAATATTTCCTCTGACTTCATAGGTTTTTCCTATCACCAGGTTCTAAAATCGGACATTTGGCACCAGAAAACACTCTTTGAGCGAATTCTCACCAATACACATGTAATTTACATTGTTTACATAACCATGGAATTCCGTATTTCGAGCATGTTTCATGCATCAAGGATTCCTCAAACATGCATTTCTGAGTTGTGAACATGCGCATGACTGATATTTCAAACACCAAATAAGTTACCTATGCACTCTGAAATATTTACTTTGACTTTGTAGCTTCTTCCTATCACCAGTTTCAAGAATCACCCTTTGAACTCACAAAAACCCTCTTGGAGCGAATTCTTCCCTTGACATATGGAATTTGAATAGATTCCATCTACATGTTATTCCGTGTTCTGTACATGATACATATATGACGGATTCGACAAATATACATTCCTGAGTTGAGGTCATCTGGATTACTAAACTTTCCTCCTCTATAAATGTACTATTTTCTTCTAGACACGTGTACACATTTTCACAAGCTTTCCCTAACACCAGGTTCGAATTCGTGCATTTTTCAAAGAAAAATAGTTCTGGAGCGTTTTCCACCTAATAGGTATGTAATTTACATGAATTCCATCAACATGGCTTTCCGGGTTCCGTACATGCTTCATGTATGACGGATTTGACAAACATGCATTCCTGAGTTGAGAGCATGTGGATTACTGACCTTTCATCCACCAAACAATGCGTATATACACTTAGAGTTATTTACTCTGACTTCATAGATTTTTCTATCACCAGGTTCTAAAATCAGACACCTGGCACCAGGAAACTCTCTTGGAGCGAATTCTCACCAATACACATGTAATTTACATTGTTTACATAACTATGGAATTCCGTATTATGAGCATGTTTCATGCATCACGGATTCCTCAAACATGCATTTCTGAGTTGTGAACATGCGCATGACTGATGTTTCAAACACCAAACAAGTTACCTATGCACTCTGAAATATTTACTTTGACTTTGTAGCTTCTTCCTATCACCAGTTTCAAGAATCACACTTTGATCCCACAAAAGCCCTCTTGGAGCGAATTCTTCCCTAGAGATTTGTAATTTGAATAGATTCCATCTACATGATATTCCGTGTTCCGTACATGCTACATACATGACGGCTTTGACAAACATGCATTCCTGAGTTGAGAGCAGGTGGATTACTAATCTTTCACCCTCTATAAAAGGAATATTTTCATCTAGACACGTGTACACATTTTCACAAGCTATCCCTAACACCAGGTTCGAATTCGTGCATTTTTCACAGAAAAATATTTCTGGAGCGATTTCCACCTAATAGGTATGTAATTTACATGAATTCCATCAACATGGCTTTCCGGGTTCCGTACATGCTACATGTATGACGGATTTGACAAACATGCATTCCTGAGTTGGGAGCATGTGGATTACTAATCTTTCATCCTCTATAAAAGGAATATATTCATCTAGACACGTGTACAAATTTTCACAAGCTTTCCCTATCACCAGGTTCAAATTCCTGAATTTTTCACGGAAAAATAGTTCTGGAAAGATTTCCACCTAACAGATATGTAATTTACATGTATTCCAACAACATGGCATTCCGGGCTCCGTACATTCTACATGTATGACGGATTTGGCAATCATGCGTTTCTGACTTCTAAGCATGTGGATTACAGACCTTTCACCCTCCGAACAAGGCGTATAAAAAGTTAGAAATATTTACTATGACTTCATAGGTTTTTCGTATCACCAGGTTCTAAAATCGGACATTTGGCACCAGAAAACACTCTTTGAGCGAATTCTCACCAATACACATGTAATTTACATTGTTAACATAAGCATGGAATTCCGTATTACGAGCATGTTTCATGCATCACGGATTCCTCAAACATGCATTTCTGAGTTGTGAACATGCGCATGACTGATGTTTCAACCACCAAACAAGTTACCTATGCACTCTGAAATATTTACTTTGACTTTGTAGCTTCTTCCTATCACCAGTATCAAGAATCACACTTTGATCCCACAAAAAACCTCTTGGAGCGAATTCTTCCCTAGACATATGTAATTTGCATAGATTCCATCTACATGATATTCCGTGTTCCTTACATGCTACATACATGACGGCTTTGACAAACATGCATTCCTGAGTTGAGAGCATGTGGATTACTAATCTTTCATCCTCTATAAAAGGAATATTTTCATCTAGACACGTGTACACATTTTACACAAGCTTTCCCTAACACCAGGTTCAAATTCGTTCATTTATCACAGAAAAATATTTCTGGAGCGATTTCCACCTAATAGGTATGTAATTTACATGAATTCCATCAACATGGCTTTCCGGGTTCCGTACATGCTACATGTATGACGGATTTGACAAACATGCATTCCAGAGTTGAGAGCATGTGGATTACTAATCTTTCATCCTCTATAAAAGGAATATATTCATCAAGACACGTGTAAAAATTTTCACAAGCTTTCCCTAACACCAGGTTCAAATTCCTGAATTTTTCCCGGAAAAATAGTTCTGGAACGATTTCCACCTAACAGATATGTAATTTACATGTATTCCAACAACATGGCATTCCGGGTTCCGTACATGCTACATGCATGACGGATTCGGCAATCATGCAGTTCTGACTTGTGAGCATGTGGATTATAGACCTTTCACCCTCCAAACAAGGCGTATATAGACTTAGAATTATTTACTCTGACTTTATAGGTTTTTCCTATCACCAGGTTCTAAAATCGGATATTGGCACCAGAAAACACTCTTTGAGCGAATTCTCACCAATACACATGTAATTTACATTGTTTACATAACCATGGAATTCCGTATTACGAGCATGTTTCATGCATCTCGGATTCCTCAAACATGCATTTCTGAGTTGTGAACATGCGCATGACTGATATTTCAATCACCAAACAAGTTACCTATGCACTATGAAATATTTATTTTGACTTCGTAGCTTCTTCCTATCACCAGTTTCAAGAATCACACTTTGATCCCAGAAAAACCCTCTTGGAGCGTATTCGTCCATAGACATATGTAATTTGAGTAGATTCCATCTACATGATATTCCGTGTTCCTTACATGCTACATACATGACGGCTTTGACGAACATGCATTCCTGAGTTGAGAGCATGTGGATTAATAATCTTTCATCCTGTATAAAAGGAATATTTTCATCTAGACACGTGTACACATTTTCACAAGCTTTCCCTAACACCAGGTTCGAATTCGTGAATTTTTCACAGAAAAATAGTTCTGAAGCGTTTTCCACCTAACAGATATGTAATTTACATATATTCCAACAACATGGCATTCCGGGTTCCGTACATGCTACATGTATGACGGATTTGGCAATCATGCGTTTCTGACTTGTGAGCATGTGGATTACAGACCTTTCACACTCTTAACAAGGCGTATATATACTTAGAAATATTTTCTCTGACTTCATAGATTTTTCCTATCACCAGGTTCTAAAATCGGACATTTGGCACCAGAAAACACTCTTTCAGCGAATTCTCACCAATACACATGTAATTTACATTGT
This sequence comes from Vicugna pacos, assembly GCF_048564905.1. Taxonomy (NCBI): domain Eukaryota; kingdom Metazoa; phylum Chordata; class Mammalia; order Artiodactyla; family Camelidae; genus Vicugna; species Vicugna pacos. Next base: position 15,172,064 of record NW_027328741.1, on the reverse strand, counting down.
TTACATAACCATGGAATTCCGTATTACGAGCATGTTTCATGCATCACGGATTCCTCAAACATGCATTTCTGAGTTGTGAACATGCGCATGACTGATATTTCAACCACCAAATAAGTTACCTATGCACTCTGAAATATTTACTTTGACTTTGTAGCTTCTTCCTATCACCAGTTTCAAGAATCACACTTTGATTTCACAAAAACACTCTTGGAGCGAATTCTTCCCTTGACATATGGAATTTGAATAGATTCCATCTACATGTTATTCCGTGTTCTGTACATGATACATACATGACGGATTCGACAAATATACATTCCTGAGTTGAGGGCATCTGGATTACTAATCTTTCCTCCTCTATAAAAGTACTATTTTCATCTAGACACGTGTAAACATTTTCACAAGCTTTCTCTAAAACCAGGTTCGAATTCGTGCATTTTTCACAAAAAAATATTTCTGGAGCGATTTCCAACTAATAGGTATGTAATTTACATGAATTCCATCAACATGGCATTCCACGTTCCGTACATGTTTCATGCATGACGGATTCGCAAATCATGCAGTTCTGACTTGTGAGCATGTGGATTACCGACCTTTCACCCTCCGAACACGGCGTATAAAGACTTAGAATTATTTACTATGACTTCATAGGTTTTTCCTATCACCAGGTTCTAAAATTGGACATTTGGCACCAGAAAACACTCTTTGAGCGAATTCTCACCAATGCACATGTAATTTACATTGTTTACATAACCATGGCATTCCGTATTACGAGCATGTTTCATGCATCACGGATTCCTCAAACATGCATTTCTGAGTTGTGAACATGCGCATGACTGATATTTCAACCACCAAACAAGTTACCTATGCACTCTGAAATATTTACTTTGACTTCGAAGCTTCTTCCTATCACCAGTTTCAAGAATCAAACTTTGATCCCAGAAAAAACCTCTTGGAGCGAATTCTTCCCTAGACATATGTAATTTGAATAGATTACATCTACATGATATTCCGTGTACCTTACATGCTACATAAATTACGGATTTGACAAACATGCATTCCTGAGTTGAGAGCATGTGGATTACTAATCTTTCATCCTCTATAAAAGGAATATTTTCATCTAGACACGTGTACACATTTTCACAAGCTTTCCCTAACACCAGGTTCAAATTCGTGAATTTTTCACAGAAAAATAGTTCTGGAACGATTTCCACCTAACAGATATATAATTTACATGTATCCCAACAACATGGCATTCCGGGTTCCGTACATTCTACATGTATGACGGATTTGGCAATCATGCGTTTCTGACTTGTGAGCATGTGGATTACAGGCCTTTCACCCTCCGAACAAGGTGTATAAAGACTTAGAACTATTTACTCTGACTTCATAGTTTTTTCCTATCACCAGGTTCTAAAATCGGACATTTGGCACCAGAAAACGCTCTTTCAGCGAATTCTCACCAATACACATGTAATTTACATTGTTTACATAACCATGGAATTCTGTATTACGAGCATGTTTCATGCATCACGGATTCCTCAAACATGCATTTCTGAGTTGTGAACATGCGCATGACTGATGTTTCAAACACCAAACAAATTACCTATGCACTCTGAAATATTTACTTAGACTTTGTAGCATCTTCCTATCACCAGTTTCAAGAATCACACTTTGATCCCACAAAAACCCTCTTGGAGCGAAATCTTCCATAGACATATATAATTTGAATAGATTCCATCTATATGATATTCCGTGTTCCTTACATGCTAGATAAATGACGGCTTTGACAAACATTCATTCCTGAGTTCAGAGCATGTGGATTACTAATCTTTCATCCTCTATAAAAGGAATATATTCATCTAGACACGTGTACACATGTTCACAAGCTTTCCCTAACACCAGGTTCAAATTCGTGCATTTTTCAGAGAAAAATATTTCTGTAGCGATTTCTACCTAATAGGTATGTAATTTACATCAATTCCATCAACATGGCATTCCGGGTTCCGTACATGCTACATGCATGACGGATTCGGCAATCATGCAGTTCTGACTTGTGAGCATGTGGATTACAGACCTTTCACCCTCCGAACAAGGCGTATAAAGACTTAGAATTATTTACTATGACTTCATACGTTTTTCCTATCACCAGGTTCTAAAATCGGACATTGGCACCAGAAAACTCTCTTTGAGCGAATTCTCACCAATACACATGTAATTTACATTGTTTACATAACCATGGAATTCCGTATTACGAGCATGTTTCATGCATCACGGATTCCTCAAACATGCATTTCTGAGTTGTGAACATGCGCATGACTGATATTTCAACCACCAAATAAGTTACCTATTCACTCTGAAATATTTACTTTGACTTTGTAGCTTCTTCCTATCACCAGTTTCAAGAATCACACTTTGATCTCACAAAAACAATCTTGGAGCGAATTCTTCCCTAGACATATGGAATTTGAATAGATTCCATCTACATGTTATTCCGTGTTCTGTACATGATACATACATGACGGATTCGACAAATATACATTCCTGAGTTGAGGGCATCTGGATTACTAATCTTTCCTCCTCTATAAAAGTACTATTTTCATCTAGACACGTGTACACATTTTCACAAGCTTTCTCTAAAACCAGGTTCGAATTCGTGCATTTTTCACAAAAAATATTTCTGGAGCGATTTCCACCTAATAGGTATGTAATTTACATGAATTCCATCAACATGGCATTCCACGTTCCGTACATGCTTCATGCATGACGGATTCGGCAATCATGCAGTTCTGACTTGTGAGCATGTGGATTACTGACCTTTCCTCCACCAAACAATGCGTATATACACTTAGAATTATTTATTTGACTTCATAGTTTTTTCTATCACCAGGTTCTAAAATCGGACATCTGGGACCAGAAAACACTCTTTGAGCGAATTCTCACAAATACACATGTAATTTACATTGTTTACATAACCATGGCATTCCGTATTACGAACATGTTTCATGCATCACGGATTCCTCAAACTTGAATTTCTGAGTTGAGGACATGCGCATGACTGATATTTCAAACACCAAACAAGTTACTTTTGCACTATGAAATATTTATTTTGACTTCGTTGCTACTTCCTATCACCAGTTTCAAGAATCACACTTTGATCCCAGAAAAAACCTCTTGGAGCGAATTCTACCCTAGAGATATTTAATTTGAATGGATTCCATCTAAATGATATTCCGTGGTCCTTACATACTACATACGTGACGGCTTTGACAAACATGTATTCCTGAGTTGAGAGCATGTGGATTACTAATCTTTCATCCTCTATAAAAGGAATATATTCATCTAGACACGTGTACACATTTTCACAAGCTTTCCCTAACACCAGGTACGAATTCGTGAATGTTTCACAGAAAAATAGTTCTGGAGCGTTTTCCACCTAACAGATATGTAATTTACATGTATTCCAACAACATGGCATTCCGGGTTCCGTACATGCTACATGTATGACCTATTAAGCAATCATGCGTTTCTGACTTGTGAGCATGTGGATTACAGACCTTTCACACTCCGAACAAGGCGTATAAAGACTTAGAACTATTTACTCTGACTTCATAGGTTTTTCCTATCACCAGGTTCTAAAATCGGACATTTGGCACCAGAAAACACTCTTTCAGCGAATTCTCACCAATACACATGTAATTTACATTGTTTTCATAACCATGGAATTCTGTATTACGAGCATGTTTCATGCATCACGGATTCCTCAAACATGCATTTCTGAGTTGTGAACATGCGCATGACTGCTGTTTCAACCACCATACAAATTACCTATGCACTCTGAAATATTTACTTTGACTTTGTAGCATCTTCCTATCACCAGTTTCAAGAATCACACTATGATCCCACAAAAACCCTCTTGGAGCGAATTCTTCCATAGACATATGTAATTTGAATAGATACCATCTATATGATATTCCGTGTTCCTTACATGCTAGATACATGACGGCTTTGACAAACATTCATTCCAGAGTTCAGAGCAAGTGGATTACTAATCTTTCATCCTCTATAAAAGGAATATTTTCATCTAGACACGTGTACACATTATCACAAGCTTTCCCTAACACCAGGTTCAAATTCGCGCATTTTTCAGAGAAAAATATTTCTGAAGCGATTTCTACCTAATAGTTATGTAATTTACATGAATTCCATCAACATGGTATTCTGGGTTCCGTACATGCTACATGTATGATGGATTTGGCAATCATGCGTTTCTGACTTGTGAGCATGTGGATTATAGACATTTCACCCTCCGAACAAGGCGTATAAAGACTTAGAAATATTTATCCTGACTTCATAGGTTTTTCCTATCACCAGGTTCTAAAATCGGACATTTGGCGCCAGAAAACACTCTTTGAGCGAATTCTCACCAATACACATGTAATTTACATTGTTTACATAACCATGGTATTCCGTATTATGAGCATGATTCATGCATCACGGATTCCTCAAACATGCATTTCTGAGTTGTGAACATGCGCATGACTGATGTTTCAACCACCAAACAAGTTACCTATGCACTCTGAAATATTTACTTTGACTTTGTAGCTTCTTCCTATCTCCAGTTTCAAGAATCAGACTTTGATCCCACAAAAACCCTCTTGGAGCGAATTCTTCCCTAGACATATGTAATTTGAATAGATTCAAGCTACATGATATTCCGTGTTCAGTATATGCTACATATATGACGGATTCGACAAATATACATTCCTGAGTTGAGGGCATCTGGATTACTAATCTTTCCTCCTCTATAAAAGTATTATTTTCATCTAGACACGTGTACACATTTTCACAAGCTTTCCCTAAAGCCAGGTTCGAATTCGTGCATTTTTCACAGAAAAATATTTCTGGAGCGATTTCCACCTAATAGGTATGTAATTTACATGAATTCCATCAACATGGCATTCCGGGTTCCATACATGTTACATGAATGACGGATTCGGCAATCATGCAGTTCTTACTTGAGAGCATGTGGATTACTGACCTTTCATCCACCAAACAATGCGTATATACACTTAGAATTATTTACTCTGACTTCATAGATTTTTCTATCACCAGGTTCTAAAATCGGACATCTGGCACCAGAAAACAATCTTTGAGCGAATTCTCAGAAATACACATGTAATTTACATTGTTTACATAACCATGGCATTCCGTATTACGAACATGTTTCATGCATCACGGATTCCTCAAACTTGAATTTCTGAGTTGTGAACATGCGCATGACTGATGTTTCAACCACCAAACAAGTTACCTATGCACTCTGAAATATTTATTTTGACTTTGTAGCTTCTAACTATCACCAGTTTCAAGAATCACACTTTGATCCCACAAAAACCCTCTTGGAGCGAATTATTCCCTAGACATATGTAATTTGCATAGATTCCATCTACATTATATTCCGAGTTCCGTACATGCTACATATATGACGGATTTGACAAACATGCATTCTTGAGTTGAGAGCATGTGGATTACTAATCTTTCATCTCCTATAAAAGGAATATATTCATCTAGACACGTGTACAAATTTTCACAAGCTTTCCCTATCACCAGGTTCAAATTCCTGAATTTTTCACGGAAAAATAGTTCTGGAACGATTTCCACCTAACAGATATGTAATTTACATGTATTCCAACAACATGGCATTCCGGGATCCGTAAATTCTACATGTATGACGGATTTGGCAATCATGCATTTCTGACTTGTTAGCATGTGGATTACAGAACTTTCACACTCCGAAAAATGCGTATAAAGACTTAGAAATATTTACTCTGACTTCATAGGTTTTTCCTATCACCAGGTTCTAAAATCGGACATTTGGCACCAGAAAACACTCTTTGAGCGAATTCTCACCAATACACATGTAATTTACATTGTTAACATAAGCATGGAATTCCGTATTACGAGCATGTTTCATGCATCACGGATTCTTCAAACATGCATTTCTGAGTTGTGAACATGCGCATGACTGATGTTTCAACCACCAAACAAGTTACATATGCACTCTGAAATATTTACTTTGACTTTGTAGCTTCTTCCTATCACCAGTAGCAAGAATCACACTTTGATCCCACAAAAAACCTCTTGGAGCGAATTCTTCCCTAGACATATGTAATATGATTAGATTCCATCTACATGATATTCCGTGTTCCGTACATGCTACATACATGACGGCTTTGACAAACATGCATTCCTGAGTTGAGGGCATGTGGATTAATAATCTTTCATCCTCTATAAAAGGAATATTTTCATCTAGACACGTGTACACATTTTCACAAGCTTTCCCTAACACCAGGTTCAAATTCCTGAATTTTTCACGGAAAAATAGTTCTGGAGCGATTTCCACCTAACAGATATGTAATTTACATGTATTCCAACAACATGGCATTCCGGGCTCCGTACATTCTACATGTATGACGGATTTGGCAATCATGCGTTTCTGACTTCTGAGCATGTGGATTACAGACCTTTCACCCTCCGAACAAGGCGTATAAAAAGTTAGAAATATTTACTATGACTTCATAGGTTTTTCCTATCACCAGGTTCTAAAATCGGACATTTGGCACCAGAAAACACTCTTTGAGCGAATTCTCACCAATACACATGTAATTTACATTGTTAACATAAGCATGGAATTCCGTATTACGAGCATGTTTCATGCATCACGGATTCCTCAAACATGCATTTCTGAGTTGTGAACATGCGCATGACAGATGTTTCAACGACCAAAAATTACCTATGCACTCTGAAATATTTACTTTGACTTTGTAGCTTCTTCCCATCACCAGTTTCAAGAATCACACTTTGATAAGACAAAAACCCTCTTGGAGCGAATTCTTCCCTAGACATATGTAATTTGCATAGATTCCATCTACATGATATTCCGTGTTCCTTACATGCTACATACATGACGGCTTTGACAAAAATGCATTCCTGAGTTGAGAGCATGTGGATTACTAATCTTTCATCCTCTATAAAAGGAATATTTTCATCTAGACACGTGTACACATTTTCACAAGCTTTCCCTAACACCAGGTTCAAATTCGTGAATTTTTCACAGAAAAATATTTCTGGAGTGATTTCCACCTAATAGGTATGTAATTTACATGAATTCCATCAACATGGCATTCCGGGTTCCGTACATGCTACATGCATGACGGATTCGGCAATCATGCAGTTCTGACTTGTGAGCATGTGGATTACTGACCTTTCATCCACCAAACAATGCGTATATACACTTAGAATTATTTACTCTGACTTCATAGATTTTTCTATCACCAGGTTCTAAAATCGGACATTTGGCACCAGAAAACACTCTTTCAGCGAATTCTCACCAATACACATGTAATTTACATTGTTTACATAACCATGGAATTCCGTATTACGAGCATGTTTCATGCATCACGGATTCCTCAAACATGCATTTCTGAGTTGTGAACATGCGCATGACTGATGTTTCAAACACCAAACAAGATACCTATGCACTCTGAAATATTTACTTTGACTTTGTAGCTTCTTCCTATCACCAGTTTCAAGAATCACCCTTTGATCCCACAAAAAACCTCTTGGAGCGAATTCTTCCCTAGAGATTTGTAATTTGAATAGATTCCATCTACATGATATTCCGTGTTCCGTACATGCTACATACATGACGGCTTTGACAAACATGCATTCCTGAGTTGAGAGCAGGTGGATTATTAATCTTTCACCCTCTATAAAAGGAATATTTTCATCTAGACATGTGTACACATTTTCACAAGCTATCCCTAACACCAGGTTCGAATTCGTGCATTTTTCACAGAAAAATATTTCTGGAGCGATTTCCACCTAATAGGTATGTAATTTACATGAATTCCATCAACATGGCTTTCCGGGTTCCGTACATGCTACATGTATGACGGATTTGACAAACATGCATTCCTGAGTTGGGAGCATGTGGATTACAAATCTTTCATCCTCTATAAAAGGAATATATTCATCTAGACACGTGTACATATTTTCACAAGCTTTCCCTATCACCAGGTTCAAATTCCTGAATTTTCACGGAAAAATAGTTCTGGAACGATTTCCACCTAACAGATATGTAATTTACATGTATTCCAACAACATGGCATTCCGGGATCCGTAAATTCTACATGTATGACGGATTTGGCAATCATGCATTTCTGACTTGTTAGCATGTGGACTACAGACCTTTCACACTCCGAAAAAGGCGTATAAAGACTTAGAAATATTTACTCTGACTTCATAGGTTTTTCCTATCACCAGGTTCTAAAATCGGACATTTGGCACCAGAAAACACTCTTTGAGCGAATTCTCACCAATACACATGTAATTTACATTGTTAACATAAGCATGGAATTCCGTATTACGAGCATGTTTCATGCATCACGGATTCCTCAAACATGCATTTCTGAGTTGTGAACATGCGCATGACTGATGTTTCAACCACCAAACAAGTTACCTATGCACTCTGAAATATTTAATTTGACTTTGTAGCTTCTTCCTATCACCAGTATCAAGAATCACACTTTGATCCCACAAAAAACCTCTTGGAGCGAATTCTTCCCTGGACAAATGTAATATGATTAGATTCCATCTACATGATATTCCGTGTTCCGTACATGCTACATACATGACGGCTTTGACAAACATGCATTCCTGAGTTGAGGGCATGTGGATTAATAAGCTTTCATCCTCTATAAAAGGAATAATTTCATCTAGACACGTGTACACATTTTCACAAGCTTTCCCTAACACCAGGTTCAAATTCCTGAATTTTTCACGGAAAAATAGTTCTGGAGCGATTTCCACCTAACAGATATGTAATTTACATGTATTCCAACAACATGGCATTCCGGGCTCCGTACATTTTACATGTATGACGGATTTGGCAATCATGCGTTTCTGACTTCTGAGCATGTGGATTACAGACCTTTCACCCTCCGAACAAGGCGTATAAAAAGTTAGAAATATTTACTATGACTTCATAGGTTTTTCGTATCACCAGGTTCTAAAATCGGACATTTGGCACCAGAAAACACTCTTTGAGCGAATTCTCACCAATACACATGTAATTTACATTGTTAACATAAGCATGGAATTCCGTATTACGAGCATGTTTCATGCATCACGGATTCCTCAAACATGCATTTCTGAGTTGTGAACATGCGCATGACAGATGTTTCAACGACCAAAAATTACCTATGCACTCTGAAATATTTACTTTGACTTTGTAGCTTCTTCCTATCACCAGTTTCAAGAATCACACTTTGATAGCACAAAAACCCTCTTGGAGCGAATTCTTCCCTAGACATATGTAATTTGCATAGATTCCATCTACATGATATTCCGTGTTCCTTACATGCTACATACATGACGGCTTTGACAAACATGCATTCCTGAGTTGAGAGCATGTGGATTAATAATCTTTCATCCTCTATAAAAGGAATATTTTCATCTAGACACGTGTACACATTTTACACAAGCTTTCCCTAACACCAGGTTCAAATTCGTTCATTTTTCACAGAAAAATATTTCTGGAGCGATTTCCACCTAATAGGTATGTAATTTACATGAATTCCATCAACATGGCTTTCCGGGTTCCGTACATGCTACATGTATGACGGATTTGACAAACATGCATTCCAGAGTTGAGAGCATGTGGATTACTAATCTTTCATCCTCTATAAAAGGAATATATTCATCAAGACACGTGTAAAAATTTTCACAAGCTTTCCCTAACACCAGGTTCATATTCCTGAATTTTTCACGGAAAAATAGTTCTGGAACGATTTCCACCTAACAGATATGTAATTTACATGTATTCCAACAACATGGCATTCCGGGTTCCGTACATGCTACATGCATGATGGATTCGGCAATCATGCAGTTCTGACTTGTGAGCATGTGGATTACAGACCTTTCACCCTCCGAACAAGGCGTATATAGACTTAGAATTATTTACTCTGACTTCATAGGTTTTTCCTATCACCAGGTTCTAAAATCGGATATTGGCACCAGAAAACACTCTTTGAGCGAATTCTCACCAATACACATGTAATTTACATTGTTTACATAACCATGGAATTCCGTATTACGAGCATGTTTCATGCATCACGGATTCCTCAAACATGCATTTCTGAGTTGTGAACATGCGCATGACTGATATTTCAACCACCAAATAAGTTACCTATGCACTCTGAAATATTTACTTTGACTTTGTAGCTTCTTCCTATCACCAGTTTCAAGAATCACACTTTGATCTCACAAAAACACTCTTGGAGCGAATTCTTCCCTAGACATATGGAATTTGAATAGATTCCATCTACATGTTATTCCGTGTTCTGTACATGATACATACATGACGGATATACAAATATACATTCCTGAGATGAGGGCATCTGGATTACTAATCTTTCCTCCTCTATAAAAGTACTATTTTCATCTAGACACGTGTAAACATTTTCACAAGCTTTCTCTAAAACCAGGTTCGAATTCGTGCATTTTTCACAAAAAATATTTCTGGAGCGATTTCCACCTAATAGGTATGTAATTTACATGAATTCCATCAACATGGCATTCCACGTTCCGTACATGTTTCATGCATGACGGATTCGGCAATCATGCAGTTCTGACTTGTGAGCATGTGGATTACCGACCTTTCACCCTCCGAACAAGGCGTATAAAGACTTAGAAGTATTTACTATGACTTCATAGGTTTTTCCTATCACCAGGTTCTAAAATTGGACATTTGGCACCAGAAAACACTCTTTGAGCGAATTCTCACCAATACACATGTAATTTACATTGTTTACATAACCATGGAATTCCGTATTACGAGCATGTTTCATGCATCACGGATTCCTCAAACATGCATTTCTGAGTTGTGAACATGCGCATGACTGATATTTCAACCACCAAACAAGTTACCAATGCACTCTGAAATATTTACTTTGACTTCGAAGCTTCTTCCTATCACCAGTTTCAAGAATCAAACTTTGATCCCAGAAAAACCATCTTGGAGCGAATTCTTCCCTAGACATATGTAATTTGAATAGATTACATCTACATGATATTCCGTGTAAGTTACATGCTACATAAATTACGGATTTGACAAACATGCATTCCTGAGTTGAGAGCATGTGGATTACTAATCTTTCACACTTTATAAAAGGAATATTCTCATCTAGACACGTGTACACATTTTCACAAGCTTTCTCTAACACCAGGTTCGAATTCGTGCATTTTTCACAGAAAAATATTTCTGGAGCAATTTCCACCTAATAGGTATGTAATTTACATGAATTCCATCAACATGGCTTTCCTGGTTCCGTACATGCTACATATATGACGGATTTGACAAACATGCATTCCTGAGTTGAGAGCATGTGGATTACTAATCTTTCATCCTCTATAAAAGGAATATTTTCATCTAGACACGTGTACACTTTTTCACAAGCTTTCCCTAACACCAGGTTCAAATTCGTGAATTTTTCACAGAAAAATAGTTCTGGAACAATTTCCACCTAACAGATATATAATTTACATGTATTCCAACAACATGGCATTCCGGGTTCCGTACATTCTACATGTATGAAGGATTTGGCAATCATGCGTTTCTGACTTGTGAGCATGTGGATTACAGACCTTTCACCCTCCGAACAAGGCGTATAAAGACTTAGAAATATTTACTCTGACTTCATAGGTTTTTCCTATCACCAGGTTCTAAAATCGGACATTTGGCACCGGAAAACACTCTTTCAGCGAATTCTCACCAATACACATGTAATTTACATTGTTTACATAACCATGGAATTCTGTATTACGAGCATGTTTCATGCATCACGGATTCCTCAAACATGCATTTCTGAGTTGTGAACATGCGCATGACTGATGTTTCAAACACCAAACAAATTACCTATGCACTCTGAAATATTTACTTTGACTTTGTAGCATCTTCCTATCACCAGTTTCAAGAATCACACTTTGATCCCACAAAAACCCTCTTGGTGCGAAATCTTCCATAGACATATGTAATTTGAATAGATTCCATCTATATGATATTCCGTGTTCCTTACATGCTAGATACATGACGGCTTTGACAAACATTCAGTCCTGAGTTCAGAGCTTGTGGATTAATAATCTATCATCCTGTATAAAAGGAATATTTTCATCTAGACACGTGTACACATTTTCACAAGCTTTCCCTAACACCAGGTTCGAATTCGTGAATTTTTCACAGAAAAATTGTTCTGAAGCGTTTTCCACCTAACAGATATGTAATTTATATATATTCCAACAACATGGCATTCCGGGTTCCGTACATGCTACATGTATGACGGATTTGGCAATCATGCGTTTCTGACTTGTGAGCATGTGGATTACAGACCTTTCACACTCTTAACAAGGCGTATATATACTTAGAAATATTTTCTCTGACTTCATAGGTTTTTCCTATCACCAGGTTCTAAAATCGGACATTTGGCACCAGAAAACACTCTTTGAGCGAATTCTCACCAATACACATGTAATTTACATTGTTTACATAACCATGGAATTCTGTATTACGAGCATGTTTCATGCATCACGGATTCCTCAAACATGCATTTCTGAGTTGTGAACATGCGCATGACTGATATTTCAACCACCAAATAAGTTACCTATGCACTCTGAAATATTTACTTTGACTTTGTAGCTTCTTCCTATCACCAGTTTCAAGAATCACACTTTGATCTCACAAAAACCCTCTTGGAGCGAATTCTTCCCTAGACATATGGAATTTGAATAGATTCCATCTACATGTTATTCCGTGTTCTGTACATGATACATACATGACGGATTCGACAAATATACATTCCTGAGTTGAGGGCATCTGGATTACTAATCTTTCCTCCTCTATAAAAGTACTATTTTCATCTAGACACGTGTAAACATTTTCAAAAGCTTTCTCTAAAACCAGGTTCGAATTCGTGCATTTTTCACAAAAAAATATTTCTGGAGCGATTTCCACCTAATAGGTATGTAATTTACATGAATTCCATCAACATGGCATTCCACGTTCCGTACATGTTTCATGCATGACGGATTCGGCAATCATGCAGTTCTGACTTGTGAGCATGTGGATTACCGACCTTTCACCCTCCGAACAAGGCGTATAAAGACTTAGAATTATTTACTATGACTTCATAGGTTTTTCCTATCACCAGGTTCTAAAATCGGACATTTGGCACCAGAAAACACTCTTTGAGCGAATTCTCACCAATACACATCTAATTTACATTGTTTACATAACCATGGAATTCCGTATTACGAGCATGTTTCATGCATCACGGATTCTTCAAACATGCATTTCTGAGTTGTGAACATGCGCATGACTGATATTTCAACCACCAAACAAGTTACCTATGCACTCTGAAATATTTACTTTGACTTCGAAGCTTCTTCCTATCACCAGTTTCAAGAATCAAACTTTGACCCCAGAAAAACCCTCTTGGAGCGAATTCTTCCCTAGACATATGTAATTTGAATAGATTACATCTACATGATATTCCGTGTTCCTTATATGCTACATAAATTACGGATTTGACAAACATGCATTCCTGAGTTGAGAGCATGTGGATTACTAATCTTTCACCCTCTATAAAAGGAATATTCTCATCTAGACACGTGTACACATTTTCACAAGCTTTCCCTAACACCAGGTTCGAATTCGTGCATTTTTCACAGAAAAATATTTCTGGAGCAATTTCCACCTAATAGGTATGTAATTTACATGAATTCCATCAACATGGCTTTCCGGGTTCCGTACATGCTACATATATGACGGATTTGACAAACATGCATTCCTGAGTTGAGAGCATGTGGATTACTAATCTTTCATCCTCTATAAAAGGAATATTTTCATCTAGACACGTGTACACATTTTCACAAGCTTTCCCTAACACCAGGTTCAAATTCGTGAATTTTTCACAGAAAAATAGATCTGGAACGATTTCCACCTAACAGATATATAATTTACATGTATTCCAACATATGGCATTCCGGGTTCCGTACATTCTACATGTATGACGGATTTGGCAATCATGCGTTTCTGACTTGTGAGCATGTGGATTACAGACCTTTCACCCTCCGAACAAGGCGTATAAAGACTTAGAATTATTTACTCTGACTTCATAGGTTTTTCCTATCACCAGGTTCTAAAATCGGACATTTGGCACCAGAAAACACTCTTTCAGCGAATTCTCACCAATACACATGTAGTTTACATAGTTTACATAACCATGGAATTCCGTATTACGAGCATGATTCATGCATCACGGATTCCTCAAACATGCATTTCTGAGTTGTGAACATGCGCATGACTGATATTTCAACCACCAAACAAGTTACCTATGCACTCTGAAATATTTACTTTGACTTCGAAGCTTCTTCCTATCACCAGTTTCAAGAATCAAACTTTGACCCCAGAAAAAACCTCTTGGAGCGAATTCTTCCCTAGACATATGTAATTTGAATAGATTCCATCTACATGTTATTCCGTGTTCTGTACATGATACATACTTGATGGATTCGACAAATATACATTCCTGAGTTGAGGTCATCTGGATTACTAAACTTTCCTCCTCTATAAAAGTACTAATTTCATCTAGACACGTGTACACATTTTCATAAACTTTCCCTAAAACTAGGTTCGAATTCGTGCATTGTTCACAAAAAAATATTTCTGGAGCTTTTTCCACCTAATAGGTATGTAATTTACATGAATTCCATATACATGGCATTCCGGGTTCCGTACATGCTTCATGCATGACGGATTCGGCAATCATGCAGTTCTGACTTGTGAGCATGTGGATTACTGACCTTTCATCCACCAAACAATGGGTATATACACTTAGAATTATTTACTCTGACTTCATACATTTTTCTATCACCAGGTTCTAAAATCAGACTTCTGGCACCAGAAAACACTCTTTGAATGAATTCTCACAAATACACATGTAATTTTCCTTGTTAACATAACCAAAGTATTCCTTATTACGAACATGTTTCATGCATCACGGATTCCTCAAACTTGATTTCTGAGTTGTGAACATGCGCATGACTGATATTTCAACCACCAAACAAGTTACCTATGCACTCTCAAATATTTACTTTGACTTTGTAGCTTCTTCCTATCACCAGTTTCAAGAATCACACTTTGATCCCACAAAAACCCTCTTGGAGCGAAATCTTCCCTAGACATATGTAATTTGCATAGATTCCATCTACATGATATTCCGTGTTCCGTACATGCTACATACATGACGGCTTTGACAAACATGCATTCCTGAGTTGAGAGCATGTGGATTACTAATCTTTCATCATTTATAAAAGGAATATTTTCATCTAGATACGTGTACACATTTTAACAAGCTTTCCCTAACACCAGGTTCGAATTCGTGCATTTTTCACAGAAAAATAGTTCTGGAGCGATTTCCACCTAATAGGTATGTAATTTACATGAATTCCATCAACATGGCTTTCCGGATTCCATACATGCTACATGTATGACGGATTTGACAAACATGCATTCCTGAGTTGAGAGCATGTGGATTACTAATCTTTCATTCTCTATAAAAGGAATATATTCATCTAGACACGTGTACAAATTTTCACAAGCTTTCCCTATCACCAGGTTCAAATTCCTGAATTTTTCACGGAAAAATTGTTCTGGAACGATTTCCACATAACAGATATGTAATTTACATGTATTCCAACAACATGGCATTCCGGGTTCCGTACATGCTACATGTACGACGGATTTGGCAATCATGCGCTTCTGACTTGTGAGCATGTGGATTACAGACCTTTCACACTCCGAACAAGGCGTATAAATACTTAGAAATAATTCCTGTGACTTCATAGTTTTTTCCTATCTCCAGGTTCTAAAATCGGACACTTGGCACCAGAAAACACACTTTGAGCGAATTCTCACCAATATACATGTAATTTACATTGTTTACATAACCATGGATTTCCGTATTACGAGCATGTTTCATGCATCACGTATTCCTCAAACTTGAATTTCTGAGTTGTGAACATGCGCATGACTGATGTTTCAAACACCAAACAAGTTACCTATGCACTCTGAAATATTTACTTTGACTTTGTAGCTTCTTCCTATCACCAGTTTCAAGAATCACACTTTAATCCCACAAAAACCCTCTTGGAGCGAATTCTTCCCTAGACATATGTAATTTGAATAGATTCCATCTACATGATATTCCGTGTTCCTTACATGCTACATACATGACGGCTTTGACAAACATGCATTCCTGAGTTGAGGGCATGTGGATTACTTATCTTTCATCCTCTATACACGGAATATTTTCATCTAGACACGTGTACACATTTTCACAAGCTTTCCCTAACACCAGGTTCAAATTCGTGTATTTTTCACAGAAAAATATTTCTGGAGCGATTTATACCTAATAGGTATGTAATTTACATGAATTCCATCAACATGGCATTCCGGGTTCCGTACATGCTACATGCATGACGGATTCGGCAATCATGCAGTTCTGACATGTGAGAATGTGGATTACTGACCTTTCATCCACCAAACAATGCGTATATACACTTAGAATTATTTACTCTGACTTCATAGATTTTTCTATCACCAGGATCTAAAATCGGACATCTGGCACCAAAAAACAATCTTTCAGCGAATTCTCACCAATACACATGTAATTTACATTGTTTACATAACCATGGAATTCCGTATTACGAGCATGTTTCATGCATCACGGATTCCTCAAACATTCATTTCTGAGTTGTGAACATGCACATGACTGATGTTTCAACCACCAAACAAATTACCTATGCACTCTGAAATATTTACTTTTACTTTGTAGCTTCTTCCTATCACCAGTTTCAAGAATCACACTTTGATCCCACAAAAACCCTCTTGGAGCGAATTCTTCCCTTGAGATATGTAATTTGAATAGATTCCATCTACATGATATTCCGTGTTCCGTACATGCTACATACATGACGGCTTTGACAAACATGCATTCCTGAGTTGAGAGCATGTGGATTACTAATCTTTCACCCTCTATAAAAGGAATATTTTCATCTAGACACGTGTACACATTTTCACAAGCTTTCCCTAACACCAGGTTCGAATTCGTGCATTTTTCACAGAAAAATATTTCTGGAGCGATTTCCACCTAATAGGTATGTAATTTACATGAATCCCATCAACATGGCTTTCCGGGTTTCGTACATGATACATGCATGACGGATTTGGCAATCATGCGTTTCTGACTTCTAAGCATGTGGATTACAGACCTTTCACCCTCCGAACAAGGCGTATAAAATGTTAGAAATATTTACTATGACTTCATAGGTTTTTCCTATCACCAGGTTCTAAAATCGGACATTTGGAACCAGAAAACCCTCTTTGAGCGAATTCTCACCAATACACTTGTAATTTACATGGTTAACATAAGCATGGAATTCCGTATTACGAGCATGTTTCATGCATCACGGATTACTCAAACATGCATTTCTGAGTTGTGAACATGCGCATGACAGATGTTTCAACGACCAAAAAGTTACCTATGCACTCTGAAATATTTACTTTGACTTTGTAGCTTCTTCCTATCACCAGTTTCAAGAATCACACATTGATCCCACAAAAACACTCTTGGAGCGAATTCTTCCCGAGACATATGTAATTTGAATAGATTCCATCTACATGATATTCCGTGTTCCTTACATGCTACATACATGACGGCTTTGACAAACATGCATTCCTGAGTTGAGAGCATGTGGATTACTAATCTTTCATCCTCTATAAAAGGAATATTTTCATCTAGACACGTGTACATATTTTCAAAAGCTTTCCCTAACACCAGGTTCAAATTCGTGAATTTTTCACAGAAAAATAGTTCTGTAACGATTTCCACCTAACAGATATATAATTTACATGTATTCCAACAACATGGCATTCAGGGTTCCGTACATTCTACATGTATGATGGATTTGGCAATCATGATTTCTGACTTGTGAGCATGTGGATTACAGAACTTTCACCCTCCGAAAAAGGCGTATAAAGACTTAGAAATATTTACTCTGACTTCATAGGTTTTTCCTATCACCAGGTTCTAAAATCGGACATTTGGCACCAGAAAACACTCTTTGAGCAAATTCTCACCAATACACATGTAAATTACATTGTTAACATAAGCATGGAATTCCGTATTACGAGCATGTTTCATGCATCACGGATTCCTCAAACATGCATTTCTGAGTTGTGAACATTCGCATGACTGATGTTTCAACCACCAAACAAGTTACCTATGCACTCTGAAATATTTACTTTGACTTTGTAGCTTCTTCCTATCACCAGTTTCAAGAATCACACTTTGATCCCACAAAAACCCTCTTGGAGCGAATACTTCCCTTGACATATGTAATTTGCATAGATCCCATCTACATGATATTCCGTGTTCCGTACATGCTACATACATGACGGATTCGACAAATATATATTCCTGTGTTGAGGGCATCTGGATTACTAATCTTTCCTCCTCTATAAAAGTATTATTTTCATCTAGATACGTGTACACATTTTCACAATCTTTCCCGAAAACCAGGTTCGAATTCGTGCATTTTTTACAAAAAAATATTTCTGGAGTGATTTCCACCTAATAGGTATGTAATTTACATGAATTCCATCAACATGGCTTTCCGGGGTCCGTACATGCTACATATATGACGGATTTGACAAACATGCATTCCTGAGTTGAGAGCATGTGGATTACTAATGTTTCATCCTGTATAAAAGGAATATTTTCATCTAGACACGTGTACACATTTTCACAAGCTTTCCCTAACACCAGGTTCGAATTCGTGAATTTTTCACAGAAAAATAGTTCTGGAGTTTTTTCCACCTAACAGATATGTAATTTACATATATTCCAACAACATGGCATTCCGGGTTCTGTACATGCTACATGTATGACGGATTTGGCAATCATGCGTTTCTGACTTGTGAGCATGTGGATTACAGACCTTTCACACTCTTAAGAAGGCGTATATATACTTAAAAATAATTCCTCTGACTTCATAGGTTTTTCCTATCACCAGGTTCTAAAATCGGACATTTGGCACCAGAAAACACTCTTTGAGCGAATTCTCACCAATACACATGTAATTTACATTGTTTACATAACCATGGAATTCCGTATTACGAGCATGTTTCATGCATCTCGGATTCCTCAAACATGCATTTCTGAGTTGTGAACATGCGCATGACTGATGTTTCAACCACCAAACAAGTTACCTATGCACTCTGAAATATTTACTTTGACTTTGTAGCTTCTTCCTATCACCAGTTTCAAGAATCACACTTTGATCCCACAAAAACCCTGTTGGAGCGAATTCTTCCCTAGACATATGGAATTTGAATAGATTCCATCTACATGTTAGTCCGTGTTCTGTACATGATACATACATGACGGATTCGACAAATATACATTCCTGAGTTGAGGGCATCTGGATTACTAATCTTTCCTCCTCTATAAAAGTACTATTTTCATCTAGACACGTGTACACATTTTCACAAGCTTTCTCTAAAACCAGGTTCGAATTCGTGCATTTTTCACAAAAAAATATTTCTGGAGCGATTTCCACCTAATAGGTATGTAATTTACATGAATTCCATCAACATGGCATTCCACGTTCCGTACATGTTTCATGCATGACGGATTCGGCAATCATGCAGTTCTGACTTGTGAGCATGTGGATTACTGACCTTTCCTCCACCAAACAATGCGTATATATACTTAGAATTCTTTACTCGGACTTCATAGATTTTTCTATCACCAGGTTCTAAAATCAGACATCTGGCACCAGAAAACACTCTTTGAGCGAATTCTCACCAATACACATGTAATTTACATTGTTTACATAACCATGGCATTCCGTATTACGAACATGTTTCATGCATCACGGATTCCTCCAACTTGAATTTCTGAGTTGTAAACATGCGCATGAATGATGTTTCAACCACCAAACAAGTTACTTATGCACTATGAAATATTTATTTTGACTTCGTAGCTTCTTCCTATCACCAGTTTCAAGAATCACACTTTGATCCCAGAAAAACCCTCTTGGAGCGAATTCTACCCTAGAGATATGTAATTTGAATAGATTCCATCTACATGATATTCCGTGTTCCTTACATGCTACATACATGACGGCTTTGACAAACATGCATTCCTGAGTTGAGGGCATGTGGATTACTTATCTTTCATCCTCTATACACGGAATATTTTCATCTAGACACGTGTACACATTTTCACAAGCTTTCCCTAACACCAGGTTCGAATTCGTGAATTTTTCACAGAAAAATAGTTCTGGAGCATTTTCCACCTAACAGATATTTAATTTACATGTATTCCAACAGCATGGCTTTCCGGGTTTCGTACATGCTACATGTATGACCTATTTGGCAATCATGCGTTTCTGACTTGTGATCTTGTGGATTAAAGAACTTTCACACTCTGAACAAGGCGTATATATACTTAGAAATATTTCCTGTGACTTCTTAGGTTTTTCCTATCACCAGGTTCTAAAATCGGACATTTGGCACCAGAAAACTCTCTTTGAGCGAATTCTCACCAATACACATGTAATTTACATTGTTTACATAACCATGGAATTCCGTATTACGAGCATGTTTCATGCATCACGGATTCCTCAAACATGAATTTCTGAGTTGTGAACATGCGCATGACTGATGTTTCAACCACCAAACAAGTTACATATGCACTCTGAAATATTTATTTTGACTTTGTAGCTTCTTCCTATCACCAGTTTCAAGAATCACACTTTGATCCCACAAAAACCCTCTTGGAGCGAATTCTTCCCTAGACATATGGAATTTGAATAGATTCCATCTACATTATATTCCGTGTTCCGTACATGCTACATAAATGACGGATTCGACAAATATACATTCCTGAGTTGAGGTCATCTGGATTACTATTCTTTCATCCTCTATAAAAGTACTAATTTCATCTAGAAACGTGTACCTATTTTCACAAGCTTTCCTTAAAACCAGGTTCGAATTCGTGCATTTTTCACAAAATAATATTTCTGGAGCGATTTCCACCTAATAGGTATGTAATTTACATGAATTCCATCATCATGGCATTCCGGGTTCCGTACATGCTACATGAATGACGGATTTGGCAATCATGCAGTTCTGACTTGTGAGCATGTGGATTACTAACCTTTCATCCACCAAACAATGCGTATATACTCTTAGAATTATTTACTCTGACTTCATAGATTTTTCTATCACCAGGTTCTAAAATCAGATATCTGGCACCAGGAAACACTCTTGGAGCGAATTCTCACAAATACACATGTAATTTACATTGTTTACATAACCATGGAATTCCGTATTACGAGCATGTTTCATGCATCTCGGATTCTTCCAACATGCATTTCTGAGTTGTGAACATGCGCATGACTGATGTTTCAACCACCAAACAAGTTACTTATGCACTATGAAATATTTATTTTGACTTCGTAGCTTCTTCCTATCACCAGTTTCAAGAATCACACTTTGATCCCAGAAAAACCCTCTTGGAGCGAATTCTACCCTAGAGATATGTAATTTGAATAGATTCCATCTACATGATATTCCGTGTTCCTTACATGCTACATACATAACGGCTTTGACAAACATGCATTCCTGAGTTGAGTGCATGTGGATTTCTAATCTTTCATCCTCTATAAAAGGAATATTTTCATCTAGACACGTGTACACATTTTCACAAGCTTTCCCTAACACCAGGTTCCAATTCGTGAATTTTTCACAGAAAAATAGTTCTGGAACGATTTCCACCTTAGAGATATATAATTTACATGTATTCCAACAACATGGCATTCCCGGTTCCGTACATGCTACATTTATGATGGATTTGGCAGTCATGTGTTTCTGACTTGTGAGCATGTGGATTACAGTCCTTTCACACTCTGAACAAGGCGTATAAATACTTAGAAATATTTCCTCTGACTTCTTAGGTTTTTCCTATCACCAGGTTCTAAAATCGGACATTTGGCACCAGAAACCACACTTTCAGCGAATTCTCACCAATACACATGTAATTTACATTGTTTACATAACCATGGAATTCCGTATTACGAGCATGTTTCATGCATCTCGGATTCCTCAAACATGCATTTCTGAATTGTGAACATGCGCATGACTGATGTTTCAACCTCCAAACAAGTTACCTATGCATTCTGAAATATTTACTTTGACTTTGTAGCTTCTTCTATCACCAGTTTCAAGAATCACACTTTGATCCCACAAAAACCCTCTTGGAGCGAATTCTTCCCTAGACATATGTAATTTGCATAGATTCCATCTACATGATATTCCGTGTTCCGTACATGCTACATACATGACGGATTCGACAAATATACATTCCTGAGTTGAGGGCATCTGGATTACTAATCTTTCCTCCTCTATAAAAGTACTATTTTCATCTAGACACGTGTACACATTTTCACAACTTTTCCCTAACACCAGGTTCGAATTCGTGCATTTTTCACAAAAAAATTTTCCTGGAGCGATTTCCACCTAATAGGTATGTAATTTACATGAATTCCATCAACATGGCATTCCGGGTTCCGTACATGCTGCATGCATGACGGATTCGGCAATCATGCAGTTCTGACTTGTGAGCATGTGGATTACTGACCTTTCCTCCACCAAACAATGCGTATATACACTTAGAATTATTTACTCTGACTTCATAGATTTTTCTATCACCAGGTTCTAAAATCAGACATCTGGCACCAGAAAACACTCTTTAAGCGAATTCTCACAAATACACATGTAATTTACATTGTTTACATAACCATGGCATTCCGTATTACGTACAGGTTTCATGCATCACGGATTCCTCCAACTTGAATTTCTGAGTTGTAAACATGCGCATGACTGATGTTTCAACCACCAAACAAGTTACTTATGCACTATGAAATATTTATTTTGACTTCGTAGCTTCTTCCTATCACCAGTTTCAAGAATCACACTTTGATCTCAGAAAAACCCTCTTGGAGCGAATTCTACCCAAGAGATATGTAATTTGAATAGATTCCATCTACATGATATTCCATGTTCCTTACATGCTACATACATGACGGCTTTGACAAACATGCATTCCTAAGTTGAGTGCATATGGATTTCTAATCTTTCATCCTCTATAAAAGGAATATAGTCATCTAGACACGTGTACACATTTTCACAAGCTTTCCCTAACACCAGATGCGAATTCGTGAATTTTTCACAGAAAAATAGTTCTGGAACGATTTCCACCTTACAGATATGTAATTTACATGTATTCCAACAACATGGCATTCCCGGTTCCGTACATGCTATATGTATGATGGATTTGGCAGTCATGCGTTTCTGACTTGTGAGCATGTGGATTACAGTCCTTTCACACTCTGAACAAGGCGTATATATACTTAGAAATATTTCCTCTGACTTCTTAGGTTTTTCCTATTACCAGGTTCTAAAATCGGATATTTGGCACCAGAAAACACACTTTCAGCGAATTCTCACTAATACACATGTAATTTACATTGTTTACATAACCATGGAATTCCGTATTACGAGCATGTTTCATGCATCACGGATTCCTCAAACATGCATTTCTGAGTTGTGAACATGCGCATGACTGATGTTTCAACCACCAAACAAGTTACCTATGCACTCTGAAATATTTACTTTGACTTTGTAGCTTCTTCCTATCACCAGTATCAAGAATCACACTTTGATCCCACAAAAACCCTCTTGGAGCGAATTCTTCCCTAGACATATGTAATTTGAATAGATTCCATCTACATGATATTCCGTGTTCCTTACATGCTACATACATGATGGCTTTGACAAACATTCATTCCTGAGTTCAGAGCATGTGGATTACAAATCTTTCATCCTCTATAAAAGGAATATTTTCATCTAGACACGTGTACACATTTTCACAAGCTTTCCCTATCACCAGGTTCGAATTTGTGAATTTTTCACAGAAAAATAGTTCTGGAACGATTTCCACCTTACAGATATGTAATTTACATGTATTCCAACAACATGGCATTCCGGGTTCCGTACATGCTGCATGCATGACGGATTCGGCAATCATGCAGTTCTGACTTGTGAGCATGTGGATTACTGACCTTTCCTCCACCAAACAATGCGTATATACACTTAGAATTATTTACTCTGACTTCATAGATTTTTCTATCACCAGGTTCTAAAATCAGACATCTGGCACCAGAAAACACTCTTTGAGCGAATTCTCACAAATACACATGTAATTTACATTGTTTACATAACCATGGCATTCCGTATTACGAACAGGTTTCATGCATCACGGATTCCTCCAACTTGAATTTCTGAGTTGTAAACATGCGCATGACTGATGTTTCAACCACCAAACAAGTTACTTATGCACTATGAAATATTTATTTTGACTTCGTAGCTTCTTCCTATCACCAGTTTCAAGAATCACACTTTGATCTCAGAAAAACCCTCTTGGAGCGAATTCTACCCTAGAGATATGTTATTTGAATAGATTCCATCTACATGATATTCCATCTTCCTTACATGCTACATACATGACGGCTTTGACAAACATGCATTCCTAAGTTGAGTGCATATGGATTTCTAATCTTTCATCCTCTATAAAAGGAATAGAGTCATCTAGACACGTGTACACATTTTCACAAGCTTTCCCTAACACCACATGCGAATTCGTGAATTTTTCACAGAAAAATATTTCTGGAACGATTTCCGCCTAACAGGTATATAATTTACATGTATTCCATCAACATGGCATTCCGGGTTCCGTACATTCTACATGTATGACGGATTTGGCAATCATGCGTTTCTGACTTGTGAGCATGTGGATTACAGATCTTTCACCCTCCGAACAAGGCGTATAAAGACTTAGAAATATTTACTATGACTTCATAGGTTTTTCCTATCACCAGGTTCTAAAATCGGACATTTGGCACCAGAAAACACTCTTTGAGCGAATTCTCACCAATACACATGTAATTTACATTGTTTACATAACCAAGGAATTCCTTAATACGAACATGTTTCATGCATCACGGATTCCTCACACATGCATTTCTGAGTTGTGAACATGCGCATGACTGATGTTTCAAACACCAAACTAGTTACTTATGCACTCTGAAATATTTGCTTTGACTTTGTAGCTTCTTACTATCACCAGTCTCAATAATCACACTTTGATCCCACAGAAACTCTCTTGGAGCGAATTTTCCCTAGACATATGTAATTTGCATAGATTCCATCTACATGATATTCCGTGTTCCGTACATGCTACATACATGATGGCTTTGAGAAACATCCATTCCTGAGTTGAGAGCATGTGGATTACTAATCTTTCATCCTCTATTAAAGGAATATTTTCATCTAGACACGTGTACAAATTTTCACAAGCTTTCCCTAACACCAGGTACAAATTCGTGAATTTTTCACAGAAAAATAGTTCTGGACCGATTTCCACCTAACAGATATATAATTTACATTTATTCCAACAACATGGCATTCCGGGTTCCGTACATTATACATGTATGACGGATTTGGCAATCATGCGTTTCTGACTTGTGAGCATGTGGATTACTGACCTTTCATCCACCAAACAATGCGTATATACACTTAGAATTATTTACTCTGACTTCATAGATTTTTCTATCACCAGGTTCTAAAATTGGACATCTGGCACCAGAAAACACTCTTTGAGAGAATTCTCACCAATACACATGTAATTTACATTGTTTACATAACCATGGAATTCCGTATTACGAGCATGTTTCATGCATCACGGATTCCTCAAACATGCATTTCTGAGTTGTGAACATGCGCATGACTGATATTTCAACCACCAAACAAGTTACATATGCACTCTGAAATATTAAATTTGACTTTGTAGCTTCGTCCTATCACCAGTTTCAAGAATCACACTTTGATCCCAGAAAAACCCTCTTGGAGCGAATTCTTCCCTAGACATATGTAATTTGCATAGATTCCATCTACATGATATTACGTGTTCCGTACATGCTACATACATGACGGCTTTGACAAACATGCATTCCTGAGTTGAGAGCATGTGGATTACTAATCTTTCCTCCTCTATAAAAGTACTATTTTCATCTAGACACGTGTACACATTTTCACAAGCTTTCCCTAACACCAGGTTCGAATTCGTGCATTTTTCACAGAAAAATCGTTCTGGAGCGATTTCCAACTTATAGGTATGTAATTTACATGAATTCCATCAACATGGCTTTCCAGGTTCCGTACATGCTACATGTATGACGGATTTGACAAACATGCATTCCTGAGTTGAGAACATGTGGATTACTAATCTTTCATCCTGTATAAAAGGAATATTTTCATCTAGACACGTGTACAAATTTTCACAAGCTTTCCCTAACACCAGGTTCAAATTCGTGAATTTTTCACAGAAAAATATTTCTGGAACGATTTCCACCTAACAGATATATAATTCACATGTATTCCATCAACATGGCATTCCGGGTTCCGTACATTCTACATGTATGACGGATTTGGCAATCATGCGTTTCTGACTTGTGAGCATGTGGATTACAGATCTTTCACCCTCCGAACAAGGCGTATAAAGACTTAGAAATATTTACTATGACTTCATAGGTTTTTCCTATCACCAGGTTCTAAAATCGGACATTTGGCACCAGAAAACACTCTTTGAGCGAATTCTCACCAATACACATGTAATTTACATTGTTTACATAACCAAGGAATTCCGTATTACGAGCATGTTTAATGAAACACGGATTCCTCAAACATGCATTTCTGAGTTGTGAACATGCGCATGACTGATGTTTCAACCACCAAACAAGTTACCTATGCACTCTGAAATATTTACTTTGACTTTGTAGCTTCTTCCTATCACCAGTCTCAAGAATCACACTTTGATCCCACAAAAACCCTCTTGGAGCGAATTCTTCCCTAGACATATGTAATTTGCATAGATTCCATCTACATGATATTCCGTGTTCCGTACATGCTACATACATGACGGATTCGACAAATATACATTCCTGAGTTGAGGGCATCTGGATTATTAATCTTTCCTCCTCTATAAAAGTATTATTTTCATCTAGACACGTGTACACATTTTCACAAGCTTTCCCTAAAACCAGGTTCGAATTCGTTCATTTTTCACAAAAAAAATATTTCTGGAGCGATTTCCACCTAATAGGTATGTAATTTACATGAATTCCATCAACATGGCATTCCGGGTTCCGTACATGCTACATGCATGACGGATTCGGCAATCATGCAGTTCTGACTTGTGAGCATGTGAATTACTGACCTTTCCTCCACCAAAAAATGCGTATATACACTTTGAATTATTTACTCTGACTTCATAGATTTTTCTATCACCAGGTTATAAAATCGGAAATCTGGCACCAGAAAACACTCTTTGAGCGAATTCTCACCAATACACATGTAATTTACATTGTTTACATAACCATGGCATTCCGTATTACGAACATGTTTCATGCATCACGGATTCCTCAAACTTGAATTTCTGAGTTGTGAACATGCGCATGACTGATGTTTCAACCACAAAACAAGTTACCTATGCACTCTGAAATTTATATTTTGACTTCGTAGCTTCTTCCTATCACCAGTTTCAAGAATCACACTTTGATCCCAGAAAAACCCTCTTGGAGCGAATTCTTCCCTAGACATATGTAATTTGAATAGATTCCATCTACCTGATATTCCGTGTTCCTTACATGCTACATACATGACGGCTTTGACAAACATGCATTCCTGAGTTGAGAGCATGTGGATTACTAATCTTTCATCCTCTATAAAAGGAATATTTTCATCTAGACACGTGCACACATTTTCACAAGCTTTCCCTAACACCAGGTTCGGAATCGGGCATTTTTCACAGAAAAATTGTTCTGGAGCGTATTCCACCTAACAGATATGTAATTTACATGTATTCCAACAACATGGCATTCCGGGTTCCGTACATGCTACATGTACGACGGATTTGGCAATCATGCGTTTCTGACTTGTGAGCATGTGGATTACAGACCTTTCACCCTCCGAACAAGGCGTATAAAGACTTAGAAATATTTCCTGTGACTTCATAGGTTTTTCCTATCACCAGGTTCTAAAATCGGACATTTGGCACCAGAAAAAACTCTTTGAGCGAATTCTCACCAATACACATGTAATTTACATTGTTTACATAACCATGGAATTCCGTATTACGAGCATGTTTCATGCATCACGGATTCCTCAAACTTGAATTTCTGAGTTGTGAACATGCGCATGACTGATGTTTCAAACACCAAACAAGTTACATATGCACTCTGAAATATTTATTTTGACTTCGTAGCTTCTTCCTATCACCAGTTTCAAGAATCACACTTTGATCCCACAAAAACCCTCTTGGAGCGAATTCTTCCCTAGACATATGTAATTTGCATAGATTCCATCTACATGATATTCCGTGTTCCGTACATGCTACATACATGACGGCTTTGACAAACATGCATTCCTGGGTTGAGAGCATGTGGATGACTAATCTTTCATCATTTATAAAAGGAATATTTTCATCTAGACATGTGTACACATTTTAACAAGCTTTCCCTAACACCAGGTTCGAATTCGTGCATTTTTCACAGAAAAATCGTTCTGGAGCGATATCCACCTAATAGGTATGTAATTTACATGAATTCCATCAACATGGCTTTCCAGGTTCCGTACATGCTACATGTATGACGGATTTGACAAACATGCATTCCTGAGTTGAGAGCATGTGGATTACTAATCTTTCATCCTGTATAAAAGGAATATTTTCATCTAGACACGTGTACAAATTTTCACAAGCTTTCCCTAACACCAGGTTCAAATTCGTGAATTTTTCACAGAAAAATATTTCTGGAACGATTTCCGCCTAACAGATATATAATTTACATGTATTCCATCAACATGGCATTCCGGGTTCCGTACATTCTACATGTATGACGGATTTGGCAATCATGCGTTTCTGACTTGTGAGCATGTGGATTACAGATCTTTCACCCTCCGAACAAGGCGTATAAAGACTTAGAAATATTTACTATGACTTCATAGGTTTTTCCTATCACCAGGTTCTAAAATCGGACATTTGGCACCAGAAAACACTCTTTGAGCGAATTCTCACCAATACACATGTAATTTACATTGTTTACATAACCAAGGAATTCCGTATTACGAGCATGTTTAATGAAACACGGATTCCTCAAACATGCATTTCTGAGTTGTGAACATGCGCATGACTGATGTTTCAACCACCAAACAAGTTACCTATGCACTCTGAAATATTTACTTTGACTTTGTAGCTTCTTCCTATCACCAGTCTCAAGAATCACACTTTGATCCCACAAAAACACTCTTGGAGCGAATTCTTCCCTAGATTTATGTAATTTGCATAGATTCCATCTACATGATATTCCGTGTTCCGTACATGCTACATACATGACGGATTCGACAAATATACATTCCTGAGTTGAGGGCATCTGGATTATTAATCTTTCCTCCTCTATAAAAGTATTATTTTCATCTAGACACGTGTACACATTTTCACAAGCTTTCCCTAAAACCAGGTTCGAATTCGTTCATTTTTCACAAAAAAAAATATTTCTGGAGCGATTTCCACCTAATAGGTATGTAATTTACATGAATTCCATCAACATGGCATTCCGGGTTCCGTACATGCTACATGCATGACGGATTCGGCAATCATGCAGTTCTGACTTGTGAGCATGTGAATTACTGACCTTTCCTCCACCAAAAAATGCGTATATACACTTTGAATTATTTACTCTGACTTCATAGATTTTTCTATCACCAGGTTATAAAATCGGACATCTGGCACCAGAAAACACTCTTTGAGCGAATTCTCACCAATACACATGTAATTTACATTGTTTACATAACCATGGCATTCCGTATTACGAACATGTTTCATGCATCACGGATTCCTCAAACTTGAATTTCTGAGTTGTGAACATGCGCATGACTGATGTTTCAACCACAAAACAAGTTACCTATGCACTCTGAAATTTATATTTTGACTTCGTAGCTTCTTCCTATCACCAGTTTCAAGAATCACACTTTGATCCCAGAAAAACCCTCTTGGAGCGAATTCTTCCCTAGACATATGTAATTTGAATAGATTCCATCTACCTGATATTCCGTGTTCCTTACATGCTACATACATGACGGCTTTGACAAACATGCATTCCTGAGTTGAGAGCATGTGGATTACTAATCTTTCATCCTCTATAAAAGGAATATTTTCATCTAGACACGTGCACACATTTTCACAAGCTTTCCCTAACACCAGGTTCGGAATCGGGCATTTTTCACAGAAAAATTGTTCTGGAGCGTATTCCACCTAACAGATATGTAATTTACATGTATTCCAACAACATGGCATTCCGGGTTCCGTACATGCTACATGTACGACGGATTTGGCAATCATGCGTTTCTGACTTGTGAGCATGTGGATTACAGACCTTTCACCCTCCGAACAAGGCGTATAAAGACTTAGAAATATTTCCTGTGACTTCATAGGTTTTTCCTATCACCAGGTTCTAAAATCGGACATTTGGCACCAGAAAACACTCTTTGAGCGAATTCTCACCAATACACATGTAATTTACATTGTTTACATAACCATGGAATTCCGTATTACGAGCATGTTTCATGCATCACGGATTCCTCAAACTTGAATTTCTGAGTTGTGAACATGCGCATGACTGATGTTTCAAACACCAAACAAGTTACATATGCACTCTGAAATATTTACTTTGACTTTGTAGCTTCTTCCTATCACCAGTTTCAAGAATCACACTTTGATCCCACAAAAACCCTCTTGGAGCGAATTCTTCCCTAGACATATGTAATTTGCATAGATTCCATCTACATGATATTCCGTGTTCCGTACATGCTACATACATGACGGCTTTGACAAACATGCATTCCTGGGTTGAGAGCATGTGGATGACTAATCTTTCATCATTTATAAAAGGAATATTTTCATCTAGACATGTGTACACATTTTAACAAGCTTTCCCTAACACCAGGTTCGAATTCGTGCATTTTTCACAGAAAAATCGTTCTGGAGCGATATCCACCTAATAGGTATGTAATTTACATGAATTCCATCAACATGGCTTTCCAGGTTCCGTACATGCTACATGTATGACGGATTTGACAAACATGCATTCCTGAGTTGAGAGCATGTGGATTACTAATCTTTCATCCTGTATAAAAGGAATATTTTCATCTAGACACGTGTACAAATTTTCACAAGCTTTCCCTAACACCAGGTTCAAATTCGTGAATTTTTCACAGAAAAATATTTCTGGAACGATTTCCGCCTAACAGATATATAATTTACATGTATTCCATCAACATGGCATTCCGGGTTCCGTACATTCTACATGTATGACGGATTTGGCAATCATGCGTTTCTGACTTGTGAGCATGTGGATTACAGATCTTTCACCCTCCGAACAAGGCGTATAAAGACTTAGAAATATTTACTATGACTTCATAGGTTTTTCCTATCACCAGGTTCTAAAATCGGACATTTGGCACCAGAAAACACTCTTTGAGCGAATTCTCACCAATACACATGTAATTTACATTGTTTACATAACCAAGGAATTCCGTATTACGAGCATGTTTAATGAAACACGGATTCCTCAAACATGCATTTCTGAGTTGTGAACATGCGCATGACTGATGTTTCAACCACCAAACAAGTTACCTATGCACTCTGAAATATTTACTTTGACTTTGTAGCTTCTTCCTATCACCAGTCTCAAGAATCACACTTTGATCCCACAAAAACACTCTTGGAGCGAATTCTTCCCTAGATTTATGTAATTTGCATAGATTCCATCTACATGATATTCCGTGTTCCGTACATGCTACATACATGACGGATTCGACAAATATACATTCCTGAGTTGAGGGCATCTGGATTATTAATCTTTCCTCCTCTATAAAAGTATTATTTTCATCTAGACACGTGTAC
This sequence comes from Vicugna pacos, assembly GCF_048564905.1. Classification (NCBI taxonomy): domain Eukaryota; kingdom Metazoa; phylum Chordata; class Mammalia; order Artiodactyla; family Camelidae; genus Vicugna; species Vicugna pacos. Next base: position 15,139,806 of record NW_027328741.1, on the reverse strand, counting down.
ACATTTTCACAAGCTTTCCCTAAAACCAGGTTCGAATTCGTTCATTTTTCACAAAAAAAAATATTTCTGGAGCGATTTCCACCTAATAGGTATGTAATTTACATGAATTCCATCAACATGGCATTCCGGGTTCCGTACATGCTACATGCATGACGGATTCGGCAATCATGCAGTTCTGACTTGTGAGCATGTGAATTACTGACCTTTCCTCCACCAAAAAATGCGTATATACACTTTGAATTATTTACTCTGACTTCATAGATTTTTCTATCACCAGGTTATAAAATCGGACATCTGGCACCAGAAAACACTCTTTGAGCGAATTCTCACCAATACACATGTAATTTACATTGTTTAAATAACCATGGCATTCCGTATTACGAACATGTTTCATGCATCACGGATTCCTCAAACTTGAATTTCTGAGTTGTGAACATGCGCATGACTGATGTTTCAACCACAAAACAAGTTACCTATGCACTCTGAAATATATATTTTGACTTCGTAGCTTCTTCCTATCACCAGTTTCAAGAATCACACTTTGATCCCAGAAAAACCCTCTTGGAGCGAATTCTTCCCTAGACATATGTAATTTGAATAGATTCCATCTACCTGATATTCCGTGTTCCTTACATGCTACATACATGACGGTTTTGACAAACATGCATTCCTGAGCTGAGAGCATGTGGATTACTAATCTTTCATTCTCTATGAAAGGAATATTTTCATCTAGACACGTGTACACATTTTCACAAGCTTTCCCTAACACCAGGTTCGAATTCATGCATTTTTCACAGAAAAATTGTTCTGGAGCGTATTCCACCTAACAGATATGTAATTTACATGTATTCCAACAACATGGCATTCCGGGTTCCGTACATGCTACATGTACGACGGATTTGGCAATCATGCGTTTCTGACTTGTGAGCATGTGGATTACAGACCTTTCACCCTCCGAACAAGGCGTATAAAGACTTAGAAATATTTCCTGTGACTTCATAGATTTTTCCTATCACCAGGTTCTATAATCGGACATTTGGCACCAGAAAAAACTCTTTGAGCGAATTCTCACCAATACACATGTAATTTACATTGTTTACATAACCATGGAATTCCGTATTACGAGCATGTTTCATGCATCACGGATTCCTCAAACTTGAATTTCTGAGTTGTGAACATGCGCATGACTGATGTTTCAAACACCAAACAAGTTACATATGCACTCTGAAATATTTACTTTGACTTTGTAGCTTCTTCCTATCACCAGTTTCAAGAATCACACTTTGATCCCACAAAAACCCTCTTGGAGCGAATTCTTCCCTAGACATATGTAATTTGCATAGATTCCATCTACATGATATTCCGTGTTCCGTACATGCTACATACATGACGGCTTTGACAAACATGCATTCCTGGTTTGAGAGCATGTGGATGACTAATCTTTCATCATTTATAAAGGGAATATTTTCATCTAGACATGTGTACACATTTTAACAAGCTTTCCCTAACACCAGGTTCGAATTCGTGCATTTTTCACAGAAAAATCGTTCTGGAGCGATATCCACCTAATAGGTATGTAATTTACATGAATTCCATCAACATGGCTTTCCAGGTTCCGTACATGCTACATGTATGACGGATTTGACAAACATGCATTCCTGAGTTGAGAGCATGTGGATTACTAATCTTTCATCCTGTATAAAAGGAATATTTTCATCTAGACACGTGTACAAATTTTCACAAGCTTTCCCTAACACCAGGTTCAAATTCGTGAATTTTTCACAGAAAAATATTTCTGGAACGATTTCCGCCTAACAGGTATATAATTTACATGTATTCCATCAACATGGCATTCCGGGTTCCGTACATTCTACATGTATGACGGATTTGGCAATCATGCGTTTCTGACTTGTGAGCATGTGGATTACAGATCTTTCACCCTCCGAACAAGGCGTATAAAGACTTAGAAATATTTACTATGACTTCATAGGTTTTTCCTATCACCAGGTTCTAAAATCGGACATTTGGCACCAGAAAACACTCTTTGAGCGAATTCTCACCAATACACATGTAATTTACATTGTTTACATAACCAAGGAATTCCTTAATACGAACATGTTTCATGCATCACGGATTCCTCACACATGCATTTCTGAGTTGTGAACATGCGCATGACTGATGTTTCAAACACCAAACTAGTTACTTATGCACTCTGAAATATTTGCTTTGACTTTGTAGCTTCTTACTATCACCAGTCTCAATAATCACACTTTGATCCCACAGAAACTCTCTTGGAGCGAATTTTCCCTAGACATATGTAATTTGCATAGATTCCATCTCCATGATATTCCGTGTTCCGTACATGCTACATACATGATGGCTTTGAGAAACATCCATTCCTGAGTTGAGAGCATGTGGATTACTAATCTTTCATCCTCTATTAAAGGAATATTTTCATCTAGACACGTGTACAAATTTTCACAAGCTTTCCCTAACACCAGGTACAAATTCGTGAATTTTTCACAGAAAAATAGTTCTGGACCGATTTCCACCTAACAGATATATAATTTACATTTATTCCAACAACATGGCATTCCGGGTTCCGTACATTATACATGTATGACGGATTTGGCAATCATGCGTTTCTGACTTGTGAGCATGTGGATTACTGACCTTTCATCCACCAAACATTGCGTATATACACTTAGAATTATTTACTCTGACTTCATAGATTTTTCTATCACCAGGTTCTAAAATTGGACATCTGGCACCAGAAAACACTCTTTGAGAGAATTCTCACCAATACACATGTAATTTACATTGTTTACATAACCATGGAATTCCGTATTACGAGCATGTTTCATGCATCACGGATTCCTCAAACATGCATTTCTGAGTTGTGAACATGCGCATGACTGATATTTCAACCACCAAACAAGTTACATATGCACTCTGAAATATTAAATTTGACTTTGTAGCTTCGTCCTATCACCAGTTTCAAGAATCACACTTTGATCCCAGAAAAACCCTCTTGGAGCGAATTCTTCCCTAGACATATGTAATTTGCATAGATTCCATCTACATGATATTACGTGTTCCGTACATGCTACATACATGACGGCTTTGACAAACATGCATTCCTGAGTTGAGAGCATGTGGATTACTAATCTTTCCTCCTCTATAAAAGTACTATTTTCATCTAGACACGTGTACACATTTTCACAAGCTTTCCCTAAAACCAGGTTCGAATTCGTTCATTTTTCACAAAAAAAATATTTCTGGAGCGATTTCCACCTAATAGGTATGTAATTTACATGAATTCCATCAACATGGCTTTCCAGGTTCCGTACATGCTACATGTATGACGGATTTGACAAACATGCATTCCTGAGTTGAGAACATGTGGATTACTAATCTTTCATCCTGTATAAAAGGAATATTTTCATCTAGACACGTGTGCAAATTTTCACAAGCTTTCCCTAACACCAGGTTCAAATTCGTGAATTTTTCACAGAAAAATACTTCTGGAACGATTTCCACCTAACAGATATATAATTTACATGTATTCCATCAACATGGCATTCCGGGTTCCGTACATTCTACATGTATGACGGATTCAGCAATCATGCAGTTCTGACTTGTGAGCATGTGGATTACTGACCTTTCATCCACCAAACAATGCGTATATACACTTAGAATTATTTACTCTGACTTCATAGATTTTTCTATCACCAGGTTCTAAAATCGGACATCTGGCACCAGAAAATAATCTTTGATCGAATTCTCACAAATACACATGTAATTTACATTGTTTACCTAACCATGGCATTCCGTATTACGAACATGTTTCATGCATCACGGATTCCTCAAACTTTAATTTCTGAGTTGTGAACATGCGCATGACTGATGTTTCAACCACCAAACAAGTTACCTATGCACTATGAAATATTTATTTTGACTTCGTAACTTCTTCCTATCACCAGTTTCAAGAATCACACTTTGATCCCACAATAACCCTCTTGGAGTGAATACTTCCCTAGACATATGTAATTTGAATAGATCCCATCTACATGATATTCCGTGTTCCTTACATGCTACATACATGACGGCTTTGACAAACATGCATTCCTGATTTGAGAGCATGTGGATGACTAATCTTTCATCATTTATAAAAGGAATATTTTCATCTAGACACGTGTACACATTTTAACAAGCTTTCCCTAACACCAGGTTCGAATTCGTGCATTTTTCACAGAAAAATAGTTCTGGAGCGATTTCCACCTAATAGGTATGTAATTTACATGAATTCCATCAACATGGCTTTCCAGGTTCCGTACATGCTACATGTATGACGGATTTGACAAACATGCATTCCTGAGTTGAGAACATGTGGATTACTAATCTTTCATCCTGTATAAAAGGAATATTTTCATCTAGACACGTGTGCAAATTTTCACAAGCTTTCCCTAACACCAGGTTCAAATTCGTGAATTTTTCACAGAAAAATACTTCTGGAACGATTTCCACCTAACAGATATATAATTTACATGTATTCCATCAACATGGCATTCCGGGTTCCGTACATTCTACATGTATGACGGATTTGGCAATCATGCGTTTCTGACTTGTGAGCATGTGGATTACAGACCTTTCACCTTCCGAACAAGGCTTATAAAGACTTAGAAATATTTACTATGACTTCATAGGTTTTTCCTATCACCAGGTTCTAAAATCCGACATTTGGCACCAAAAAACACTCTTTGAGCGAATTCTCACCAATACACATGTAATTTACATTGTTTACATAACCAAGGAATTCCGTATTACGAGCATGTTTCATGCATCACGGATTCCACAAACATGTATTTCTGAGTTGTGAACATGCTCATGACTGATGTTTCAAACACCAAACAAGTTACTTATGCACTCTGAAATATTTACTTTTACTTTGTAGCTTCTTCCTATCACCAGTTTCAAGAATCACACTTTGATCCCACAAAAACCCTCTTGGAGCGAATTCTTCCCTAGACATATGTAATTTGCATAGATTCCATCTACATGATATTCCGTGTTCCGTACATGCTACATACATGACGGATTCGACAAATATACATTCCTGAGTTGAGGGCATCTGGATTACTAATCTTTCCTGCTCTATAAAATATTATTTTCATCTAGACACGTGTACACATTTTCACAAGCTTTCCCTAAAACCAGGTACGAATTCGTGCATTTTTCACAAAAAAATATTTCTGGAGCGATTTCCACCTAATAGGTATGTAATTTACATGAATTCCATCAACATGGCATTCCGGGTTCCGTACATGCTACATGCATGACGGATTCGTTAATCATGCAGTTCTGACTTATGAGCATGTGGATTACTGACCTTTCATCCACCAAACAATGCGTATATACACTTAGAATTATTTACTCTGACTTCATAGATTTTTCTATCACCAGGTTCTAAAATCGGACATCTGGCACCAGAAAATAATCTTTGATCGAATTCTCACAAATACACATGTAATTTACATTGTTTACCTAACCATGGCATTCCGTATTACGAACATGTTTCATGCATCACGGATTCCTCAAACTTGAATTTCTGAGTTGTGAACATGCGCATGACTGATGTTTCAACCACCAAACAAGTTACCTATGCACTATGAAATATTTATTTTGACTTCGTAGCTTCTTCCTATCACCAGTTTCAAGAATCACACTTTGATCCCACAATAACCCTCTTGGAGTGAATACTTCCCTAGACATATGTAATTTGAATAGATCCCATCTACATGATATTCCGTGTTCCTTACATGCTACATACATGACGGCTTTGACAAACATGCATTCCTGATTTGAGAGCATGTGGATTACTAATCTTTCATTCTCTATTAAAGGAATGTTTTCATCTAGACACGTGTACACATTTTCAAAAGCTTTCCCTAACACCAGGTTCGAATTCATGCATTTTTCACAGAAAAATAGTTCTGGAGCGTATTCCAGCTAACAGATATGTAATTTACATGTATTACAACAACATGGCATTCCGGGTTCCGTACATGCTACATGTACGACGGATTTGGCAATCATGCGTTTCTGACTTGTGAGCATGTGGATTACAGACCTTTCACCCTCCGAACAAGGCGTATAAAGACTTAGAAATATTTCCTGTGACTTCATAGGTTTTTCCTATCACCAGGTTCTAAAATCGGACATTTGGCACCAGAAAACACTCTTTGAGCGAATTCTCACCAATACACATGTAATTTACATTGTTTACATAACCATGGAATTCCGTATTACGAGCATGTTTCATGCATCACGGATTCCTCAAACTTGAATTTCTGAGTTGTGAACATGCGCATGACTGATGTTTCAAACACCAAACAAGTTACATATGCACTCTGAAATATTTACTTTGACTTTGTAGCTTCTTCCTATCACCAGTTTCAAGAATCACACTTTGATCCCACAAAAACCCTCTTGGAGCGAATTCTTCCCTAGACATATGTAATTTGCATAGATTCCATCTACATGATATTCCGTGTTCCGTACATGCTACATACATGACGGCTTTGACAAACATGCATTCCTGGGTTGAGAGCATGTGGATGACTAATCTTTCATCATTTATAAAAGGAATATTTTCATCTAGACACGTGTACACATTTTAACAAGCTTTCCCAGCACCAGGTTCGAATTCGTGCATTTTTCACAGAAAAATAGTTCTGGAGCGATTTCCACCTAATAGGTATGTAATTTACATGAATTCCATCAACATGGCTTTCCAGGTTCCGTACATGCTACATGTATGACGGATTTGACAAACATGCATTCCTGAGTTGAGAACATGTGGATTACTAATCTTTCATCCTGTATAAAAGGAATATTTTCATCTAGACACGTGTACAAATTTTCACAAGCTTTCCCTATCACCAGGTTCAAATTCCTGAATTTTTCACGGAAAAATAGTTCTGGAGCGATTTCCACCTAACAGATATGTAATTTACATGTATTCCAACAACATGGCATTCCGGGTTCCGTACATTCTACATGTATGACGGATTTGGCAATCATGCGTTTCTGACTACTGAGCATGTGGATTACAGACCTTTCACCCTCCGTACAAGGCGTATAAAAAGTTAGAAATATTTACTATGACTTCATAGTTTTTTCCTATCACCAGGTTCTAAAATCGGACATTTGGCACCAGAAAACGCTCTTTGAGCGAATTCTCACCAATACACATGTAATTTACATTGTTTACATAACCATGGAATTCCGTATTACGAGCATGTTTCATGCATCACGGATTCCTCAAACATGCATTTCTGAGTTGTGAACATGCGCATGACTGATGTTTCAACGACCAAAAATTTACATATGCACTCTGAAATATTTACTTTGACTTTGTAGCTTCTTCCTATCACCAGTTTCAAGAATCACACTTTGATCCCACAAAAACCCTCTTGGAGCGAATTCTTCCCTAGACATATGTAATTTGAATAGATTCCATCTACATGATATTCCGTGTTCCGTACATGCTACATACATGACGGCTTTGACAAACATGCATTTCTGAGTTGAGAGCATGTGGATTACTAATCTTTCACCCTCTATAAAAGGAATATTTTCATCTAGACACGTGTACAAATTTTCACAAGCTTTCCCCTACAGCAGGTTCAAATTCGTGAATTTTTCACAGAAAAATAGTTCTGGAACGATTTCCACCTAACAGATATATAATTTACATGTATTCCAACAACATGGCATTCCGGGTTCCGTACATTCTACATGTTTGACGGATTTGGCAATCATGCGTTTCTGACTTGTGAGCATGTGGATAACAGACCTTTCACCCTCCCAAGAAGGCGTATAAAGACTTAGAAATATTTACTATGACTTCATAGGTTTTTCCTATCACCAGGTTCTAAAATCGGACATTTGGCACCAGAAAACGCTCTTTGAGCGAATTCTCACCAATACACATGTAATTTACATTGTTTACATAACCATGGAATTCCGTATTACGAGCATGTTTCATGCATCACGGATTCCTCAAACATGCATTTCTGAGTTGTGAACATGCGCATGACTGATATTTCAACCACCAAACAAGTTACTTATGCACTCTGAAATATTTACTTTGACTTTGTAGCTTCTACCTATCACCAGTTTCAAGAATCACACTTTGATCCCACAAATACTCTCTTGGAGCGAATTCTTCCCTTGACATATTTAATTTGCATAGATTCCATCTACATGATATTCCGTGTTCCGTACATGCTACATACATGACGGATTCGAAAAATATACATTCCTGAGTTGAGGTCATCTGAATTACTAATCTTTCCTCCTCTATAAAAGTATTATTTTCATCTAGACACGTGTACACATTTTCACAAGCTTTCCCTAAAACCAGGTTCGAATTCGTGCATTTTTCACAAAAAAATATTTCTGGAGCGATTTCCACCTAATAGGTATGTAATTTACATGAATTCCATCAACATGGCATTCCGGGTTCCGTACATGCTACATGCATGACGGATTCGGCAATCATGCAGTTCTGACTTGTGAGCATGTGGATTACTGACCTTTCATCCACCAAACAATGCGTATATACACTTAGAATTATTTACTCTGACTTCATAGATTTTTTCTCACCAGGTTGTAAAATCGGACATCTTGCACCAGAAAACACTCTTTGAGCGAATTCTCAACCAATACACATGTAATTTACATTGTTTACATAACCATGGCATTCCGTACTACGAACATGTTTCATGCATCACGGATTCCTCAAACTTGAATTTCTGAGTTGTGAACATGCGCATGACTGATGTTTCAACCACCAAACAAGTTACTTATGCACTCTGAAATATTTACTTTGACTTTGTAGCTTCTTCCTATCACCAGTTTCAAGAATCACACATTGATCCCACAAAAAAACTCTTGGAGCGAATTCTTCCCTAGACATATGTAATTTGAATAGATTCCATCTACATGATATTCCGTGTTCCTTACATGCTACATACATGACGGCTTTGACAAACATGCATTCCTGATTTGAGAGCATGTGGATTACTAATTTTTCATCCTCTATAAAAGGAATATTTTCATCTAGACACGTGAACACATTTTCACAAGCTTTCCCTTACACCAGGTTCGAATTCGTGCATTTTTCACAGAAAAATATTTTTGGAGCGTTTTCCACCTAACAGATATGTAATTTACATGTATTCCAACAACATGGCATTCCGGGTTCCGTACATATTACATATATGATGGTTTTGGCAGTCATGCGTTTCTGACTTGTGAGCATGTGGATTACAGTCCTTTCACACCCTGAACAAGGCGTATATATACTTAGAAATATTTACTATGACTTCATAGTTTTTTCCTATCACCAGGTTCTAAAATCGGACATTTGGCACCAGAAAACAGTCTTTGAGCGAATTCTCAACAATACACATGTAATTTACATTGTTTACATAACCATGGAATTCCGTATTACGAGCATGTTTAATGAAACACGGATTCCTCAAACATGCATTTCTGAGTTGTGAACATGCGCATGACTGATGTTTCAACCACCAAACAAGTTACCTATGCACTCTGAAATATTTACTTTGACTTTGTAGCTTCTTCCTATCACCAGTTTCAAGAATCACACTTTGATCCAACAAAAACCCTCTTGGAGCGAATTCTTGCCTAGACATATGGAATTTGAATAGATTCCATCTACATGATATTCCGTGTTCCGTACATGCTACATACATGACGGATTCGACAAATATACATTCCTGAGTTGAGGTCATCTGGATTACTAATCTCTCCTCCTCTATAAAAGTAATATTTTCATCTAGACACGTGTACACATTTTCACAAGATTTCCTTAAAACCAGGTTCGAATTCGTGCATTGATCCCAAAAATATATTTCTGGAGCTTTTTCCACCTAATAGATATGTAATTTACATGAATTCCATCAACATGGCATTCCGGGTTCCGTACATGCTTCATGCATGACGGATTCGGCAATCATGCAGTTCTGACTTGTGAGCATGTGGATTGCTGACCTTTCATCCACCAAACAATGCGTATATACAATTAGAATTATTTACTCTGACTTCATAGATTTTTCTATCACCAGGTTCTAAAATCAGACATCTGGCACCAGAAAACACTCTTTGAATGAATTCTCACAAAAACACATGTAGTTTACCTTGTTTACATAACCATAGCATTCCTTAATACGAACATGTTTCATGCATCACGGATTCCTCAAACTTGATTTCTGAGTTGTGAATATGCGCATGACTGATGTTTCAAACACCAAACAAGTTACAAATGCACTATGAAATATTTATTTTGACTTTGTAGCTTCTTCCTATCACCAGTTTGAAGAATCACACTTTGATCCCAGAAAAACCATCTTGGAGCGAATTCTTCCCTAGACATATGTAATTTGAATAGATTCCATCTACATTATATTCCGTGTTCCTTACATGCTACATACATGACGGCTTTGACAAACATGCATTCCTGAGTTGAGTGCATGAGGATTACTAATCTTTCATCCTGTATAAAAGGAATATTTTCATCTAGACACGTGTACACATTTTCAGAAACTTTCCCTAACACCAGGTTCGAATTCGTGAAGTTTTCACAGAAAAAGGGTTCTGGAACGAATTTCACCTTACAGATATGTAATTTACATGTATTCTAACAGCATGGCATTCTGGGTTCCGTACATGCTACATGTATGATGGATTTGGCAGTCATGCATTTCTGACTTGTGAGCATGTTGATACAGAACTTTCACCCTCTGAACAAGGCGTATATAGAATTTGAAATTTTTACTCTGACTTCATAGGTTTTTCCTATCACCAGGTTTTAAAATCGAACTTATGGCACTAGAAAACATTCTTTGAGCGAATTCTCACTAATACACATGTACTTTACATTGTTTACATAACCACGGCATTCCGTATTACGAGCATGATTCATGCATCTCGGATTCTTCAAACATTAATTTCTGAATTGTGAACATGCGCATGACTTATGTTTCAACCACCAAACAAGTTACCTATGCCCTCTGAAATATTTAGTTTGACTTTGCAGCTTCTTCCTATCACCAGTTTCAAGAATCACACTTTGATCCCACAAAAACCCTCTTAGTGCGAATTCTCCCCTAGACATATGTAATTTGCATAGATTCCATCTACATGATATTCCGTGTTCCGTACATGCTACATACATGACGGATTCGACAAATATACATTCCTGAGTTGAGGGCATCTGGATTACTAATCTTTCCTCCTCTATAAAAGTATTGTTTTCATCTAGACACGTGTACACATTTTCACAAGCTTTCCCTAACACCAGGTTCGGATTCGGGCATTTTTCACAGAAAAATAGTTCTGGAGCGATTTCCACCTAATAGGTATGTAATTTACATGAATTCCATCAACATGGCATTCCGGGTTCCATACATGCTACATGCATGACGGATTCAGCAATCATGCAGTTCTGACTTGTGAGCATATGGATTACTGACCTTTCATCCACCAAACAATGCGTATGTACACTTAGAATTATTTACTCTGACTTCATAGATTTTTCTATCACCAGGTTCTAAAATCGGACATCTGGCACCAGAAAATAATCTTTGATCGAATTCTCACAAATACACATGTAATTTACATTGTTTACCTAACCATGGCATTCCGTATTACGAACATGTTTCATGCATCACGGATTCCTCAAACTTGAATTTCTGAGTTGTGAACATGCGCATGACTGATGTTTCAACCACCAAACAAGTTACCTATGCACTCTGAAATATTTACTTTGACTTTGTAGCTTCTTCCTATCACCAGTTTCAAGAATCACACTTTGATCCCAGAAAAACCCTCTTGTAGCGAATTCTTCCCTAGACATATGTAATTTGAATAGATTCCATCTACATGATATTCCGTGTTCCTTACATGCTATATACATGACGGCTTTGACAAACATGCATTCCTGAGTTGAGAGCATGTGGATTACTTATCTTTCCTCCTCTATAAAAGTACTATTTTCATCTAGGCAAGTGTACACATTTTCACAAGCTTTCCCTTACACCAGGTTCAAATTCGTGCATTTTTCACAGAAAAATATTTCTGGAGCGTTTTCCACCTAACAGATATGTAATTTACATGTATTCCAACAACATGGCATTCCGGGTTCCGTACATGATACATGTATGACGGATTTGGCAATCATGCGTTTCTGACTTGTGAGCATGTGGATTACAGACCTTTCACCTTCCGAACAAGGCTTATAAAGACTTAGAAATATTTACTATGACTTCATAGGTTTTTCCTATCACCAGGTTCTAAAATCCGACATTTAGCACCAAAAAACACTCTTTGAGCGAATTCTCACCAATACACATGTAATTTACATTGTTTACATAACCAAGGAATTCCGTATTACGAGCATGTTTCATGCATCACGGATTCCACAAACATGTATTTCTGAGTTGTGAACATGCTCATGACTGATGTTTCAAACACCAAACAAGTTACTTATGCACTCTGAAATATTTACTTTTACTTTGTAGCTTCTTCCTATCACCAGTTTCAAGAATCACACTTTGATCCCACAAAAACCCTCTTGGAGCGAATTCTTCCCTAGACATATGTAATTTGCATAGATTCCATCTACATGATATTCCGTGTTCCGTACATGCTACATACATGACGGATTCGACAAATATACATTCCTGAGTTGAGGGCATCTGGATTACTAATCTTTCCTGCTCTATAAAATATTATTTTCATCTAGACACGTGTACACATTTTCACAAGCTTTCCCTAAAACCAGGTACGAATTCGTGCATTTTTCACAAAAAAATATTTCTGGAGCGATTTCCACCTAATAGGTATGTAATTTACATGAATTCCATCAACATGGCATTCCGGGTTCCGTACATGCTACATGCATGACGGATTCGTCAATCATGCAGTTCTGACTTATGAGCATGTGGATTACTGACCTTTCATCCACCAAACAATGCGTATATACACTTAGAATTATTTACTCTGACTTCATAGATTTTTCTATCACCAGGTTCTAAAATCGGACATCTGGCACCAGAAAATAATCTTTGATCGAATTCTCACAAATACACATGTAATTTACATTGTTTACCTAACCATGGCATTCCGTATTACGAACATGTTTCATGCATCACGGATTCCTCAAACTTGAATTTCTGAGTTGTGAACATGCGCATGACTGATGTTTCAACCACCAAACAAGTTACCTATGCACTATGAAATATTTATTTTGACTTCGTAGCTTCTTCCTATCACCAGTTTCAAGAATCACACTTTGATCCCACAATAACCCTCTTGGAGTGAATACTTCCCTAGACATATGTAATTTGAATAGATCCCATCTACATGATATTCCGTGTTCCTTACATGCTACATACATGACGGCTTTGACAAACATGCATTCCTGATTTGAGAGCATGTGGATTACTAATCTTTCATTCTCTATTAAAGGAATGTTTTCATCTAGACACGTGTACACATTTTCAAAAGCTTTCCCTAACATCAGGTTCGAATTCATGCATTTTTCACAGAAAAATAGTTCTGGAGCGTATTCCAGCTAACAGATATGTAATTTACATGTATTACAACAACATGGCATTCCGGGTTCCGTACATGCTACATGTACGACGGATTTGGCAATCATGCGTTTCTGACTTGTGAGCATGTGGATTACAGACCTTTCACCCTCCGAACAAGGCGTATAAAGACTTAGAAATATTTCCTGTGACTTCATAGGTTTTTCCTATCACCAGGTTCTAAAATCGGACATTTGGCACCAGAAAACACTCTTTGAGCGAATTCTCACCAATACACATGTAATTTACATTGTTTACATAACCATGGAATTCCGTATTACGAGCATGTTTCATGCATCACGGATTCCTCAAACTTGAATTTCTGAGTTGTGAACATGCGCATGACTGATGTTTCAAACACCAAACAAGTTACATATGCACTCTGAAATATTTACTTTGACTTTGTAGCTTCTTCCTATCACCAGTTTCAAGAATCACACTTTGATCCCACAAAAACCCTCTTGGAGCGAATTCTTCCCTAGACATATGTAATTTGCATAGATTCCATCTACATGATATTCCGTGTTCCGTACATGCTACATACATGACGGCTTTGACAAACATGCATTCCTGGGTTGAGAGCATGTGGATGACTAATCTTTCATCATTTATAAAAGGAATATTTTCATCTAGACACGTGTACACATTTTAACAAGCTTTCCCTAACACCAGGTTCGAATTCGTGCATTTTTCACAGAAAAATAGTTCTGGAGCGATTTCCACCTAATAGGTATGTAATTTACATGAATTCCATCAACATGGCTTTCCAGGTTCCGTACATGCTACATGTATGACGGATTTGACAAACATGCATTCCTGAGTTGAGAACATGTGGATTACTAATCTTTCATCCTGTATAAAAGGAATATTTTCATCTAGACACGTGTACAAATTTTCACAAGCTTTCCCTATCACCAGGTTCAAATTCCTGAATTTTTCACGGAAAAATAGTTCTGGAGCGATTTCCACCTAACAGATATGTAATTTACATGTATTCCAACAACATGGCATTCCGGGTTCCGTACATTCTACATGTATGACGGATTTGGCAATCATGCGTTTCTGACTTCTGAGCATGTGGATTACAGACCTTTCACCCTCCGAACAAGGCGTATAAAAAGTTAGAAATATTTACTATGACTTCATAGTTTTTTCCTATCACCAGGTTCTAAAATCGGACATTTGGCACCAGAAAACGCTCTTTGAGCGAATTCTCACCAATACACATGTAATTTACATTGTTTACATAACCATGGAATTCCGTATTACGAGCATGTTTCATGCATCACGGATTCCTCAAACATGCATTTCTGAGTTGTGAACATGCGCATGACTGATGTTTCAACGACCAAAAAGTTACATATGCACTCTGAAATAGTTACTTTGACTTTGTAGCTTCTTCCTATCACCAGTTTCAAGAATCACACTTTGATCCCACAAAAACCCTCTTGGAGCGAATTCTTCCCTAGACATATGTAATTTGAATAGATTCCATCTACATGATATTCCGTGTTCCGTACATGCTACATACATGACGGCTTTGACAAACATGCATTTCTGAGTTGAGAGCATGTGGATTACTAATCTTTCACCCTCTATAAAAGGAATATTTTCATCTAGACACGTGTACAAATTTTCACAAGCTTTCCCCTACAGCAGGTTCAAATTCGTGAATTTTTCACAGAAAAATAGTTCTGGAACGATTTCCACCTAACAGATATATAATTTACATGTATTCCAACAACATGGCATTCCGGGTTCCGTACATTCTACATGTTTGACGGATTTGGCAATCATGCGTTTCTGACTTGTGAGCATGTGGATAACAGACCTTTCACCCTCCCAAGAAGGCGTATAAAGACTTAGAAATATTTACTATGACTTCATAGGTTTTTCCTATCACCAGGTTCTAAAATCGGACATTTGGCACCAGAAAACGCTCTTTGAGCGAATTCTCACCAATACACATGTAATTTACATTGTTTACATAACCATGGAATTCCGTATTACGAGCATGTTTCATGCATCACGGATTCCTCAAACATGCATTTCTGAGTTGTGAACATGCGCATGACTGATATTTCAACCACCAAACATGTTACTTATGCACTCTGAAATATTTACTTTGACTTTGTAGCTTCTACCTATCACCAGTTTCAAGAATCACACTTTTATCCCACAAATACTCTCTTGGAGCGAATTCTTCCCTTGACATATTTAATTTGCATAGATTCCATCTACATGATATTCCGTGTTCCGTACATGCTACATACATGACGGATTCGAAAAATATACATTCCTGAGTTGAGGTCATCTGAATTACTAATCTTTCCTCCTCTATAAAAGTATTATTTTCATCTAGACACGTGTACACATTTTCACAAGCTTTCCCTAAAACCAGGTTCGAATTCGTGCATTTTTCACAAAAAAATATTTCTGGAGCGATTTCCACCTAATAGGTATGTAATTTACATGAATTCCATCAACATGGCATTCCGGGTTCCGTACATGCTACATGCATGACGGATTCGGCAATCATGCAGTTCTGACTTGTGAGCATGTGGATTACTGACCTTTCATCCACCAAACAATGCGTATATACACTTAGAATTATTTACTCTGACTTCATAGATTTTTTCTCACCAGGTTGTAAAATCGGACATCTTGCACCAGAAAACACTCTTTGAGCGAATTCTCAACCAATACACATGTAATTTATATTGTTTACATAACCATGGCATTCCGTACTACGAACATGTTTCATGCATCACGGATTCCTCAAACTTGAATTTCTGAGTTGTGAACATGCGCATGACTGATGTTTCAACCAACAAACAAGTTACCTATGCACTCTGAAATATTTACTTTGACTTTGTAGCTTCTTCCTATCACCAGTTTCAAGAATCACACTTTGATCCCACAATAACCCTCTTGGAGCGAATTCTTCCCTAGACATATGTAATTTGAATAGATTCCATCTACATGATATTCCGTGTTCCTTACATGCTATATACATGACGGCTTTGACAAACATGCATTCCTGAGTTGAGAGCATTTGGATTACTTATCTTTCCTCCTCTATAAAAGTACTATTTTCATCTAGGCAAGTGTACACATTTTCACAAGCTTTCCCTTACACCAGGTTCAAATTCGTGCATTTTTCACAGAAAAATATTTCTGGAGCGTTTTCCACCTAACAGATATGTAATTTACATGTATTCCAACAACATGGCATTCCGGGTTCCGTACATGATACATGTATGACGGATTTGGCAATCATGCGTTTCTGACTTGTGAGCATGTGGATTACAGACCTTTCACCTTCCGAACAAGGCGTATAAAGACTTAGAAATATTTACTATGACTTCATAGGTTTTTCCTATCCCCAGGTTCTAAAATCCGACATTTGGCACCAAAAAACACTCTTTGAGTGAATTCTCACCAATACACATGTAATTTACATTGTTTACATAACCAAGGAATTCCGTATTACGAGCATGTTTCATGCATCACGGATTCCACAAACATGTATTTCTGAGTTGTGAACATGCGCATGACTGATGTTTCAAACACCAAACAAGTTACTTATGCACTCTGAAATATTTACTTTGACTTTGTAGCTTCTTCCTATCACCAGTTTCAAGAATCACACTTTGATCCCACAAAAACCCTCTTGGAGCGAATTCTTCCCTAGACATATGTAATTTGCATAGATTCCATCTACATGATATTCCGTGTTCCGTACATGCTACATACATGACGGATTCGACAAATATAAATTCCTGAGTTGAGGGCATCTGGATTACTAATCTTTCCTGCTCTATAAAATATTATTTTCATCTAGACACGTGTACACATTTTCACAAGCTTTCCCTAAAACCAGGTACGAATTCGTGCATTTTTCACAAAAAAATATTTCTGGAGCGATTTCCACCTAATAGGTATGTAATTTACATGAATTCCATCAACATGGCATTCCGGGTTCCGTACATGCTACATGCATGACGGATTCGTCAATCATGCAGTTCTGACTTATGAGCATGTGGATTACTGACCTTTCATCCACCAAACAATGCGTATATACACTTAGAATTATTTACTCTGACTTCATAGATTTTTCTATCACCAGGTTCTAAAATCGGACATCTGGCACCAGAAAACACTCTTTGAGCGAATTCTGACAAATACACATGTAATTTACATTGTTTACCTTACCATGGCATTCCGTATTACGAACATGTTTCATGCATCACGGATTCCTCAAACTTGAATTTCTGAGTTGTGAACATGCGCATGACTGATGTTTCAACCACCAAACATGTTACCTATGCACTATGAACTATTTATTTTGACTTCGTAACATCTTCCTTTCACCAGGTTCAAGAATCACACTTTGATCCCACAATAACACTCTTGGAGTGAATACTTCCCTAGACATATGTAATTTGAATAGATCCCATCTACATGATATTCCGTGTTCCTTACATGCTACATAAAAGACGGCTTTGACAAACATGCATTCCTGATTTGAGAGCATGTGGATTACTAATCTTTCATTCTCCATGAAAGGAATATTTTCATCTAGACACGTGTACACATTTTCAAAAGCTTTCCCTAACACCAGGTTCGAATTCATGCATTTTTCACAGAAAAATATTTCTGGAGCGTATTCCACCTAACAGATATGTAATTTACATGTATTACAACAACATGGCATTCCGGGTTCCGTACATGCTACATGTACGACGGATTTGGCAATCATGCGTTTCTGACTTGTGAGCATGTGGATTACAGACCTTTCACCCTCCGAACAAGGCGTATAAAGACTTAGAAATATTTCCTGTGACTTCATAGTTTTTTCCTATCACCAGTTTCTAAAATCGGACATTTGGCACCAGAAAACACTCTTTGAGCGAATTCTCACCAATACACATTTAATTTACATTGTTTACATAACCATGGAATTCCGTATTACGACCATGTTTCATGCATCACGGATTCCTCAAACTTGAATTTCTGAGTTGTGAACATGCGCATGACTGATATTTCAAACACCAAACAAGTTACATATGCACTCTGAAATATTTACTTTTACTTTGTAGCTTCTTCCTATCACCAGTTTCAAGAATCACACTTTGATCCCACAAAAACCCTCTTGGAGCGAATTCTTCCCTAGACATATGTAATTTGCATAGATTCCATCTACATGATATTCCGTGTTCCGTACATGCTACATACATGACGGCTTTGACAAACATGCATTCCTGGGTTGAGAGCATGTGGATGAGTAATCTTTCATCATTTATAAAAGGAATATTTTCATCTAGACACGTGTACACATTTTAACAAGCTTTCCCTAACACCAAGTTCGAATTCGTGCATTTTTCACAGAAAAATCGTTCTGGAGCGATTTCCACCTAATAGGTATGTAATTTACATGAATTCCATCAACATGGCTTTCCAGGTTCCGTACATGCTACATGTATGACGGATTTGACAAACATGCATTCCTGAGTTGAGAGCATGTGGATTACTAATCTTTCATCCTGTATAAAAGGAATATTTTCATCTAGACACGTGTATAAATTTTCACAAGCTTTCCCTAACACCAGGTTCAAATTCGTGAATTTTTCACAGAAAAATAGTTCTGGAACGATTTCCACCTAACAGATATATAATTTACATGTATTCCATCAACATGGCATTCCGGGTTCCGTACATTCTACATGTATGACGGATTTGGCAATCATGAGTTTCTGACTTGTGAGCATGTGGATTACAGAGCTTTCACCCTCCGAACAAGGCGTATAAAGACTTAGAAATATTTACTCTGACTTCATAGGTTTTTCCTATCACCACGTTCTAAAATCGGACTTTTGGCACCAGAAAACACTCTTTGAGCGAATTGTCACCAATACACATGTAATTTACATTGTTTACATAACCAAGGAATTCCCTATTACGAGCATGTTTCATGCATCACGGATTCCTCAAACATGCATTTCTGATTTGTGAACATGCGCATGACTGATGTTTCAACCACCAAACAAGTTACCTATGCACTCTGAAATATTTACTTTGACTTTGTAGATCTTCCTATCACCAGTCTCAAGAATCACACTTTGATCCCACAAAAACCCTCTTGGAGCGAATTCTTCCCTAGACTTATGTAATTTGCACAGATTCCATCTACATGATATTCCGTGTATCGTACATGCTACATACATGACGGATTCGACAAATATACATTCCTGAGTTGAGGGCATCTGGATTACTAATCTTTCCTCCTCTATAAAAGTATTATTTTCATCTAGACACGTGTACACACTTTCACTAGCTTTCCCTAAAACCAGGTTCGAATTCGTTCATTTTTCACAAAAAAATATTTCTGGAGCGATTTCCAACTAATACGTATATAATTTACATGTATTCCATCAACATGGCATTCCGGGTTCCGTACATGCTACATGCATGACGGATTCGGCAATCATGCAGTTCTGACTTGTGAGCATGTGGATTACTGACCTTTCCTCCACCTAACAATGCGTATATACACTTTGAATTATTTACTCTGACTTCATAGATTTTTCTATCACCAGGTTATAAAATCGGACATCTGGCACCAGAAAACATTCTTTGAGCGAATTCTCACCAATACACATGTAATTTACATTGTTTATATAACCATGGAATTCCGTATTACGAGCATGATTCATGCATCACGGATTCCTCAAACTGGAATTTCTGAGTTGTGAACATGCGCATGACTGATGTTTCAAACACCAAACAAGTTACATATGCACTCTGAAATATTTACTTTGACTTTGTAGCTTCTTCCTATCACCAGTTTCAAGAATCACACTTTGATCCCACAAAAACCCTCTTGGAGCGAAT
Source organism: Vicugna pacos (assembly GCF_048564905.1). Classification (NCBI taxonomy): domain Eukaryota; kingdom Metazoa; phylum Chordata; class Mammalia; order Artiodactyla; family Camelidae; genus Vicugna; species Vicugna pacos. Next base: position 15,119,227 of record NW_027328741.1, on the reverse strand, counting down.
TCTTCCCTAGACATATGTAATTTGCATAGATTCCATCTACATGATATTCCGTGTTCCGTACATGCTACATACATGACGGCTTTCACAAACATGCATTCCTGGGTTGAGAGCATGTGGATGACTAATCTTTCATCATTTATAAAAGGAATATTTTCATCTAGACACGTGTACACATTTTAACAAGCTTTCCCTAACACCAGTTTCGAATTCGTGCATTTTTCACAGAAAAATAGTTCTGGAGCGATTTCCACCTAATATGTATGTAATTTACATGAATTCCATCAACATGGCATTCCAGGTTCCGTACATGCTACATGTATGACGGATTTGACAAACATGCATTCCTGAGTTGAGAACATGTGGATTACTAATCTTTCATCATGTATAAAAGGAATATTTTCATCTAGACACGTGTGCAAATTTTCACAAGCTTTCCCTAACACCAGGTTCAAATTCGTGAATTTTTCACAGAAAAATAGTTCTGGAACGATTTCCACCTAACAGATATATAATTTACATGTATTCCATCAACATGGCATTCCGGGTTCCGTACATTCTACATGTATGACGGATTTGGCAATCATGCGTTTCTGACTTGTGAGCATGTGGATTACAGACCTTTCACCCTCCGAACAAGGCGTATAAAGACTTAGAAATATTTACTATGACTTCATAGGATTTCCTATCAGCAGGTTCTAAAATCGGACATTTGGCACCAGAAAACACTCTTTGAGCGAATTGTCACCAATACACATGTAATTTACATTGTTTACATAACCAAGGAATTCCGTATTACGAGCATGTATCATGCATCACGGATTCCTCAAACATGCATTTCTGAGTTGTGAACATGCGCATGACTGATGTTTCAACCACCAAACAAGTTACCTATGCACTCTGAAATATTTACTTTGACTTTGTAGATCTTCCTATCACCAGTCTCAAGAATCACACTTTGATCCCACAAAAACCCTCTTGGAGCGAATTCTTCCCTAGACTTATGTAATTTGCATAGATTCCATCTACATGATATTCCGTGTATCGTACATGCTACATACATGACGGATTCGACAAATATACATTCCTGAGTTGAGGGCATCTGGATTACTAATCTTTCCTCCTCTATAAAAGTATTACTTTCATCTAAACACGTGTACACATTTTCACAAGCTTTCCCTAAAACCAGGTTCGAATTCGTGCATTTTTCACAAAAAAATATTTCTGGAGCGATTTCCACCTAATAGGTATGTAATTTATATGAATTCCATCAACATGGCATTCCGGGTTCCGTACATGCTACATGCATGACGGATTCGACAATCATGCAGTTCTGACTTGTGAGCATGTGGATTACTGACCTTTCATCCACCAAACAATGCGTATATACACTTAGAATTATTTACTCTGACTTCATAGATTTTTTCTCACCAGGTTGTAAAATCGGACATCTTGCACCAGAAAACACTCTTTGAGCGAATTCTCAACCAATACACATGTAATTTACATTGTTTACATAACCATGGCATTCCGTACTACGAACATGTTTCATGCATCACGGATTCCTCAAACTTGAATTTCTGATTTGTGAACATGCGCATGACTGATGTTTCAACCAACAAACAAGTTACCTATGCACTCTGAAATATTTACTTTGACTTTGTAGCTTCTTCCTATCACCAGTTTCAAGAATCACACTTTGATCCCACAATAACCCTCTTGGAGCGAATTCTTCCCTAGACATATGTAATTTGAATAGATTCCATCTACATGATATTCCGTGTTCCTTACATGCTATATACATGACGGCTTTGACAAACATGCATTCCTGAGTTGAGAGCATGTGGATTACTTATCTTTCCTCCTCTATAAAAGTAGTATTTTCATCTAGGCAAGTGTACACATTTTCACAAGCTTTCCCTTACACCAGGTTCAAATTCGTGCATTTTTCACAGAAAAATATTTCTGGAGCGTTTTCCACCTAACAGATATGTAATTTACATGTATTCCAACAACATGGCATTCCGGGTTCCGTACATGATACATGTATGACGGATTTGGCAATCATGCGTTTCTGACTTGTGAGCATGTGGATTACAGACCTTTCACCTTCCGAACAAGGCGTATAAAGACTTAGAAATATTTACTCTGACTTCATAGGTTTTTCCTATCACCAGGTTCTAAAATCCGACATTTGGCACCAAAAAACACTCTTTGAGCGAATTCTCACCAATACACATGTAATTTACATTGTTTACATAACCAAGGAATTCCGTATTACGAGCATGTTTCATGCATCACGGATTCCACAAACATGTATTTCTGAGTTGTGAACATGCGCATGACTGATGTTTCAAACACAAAACAAGTTACTTATGCACTCTGAAATATTTACTTTGACTTTGTAGCTTCTTCCTATCACCAGTTTCAAGAATCACACTTTGATCCCACAAAAACCCTCTTGGAGCGAATTCTTCCCTAGACATATGTAATTTGCATAGATTCCATCTACATGATATTCCGTGTTCCGTACATGCTACATACATGACGGATTCGACAAATATAAATTCCTGAGTTGAGGGCATCTGGATTACTAATCTTTCCTGCTCTATAAAATATTATATTCATCTAGACACGTGTACACATTTTCACAAGCTTTCCCTAAAACCAGGTACGAATTCGTGCATTTTTCACAAAAAAATATTTCTGGAGCGATTTCCACCTAATAGGTATGTAATTTACATGAATTCCATCAACATGGCATTCCGGGTTCCGTACATGCTACATGCATGACGGATTCGTCAATCATGCAGTTCTGACTTATGAGCATGTGGATTACTGACCTTTCATCCACCAAACAATGCGTATATACACTTAGAATTATTTACTCTGACTTCATAGATTTTTCTATCACCAGGTTCTAAAATCGGACATCTGGCACCAGAAAACACTCTTTGAGCGAATTCTCACAAATACACATGTAATTTACATTGTTTACCTTACCATGGCATTCCGTATTACGAACATGTTTCATGCATCACGGATTCCTCAAACTTGAATTTCTGAGTTGTGAACATGCGCATGACTGATGTTTCAACCACCAAACATGTTACCTATGCACTATGAACTATTTATTTTGACTTCGTAGCTTCTTTCTTTCACCAGGTTCAAGAATCACACTTTGATCCCACAATAACACTCTTGGAGTGAATACTTCCCTAGACATATGTAATTTGAATAGATCCCATCTACATGATATTCCGTGTTCCTTACATGCTACATAAATGACGGCTTTGACAAACATGCATTCCTGATTTGAGAGCATGTGGATTAGTAATCTTTCATTCTCCATGAAAGGAATATTTTCATCTAGACACGTGTACACATTTTCAAAAGCTTTCCCTAACACCAGGTTCGAATTCATGCATTTTTCACAGAAAAATAGTTCTGGAGCGTATTCCACCTAACAGATATGTAATTTACATGTATTACAACAACATGGCATTCCGGGTTCCGTACATGCTACATGTACGACGGATTTGGCAATCATGAGTTTCTGACTTGTGAGCATGTGGATTACAGACCTTTCACCCTCCGAACAAGGCGTATAAAGACTTAGAAATATTTCCTGTGACTTCATAGTTTTTTCCTATCACCAGTTTCTAAAATCGGACATTTGGCACCAGAAAACACTCTTTGAGCGAATTCTCACCAATACACATGTAATTTACATTGTTTACATAACCATGGAATTCCGTATTACGACCATGTTTCATGCATCACGGATTCCTCAAACTTGAATTTCTGAGTTGTGAACATGCGCATGACTGATATTTCAAACACCAAACAAGTTACATATGCACTCTGAAATATTTACTTTGACTTTGTAGCTTCTTCCTATCACCAGTTTCAAGAATCACACTTTGATCCCACAAAAACCCTCTTGGAGCGAATTCTTCCCTAGACATATGTAATTTGCATAGATTCCATCTACATGATATTCCGTGTTCCGTACATGCTACATACATGACGGCTTTGACAAACATGCATTCCTGGGTTGAGAGCATGTGGATGAGTAATCTTTCATCATTTATAAAAGGAATATTTTCATCTAGACACGTGTACAAATTTTCACAAGCTTTCCCCTACAGCAGGTTCAAATTCGTGAATTTTTCACAGAAAAATAGTTCTGGAACGATTTCCACCTAACAGATATATAATTTACATTAATTCCATCAACATGGCATTCCGGGTTCCGTACATGCTACATGTATGACGGATTTGACAAACATGCATTCCTGAGTTGAGAGCATGTGGATTACTAATCTTTCATCCTCTATAAAAGGAATATTTTCATCTAGACACGTGTACAAATTTTCACAAGCTTTCCCTAACACCAGGTTCAAATTCGTGAATTTTTCACAGAAAAATAGTTCTGGAACGATTTCCACCTAACAGATATATAATTTACATGTATTCCATCAACATGGCATTCTGGGTTCCGTACATTCTACATGTATGACGGATTTGGCAATCATGCGTTTCTGACTTGTGAGCATGTGGATTACAGAGCTTTCACACTCCGAACAAGGCGTATAAAGACTTAGAAATATTTACTATGACTTCATAGGTTTTTCCTATCACCAGGTTCTAAAATGGGACATTTGGCACCAGAAAACACTCTTTGAGCGAATTGTCACCAATACACATGTAATTTACATTGTTTACATAACCAAGGAATTCCCTATTACGAGCATGTTTCATGCATCACGGATTCCTCAAACATGCATTTCTGAGTTGTGAACATGCGCATGACTGATGTTTCAACCACCAAACAAGTTACCTATGCACTCTGAAATATTTACTTTGACTTTGTAGATCTTCCTATCACCAGTCTCAAGAATCACACTTTGATCCCACAAAAACCCTCTTGGAGCGAATTCTTCCCTAGGCTTATGTAATTTGCATAGATTCCATCTACATGATATTCCGTGTAGCGTACATGCTACATACATGACGGATTCGACAAATATACACTCCTGAGTTGAGGGCATCTGAATTACTAATCTTTCCTCCTCTATAAAAGTATTATTTTCATCTAGACACGTGTACACACTTTCACTAGCTTTCCCTAAAACCAGGTTCGAATTCGTTCATTTTTCACAAAAAAATATTTCTGGAGCGATTTCCACCTAATACGTATGTAATTTACATGTATTCCATCAACATGGCATTCCGGGTTCCGTACATGCTACATGCATGACGGATTCGGCAATCATGCAGTTCTGACTTGTGAGCATGTGAATTACTGACCTTTCCTCCACCAAACAATGCGTATATACACTTTGAATTATTTACTCTGACTTCATAGATTTTTCTATCACCAGGTTATAAAATCGGACATCTGGCACCAGAAAACACTCTTTGAGCGAATTCTCACCAATACACATGTAATTTACATTGTTTACATAACCATGGCATTCTGTATTACGAACATGTTTCATGCATCACGGATTCCTCAAACTTGAATTTCTGAGTTGTGAACATGCGCATGACTGATGTTTCAACCACAAAACAAGTTACATATGCACTCTGAAATATTTATTTTGACTTCGTTGCTTCTTCCTATCACCAGTTTCAAGAATCACACTTTGTTAACACAAAAAACCTCTTGGAGCGAATTCTTCCCTAGAGATATTTAATTTGAATAGATTCCATCTACATGATATTCCGTGTTCCGTACATGCTACATACATGACGGCTTTGACAAACATGCATTCCTGACTTGAGAGCATGTGGATTACTAATCTTTCAACCTCTATAAAAGGAATATATTCATCTGGACACGTGTACACATTTTCACAAGCTTTCCCTAACACCAGGTTTGAATTCGTGCATTTTTCACAGAAAAATAGTTCTGGAGCGATTTCCACCTAATAGGTATGTAATTTACATGAATTCCATCAACATGGCTTTCCGGGTTCCGTACATGCTACATGTATGACGGATTTGACAAACATGCATTCCTGAGTTGGGAGCATGTGGATTACTAATCTTTCATCCTCTATAAAAGGAATATATTCATCTAGACACGTGTACAAATTTTCACAAGCTTTCCCTACCACCAGGTTCAAATTCCAGAATTTTTTACGGAAAAAGAGTTCTGGAACAATTTCCACCTAACAGATATGTAATTTACATGTATTCCAACAACATGGCATTCCGGGTTCCGTATATTCTACATGTATGACGGATTTGGCAATCATGCATTTCTGACTTGTGAGCATGTGGATTACAGACCTTTCACACTCCGAACAAGGCGTATAAAAAGTTAGAAATATTTACTATGACTTCATAAGTTTTTCCTATCACCAGGTTCTAAAATCGGACATTTGGCAAAAGAAAACTCTCTTTGAGCGAATTCTCACCAATAAACATGTAATTTACATTGTTAACATAATCATGGAATTCCGTATTACGAGCATGTTTCATGCATCACGGATTCCTCAAACATGCATTTCTGAGTTGTGAACATGCGCATGACTGATGTTTCAACGACCAAAAAGTTACCTATGCACTCTGAAATATTTACTTTGACTTTGTTGCTTCTACCTATCACCAGTTTCAAGAATCACAGTTTGATCCCACAAAAACCCTCTTGGAGCGAATTCTTCCCTAGACATATGTAATTTGAATAGATTCCATCTAGATGATATTCCGTGTTCCTTACATACTACATACATGACGGCTTTGACAAACATGCATTCCTGAGTTGAGAGCATGTGGATTACTAATCTTTCTTCATCTAAAAAAGGAATATATTCATCTAGACACGATTACAAATTTTCACAAGCTTTCCCTATCACCAGGTTCAAATTCCTGAATTTTTCACGGAAAAATAGTTCTGGAACAATTTCCACCTAACAGATATGTAATTTACATGTATTCCAACAACATGGCATTCCGGGTTCCGTACATTCTACATGTTTGACGGATTTGGCAATCATGCGTTTCTGACTTGTGAGCATGTGGATTACAGACCTTTCACCCTCCGAACAAGGCGTATAAAGACTTAGAAATATTTACTATGACTTCATAGGTTTTTCCTATCACCAGGTTCTAAAATCGGACATTTGGCACCAGAAAACGCTCTTTGAGCGAATTCTCACCAATACACATGTAATTTACATTGTTTACATAACCATGGAATTCCGTATTACGAGCATGTTTCATGCATCACGGATTCCTCAAACATGCATTTCTGAGTTGTGAACATGCGCATGACTGATGTTTCAACCACCAAACAAGTTACTTATGCACTCTGAAATATTTACTTTGACTTTGTAGCTTCTTCCTATCACCAGTTTCAAGAATCACACTTTGATCCCACAAAAACCCTCTTGGAGCGAATTCTTCCCTAGACATATGTAATTTGAAAAGATTCCATCTACATGATATTCCGTGTTTCGAACATGCTACATACATGACGGATTCGACAAATATACATTCCTGAGTTGAGGGCATCTGGATTACTAATCTTTCCTGCTCTATAAAATATTATTTTCATCTAGACACGTGTACACATTTTCACAAGCTTTCCCTTACACCAGGTTCGAATTCGTGCATTTTCCACAAAAAAATATTTCTGGAGCGATTTCCACCTAATAGGTATGTAATTTACATGAATTCCATCAACATGGCATTCCGGGTTCCGTACATGCTACATGCATGACGGATTCGGCAATCATGCAGTTCTGACTTGTGAGCATGTGGATTACTGACCTTTCATCCACCAAACAATGCGTATATACACTTAGAATTATTTACTCTGAATTCATAGATTTTTTCTCACCAGGTTGTAAAATCGGACATCTTGCACCAGAAAACACTCTTTGAGCGAATTCTCAACCAATACACATGTAATTTACATTGTTTACATAACCATGGCATTCCGTACTACGAACATGTTTCATGCATCACGGATTCCTCAAACTTGAATTTCTGAGTTGTGAACATGCGCATGACTGATGTTTCAACCACGAAACAAGTAACCTATGCACTCTGAAATATTTACTTTGACTTTGTAGCTTCTTCCTATCACCAGTTTCAAGAATCACACTTTGATCCCAGAAAAACCCTCCTGGAGCGAATTCTTCCCTTGACATATGTAATTTGAATAGATTCCATCTACATTATATTCCGTGTTCCTTACATGCTATATACATGACGGCTTTGACAAACATGCATTCCTGAGTTGAGAGCATGTGGATTACTTATCTTTCCTCCTCTATAAAAGTACTATTTTCATCTAGGCAAGTGTACACATTTTCACAAGCTTTCCCTTACACCAGGTTCGAATTCGTGCATTTTTCATAGAAAAATATTTCTGGAGCGTTTTCCACCTAACAGATATGTAATTTACATGTATTCCAACAACATGGCATTCCGGGTTCCGTACATGATACATGTATGACGGATTTGGCAATCATGCGTTTCTGACTTGTGAGCATGTGGATTACAGACCTTTCACCCTCCGAACAAGGCGTATAAAGACTTAGAAATATTTACTATGACTTCATAGGTTTTTCCTATCACCAGTTTCTAAAATCGGACATTTGGCACCAAAAAACGCTCTTTGAGCGAATTCTCACCAATACACATGTAATTTACATTGTTTACATAACCATGGAATTCCGTATTACGAGCATGTTTCATGCATCACGGATTCCTCAAACAGGCATTTCTGAGTTGTGAACATGCGCATGACTGATGTTTCAACCACCAAACAAGTTACTTATGCACTCTGAAATATTTACTTTGACTTTGTAGCTTCTTCCTATCACCAGTTTCAAGAATCACACTTTGTTAACACAAAAACCCTCTTGGAGCGAATTCTTCCCTAGAGATATGTAATTTGAATAGATTCCATCTACATGATATTCCGTGTTCCTTACATGCTACATACATGACGGCTTTGACAAACATGCATTCCTGAGTTGAGAGCATGTTGATTACTAATCTTTCTTCCTCTATAAAAGGAATATATTCATCTAGACACGTGTACAAATTTTCACAAGCTTTCCCTATCACCAGGTTCAAATTCCTTAATTTTTTCACGGAAAAATAGTTCTGGAACGATTTCCACCTAACAGATATGTAATTTACATGTATTCCAACAACATGGCATTCCGGGTTCCGTACATTCTACATGTATGACGGATTTGGCAATCATGCATTTCTGACTTGTGAGCATGTGTATTACAGACCTTTCATACTCCGAACAAGGCGTATAAAGACTTAGAAATATTTACTCTGACTTCATAGGTTTTTCCTATCACCAGGTTCTAAAATCGGACATTTGGCACCAGAAAACACGCTTTGAGCGAATTCTCACCAATACACATGTAATTTACATTGTTTACATAACCAAGGAATTCCGTATTACAAGCATGTTTCATGCATCACGGATTCCTCAAACATGCATTTCTGAGTTGTGAACATGCGCATGACAGATGTTTCAAACACCAAACAAGTTAACTATGCACTCTGAAATATTTACTTTGACTTTGTAGCTTCTTCCTATCACCAGTTTCAAGAATCACACTTTGTTAACACAAAAACCCTCTTGGAGCGAATTCTTCCCTAGAGATATGTAATTTGAATAGATTCCATCTACATGATATTCCGTGTTCCGTACATGCTACATACATGACGGATTCGACAAATATACATTCCTGATTTGAGGGCATCTGGATTACTAATCTTTCCTCCTCTATAAAAGTACTATTTTCATCTAGACACGTGTACACATTTTCACAAGCTTTCCCTAAAACCAGGTTCGAATTCGTGCATTTTTCACAGAAAAATAGTTCTGGAGCGATATCCACCTAATAGGTATGTAATTTACATGAATTCCATCAACATGGCATTCCGGGTTCCGTACATGCTACATGCATGACGGATTCGGCAATCATGCAGTTCTGACTTGTGAGCATGTGAATTACTGACCTTTCCTCCACCAAACAATGCGTATATACACTTTGAATTATTTACTCTGACTTCATAGATTTTTCTATCACCAGGTTATAAAATCGGACATCTGGCACCAGAAAACACTCTTTGAGCGAATTCTCACCAATACACATGTAATTTACATTGTTTACATAACCATGGCATTCCGTATTACGAACATGTTTCATGAATCACGGATTCCTCAAACTTGAATTTCTGAGTTGTGAACATGCGCTTGACTGATGTTTCAACCACCAAACAAGTTACCTATGCACTATGAAATATTTATTTTGACTTTGTAGCTTCTTCCTATCACCAGTTTCAAGAATCACACATTGATCCCAGAAAAACCCTCTTGGAGCGAATTCTTCCCTAGACATATGTAATTTGAATAGTTTCCATCTACATGATATTCCGTGTTCCATACATGCTACATACATGACGGCTTTGACAAACATGCATTCCTGAGTTGAGAGCATGTGGATTACTAATCTTTCATCCTCTATAAAACGAATCTTTTCATCTAGACACGTGTACACATTTTCACAAGCTTTCCCTAACACCAGGTTCGAATTCGTGCATTTTTCACAGAGAAATACTTCTGGAGCGATTTCCACCTAATAGGTATGTAATTTATATGAATTCCATCAACATGGATTTCCGGGTTCCGTACATGCTACATGTATGACGGATTTGACAAACATGCATTCCTGAGTTGAGAGCATGTGGATTACTAATCTTTCATCCTCTATAAAAGGAATATTTTCATCCTGACACGTGTACACATTTTCACAAGCTTTCCCTAACACCAGGTTCAAATTCGTGAATTTTTCACAGAAAAATTGTTCTGGAACGATTTCCACCTAACAGATATATAATTTACATGTGTACCAACAACATGGAATTCCGGGTTCCGTACATTCTAAATATATGACGGATTTGGCAATCATGCGTTTCTGACTTGTGAGCATGTGGATTACAGTCCTTTCACCCTCCGAACAAGGCGTATAAAGACTTAGAAATATTTACAATGACTTCATAGGTTTTTCCTATCACCAGTTTCTAAAATCGGACATTTGGCACCAGAAAACACTCTTTGAGCGAATTCTCACCAATACACATGTAATTTACATTGTTTACATAACCAAGGGATTCCGTATTACGAGCATGTTTAATGAAACACGGATTCCTCAAACATGCATTTCTGAGTTGTGAACATGCGCATGACTGATGTTTCAACCACCAAACAAGTTACCTATGCACTCTGAAATATTTACTTTGACTTTGTAGCTTCTTCCTATCACCAGTTTCAAGAATCACACTTTGATCCCACAAAAACCCTCTTGGAGCGAATTCTTGACTAGACATATGGAATTTGAATAGATTCTATCTACATGATATTCCGTGTTCTGTACATGCTACATACATGACGGATTCGACAAATATACATTCCTGAGTTGAGGGCATCTGGATTACTAATCTTTCCTCCTCTATAAAAGTACTATTTTCATCTAGACACGTGTACACATTTTCACAAGTTTTCCTTAAAACCAGGTTCGAATTCGTGCATTGATCCCAAAAAAATATTTCTGGAGCTTTTTCCACCTAATAGATATGTAATTTACATGAATTCCATCAACATGGCATTCCGGGTTGCGTACATGCTTCATGCATGACGGATTCGGCAATCATGCAGTTCTGATTTGTGAGCATGTGGATTACTGACCTTTCATCCACCAAACAATGCGTATATACACTTAGAATTATTTACTCTGACTTCATAGATTTTTCTATCACCAGGTTCTAAAATCAGATATCTGGCACCAGAAAACACTCTTTGAATGAATTCTCACAAATACACATGTAGTTTACCTTGTTTACATAACCATAGCATTCCTTAATACGAACATGTTTCATGCATCACGGATTCCTCAAACTTGATTTCTGAGTTGTGAATCTGCGCATGACTGATATTTCAAACACCAAACAAGTTACAAATGCATTATGAAATATTTATTTTGACTTTGTAGCTTCTTCCTATCACCAGTTTGAAGAATCACACTTTGATCCCAGAAAAACCATCTTGGAGCGAATTCTTCCCTAGACAAATGTAATTTGAATAGATTCCATCTACATTATATTCCGTGTTCCTTACATGCTACATACATGACGGCTTTGACAAACATGCATTCCTGAGTTGAGTGCATGTGGATTACTAATCTTTCATCCTCTATAAAAGGAATATTTTCATCTAGACACGTGTACACATTTTCAGAAGCTTTCCCTAACACCAGGTACGAATTCGTGAATTTTTCACAGAAAAAGAGTTCTGGAACGATTTTCACCTTACAGATATGTAATTTACATGTATTCTAACAGCATGGCATTCTGGGTTGCGTACATGCTACATGTATGATGGATTTGGCAGTCATGCGTTTCTGACTTGTGAGCATGTTGATACAGATCTTTCACCCTCCGAACAAGGCGTATAAATACTTAGAAATATTTACTATGACTTCATAGGTTTTTCCTATAACCAGGTTCTAAAATCGGACATTTGGCACCAGAAAACTCTCTTTGAGCGAATTCTCACCAATACACATGTAATTTACATTGTTTACATAACCAAGGATTTCCGTATTACAAGCATGTTTCATGCATCACGGATTCCTCAAACATGCATTTCTGAGTTGTGAACATGCGCATGACAGATGTTTCAACCACCAAACAAGTTACCTATGCACTCTGAAATATTTACTTTGACTTTGTAGCTTCTTCCTATCACCAGTTTCAAGAATCACACTTTGTTAACACAAAAACCCTCTTGGAGCGAATTCTTCCCTTGAGCTATGTAATTTGAATAGATTCCATCTACATGATATTCCGTGTTCCGTACATGCTACATACATGACCGATTCAACAAATATACATTCCTGAGTTGAGGTCATCTGGATTAGTATTCTTTCATCCTCTATAAAAGTACTATTTTCATCTAGACACGTGTACACATTTTCACAAGCTTTCCCTAAAACCAGGTTCGAATTCGTGCATTTCTCACAAAATAATATTTCTGGAGCGATTTCCACCTAATAGGTATGTAATTTACATGAATTCCATCATCATGGCATTCCGGGTTCCGTACATGCTACATGAATGACGGATTTGGCAATCATGCAGTTCTGACTTGTGAGCATGTGGATTTCTAACCTTTCATCCACCAAACAATGCGTATATACTCTTAGAATTATTTACACTGACTTCATAGATTTTTCTTTCACCAGGTTCTAAAATCAGATATCTGGCACCAGGAAACACTCTTGGAGCGAATTCTCACAAATACACATGTAATTTACATTGTTTACATAACCATGGCATTCCGTATTACGAACATGTTTCATGCATCACGGATTCCTCAAACTTGAATTTCTGAGTTGTGAACATGCGCATGACTGATGTTTCAACCACCAAACATGTTACTTATGCACTATGAAATATTTATTTTGACTTCGTAGCTTCTTCCTATCACCAGTTTCAAGAATCACACTTTTATCCCAGAAAAACCCTCTTGGAGCGAATTCTACCCTAGAGATATGTAATTTGAGTAGATTCCATCTACATGATATTCCGTGTTCCTTACATGCTACATACGTGACGGCTTTGACAAACATGCATTCCTGAGTTGAGAGCATGTGGATTACTAATATTTCATCCTGTATAAAAGGAATATTTTCATCTAGACACGTGTACACATTTTCACAAGCTTTCCCTAACACCAGGTTCGAATTCGTGAATTTTTCACAGAAAAATTTTTCTGGAGCGTTTTCCACCTAACAGATATGTAATTTACATGTATTCCAACAACATGGCATTCCGAGTTCCGTACATGATACATGTATGAAGGATTTGGCAATCATGCGTTTCTGACTTGTGAGCATGTGGATTACAGTCCTTTCACACTCTGAACAAGGCGTATATATACTTAGAAATATTTCCTCTGACTTCATAGGTTTTTCCTAACACCAGGTTCTAAAATCGGACATTTGGCACCAGAAAACACTCTTTGAGCGAATTCTCACCAATACACATGTAATTTACATTGTTTACATAACCATGGCATTCCGTATTACGAGCATGTTTCATGCATCTCGGATTCCTCAAACATGCATTTCTGAGTTTGAATATGCGCATGACTGATGTTTCAACCACCAAACAAGTTACCTATGCACTCTGAAATATTTACTTTGACTTTGTATCTTCTTCCTATCACCAGTTTCAAGAATCACACTTTGATCCCACAAAAACCCTCTTGGAGCGAATTCTTGCCTAGACATTTGGAATTTGAATAGATTCCATCTACATGATATTCCGTGTTCTGTACATGCTACATACATGACGGATTCGACAAATATACATTCCTGAGTTGAGGTCATCTGGATTACTAATTTTTCCTCCTCTATAAAAGTACTAATTTCATCTAGACACGTGTACACATTTTCACAAGCTTTCCCTAAAACCAGGTTCGAATTCGTGCATTTTTCACAAAAAAATAGTTCTGGAGCGATTTCCACCTAATAGGTATGTAATTTACATGAATTCCATCAACATGGCATTCCGGGTTCCGTACATGCTACATGCATGACAGATTCGGCAATCATGCAGTTCTGACTTGTGAGCATGTGGATTACTGACCTTTCATCCACCAAAGTTTGCGTATATACACTTAGAATTATTTACTCTGACTTCATAGATTTTTCTATCACCAGGATCTAAAATCGGACATCTGGCACCAGAAAACACTCTTTGAGCGAATTCGCACAAATACACATGTAATTTACATTGTTTACATAACCATGGCATTCCGTATTACGAACATGTTTCATGCATCACGGATTCCTCAAACTTGAATTTCTGAGTTGTGAACATGCACTTGACTGATGTTTCAACCACCAAACAAGTTACTTATGCACTATGAAATATTTATTTTGACTTCGTAGCTTCTCCCTATCACCAGTTTCAAGAATCACACATTGATCCCAGAAAAACCCTCTTGGAGTGAATTCTTCCCTAGACATATGTAATTTGAATAGTTTCCATCTACATGATATTCCGTGTTCCGTACATGCTACATACATGACGGCTTTGACAAACATGCATTCCTGAGTTGAGAGCATGTGGATTACTAATCTTTCATCCTCTATAAAACGAATCTTTTCATCTAGACACGTGTACACATTTTCACAAGCTTTCCCTAACACCAGGTTCGAATTCGTGCATTTTTCACAGAGAAATAGTTCTGGAGCGATTTCCACCTAATAGGTATGTAATTTATATGAATTCCATCAACATGGATTTCCGGGTTCCATAGATGCTACATGTATGACGGATTTGACAAACATGCATTCCTGAGTTGAGAGCATGTGGATTACTAATCTTTCATCCTCTATAAAAGGAATATTTTCATCTAGACACGTGTAAACATTTTCACAAGCTTTCCCTAACACCAGGTTCAAATTCGTGAATTTTTCACAGAAAAATTGTTCTGGAACGATTTCCACCTAACAGATATATAATTTACATGTGTACCAACAACATGGAATTCCGGGTTCCGTACATTCTACATATATGACGGATTTGGCAATCATGCGTTTCTGACTTGTGAGCATGTGGATTACAGACCTTTCACCCTCCGAACAAGGCGTATAAAGACTTAGAAGTATTTACAATGACTTCATAGGTTTTTCCTATCACCAGTTCCTAAAATCGGACATTTGGCACCAGAAAACACTCTTTGAGCGAATTCTCACCAATACACATGTAATTTACATTGTTTACATAACCAAGGAATTCCGTATTACGAGCATGTTTAATGAAACACGGATTCCTCAAACATGCATTTCTGAGATGTGAACATGCGCATGACTGATGTTTCAACCACCAAACAACTTACCTATGCACTCTGAAATATTTACTTTGACTTTGTAGCTTCTTCCTATCACCAGTTTCAAAAATCACACTTTGATCCCACAAAAACACTCTTGGAGCGAATTCTTGCCTAGACATATGGAATTTGAATAGATTCCATCTACATGATATTCCGTGTTCTGTACATGCTACATACATGACGGATTCGACAAATATACATTTCTGAGTTGAGGTCATCTGGATTATTAATATTTCCTCCTCTATAAAAGTACTAATTTCATCTAGACACGTGTACACATTTTCACAAGATTTCCTTAAAACCAGGTTCGAATTCGTGCATTGATCCCAAAAAAATATTTCTGGAGCTTTTTCCACCTAATAGATATGTAATTTACATGAATTCCATCAACATGGCATTCCGGGCTGCGTACATACTTCATGCATGACGGATTCGGCAATCATGCAGTTCTGACTTGTGAGCATGTGGATTACTGACCTTTCATCCACCAAACAATGCGTATATACACTTAGAATTATTTACTCTGACTTCATAGATTTTTCTATCACCATTTTCTAAAATCAGACATCTGGCACCAGAAAACACTCTTTGAATGAATTCTCACAAATACACATGTAGTTTACCTTGTTTACATAACCATAGCATTCCTTAATACGAACATGTTTCATGCATCACGGATTCCTCAAACTTGATTTCTGAGTTGTGAATATGCGCATGACTGATGTTTCAAACACCAAACAAGTTACAAATGCACTATGAAATATTTATTTTGACTTTGTAGCTTCTTCCTATCACCAGTTTGAAGAATCACACTTTGATCCCAGAAAAACCATCTTGGAGCGAATTCTTCCCTAGACATATGTAATTTGAATAGATTCCATCTACATTATATTCCGTGTTCCTTACATGCTACATACATGACGGCTTTGACAAACATGCATTCCTGAGTTGAGTGCATGTGGATTACTAATCTTTCATCCTCTATAAAAGGAATATTTTCATCTAGACACGTGTACACATTTTCAGAAGCTTTCCCTAACACCAGGTTCGAATTCGTGAATTTTTCACAGAAAAAGAGTTCTGGAACGATTTTCACCTTACAGATATGTAATTTACATGTATTCTAACAGCATGGTATTCTGGGTTGCGTACATGCTACATGTATGATGGATTTGGCAGTCATGCGTTTCTGACTTGTGAGCATGTTGATACAGAACTTTCACCCTCTGAACAAGGCGTATATAAAATTAGAAATTTTTACTCTGACTTCATAGGTTTTTCCTATCACCAGGTTTTAAAATCGAACATTTGGCACCAGAAAACATTCTTTGAGCGAATTCTCACTAATACACATGTACTTTACATTGTTTACATAACCATGGCATTCCGTATTACGAGCATGATTCATTCATCTCGGATTATTCAAACATGCATTTCTGAATTGTGAACATGCGCATGACTGATGTTTCAACCACCAAACAAGTTACCTATGCACTCTGAAATATTTACTTTGACTTTGTAGCTTCTTCCTATCACCAGTTTCAAGAATCACACTTTGATCCCACAAAAACCTTCTTGGTGCGAATTCTTCCCTAGACATATGTAATTTGCATAGATTCCATCTACATGATATTCCGTGTTCCGTACATGCTACATACATGACGGCTTTGATAAACATGCATTCTTGAGTTGAAAGCATGTGGATTACTAATCTTTCATCCTCTATAAAGGGAATACTTTCATCTAGACACGTGTACACATTTTCACAAGCTTTCCCTAACACCAGGTTCGGATTCGGGCATTTTTCACAGAAAAATAGTTCTGGAGCGATTTCCAACTAATACGTATGCAATTTGCATGAATTCCATCAACATGGAATTCCGGGTTCCATACATGCTACATGTATGACGGATTTGACAAACATGCATTCCTGAGTTGAGAGCATGTGGATTACTAATCTTTCATCCTCTATAAAAGGAATATATTCATCTAGACACGTGTACACATTTTCACAAGCTTTCCCTAACACCAGGTTCAAATTCCTGGATTTTTCACGGAAAAATAGTTCTGGAGCGTTTTCCACCTAACAGATATGTAATTTACATGTATTCCAACAACATGGCATTCCGGGTTCCGTACATGCTACATATATGACGGATTTGGCAATCATGCGTTTCTGACTTGTGAGCATGTGGATTACAGTCCTTTCACATTCTGAACAAGGCGTATATATACTTAGAAATATTTACTATGACTTCATAGTTTTTTCCTATCACCAGTTTCTAAAATCGGACATTTGGCACCAGAAAACACTCTTTGAGCGAATTCTCACCAATACACATGTAATTTACATTGTTTACATAACCATGGAATTCCGTATTACGAGCATGTTTAATGAAACACGGATTCCTCAAACATGCATTTCTGAGTTGTGAACATGCGCATGACTGATGTTTCAACCACCAAACAAGTTACCTATGCACTCTGAAATATTTAGTTTGACTTTGTAGCTTCTTCCTATCACCAGTTTCAAGAATCACACTTTGATCCAACAAAAACCCTCTTGGAGCGAATTCTTGCCTAGACATATGGAATTTGAATAGATTCCATCCACATGATATTCCGTGTTCTGTACATGCTACATACATGACGGATTCGACAAATATACATTCCTGAGTTGAGGGCATCTGGATTACTAATCTTTCCTCCTCTATAAAAGTACTGTTTTCATCTAGACACGTGTACACATTTTCACAAGATTTCCTTAAAACCAGGTTCGAATTCGTGCATTGATCCCAAAAAAATATTTCTGGAGCGATTTCCACCTAATAGATATGTAATTTACATGGATTCCATCAACATGGCATTCCGGGTTACGTACATGCTTCATGCATGACGGATTCGGCAATCATGCATTTCTGACTTGTGAGCATGTGGATTACTGACCTTTCATCCACCAAACAATGCGTATATACACTTAGAATTATTTACTCTGACTTCATAGATTTTTCTATCACCAGGTTCTAAAATCAGACATCTGGCACCAGAAAACACTCTTTGAATGAATTCTCACAAATACACATGTAGTTTACCTTGTTTACATAACCATAGCATTCCTTAATACGAACATGTTTCATGGATCACGGATTCCTCAAACTTGATTTCTGAGTTGTGAATATGCGCATGACTGATGTTTCAAACACCAAACAAGTTACAAATGCACTATGAAATATTTATTTTGACTTTGTAGCTTCTTCCTATCACCAGTTTGAAGAATCACACTTTGATCCCACAAAAACCATCTTGGAGCGAATTCTTCCCTAGACATATGTAATTTGAATAGATTCCATCTACATTATATTCCGTGTTCCTTACATGCTAGATACATGACGGCTTTGACAAACATGCATTCCTGAGATGAGTGCATGTGGATTACTAATCTTTCATCCTCTATAAAAGGAATATTTTCATCTAGACACGTGTACACATTTTCAGAAGCTTTTCCTAACACCAGGTTCGAATTCGTGAATTTTTCAAAGAAAAAGAATTCTGGAACGATTTTCACCTTACAGATATGTAATTTACATGTATTCTAACAGCATGGCATTCTGGGTTCCGTACATGCTACATGTATGATGGATTTGGCAGTCATGCGTTTCTGACTTGTGAGCATGTTGATACAGAACTTTCACCCTCTGAACAAGGCGTATATAAAATTAGAAATTTTTACTCTGACTTCATAGGTTTTTCCTATCACCAGGTTTTAAAATCGAAAATTTGGCACCAGAAAACGTTCTTTGAGCGAATTCTCACTAATACACATGTACTTTACATTGTTTACATAACCATGGCATTCCGTATTACGAGCATGATTCATGCATCTCGGATTCTTCAAACATGCATTTCTGAATTGTGAACATGCGCATGACTGATGTTTCAACCACCAAACTAGTTACCTATGCCCTCTGAAATATTTACTTTGACTTTGTAGCTTCTTCCTATCACCAGTTTCAAGAATCACACTTTGATCCCACAAAAACCCTCTTGGTGCGAATTCTTCCCTAGACATATGTAATTTGCATAGATTCCATCTACATGATATTCCGTGTTCCGTACATGCTACATACATGACGGCTTTGATAAACATGCATTCTTGAGTTGAAAGCATGTGGATTACTAATCTTTCATCCTCTATAAAGGGAATAATTTCATCTAGACACGTGTACACATTTTCACAAGCTTTCCCTAACACCAGGTTCGGATTCGAGCATTTTTCACAGAAAAATAGTTCTGGAGCGATTTCCACCTAATAGGTATTTAATTTACATGAATTCCATCAACATGGCATTCCGGGTTCCATACATGCTACATGCATGACGGATTTGACAAACATGCATTCCTGAGTTGAGAGCATGTGGATTACTAATCTTCCATCCTGTATAAATGGAATATTTTCATCTAGACACGTGTACAAATTTTCACAATCTTTCCCTAACACCAGGTTCAAATTCGTGAATTTTTCAAAGAAAAATAGTTCTGGAACGATTTCCACCTAACAGATATATAATTTACATGTATTCCATCAACATGGCATTCCGGGTTCCGTACATTCTACATGTATGACGGATTTGGCAATCATGCGTTTCTGACTTGTGAGCATGTGGATTACAGATCTTTCACCCTCCGAACAAGGCGTATAAAGACTTAGAAATATTTACTATGACTTCATAGGTTTTTCCTATCTCCAGGTCCTAAAATCGGACATTTGGCACCAGAAAACACTCTTGAATGAATTCTCACCAATACACATGTAATTTACATTGTTTACATAACCAAGGAATTCCGTATTACGAGCATGTTTCATGCATCATGGATTCCTCAAACATGCATTTCTGAGTTGTGAACATGCGCATGACTGATGTTTCAACCACCAAACAAGTTACCTATGCACTCTGAAATATTTACTTTGACTTTGTAGCTTCTTCCTATCACCAGTCTCAAGAATCACACTTTGATCCCACAAAAACTCTCTTGGAGCGAATTCTTCCCTAGACTTATGTAATTTGCATAGATTCCATCTACATGATATTCCGTGTTCCGTACATGCTACATACATGACGGCTTTGACAAACATGCATTCCTGAGTTGAGAGCATGTGGATGACTAATCTTTCATCATTTATAAAAGGAATATTTTCATCTAGACACGTGTACACATTTTAACAAGCTTTCCCTAACACCAGGTTCGAATTCGTGCATTTTTCACAGAAAAATCGTTCTGGAGCGATTTCCACCTAATAGGTATGTAATTTACATGAATTCCATCAACATGGCTTTCCAGGTTCCGTACATGCTACATGTATGACGGATTTGACAAACATGCATTCCTGAGTTGAGAGCATGTGGATTAGTAATCTTTCATTCTGTATAAAAGGAATATTTTCATCTAGACACGTGTACAAATTTTCACAAGCTTTCCTAAACACCAGGTACAAATTCGTGAATTTTTCACAGAAAAATAGTTCTGGAACGATTTCCACCTAACAGATATATAATTTACATGTATTCCATCATCATGGCTTTCCAGGTTACCGTACATGCTACATGTATGACGGATTTGACAAACATGCATTCCTGAGTTGAGAGCATGTGGATTACTAATCTTCCATCCTGTATAAAAGGAATATTTTCATCTAGACACGTGTACAAATTTTCACAATCTTTCCCTAACACCAGGTACAAATTCGTGAATTTTTCACAGAAAAATAGTTCTGGAACGATTTCCACCTAACAGATATGTAATTTACATGTATTCCAACAACATGGCATTCCGGGTTCCGTACATTCTACATGTATGACGGATTTCGCAATCATGCGTTTCTGACTTGTGAGCATGTGGATTACAGACCTTTCACCCTCCGAACAAGGCGTATAAAGACTTAGAATTATTTACTATGACTTCATAGGTTTTTCCTATCACCAGGATCTAAAATCGGACATTTGGCACCAGAAAACACTCTTTGAGCGAATTCTCACCAATACACATGTAATTTACATTGTTTACATAACCAAGGAATTCCGTATTACAAGCATGTTTCATGCATCACGGATTCTTCAAACATGCATTTCTGAGTTGTGAACATGCGCATGACAGATGTTTCAACGACCAAAAAGTTACCTATGCACTCTGAAATATTTACTTTGACTTTGTAGCTTCTTCCTATCACCAGTTTCAAGAATCACACTTTGATCCCACAAAAACCCTCTTGGAGCGAATTCTTCCCTAGACATATGTAATTTGAATAGATTCCATCTTCATGATATTCCGTGTTCCTTACATGCTACATACATGATGGCTTTGACAAACATGCATTCCTGATTTGAGAGCATGTGGATTACTAATCTTTCTTCGTCTATAAAAGGAATATATTCATCTAGACACGTGTACAAATTTTCACAAGCTTTCCCTATCACCAGGTTCAAATTCCTAAATTTTTCACGGAAAAATAGTTCTGGAATGATTTCCACCTAACAGATATGTAATTTACATGTATTCCAACAACATGGCATTCCGGGTTCCGTACATTCTACATGTATGACGGATTTGGCAATCATGCATTTCTAACTTGTGAGCATGTGGATTACAGACCTTTCACACTCCGAACAAGGCGTATAAAGACTTAGAAATATTTACTTTGACTTCATAGGTTTTTCCTAACACCAGGTTCTAAAATCGGACATTTGGCACCAGAAAACACTCTTTGAGGGAATTCTCACCAATATACATGTAATTTACATTGTTAACATAAGCATGGAATTCCGTATTACGAGCATGTTTCATGCATCACGAATTCCTCAAACATGCATTTCTGAGTTGTGAACATGCACATGACTGATGTTTCAACCACCAAACAAGTTACCAATGCACTCTGAAATATTTACTTTGACTTTGTAGCTTATTCCTATCACCAGTATCAAGAAACAAACTTTGATCCCACAAAAAAACTCTTGGAGCGAATTCTTCCCTAGACATATGTAATTTGAATAGATTCAATCTACATGATATTCCGTGTTCCTTACATGCTACATATATGACGGCTTTGACAAACATGCATTCCTGAGTTGAGGGCATCTGGATTACTAATCTTTCATCCTCTATAAAAGGAATATTTTCATCTACACACGTGTACACATTTTCACAAGCTTTCCCTTACACCAGGTTCGAAATCGTGCATTTTTCACAGAAAAATATTTTTGGAGCGTTTTCCACCTAACAGATATGTAATTTACATGTATTCCATCAACATGGCATTCCGGGTTCCGTACATGCTACATATATGACGGATTTGGCAATCATGCGTTTCTGACTTGTGAGCATGTGGATTACAGACCTTTCACCCTCCGAACAAGGCGTATAAAGACTTAGAAATATTTACTATGACTTCATAGGTTTTTCCTATCACCAGGTTCTTAAATCGGACATTTGGCACCAGAAAACACTCTTTGAGCGAATTCTCACCAATTCACATGTAATTTACATTGTTTACATAACAAAGGAATTCCGTATTACGAGCATGTTTCATGCATCACGGATTCCTCAAACTTGAATTTCTGAGTTGTGAACATGCGCATGACTGATGTTTCAACCACAAAACAAGTTACTTATGCACTCTGAAATATTTACTTTGACTATGTAGCTTCTTCCTATCACCAGTTTCAAGAATCACACTTTGATCCCACAAAAACCCTCTTGGAGCGAATTCTTCCCTAGACATATGTAATTTGAATAGATTCCATCTACATGATATTCCGTGTTCCGTACTTGCTACATAAATGACGGATTCGACAAATATACATTCCTCAGTTGAGGGCATCTGGATTACTAATCTTTCCTGCTCTATAAAATATTATTTTCATCTAGACACGTGTACACATTTTCACAAGCTTTCCCTAAAACCAGGTTCGAATTCGTGCATTTTTCACAAAAAAATATTTCTGGAGCGATTTCCACCTAATAGGTATGTAATTTACATGAATTCCATCAACATGGCATTCCGGGTTCCGTACATGCTACATGCATGACGGATTCGGCAATCATGCAGTTCTGACTTGTGAGCATGTGAATGACTGACCTTTCCTACACCAAACAATGCGTATATACACTTTGAATTATTTACTCTGACTTCATAGATTTTTCTATCACCAGGTTATAAAATCGGACATCTGGCACCAGAAAACACTCTTTGAGCGAATTCTCACCAATACACATGTAATTTACATTGTTTACATAACCATGGCATTCCGTATTACGAGCATGTTTCATGCATCACGGATTCCTCAAACATGCATTTCTGATTTGTGAACATGCGCATGACTGATGTTTCAAACACCAAACAAGTTACCTATGCACTATGAAATATTTATTTTGACTTCGTAGCTTCTTCCTATCACCAGTTTCAAGAATCACACATTGATCCCACAAAAAACCTCTTGGAGCGAATTCTTCCCTAGACATATGTAATTTGAATAGATTCCATCTACATGATATTCTGTGTTCCGTACATGCTACAAACATGACGGCTTTGACAAACATGCATTCCTGAGTTGAGAGCATGTGGATTACTAATCTTTCACCCTCTATAAAAGGAATATTTTCATCTAGACACGTGTACACATTTTCACAAGCTTTTCCTAACACCAGGTTCGAATTCGTGCATTTTTCACAGAAAAATAGTTCTGGAGCGATTTCCACCTAATAGGAATGTAATTTACATGAATTCCATCAACATGGCTTTCCGGGTTCCGTACATGCTACATGTATGATGGATTTGACAAACATGCATTCCTGAGATGAGGGCATGTGGATTACTTATCTTTCATCCTCTATAAACGGAATATTTTCATCTAGACACGTGTACACATTTTCACAAGCTTTCCCTAACACCAGGTTCGAATTCGTGCATTTTTCACAGAAAAATTGTTCTGGAACGATTTCCACCTAACAGATATATAATTTACATGTATTCCAACAACATGGCATTCCGGGTTCCGTACATGCTACATGTATGACGGATTTGGCAATCATGCGTTTCTGACTTGTGAGCATGTGGATTACAGACCTTTCACGCTCCGAACAAGGCGTATAAAGACTTAGAAATATTTACTCTGACTTCATAGGTTTTTCCTATCACCAGGTTCTAAAATCGGACATATGGCACCAGAAAACACTCTTTGAGCGAATTCTCACAAATACACATGTAATTTACATTGTTTACATAACCATGGAATTCCGTATTACGAGCATGTTTCATGCATCACGGATTCCTCAAACATGCATTTCTGAGTTGTGAACATGCGCAAGACTGATGTTTCAACCACCAAACAAATTACATATGCACTCTGAAATATTTATTTTGACTTTGTAGTTTCATCCTATCACCAGTTTCAAGAATCACACTTTGATCCCACAAAAACCCTCTTGGAGCGAATCGTTCCCTAGACATATGTAATTTGCATAGATTCCATCTACATGATATTCCGTGTTCCTTACATGCTACATACATGACGGCTTTGACAAACATGCATTCCTGAGTTGAGAGCATGTGGATTACTAATCTTTCATCCTCTATAAAAGGAATATTTTCATCTAGACACGTGTACACATTTTCACAAGCTTTCCCTAACACCAGGTTCGAATTCGTGCATTTTTCACAGAAAAATCGTTCTGGAGAGATTTCCACCTAATAGGTATGTAATTTACATGAATTCCATCAACATGGTTTTCCAGGTTCCGTACATGCTACATGTAATACGGATTTGACAAACATGCATTCCTGAGTTGAGGGCATGTGGATTACTAATCTTTCATCCTCTATAAAAGGAATATATTCATCTAGACAAGTGTACACATTTTCACAAGCTTTCCCTAACACCAGGTTCAAATTCCTGAATTTTTCACGGAAAAATAGTTCTGGAGCGTTTTCCACCTAACAGATATGTAATTTACATGTATTCCAACAACATGGCATTCCGGGTTCCGTACATTCTACATGTATGACGGATTTGGCAATCATGCATTTCTAACTTGTGAGCATGTGGATTACAGACCTTTCACACTCCGAACAAGGCGTATAAAGACTTAGAAATATTTACTTTGACTTCATAGGTTTTTCCTAACACCAGGTTCTAAAATCGGACATTTGGCACCAGAAAACACTCTTTGAGGGAATTCTCACCAATATACATGTAATTTACATTGTTAACATAAGCATGGAATTCCGTATTACGAGCATGTTTCATGCATCACGGATTCCTCAAACATGCATTTCTGAGTTGTGAACATGCACATGACTGATGTTTCAACCACCAAACAAGTTACCAATGCACTCTGAAATATTTACTTTGACTTTGTAGCTTATTCCTATCACCAGTATCAAGAAACAAACTTTGATCCCACAAAAAAACTCTTGGAGCGAATTCTTCCCTAGACATATGTAATTTGAATAGATTCAATCTACATGATATTCCGTGTTCCTTACATGCTACATATATGACGGCTTTGACAAACATGCATTCCTGAGTTGAGGGCATCTGGATTACTAATCTTTCATCCTCTATAAAAGGAATATTTTCATCTACACACGTGTACACATTTTCACAAGCTTTCCCTTACACCAGGTTCGAAATCGTGCATTTTTCACAGAAAAATATTTTTGGAGCGTTTTCCACCTAACAGATATGTAATTTACATGTATTCCATCAACATGGCATTCCGGGTTCCGTACATGCTACATATATGACGGATTTGGCAATCATGCGTTTCTGACTTGTGAGCATGTGGATTACAGACCTTTCACCCTCCGAACAAGGCGTATAAAGACTTAGAAATATTTACTATGACTTCATAGGTTTTTCCTATCACCAGGTTCTTAAATCGGACATTTGGCACCAGAAAACACTCTTTGAGCGAATTCTCACCAATTCACATGTAATTTACATTGTTTACATAACCATGGAATTCCGTATTACGAGCCTGTTTCATGCATCACGGATTCCACAAACATGTATTTCTGAGTTGTGAACATGCGCATGACTGATTTTTCAACCACCAAACAAGTTACTTATGCACTCTGAAATATTTACTTTGACTATGTAGCTTCTTCCTATCACCAGTTTCAAGAATCACACTTTGATCCCACAAAAACCCTCTTGGAGCGAATACTTCCCTAGACATATGTAATTTGAATAGATTCCATCTACATGATATTCCGTGTTCCGTACTTGCTACATAAATGACGGATTCGACAAATATACATTCCTCAGTTGAGGGCATCTGGATTACTAATCTTTCCTGCTCTATAAAATATTATTTTCATCTAGACACGTGTACACATTTTCACAAGCTTTCCCTAACACCAGGTTCGAATTCGTGAATTTTTCACAGAAAAATAGTTCTGGAGCGATTTCCACCTAATAGGTATGTAATTTACATGAATTCCATCAATATGTCTTTCCGGATTCCGTACATGCTACATGCATGAGGGATTCGGCAATCATGCAGTTCTGACTTGTGAGCATGTGGATTACTGACCTTTCATCCACCAAACAATGTGTATATACCCTTAGAATTATTTACTCTGAATTCATAGATTTTTCTATCACCAGGTTCTAAAATCGGACATCTCGCACAAGAAAACACTCTTTGAGCGAATTCTCACAAATACACATGTAATTTACATTGTTTACATAACCATGGCATTCCGTATTACGAACATGTTTCATGCATCACGGATTCCTCAAACATGCATTTCTGATTTGTGAACATGCGCATGACTGATGTTTCAACCACCAAACAATTTACCTATGCACTATGAAATATTTATTTTGACTTCGTAGCTTCTTCCTATCACCAGTTTCAAGAATCACACATTGATCCCACAAAAAACCTCTTGGAGCGAATTCTTCCCTAGACATATGTAATATGAATAGATTCGATCTACATGATATTCCGTGTTCCGTACATGCTACATACATGACGGCTTTGACAAACATGCATTCCTGAGTTGAGGGCATGTGGATTACTAATCTTTCATCCTCTATAAAAGGAATATTTTCATCTAGACACGTGTACACATTTTCACAAGCTTTCCCTAACACCAGGTTCAAATTCCTGAATTTTTCACGGAAAAATACTTCTGGAGCGATTTCCACCTAACAGATATGTAATTTACATGTATTCCAACAACATGGCATTCCGGGTTCCGTACATTCTACATGTATGACGGATTCGGCAATCATGCAGTTCTGACTTGTGAGCATGTGGATTACAGACCTTTCACCCTCCGAACAAGGCGCATATAGACTTAGAAATATTTACTCTGACTTTATAGGTTTTTCCTATCACCAGGTCCTAAAATCGGACACTTGGCACCAGAAAACACTCTTTGAGTGAATTCTCACCAATACACATGTAATTTACATTGTTTACATAACCAAGGAATTCCGTATTACGAGCATGATTCATTCATCACGGATTCCTCAAACATGCATTTCTGAGTTGTGAACATGCGCATGACTGATGTTTCAACCACCAAACAAGTTACTTATGCACTCTGAAATATTTACTTTGACTTTGTAGCTTCTTCCTATCACCAGTCTCAAGAATCACACTTTGATCCCACAAAAACTCTCTTGGTGCGAATTCTTCCCTAGACTTATGTAATTTGCATAGATTCCATCTACATGATATTCCGTGTTCCGTACATGCTACATACATGACGGATTCGACAAATATACATTCCTGAGTTGAGGGCATCTGGATTACTAATCTTTCCTCCTCTATAAAAGTATTATTTTCATCTAGACACGTGTACACATTTTCACAAGCTTTCCCTAAAACCAGGTTCGAATTCGTTCATTTTTCACAAAAAAATATTTCTGGAGCGATTTCCACCTAATAGGTATGTAATTTACATGAATTCCATCAACATGGCATTCCGGGTTCCGTACATGCTACATGCATGACGGATTCGGCAATCATGCAGTTCTGACTTGTGAGCATGTGAATGACTGACCTTTCCTCCACCAAACAATGCGTATATACACTTTGAATTATTTACTCTGACTTCATAGATTTTTCTATCACCAGGTTATAAAATCGGACATCTGGCACCAGAAAACACTCTTTGAGCGAATTCTCACCAATACACATGTAATTTACATTGTTTACATAACCATGGCATTCCGTATTACGAGCATGTTTCATGCATCACGGATTCCTCAAACTTGAATTTCTGAGTTGTGAACATGCGCATGACTGATGTTTCAACCACAAAACAAGTTACCTATGCCCTCTGAAATATTTATTTTGACTTCGTAGCTTCTTCCTATCACCAGTTTCAAGAATCACACTTTGATCCCACAAAAACCCTCTTGGAGCGAATTCTTCCCTTGACATATGTAATTTGAATAGATTCCATCTACATGATATTCCGTGTTCCGTACATGCTACATACATGACGGATTCGACAAATATACATTCCTGAGTTGAGGGCATCTGGATTACTAATCTTTCCTGCTCTATAAAATATTATTTTCATCTAGACAGGTGTACACATTTTCACAAGCTTTCCCTAAAACCAGGTTCGAATTCGTGCATTTTTCACAAAAAAATATTTCTGAAGCGATTTCCAACTAATAGGTATGTAATTTACATGAATTCCATCAACATGTCTTTCCAGATTCCGTACATGCTACATGCATGACGGATTCGGCAATCATGCAGTTCTGACTTGTGAGCATGTGGATTACTGACCTTTCATCCACCAAACAATGTGTATATACCCTTAGAATAATTTACTCTGAATTCATAGATTTTTCTATCACCAGATTCTAAAATCGGACATCTGGCACCAGAAAACACTCTTTGAGCGAATTCTCACAAATACACATGTAATTTACATTGCTTACATAACCATGGCATTCCATATTACGAACATGTTTCATGCATCACGGATTCCTCAAACATGCATTTCTGATTTGTGAACATGCGCATGACTGATGTTTCAAACACCAAACAAGTTACCTATGCACTATGAAATATTTATTTTGACTTCGTAGCTTCTTCCTATCACCAGTTTCAAGAATCACACATTGATCCCACAAAAAACCTCTTGGAGCGAATTCTTCCCTAGACATATGTAATTTGAATAGATTCCATCTACATGATATTCCGTGTTCCGTACATGCTACAAACATGACGGCTTTGACAAACATGCATTCCTGAGTTGAGAGCATGTGGATTACTAATCTTTCACCCTCTATAAAAGGAATATTTTCATCTAGACACGTGTACACATTTTCACAAGCTTTTCCTAACACCAGGTTCGAATTCGTGCATTTTTCACAGAAAAATAGTTCTGGAGCGATTTCCACCTAATAGGAATGTAATTTACATGAATTCCATCAACATGGCTTTCCGGGTTCCGTACATGCTACATGTATGATGGATTTGACAAACATGCATTCCTGAGATGAGGGCATGTGGATTACTTATCTTTCATCCTCTATAAACGGAATATTTTCATCTAGACACGTGTACACATTTTCACAAGCTTTCCCTAACACCAGGTTCGAATTCGTGCATTTTTCACAGAAAAATTGTTCTGGAACGATTTCCACCTAACAGATATATAATTTACATGTATTCCAACAACATGGCATTCCGGGTTCCGTACATGCTACATGTATGACGGATTTGGCAATCATGCGTTTCTGACTTGTGAGCATGTGGATTACAGACCTTTCACGCTCCGAACAAGGCGTATAAAGACTTAGAAATATTTACTCTGACTTCATAGGTTTTTCCTATCACCAGGTTCTAAAATCGGACATATGGCACCAGAAAACACTCTTTGAGCGAATTCTCACAAATACACATGTAATTTACATTGTTTACATAACCATGGAATTCCGTATTACGAGCATGTTTCATGCATCACGGATTCCTCAAACATGCATTTCTGAGTTGTGAACATGCGCAAGACTGATGTTTCAACCACCAAACAAATTACATATGCACTCTGAAATATTTATTTTGACTTTGTAGTTTCATCCTATCACCAGTTTCAAGAATCACACTTTGATCCCACAAAAACCCTCTTGGAGCGAATCGTTCCCTAGACATATGTAATTTGCATAGATTCCATCTACATGATATTCCGTGTTCCTTACATGCTACATACATGACGGCTTTGACAAACATGCATTCCTGAGTTGAGAGCATGTGGATTACTAATCTTTCATCCTCTATAAAAGGAATATTTTCATCTAGACACGTGTACACATTTTCACAAGCTTTCCCTAACACCAGGTTCGAATTCGTGCATTTTTCACCGAAAAATCGTTCTGGAGAGATTTCCACCTAATAGGTATGTAATTTACATGAATTCCATCAACATGGTTTTCCAGGTTCCGTACATGCTACATGTAATACGGATTTGACAAACATGCATTCCTGAGTTGAGGGCATGTGGATTACTAATCTTTCATCCTCTATAAAAGGAATATATTCATCTAGACAAGTGTACACATTTTCACAAGCTTTCCCTAACACCAGGTTCAAATTCCTGAATTTTTCACGGAAAAATAGTTCTGGAGCGTTTTCCACCTAACAGATATGTAATTTACATGTATTCCAACAACATGGCATTCCGGGTTCCGTACATTCTACATGTATGATGGATTTTACAATCATGCGTTTCTGACTTGTGAGCATGTGGATTACAGACCTTTCACCCTCCGAAAAAGGCGTATAAAGACTAAGAAATATTTACTCTGACTTCATAGGTTTTTCCTATCACCAGGTTCTAAAATCCGACATTTGGCACCAGAAAACACTCTTTGAGCGAATTCTCACCAACACACATGTAATTTACATTGTTTACATTACCATGGAATTCCGTATTACGAGCATGTTTCATGCATCACGGATTCCTCAAACATGCATTTCTGAGTTGTGAACATGCGCATGACTGATGTTTCAACCACCAAACAAGTTACCTATGCACTCTGAAATATTTACTTTGACATTGTAGCTTCTTCCTATCACCAGTTTCAAGAATCACACTTTGATCCCACAAAAAACCTCTTGGAGCGAATTCTTCCCTAGACATATGTAATTTGAATAGATTCCATCTACATGATATTCAGTGTTCCGTACATGCTACATACATGACGGCTTTGACAAACATGCATTCCTTAGTTGAGAGCATGTGGATTACTAATCTTTCACCCTCTATAAATTGAATATTTTCATCTAGACACGTGTACACATTTTCACAATCTTTCCCTAACACCAGGTTCGAATTCGTGCATTTTTCACAGAAAAATAGTTCTGGAGCGATTTCCAACTAACAAATATGTAATTTACATGTATTCCATCAACATGGCTTTCCGGGATCCGTACATGCTACATGTATGACGGATTTGACAAACATGCATTCCTGAGGTGAGAGCATGTGGATTACTAATCTTTCATCCTCTATAAAAGGAATATTTTCATCTAGACCCGTGTACACATTTTCACAAGCTTTCCCTAACACCAGGTTCAAATTCGTGAATTTTTCACAGAAAAATAGTTCTGGAACGATTTCCACCTAACAGATATATAATTTACATGTATTCCAACAACATGGTGTTCCGGGTTCCGTACATTCTACATGTTTGACGGATTTGACAATCATGCGTTTCTGACTTTTGAGCATGAGGATTACAGACCTTTCACGCTCCGAACAAGGCGTATAAAGACTTAAAAATATTTATTCTGACTTCATAGGTTTTTCCTATCACCAGGTTCTAAAATCGGACATTTGGCACCAGTAAACACTCTTTGAGCGAATTCTCACCAATACACATGTAATTTACATTGTTTACATAACCAAGGAATTCCATATTACGTGCATGTTTAATGAAACACGGATTCCTCAAACATGCATTTCTGAGTTGTGAACATGCGCATGACTGATGTTTCAACCACCAAACAAGTTACCTATGCACTATGAAATATTTACTTTGACTTTGTAGCTTCTTCCTATCACCAGTTTCAAGAATCACACTTTGATCCCACAAAAACACTCTTGGAGCGAATTCTTCCCTAGACATATGTAATTTGAATACATTCCATCTACATGATATTCCGTGTTCCCTACATGCTACATACATGACGTCTTTGACAAACATGCATTCCTGAGTTGAGTGCATGTGGATTACTAATCTTTCATCCTCAATAAAAGGAATAATTTCATCTAGACACGTGTACACATTTTCACAAGCTTTCCCTAACACCAGGTTCGAATTCGTGCATTTTTCACAGAAAAATATTTTTGGAGCGTTTTCCAACTAACAGATATGTAATTTACATGTATTCCATCAACATGGCATTCCGGGTTCCGTACCTGCTACATATATGACGGATTTGGCAATCATGCGTTTCTGACTTGTGAGCATGTGGATTACAGACCTTTCACGCTCCGAAAAAGGCGTATAAAGACTTAGAAATATTTACTCTGACTTCATAGTTTTTTCCTATCACCAGGTTCTAAAATCGGACATTTGGCACCAGAAAACACTCTTTGAGCGAATTCTCACCAATACACATGTAATTTACATTGTTTACATAACCAAGGAATTCCGTATTACGAGCATGTTTCATGCATCAAGGATTCCTCAAACATGCATTTCTGAGTTGTGAACATGCGCATGACTGATGTTTCAACCACCAAACCAGTTACCTATGCACTCTGAAATATTTACTTTGACTTTGTAGCTTCTTCCTATCACCAGTTTCAAGAATCACACTTTGATCCCACAAAAACACTCTAGGAGCGAATTCTTCCCTAGACATATGTAATTTGAATAGATTCCATCTACATGATATTCCGTGTTCCGTACATGCTACATACATGACGGCTTTGACAAACATGCATTCCTGAGTTGAGAGCATGTGGATTACTAATCTTTCACCCTCTATAAAAGGAATATTTTCATCTAGACACGTGTACACATTTTCACAAGCTTTCCCTAACACCAGGTTCGAATTCGTGCATTTTTCACAGAAAAATAGTTCTGGAGCGATTTCCACCTAATAGGAATGTAATTTACATGAATTCCATCAACATGGCTTTCCGGGTTCCGTACATGCTACATGTATGATGGATTTGACAAACATGCATTCCTGAGATGAGGGCATGTGGATTACTTATCTTTCATCCTCTATAAACGGAATATTTTCATCTAGACACGTGTACACATTTTCACAAGCTTTCCCTAACACCAGGTTCGAATTCGTGCATTTTTCACAGAAAAATTGTTCTGGAACGATTTCCACCTTACAGATTTGTAATTTACATGTATTCCAACAACATGGCATTCCGGGTACCGTACATGCTCCTTGTATGATGGATTTGGCAGTCATGCGTTTCTGACTAGTGAGCATGTTGATACAGACCTTTCACCCTCCGAACAAGGCGTATATAGACTTAGAAATATTTACTTTGACTTCATAAGTTTTTCCTATCACCAGGTTCTAAAATCGGACATATGGCACCAGAAAACACTCTTTGAGCGAATTCTCACATATACACATGTAATTTACATTGTTTACATAACCATGGAATTCCGTATTACGAGCATGTTTCATGCATCACGGATTCCTCAAACATGCATTTCTGAGTTGTGAACATGCGCAAGACTGATGTTTCAACCACCAAACAAATTACATATGCACTCTGAAATATTTATTTTGACTTTGTAGTTTCATTCTATCACCAGTTTCAAGAATCACACTTTGATCCCACAAAAACACTCTTAGAGCGAATTCTTCCCTATACATATGTAATTTGAATAGATTCCATCTACATGATATTCCGTGTTCCGTACATGCTACATACATGACGGCTTTGACAAACATGCATTCCTGAGTTGAGAGCATGTGGATTACTAATCTTTCACCCTCTATAAATTGAATATTTTCATCTAGACACGTGTACACATTTTCACAAGCTTTCCCTAACACCAGGTTCGAATTCGTGCATTTTTCACAGAAAAATATTTCTGGAGCGATTTCCACCTAACAAATATGTAATTTACATGTATTCCAATAACATGGCTTTCCGGGTTCCGTACATGCTACATGTATGATGGATTTGACAAACATGCATTCCTGAGGTGAGAGCATGTGGATTACTAATCTTTCATCCTCTATAAAAGGAATATTTTCATCTAGACACGTGTACAAATTTTCACAAGCTTTCCCTAACACCAGGTTCAAATTCGTGAATTTTTCACAGAAAAATAGTTCTGGAACGATTTCCACCTAACAGATATATAATTTACATGTATTCCAACAACATGGCGTTCCGGGTTCCGTACATTCTACATGTTTGACGGATTTGGCAATCATGCGTTTCTGACTTGTGAGCATGTGGATTACAGACCTTTCACGCTCCGAACAAGGCGTATAAAGACTTAAAAATATTTATTCTGACTTCATAGGTTTTTCCTATCACCAGGTTCTAAAATCGGACATTTGGCACCAGTAAACACTCTTTGAGCGAATTCTCACCAATACACATGTAATTTACATTGTTTACATAACCAAGGAATTCCATATTACGTGCATGTTTAATGAAACACGGATTCCTCAAACATGCATTTCTGAGTTGTGAACATGCGCATGACTGATGTTTCAACCACCAAACAAGTTACCTATGCACTATGAAATATTTACTTTGACTTTGTAGCTTCTTCCTATCACCAGTTTCAAGAATCACACTTTGATCCCACAAAAACACTCTTGGAGCGAATTCTTCCCTAGACATATGTAATTTGAATACATTCCATCTACATGATATTCCGTGTTCCCTACATGCTACATACATGACGTCTTTGACAAACATGCATTCCTGAGTTGAGTGCATGTGGATTACTAATCTTTCATCCTCTATAAAAGGAATAATTTCATCTAGACACGTGTACACATTTTCACAAGCTTTCCCTAACACCAGGTTCGAATTCGTGCATTTTTCACAGAAAAAGAGTTCTGGAACGATTTCCACCTTACAGATATGTAATTTACATGTATTCCAATAACATGGCATTCCGGGTTCCGTACATGATTCATGTATGATGGATTTGGCAGTCATGCGTTTCTGACTTGTGAGCATGTTGATACAGACCTTTCACACTCCGAATAAGGCGTATATAGACTTAGAAATATTTACTCTGACTTCATAGGTTTTTCCTATCACCAGGTTCTAAAATCGGACATTTGGCACCAGAAAACACTCTTTGAGCGAATTCTCACAAATACACATGTAATTTACAATGTTTACATAACCATGGCATTCCGTATTACGAGCATGTTTCATGCATCTCGGATTCCTCAAACATACATTTCTGAATTGTGAACATGCGCATGACTGATATTTCAAACACCCAACAAGTTACCTATGCACTCTGAAATATTTACTTTGACTTTGTAGCTTCTACCTATCACCAGTTTCAAGAATCACACTTTGATCCCACAAAAGCCCTCTTGGAGCGAATTCTTCCCTAGACATATGTAATTTGAATAGATTCAATCTACATGATATTCCGTGTTCCTTACATGCTACATATATGACGGCTTTGACAAACATGCATTCCTGAGTTGAGAGCATGTGGATTGCTAATCTTTCATCCTCTATAAAAGGAATATTTTCATCTAGACACGTGTACACATTTTCACAAGCTTTCCCTTACACCAGGTTCGAATTCGTGCATTTTTCACAGAAAAATATTTTTGGAGCGTTTTCCACCTAACAGATATGTAATTTACATGTATTCCATCAACATGGTTTTCCGGGTTCCGTACATGCTACATATATGACGGATTTGGCAATCATGCGTTTCTGACTTGTGAGCATGTGGATTACAGACCTTTCACGCTCCGAAAAATGCGTATATAGAC
The DNA here is from genome assembly GCF_048564905.1 of Vicugna pacos. Taxonomy (NCBI): domain Eukaryota; kingdom Metazoa; phylum Chordata; class Mammalia; order Artiodactyla; family Camelidae; genus Vicugna; species Vicugna pacos. The sequence goes on along the minus strand of NW_027328741.1, from coordinate 15,082,272 downwards.
TTAGAAATATTTACTTTGACTTCATAAGTTTTTCCTATCACCAGGTTCTAAAATCGGACATATGGCACCAGAAAACACTCTTTGAGCGAATTCTCACATATACACATGTAATTTACATTGTTTACATAACCATGGAATTCCGTATTACGAGCATGTTTCATGCATCACGGATTCCTCAAACATGCATTTCTGAGTTGTGAACATGCGCAAGACTGATGTTTCAACCACCAAACAAATTACATATGCACTCTGAAATATTTATTTTGACTTTGTAGTTTCATTCTATCACCAGTTTCAAGAATCACACTTTGATCCCACAAAAACACTCTTAGAGCGAATTCTTCCCTATACATATGTAATTTGAATAGATTCCATCTACATGATATTCCGTGTTCCGTACATGCTACATACATGACGGCTTTGACAAACATGCATTCCTGAGTTGAGAGCATGTGGATTACTAATCTTTCACCCTCTATAAATTGAATATTTTCATCTAGACACGTGTACACATTTTCACAAGCTTTCCCTAACACCAGGTTCGAATTCGTGCATTTTTCACAGAAAAATATTTCTGGAGCGATTTCCACCTAACAAATATGTAATTTACATGTATTCCAATAACATGGCTTTCCGGGTTCCGTACATGCTACATGTATGATGGATTTGACAAACATGCATTCCTGAGGTGAGAGCATGTGGATTACTAATCTTTCATCCTCTATAAAAGGAATATTTTCATCTAGACACGTGTACAAATTTTCACAAGCTTTCCCTAACACCAGGTTCAAATTCGTGAATTTTTCACAGAGAAATAGTTCTGGAACGATTTCCACCTAACAGATATATAATTTACATGTATTCCAACAACATGGCGTTCCGGGTTCCGTACATTCTACATGTTTGACGGATTTGGCAATCATGCGTTTCTGACTTGTGAGCATGTGGATTACAGACCTTTCACGCTCCGAACAAGGCGTATAAAGACTTAAAAATATTTATTCTGACTTCATAGGTTTTTCCTATCACCAGGTTCTAAAATCGGACATTTGGCACCAGTAAACACTCTTTGAGCGAATTCTCACCAATACACATGTAATTTACATTGTTTACATAACCAAGGAATTCCATATTACGTGCATGTTTAATGAAACACGGATTCCTCAAACATGCATTTCTGAGTTGTGAACATGCGCATGACTGATGTTTCAACCACCAAACAAGTTACCTATGCACTATGAAATATTTACTTTGACTTTGTAGCTTCTTCCTATCACCAGTTTCAAGAATCACACTTTGATCCCACAAAAACACTCTTGGAGCGAATTCTTCCCTAGACATATGTAATTTGAATACATTCCATCTACATGATATTCCGTGTTCCCTACATGCTACATACATGACGTCTTTGACAAACATGCATTCCTGAGTTGAGTGCATGTGGATTACTAATCTTTCATCCTCTATAAAAGGAATAATTTCATCTAGACACGTGTACACATTTTCACAAGCTTTCCCTAACACCAGGTTCGAATTCGTGCATTTTTCACAGAAAAAGAGTTCTGGAACGATTTCCACCTTACAGATATGTAATTTACATGTATTCCAATAACATGGCATTCCGGGTTCCGTACATGATTCATGTATGATGGATTTGGCAGTCATGCGTTTCTGACTTGTGAGCATGTTGATACAGACCTTTCACACTCCGAATAAGGCGTATATAGACTTAGAAATATTTACTCTGACTTCATAGGTTTTTCCTATCACCAGGTTCTAAAATCGGACATTTGGCACCAGAAAACACTCTTTGAGCGAATTCTCACAAATACACATGTAATTTACAATGTTTACATAACCATGGCATTCCGTATTACGAGCATGTTTCATGCATCTCGGATTCCTCAAACATACATTTCTGAATTGTGAACATGCGCATGACTGATATTTCAAACACCCAACAAGTTACCTATGCACTCTGAAATATTTACTTTGACTTTGTAGCTTCTACCTATCACCAGTTTCAAGAATCACACTTTGATCCCACAAAAGCCCTCTTGGAGCGAATTCTTCCCTAGACATATGTAATTTGAATAGATTCAATCTACATGATATTCCGTGTTCCTTACATGCTACATATATGACGGCTTTGACAAACATGCATTCCTGAGTTGAGAGCATGTGGATTGCTAATCTTTCATCCTCTATAAAAGGAATATTTTCATCTAGACACGTGTACACATTTTCACAAGCTTTCCCTTACACCAGGTTCGAATTCGTGCATTTTTCACAGAAAAATATTTTTGGAGCGTTTTCCACCTAACAGATATGTAATTTACATGTATTCCATCAACATGGTTTTCCGGGTTCCGTACATGCTACATATATGACGGATTTGGCAATCATGCGTTTCTGACTTGTGAGCATGTGGATTACAGACCTTTCACGCTCCGAAAAATGCGTATAAAGACTTAGAAATATTTACTCTGACTTCATAGGTTTTTCCTATCACCAGGTCCTAAAATCGGACATTTGGCACCAGAAAACACTCTTTGAGCGAATTCTCACCAATACACATGTAATTTACATTGTTTACATAACCAAGGAATTCCGTATTACGAGCATGTTTCATGCATCAAGGATTCCTCAAACATGCATTTCTGAGTTGTGAACATGCGCATGACTGATGTTTCAACCACCAAACCAGTTACCTATGCACTCTGAAATATTTACTTTGACTTTGTAGCTTCTTCCTATCACCAGTTTCAAGAATCACACTTTGATCCCACAAAAACCCTCTAGGAGCGAATTCTTCCCTAGACATATGCAATTTGAATAGATTCCATCTACATGATATTCCGTGTTCCGTACATGCTACATACATGACGGCTTTGACAAACATGCATTCCTGAGTTGAGAGCATGTGGATTACTAATCTTTCACCCTCTATAAAAGGAATATTTTCATCTAGACACGTGTACACATTTTCACAAGCTTTCCCTAACACCAGGTTCGAATTCGTGCATTTTTCACAGAAAAATAGTTCTGGAGCGATTTCCACCTAATAGGAATGTAATTTACATGAATTCCATCAACATGGCTTTCCGGGTTCCGTACATGCTACATGTATGACGGATTTGACAAACATGCATTCCTGAGTTGAGAGCATGTGGATTACTAATCTTTCATCCTCTATAAAAGGAATATTTTCATCTAGACACGTGTACACATTTTCACAAGCTTTCCCTAACACCAGGTTCGAATTCATTCATTTTTCACAGAAAAATAGTTCTGGAGCGTTTTCCACCTAACAGATATGTAATTTACATGTATTCCAACAACATGGCATTCCGGGTTCCGTACATGCTACATGTATGACGGATTTGGCTATCATGCGTTTCTGACTTGTGAGCATGTGGATTACAGACCTTTCACCCTCCGAACAAGGCGTATAAAGACTTAGAAATATTTACTCTGACTTCATAGTTTTTTCCTATAACCAGGTTCTAAAATCGGACATTTGGCACCAGAAAACACTCTTTGAGTGAATTGTCACCAATACACATGTAATTTACCTTGTTTACATAACCATGGAATTCCGTATTACGAGCAGGATTCATGCATCAAGGATTCCTCAAACATGCATTTCTGAGTTGTGAACAATGGCATGACTGATGTTTCAACCACCAAACAAGTTACCTATGCACTCTGAAATATTTACTTTGACTTTGTAGCTTCTTCCTATCACCAGTTTCAAGAATCACACTTTGATCCCACAAAAACCCTCTTGGAGCGAATTCTTCCCTAGACATATGTAATTTGAATAGATTCCATCTACATGATATTCCGTGTTCCGTACATGCTACATAAATGACTGCTTTGACAAACATGCATTCCTGAATTGAGAGCATGTGGATTAATAATCTTTCATCCTCTATAAAAGGAATATTTTCATCTAGACACGTGTACAAATTTTCACAAGCTTTCCCTAACACCAGGTTCAAATTCGTGAATTTTTCACAGAAAAATAGTTCTGGAACCATTTCCACCTAACAGATATATAATTTACATGTATTCCAACAACATGGCATTCCGGGTTCCGTACATTCTACATGTTTGACGGATTTGGCAATCATGCGTTTCTGAATTGTGAGCATGTGGATTACAGACCTTTCACCCTCCGAACAAGGCGTATAAGACTTACATATATTTACTCTGACTTCATAGGTTTTTCCTATCACCAGGTTCTAAAATCGGACATTTGGCACCAGAAAACACTCTTAGAGCGAATTCTCACCAATACACATGTAATTTACATTGTTAACATAAGCATGGAATTCCGTATTACGAGCATGTTTCATGCATCACGGATTCCTCAAACATGCATTTCTGAGTTGTGAACATGCGCAAGACTGATGTTTCAACCACCAAACAAGTTACCTCTGCACTCTGAAATATTAATTTTGACTTTGTAGCTTCTTCCTATCACCAGTTTCAAGAATCACACTTTGATCCCACAAAAACCCTCTTGGAGCGAATTCTTCCCTAGATATACGTAATTTGAATAGATTCCATCTACATGATATTCCGTGTTCCATACATGCTACATACATGACGGCTTTGACAAACATGCATTCCTGAGTTGAGGGCATGTGGATTAATTATCTTTCATCCTCTATACACGGAATATTTTCATCTAGAAACGTGTACACATTTTCACAAGCTTTCCCTAACACCAGGTTCGAATTCGTGCATTTTTCACAGAAAAATTGTTCTGGAACGATTTCCCCCTTACAGATATGTAATTTACATGTATTCCAACAACATGGCATTCCGGGTTCCGTACATGCTCCTTGTATGATGGATTTGGCAGTCATGAGTTTCTGACTTGTGAGCATGTTGATACAGACCTTTCACCCTCCGAACAAGGCGTATATAGACTTAGAAATATTTAGTTTGACTTCATAAGTTTTTCCTATCACCAGGTTCTAAAATCGGACATATGGCACCAGAAAACACTCTTTGAGCGAATTCTCACCAATACACATGTAATTTACATTGTTTGCATAACCATGGAATTCCGTATTACGAACATGTTTCATGCATCACGGATTCCTCAAACATGCATTTCTGAGTTGTGAACATGCGCAAGACTGATGTTTCAACCACCAAACAAATTACATATGCACTCTGTAATACTTATTTTGACTTTGTAGTTTCTTCCTATCACCAGTTTCAAGAATCACACTTTGATCCCAAAAAAACACTCTTGGAGCGAATTCTTCCCTATACATATGTAATTTGAATAGATTCCATCTACATGATATTCCGTGTTCCGTACATGCTACATATATGACAGCTTTGACAAACATGCATTCCTGAGTTGAGAGCATGTGGATTACTAATCTTTCATCCTCTATTAAGTACTATTTTAATCTAGACACGTGTACACATTTTCACAAGCTTTCCCTAAAATCAGGTTCGAATTCGTGCATTTTTCACAGAAAAATTGTTCTGGAGCGATTTCCACCTAATAGGAATGTAATTTACATGAATTCCATCAACATGGCTTTATGGGTTCCGTACATGCTACATGTATGACGGATTAGACAAACATGCATTCCTGAGTTGAGAGCATGTGGATTACTAATCTTTCATCCTCTATAAAAGGAATATTTTCATCTAGACACGTGTAGAAATTTTCACAACTTTCCCTAACACCAGGTTCAAATTCGTGAATTTTTCACAGAAAAATAGTTCTGGAACGATTTCCACCTAACAGATATGTAATTTACATGTATTCCAGCAACATGGCATTCCGGATTCCGTACATTCTACATGTATGACGGATTTCACAGTCATGCGTTTCTGACTTGTGAGCATGTGGATTACAGACCTTTCACCCTCCGAAAAAGGCGTATAAAGACTTTGAAATATTTACTGTGACTTCATAGGTTTTTCCTATCACCAGGTTCTAAAATCCGACATTTGGCACCAGAAAACACTCTTTGAGCGAATTCTCACCAATACACATGTAATTTACATTGTTAACATAAGCATGGAATTCCGTATTACGAGCATGTTTCATGCATCACGGATTCCTCAAACATGCATTTCTGAGTTGTGAACATGCGTAAGACTGATGTTTCAACCGCCAAACAAGTTACCTCTGCACTCTGAAATATTAATTTTGACTTTGTAGCTTCTTCCTATCACCAGTTTCAAGAATCACACTTTGATCCCACAAAAACCCTCTTGGAGCGAATTCTTCCCTAGATATACGTAATTTGAATAGATTCCATCTACATGATATTCCGTGTTCCATACATGCTACATACATGACGGCTTTGACAAACATGCATTCCTGAGTTGAGGGCATGTGGATTAATTATCTTTCATCCTCTATAAACGGAATATTTTCATCTAGAAACGTGTACACATTTTCACAAGCTTTCCCTAACACCAGGTTCGAATTCGTGCATTTTTCACAGAAAAATTGTTCTGGAACGATTTCCCCCTTACAGATATGTAATTTACATGTATTCCAACAACATGGCATTCCGGGTTCCGTACATGCTCCTTGTATGATGGATTTGGCAGTCATGCGTTTCTGACTTGTGAGCATGTTGATACAGACCTTTCACCCTCCGAACAAGGCGTATATAGACTTAGAAATATTTACTTTGACTTCATAGGTTTTTCCTATCACCAGGTTCTAAAATCGGACATATGGCACCAGAAAACACTCTTTGAGCGAATTCTCACCAATACACATGTAATTTACATTGTTTGCATAACCATGGAATTCCGTATTACGAACATGTTTCATGCATCACGGATTCCTCAAACATGCATTTCTGAGTTGTGAACATGCGCAAGACTGATGTTTCAACCACCAAACAAATTACATATGCACTCTGTAATACTTATTTTGACTTTGTAGTTTCTTCCTATCACCAGTTTCAAGAATCACACTTTGATCCCAAAAAAACACTCTTGGAGCGAATTCTTCCCTATACATATGTAATTTGAATAGATTCCATCTACATGATATTCCGTGTTCCGTACATGCTACATATATGACAGCTTTGACAAACATGCATTCCTGAGTTGAGAGCATGTGGATTACTAATCTTTCATCCTCTATTAAGTACTATTTTAATCTAGACACGTGTACACATTTTCTCAAGCTTTCCCTAACATCAGGTTCGAATTCGTGCATTTTTCACAGAAAAATATTTCTGGAGCGATTTCCACCTAATAGGAATGTAATTTACATGAATTCCATCAACATGGCTTTATGGGTTCCGTACATGCTACATGTATGACGGATTAGACAAACATGCATTCCTGAGTTGAGAGCATGTGGATTACTAATCTTTCATCCTCTATAAAAGGAATATTTTCATCTAGACACGTGTAGAAATTTTCACAACTTTCCCTAACACCAGGTTCAAATTCGTGAATTTTTCACAGAAAAATAGTTCTGGAACGATTTCCACCTAACAGATATGTAATTTACATGTATTCCAGCAACATGGCATTCCGGGTTCCGTACATTCTACATGTATGACGGATTTGACAATCATGCGTTTCTGACTTGTGAGCATGTGGATTACAGACCTTTCACCCTCCGAAAAAGGCGTATAAAGACTTTGAAATATTTACTGTGACTTCATAGGTTTTTCCTTTCACCAGGTACTAAAATCCGACATTTGGCACCAGAAAACACTCTTTGAGCGAATTCTCACCAATACACATGTAATTTACATTTTTTACATAACCATGGAATTCCGTATTACGAGCATGTTTCATGCATCACGGATTCCTCAAACATGCATTTCTGAGTTGTGAACATGCGCATGACTGATGTTTCAAAAATCAAACAACTTACCTATGCACTCTGAAATATTTATTTTGACTTTGTAGCTTCTTCCTTTCACCAGTATCAAGAATAACACTTTGATCCCAGAAAAACCCTCTTGGAGCGAATTCTTCCCTAGACATATGTAATTTGAATAGATTCCATCTACATTATATTCCGTGTTCCATACATGCTACATACATGACGGCTTTGACAAACATGCATTCCTGAGTTGAGAGCATGTGGATTACTAATCTTTCATCCTCTATAAATGGAATATTTTCATCTAGACACGTGTACACATTTTCACAAGCTTTCCCTAACACCAGGTTCGAATTCATGCATTTTTCACAGAGAAATAGTTCTGGAACTTTTTCCACCTAACAGATATGTAATTTACCTGTATTCCAACAACATGGCATTCCGGGTTCCGTACATGCTACATGCATGACGGATTTGGCAATCATGCGTTTCTGACTTGTGAGCATGTGGATTACAGGCCTTTCACCCTCCAAACAAGGCGTATATAAACGTAGAAATATTTCCTCTGACTTCATAGGTTTTCCTACCACCAGGTTCTAAAATCGGACATTTGGCACCAGAAAACACTCTTTGAGCGAATTCTCACCAATAGACATGTAATTTACATTGTTTACATAACCATGGAATTCCGTATTACGAGCATGTTTCATGCATCACGGATTCCTCAATCATGCATTTCTAAGTTGTGAACATGCGCATGACTGATGTTTCAACCACCAAACAAGTTACTTATGCACTCTGAAATATTTAGTTTGACTTTGAGGCTTCTTCCTATCACCAGTTTCAAGAATCACACTTTGATCCCACAAAAAGCCTCTTGGAGCGAATTCTTCCCTAGACATATGTAATTTGAATAGATTCCATCTACATGATATTCCGTGTTCCGTACATGCTACATACATGACGGCTTTGACAAACATGCATTCCTGAGTTGAGAGCATGTGGATTACTAATCTTTCATCCTCTATTAAAGGAATATTTTCATCTAGACACGTGTACACATTTTCACAAGCTTTCCCTAACACCAGGTTCGAATTCGAGCATTTTTCACAGAAAAATAGTTCTGGAGCGATTTCCACCTAATAGTTATATAATTTACATGAATTTCATCAACATGTCTTTCCGGGTTCCGTATATGCTACATGTATGACGGATTTGACAAACATGCATTCCTGAGTTGAGAGCATGTGGATTTCTAATCATTCATTCTCTATAAAAGGAATATTTTCATCTAGACCCGTGTACACATTTTCACAAGCTTTCCCTAACACCAGGTTCGAATTCGTGAATTTTTCACAGAAAAATAGTTCTGGAGCGTTTTCCACCTAATAGGTATGTAATTTGCATGAATTCCATCAACAAGGGATTCCGGGTTCCGTACATGCTACATGCATGACGGATTCGGCAATCATGCAGTTCTGACTTGTGAGCATGTGGATTACTGAACTTTCATCCACCAAACAATGCGTATATACACTTAGAATTATTTACTCTGACTTCATAGATTTTTCTATCACCAGGTTCTAAAATCAGACATCTGGCACCAGAAAACACTCTTTGAGCGAATTCTCACAAATACGCATGTAATTTACATTGTTTACATAACCATGGCATTCCGTATTACGAACATGTTTCATGCATCACGGATTCCTCAAACTTGATTTCACAGTTGTGAACATGCGCATGACTGATGTTTCAAACATCAAAAAGTTACCTATGCACTATGAAATATTTATTTTGACTTCGTAGCTTCTTCCAATCACCAGTTTCAAGAATCACACTTTGATCCCAGAAAAACCCTCTTGGAGCGAATTATTCCCTAGACATATGTAATTTGAATAGATTCCATCTACATGATATTCCGTGTTCCTTACATGCTACATACATGACGGATTCGACAAATATACATTCCTGAGTTGAGGGCATGTGGATTACTAATCTTTCATCCTCTATAAAAGGAATATTTTCATCTAGACACGTGTACACATTTTCACAAGCTTTCCCTAACACCAGGTTCGAATTCGTGCATTTTTCACAGAAAAATATTTCTGGAGCGATTTCCACCTAATAGGTATGTAATTTACATGAATTCCATCAACATGGCTTTCCGGGTTCTGTACATGCTACATGTATGACGGATTTGACAAACATGCATTCCAGAGTTGAGAGCATGTGGATTACTAATCTTTCATCCTCTATAAAGGAATATTTTCATCTAGACACGTGTACAAATTTTCACAAGCTTTCCCTAACCCCAGGTTCAAATTCGTGAATTTTTCTCACAAAAATAGTTCTGGACCGATTTCCACCTAACAGATATGTAATATACATGTATTCCAACAACATGGCATTCCGGGTTCCGTACATTATACATGTATGACAGATTTGGCAATTATGAGTTTCTGACTTGTGAGCATGTGGATTACAGACCTTTCAACCTCAGAACAAGGTGTATAAAAACTTAGAAATATTTACTCTGACTTCATAGGTTTTTCCTATCAGCAGGTTCTATAATCGGACATTTGGCACCAGAAAACACTCTTTGAGAGAATTTTCACCAATACACATGTAGTTTACATTGTTTAAATAACCATGGAATTCCGTATTATGAGCATGATTCATGCATCAAGGATTCCTCAAACATGCATTTCTGAGTTGTGAACATGCGCATGACTGATGTATCAACCACCAAACAAGTTACTTATGCACTCTGAAATATTTACTTTGACTTTGTAGATTCTTCCTATCACCAGTTTCAAGAATCACACTTTGATCCCACAAAAACCCTCTTGGAGCGAATTCTTCCCTAGACATATATAATTTGAATAGATTCCATCTACATGATATTCCGTGTTCCGTACATGCTACATACATGATGGATTTGACAAATATACATTCCTGAGTTGAGGTCATCTGGATTACTAATCTTTCCTCCTCTTTAAAAGTAATATTTACAACTAGACACGTGTACACATTTTCACAAGCTTTCCCTAAAACCAGGTTCGAATTCGTGCATTTTTCACAAAAAAATATTTCTGGAGCGATTTCCACCTAATAGGTATGTAATTTACATGAATTCCATCAACATGGCATTCCGGGTTCCGTACATGCTACATGCATGACTGATTCGGCAATCATGCAGTTCTCACTTGTGAGTATGTGCATTACTGACCTTTCCTCCACCAAACAATGTGTATATACACTTAGAATTATTTACTATGACTTCATAGATTTTTCTATCACCAGGTTCTAAAATCGGACATCTGGCACCAGAAAACTCTCTTTGAGCGAATTCTCACAAATACACATGTAATTTACATTGTTTACATAACCATGGCATTCCGTATTACGAACATGTTTCATGCATCACGGATTCCTCAAACTTGAATTTCTGAGTTGTGAACATGCGCATGACTGATGTTTCAACCACCAATCAAGTTACATATGCACTATGAAATATTTATTTTTACTTCGTAGCTTCTTCCTATCACCAGTTTCAAGAATCACACTTTGATCCCAGAAAAACCCTCTTGGAGCGAATTCTTCCCTAGACATACGTAATTTGAATAGATTCCATCTAAATGCTATTCCGTGTTCCGTACATGCTACATACATGACGGCTTTGACAAACATGCATTCCTGAGTTGAGAGCATGTGGATAACAAATCTTTCATCCTCTATAAATGGAATATTTTCATCTAGACCCGTGTACACATTTTCACAACCTTTCCCTAACACCAGGTACGAATTCATGCATTTTTCACAGAGAAATAGTTCTGGAACCTTTTCCACCTAACAGATATATAATTTACCTGTATTCCAACAACATGGCATTCCGGGTTCCGTACATGCTACATGTATGACGGATTTGGCAATCATGCGTTTCTGACTTGTGAGCATGTGGATTACAGGCCTTTCACCCTCCAAACAAGGCGTATATAAACGTAGAAATATTTCCTCTGACTTCATAGGTTTTCCTACCACCAGGTTCTAAAATCGGACATTTGGCACCAGAAAACACTCTTTGAGCGAATTCTCACCAATAGACATGTAATTTACATTGTTTACATAACCATGGAATTCCGTATTACGAGCATGTTTCATGCATCACGGATTCCTCAATCATGCATTTCTAAGTTGTGAACATGCGCATGACTGATGTTTCAACCACCAAACAAGTTACTTATGCACTCTGAAATATTTAGTTTGACTTTGAGGCTTCTTCCTATCACCAGTTTCAAGAATCACACTTTGATCCCACAAAAAGCCTCTTGGAGCGAATTCTTCCCTAGACATATGTAATTTGAATAGATTCCATCTACATGATATTCCGTGTTCCGTACATGCTACATACATGACGGCTTTGACAAACATGCATTCCTGAGTTGAGAGCATGTGGATTACTAATCTTTCATCCTCTATTAAAGGAATATTTTCATCTAGACACGTGTACACATTTTCACAAGCTTTCCCTAACACCAGGTTCGAATTCGAGCATTTTTCACAGAAAAATAGTTCTGGAGCGATTTCCACCTAATAGTTATATAATTTACATGAATTTCATCAACATGTCTTTCCGGGTTCCGTATATGCTACATGTATGACGGATTTGACAAACATGCATTCCTGAGTTGAGAGCATGTGGATTTCTAATCATTCATTCTCTATAAAAGGAATATTTTCATCTAGACCCGTGTACACATTTTCACAAGCTTTCCCTAACACCAGGTTCGAATTCGTGAATTTTTCACAGAAAAATAGTTCTGGAGCGTTTTCCACCTAATAGGTATGTAATTTGCATGAATTCCATCAACAAGGGATTCCGGGTTCCGTACATGCTACATGCATGACGGATTCGGCAATCATGCAGTTCTGACTTGTGAGCATGTGGATTACTGAACTTTCATCCACCAAACAATGCGTATATACACTTAGAATTATTTACTCTGACTTCATAGATTTTTCTATCACCAGGTTCTAAAATCAGACATCTGGCACCAGAAAACACTCTTTGAGCGAATTCTCACAAATACGCATGTAATTTACATTGTTTACATAACCATGGCATTCCGTATTACGAACATGTTTCATGCATCACGGATTCCTCAAACTTGATTTCACAGTTGTGAACATGCGCATGACTGATGTTTCAAACATCAAAAAGTTACCTATGCACTATGAAATATTTATTTTGACTTCGTAGCTTCTTCCAATCACCAGTTTCAAGAATCACACTTTGATCCCAGAAAAACCCTCTTGGAGCGAATTATTCCCTAGACATATGTAATTTGAATAGATTCCATCTACATGATATTCCGTGTTCCTTACATGCTACATACATGACGGATTCGACAAATATACATTCCTGAGTTGAGGGCATGTGGATTACTAATCTTTCATCCTCTATAAAAGGAATATTTTCATCTAGACACGTGTACACATTTTCACAAGCTTTCCCTAACACCAGGTTCGAATTCGTGCATTTTTCACAGAAAAATATTTCTGGAGCGATTTCCACCTAATAGGTATGTAATTTACATGAATTCCATCAACATGGCTTTCCGGGTTCTGTACATGCTACATGTATGACGGATTTGACAAACATGCATTCCAGAGTTGAGAGCATGTGGATTACTAATCTTTCATCCTCTATAAAGGAATATTTTCATCTAGACACGTGTACAAATTTTCACAAGCTTTCCCTAACCCCAGGTTCAAATTCGTGAATTTTTCTCACAAAAATAGTTCTGGACCGATTTCCACCTAACAGATATGTAATATACATGTATTCCAACAACATGGCATTCCGGGTTCCGTACATTATACATGTATGACAGATTTGGCAATTATGAGTTTCTGACTTGTGAGCATGTGGATTACAGACCTTTCAACCTCAGAACAAGGTGTATAAAAACTTAGAAATATTTACTCTGACTTCATAGGTTTTTCCTATCAGCAGGTTCTATAATCGGACATTTGGCACCAGAAAACACTCTTTGAGAGAATTTTCACCAATACACATGTAGTTTACATTGTTTAAATAACCATGGAATTCCGTATTATGAGCATGATTCATGCATCAAGGATTCCTCAAACATGCATTTCTGAGTTGTGAACATGCGCATGACTGATGTATCAACCACCAAACAAGTTACTTATGCACTCTGAAATATTTACTTTGACTTTGTAGATTCTTCCTATCACCAGTTTCAAGAATCACACTTTGATCCCACAAAAACCCTCTTGGAGCGAATTCTTCCCTAGACATATATAATTTGAATAGATTCCATCTACATGATATTCCGTGTTCCGTACATGCTACATACATGATGGATTTGACAAATATACATTCCTGAGTTGAGGTCATCTGGATTACTAATCTTTCCTCCTCTTTAAAAGTAATATTTACAACTAGACACGTGTACACATTTTCACAAGCTTTCCCTAAAACCAGGTTCGAATTCGTGCATTTTTCACAAAAAAATATTTCTGGAGCGATTTCCACCTAATAGGTATGTAATTTACATGAATTCCATCAACATGGCATTCCGGGTTCCGTACATGCTACATGCATGACTGATTCGGCAATCATGCAGTTCTCACTTGTGAGTATGTGCATTACTGACCTTTCCTCCACCAAACAATGTGTATATACACTTAGAATTATTTACTATGACTTCATAGATTTTTCTATCACCAGGTTCTAAAATCGGACATCTGGCACCAGAAAACTCTCTTTGAGCGAATTCTCACAAATACACATGTAATTTACATTGTTTACATAACCATGGCATTCCGTATTACGAACATGTTTCATGCATCACGGATTCCTCAAACTTGAATTTCTGAGTTGTGAACATGCGCATGACTGATGTTTCAACCACCAATCAAGTTACATATGCACTATGAAATATTTATTTTTACTTCGTAGCTTCTTCCTATCACCAGTTTCAAGAATCACACTTTGATCCCAGAAAAACCCTCTTGGAGCGAATTCTTCCCTAGACATACGTAATTTGAATAGATTCCATCTAAATGCTATTCCGTGTTCCGTACATGCTACATACATGACGGCTTTGACAAACATGCATTCCTGAGTTGAGAGCATGTGGATAACAAATCTTTCATCCTCTATAAATGGAATATTTTCATCTAGACCCGTGTACACATTTTCACAACCTTTCCCTAACACCAGGTACGAATTCATGCATTTTTCACAGAGAAATAGTTCTGGAACCTTTTCCACCTAACAGATATATAATTTACCTGTATTCCAACAACATGGCATTCCGGGTTCCGTACATGCTACATGTATGACGGATTTGGCAATCATGCGTTTCTGACTTTTGAGCATGTGGATTACAGACCTTTCACCCTCCGAACAAGGCGTATATATACTTAGAAATATTTCCTCTGACTTCATAGGTTTTTCCTACCACCAGGTTCTAAAATCGGACATTTGGCACCAGAAAACACTCTTTGAGCGAATTCTCACCAATAGACATGTAATTTACATTGTTTACATAACCATGGAATTCCGTATTACGAGCATGTTTCATGCATCACTGATTCCTCAAACATGCATTTCTGAGTTGTGAACATGCGCATAACTGATGTTTCCACCACCAAACAAGTTACTTATGCACTCTGAAATATTTACTTTGACTTTGTAGCTTTTTCCTATCACCAGTTTCATGAATCACACTTTGATCCCACAAAAACAATCTTGGAGCGAATTCTTCCCTAGACATATGTAATTTTAATAGATTCCATCTACATGATATTCCGTGTTCCGTACATGCTACATACATGACGGCTTTGACAAACATGCATTCCTAAGTTGAGAGCATGTTGATTACTTATCTTTCATCCTCTATTAAAGGAATATTTTCATCTAGACACGTGTACACATTTTCAAAAGCTTTCCCTAACACCACGTTCGAATTCGAGAATTTTTCACAGAAAAATAGTTCTGGAGCAATTTGCACCTAATAGGTATGTAATTTTCATGAATTCCATCAACATGGCTTTCCGGGTTCCGTATATGCTACATGTATGACGTATTTGACAAACATGCATTCCTGAGTTGAGAGCATGTGAATTTCTAATCTATCATTCTCTACAAAAGGAATATTTTCATCTAGACACGTGTAGAAATTTTCACAAGCTTTCCCAAACACCAGGTTCAATTCGTGAATTTTTCACAGAAAAATAGTTCTGGAACGATTTCCACCTAACAGATATGTAATTTACATGTATTCCAACAACATGGCATTCCGGGTTCCACACATGCTACATGTATGACGGATTTGGCAATCATGCGTTTCTGACTTGTGAGCATGTGGATTACAGACCTTTCACCCTCCGAACAAGGCGTATAAAAACGTAGAAATATTTACTCTGACTTCATAGGTTTTTCCTATCACCAGGTTCTAAAATCGGATATTTGGCACCAGAAAAAACTCTTTGAGCGAATTCTCACCAATATACATGTAATTTACATTGTTTACATAACCATGGAATTCCGTATTACGAGCATGTTTCATACATCACGGATTCCTCAAACATGCATTTCTGAGTTGTGAACATGCGCATGACTGATGTTTCAACCACCAAACAAGTTACCTATGCACTCTGAAAAATTTACTTTGACTTTGTAGCTTCTTCCTATCACCAATTTCAAGAATCACACTTTGATCCCACAAAAACCCTCTTGGAGCGAATTCTTCCCTAGACATATGTAATTTGCATAGATTTCATCTACATGATATTCCGTGTTCCGTACATGCTACATACATGACGGTTTTGTCAAACATGCATTCCTGAGTTGAGAGCATGTGGATTACTAATCTTTCATCCTCTATAAAAGGAATATTTTCATCTTGACACGTGTACACATTTTCACAAGCTTTCCCAAACACCAGGTTCTAATTCGTGAATTTTTCACAGAAAAATAGTTCTGGAACGATTTCCTCCTAACAGATATGTAATTTACATGTATTCCAACAACATGGCATTCCGGGTTCCGTACATTCTACATGTATGACAGATTTGACAATCATGCGTTTCTGACTTGTGAGAATGTGGATTACAGATCTTTCACGCTCCGAACAAGGCGTATAAAGACTTAGAAATATTTACTCTGACTTCATAGGTTTTTCCTATCACCAGGTTCTAAAATCGGACATTTGACACCAGAAAACACTCTTTGAGCGAATTCTCACAAATACACATGTAATTTTCATTGTTTACATAACCATGGCATTCCGTATTATGAACATGTTTCATGCATCACGGATTCCTCCAACTTGAATTTCTGAGTTGTGAACATGCGCATGACTGATGTTTCAATCACCAAACAAGTTACCTATGCACTCTGAAATATTAATTTTGAATTCGTAGCTTCTTCCTATCACCAGTGTCAAGAATCACACTTTGATCCCAGAAAAACCCTCCTGGAGCGAATTCTTCCCTAGACATATGTAATTTGAATAGATTCCATCTACATGATATTCCGTGTTCCTTACATGCTACATACATGACGGCTTTGACAAACATGCATTCCTGAGTTGAGAGCATGTGGATTACTAATCTTTCATCCTCTATAAAAGGAATATTTTCATCTAGACACGTGTACCCATTTTCACAAGCTTTCCCTAACACCAGGTTCAAATTCGTGCATTTTTCACAGAAAAATAGTTCTGAAGCGTTTTCCACCTAACAGATATGTAATTTACATGTATTCCAACAACATGGCATTTCGGGGTCCGTACATGCTACATGTATGACGAATTTGGCAATCATGCGTTTCTGACTTTTGAGCATGTGGATTACACACCTTTCACCCTCCAAAAAAGGCGTATATAGTCTTACAAATATTTCCTCTGACTTCATAAGTTTTTCCTATCACCATGTTCTAAAATCGGACATTTGGCACCAGAAAACACTCTTTGAGCGAATTCTCACCAATACACATGTAATTTACATTGTTTACATAACCATAGAATTCCGTATTACGAGCATGTTTCATTCATCACGGATTCCTCAAACATGCATTTCTGAGTTGTGAACATGCGCATGACTGATGTTTCAACCACCAAACACGTTACTTATGCACTCTGAAATATTTATTTTGACTTCGTATCTTCTTCCTAACACCAGTTTCAAGAATCACACTTTGATCCCAGAAAAACTCTCTTGTTGCGAATTCTACCCTAGAGATATGTAATTTGAGTAGATTCCATCTACATGATATTCCGTGTTCCTTACATGCTTCATACGTGACGGCTTTGACAAACATGCATTCCTGAGTTGAGAGCATGTGGATTAATAATCTTTCATCCTCTATTAAAGGAATAATTTCATCTAGACCCGTGTACACTTTTTCACAAGCTTTCCCTAACACCAGGTTCGAATTCGTGCATTTTTCACAGAAAAATAGTTCTGGAGCGATTTCCACCTAATAGGTATGTAATTTACATGAATTCCATCAACATGGCTTTCCGGGATCCATACATGCTACATGTATGACGGATTTGACAAACATGCATTCCTGAGTTGAGAGCATGTGGATTACTAATCTTTCATCCTCTATAAAGGAATATTTTCATCTAGACACGTGTACACATTTTCACAAGCTTTCCCTAACACCAGGTTCAAATTCGTGAATTTTTCGCAGAAAAATAGTTCTGGAACGATTTCCACCTAACAGATATGTAATATACATGTATTCCAACAGCATGGCATTCCGGGTTCCGTACATTATACATGCATGACGGATTCGGCAATCATACAGTTCTGACTTGTGAGCATGTGGATTACTGACCTTTCATCCACCAAACAGTGCGTATATACACTTAGAATTATTTACTCTGACTTCATAGATTTTTCTATCACCAGGTTCTAAAATCGGACATTTGGCACCAGAAAACACTCTTTGAGCGAATTCTCACCAATAGACATGTAATTTACATTGTTTACATAACCATGGAATTCCGTATTACGAGCATGTTTCATGCATCACGGATTCCTCAATCATGCATTTCTAAGTTGTGAACATGCGCATGACTGATGTTTCAACCACCAAACAAGTTACTTATGCACTCTGAAATATTTAGTTTGACTTTGAGGCTTCTTCCTATCACCAGTTTCAAGAATCACACTTTGATCCCACAAAAAGCCTCTTGGAGCGAATTCTTCCCTAGACATATGTAATTTGAATAGATTCCATCTACATGATATTCCGTGTTCCGTACATGCTACATACATGACGGCTTTGACAAACATGCATTCCTGAGTTGAGAGCATGTGGATTACTAATCTTTCATCCTCTATTAAAGGAATATTTTCATCTAGACACGTGTACACATTTTCACAAGCTTTCCCTAACACCAGGTTCGAATTCGAGCATTTTTCACAGAAAAATAGTTCTGGAGCGATTTCCACCTAATAGTTATATAATTTACATGAATTTCATCAACATGTCTTTCCGGGTTCCGTATATGCTACATGTATGACGGATTTGACAAACATGCATTCCTGAGTTGAGAGCATGTGGATTTCTAATCATTCATTCTCTATAAAAGGAATATTTTCATCTAGACCCGTGTACACATTTTCACAAGCTTTCCCTAACACCAGGTTCGAATTCGTGAATTTTTCACAGAAAAATAGTTCTGGAGCGTTTTCCACCTAATAGGTATGTAATTTGCATGAATTCCATCAACAAGGGATTCCGGGTTCCGTACATGCTACATGCATGACGGATTCGGCAATCATGCAGTTCTGACTTGTGAGCATGTGGATTACTGAACTTTCATCCACCAAACAATGCGTATATACACTTAGAATTATTTACTCTGACTTCATAGATTTTTCTATCACCAGGTTCTAAAATCAGACATCTGGCACCAGAAAACACTCTTTGAGTGAATTCTCACAAATACGCATGTAATTTACATTGTTTACATAACCATGGCATTCCGTATTACGAACATGTTTCATGCATCACGGATTCCTCAAACTTGATTTCACAGTTGTGAACATGCGCATGACTGATGTTTCAAACATCAAAAAGTTACCTATGCACTATGAAATATTTATTTTGACTTCGTAGCTTCTTCCTATCACCAGTTTCAAGAATCACACTTTGATCCCAGAAAAACCCTCTTGGAGCGAATTATTCCCTAGACATATGTAATTTGAATAGATTCCATCTACATGATATTCCGTGTTCCTTACATGCTACATACATGACGGATTCGACAAATATACATTCCTGAGTTGAGGGCATGTGGATTACTAATCTTTCATCCTCTATAAAAGGAATATTTTCATCTAGACACGTGTACACATTTTCACAAGCTTTCCCTAACACCAGGTTCGAATTCGTGCATTTTTCACAGAAAAATATTTCTGGAGCGATTTCCACCTAATAGGTATGTAATTTACATGAATTCCATCAACATGGCTTTCCGGGTTCCGTACATGCTACATGTATGACGGATTTGACAAACATGCATTCCAGAGTTGAGAGCATGTGGATTACTAATCTTTCATCCTCTATAAAGGAATATTTTCATCTAGACACGTGTACAAATTTTCACAAGCTTTCCCTAACCCCCGGTTCAAATTCGTGAATTTTTCTCACAAAAATAGTTCTGGACCGATTTCCACCTAACAGATATGTAATATACATGTATTCCAACAACATGGCATTCCGGGTTCCGTACATTATACATGTATGACAGATTTGGCAATTATGAGTTTCTGACTTGTGAGCATGTGGATTACAGACCTTTCAACCTCAGAACAAGGTGTATAAAAACTTAGAAATATTTACTCTGACTTCATAGGTTTTTCCTATCAGCAGGTTCTATAATCGGACATTTGGCACCAGAAAACACTCTTTGAGAGAATTTTCACCAATACACATGTAGTTTACATTGTTTAAATAACCATGGAATTCCGTATTATGAGCATGATTCATGCATCAAGGATTCCTCAAACATGCATTTCTGAGTTGTGAACATGCGCATGACTGATGTATCAACCACCAAACAAGTTACTTATGCACTCTGAAATATTTACTTTGACTTTGTAGATTCTTCCTATCACCAGTTTCAAGAATCACACTTTGATCCCACAAAAACCCTCTTGGAGCGAATTCTTCCCTAGACATATATAATTTGAATAGATTCCATCTACATGATATTCCGTGTTCCGTACATGCTACATACATGATGGATTTGACAAATATACATTCCTGAGTTGAGGTCATCTGGATTACTAATCTTTCCTCCTCTTTAAAAGTAATATTTACAACTAGACACGTGTACACATTTTCACAAGCTTTCCCTAAAACCAGGTTCGAATTCGTGCATTTTTCACAAAAAAATATTTCTGGAGCGATTTCCACCTAATAGGTATGTAATTTACATGAATTCCATCAACATGGCATTCCGGGTTCCGTACATGCTACATGCATGACTGATTCGGCAATCATGCAGTTCTCACTTGTGAGTATGTGCATTACTGACCTTTCCTCCACCAAACAATGTGTATATACACTTAGAATTATTTACTATGACTTCATAGATTTTTCTATCACCAGGTTCTAAAATCGGACATCTGGCACCAGAAAACTCTCTTTGAGCGAATTCTCACAAATACACATGTAATTTACATTGTTTACATAACCATGGCATTCCGTATTACGAACATGTTTCATGCATCACGGATTCCTCAAACTTGAATTTCTGAGTTGTGAACATGCGCATGACTGATGTTTCAACCACCAATCAAGATACATATGCACTATGAAATATTTATTTTTACTTCGTAGCTTCTTCCTATCACCAGTTTCAAGAATCACACTTTGATCCCAGAAAAACCCTCTTGGAGCGAATTCTTCCCTAGACATATGTAATTTGAATAGATTCCATCTAAATGCTATTCCGTGTTCCGTACATGCTACATACATGACGGCTTTGACAAACATGCATTCCTGAGTTGAGAGCATGTGGATAACAAATCTTTCATCCTCTATAAATGGAATATTTTCATCTAGACCCGTGTACACATTTTCACAACCTTTCCCTAACACTAGGTACGAATTCATGCATTTTTCACAGAGAAATAGTTCTGGAACCTTTTCCACCTAACAGATATATAATTTACCTGTATTCCAACAACATGGCATTCCGGGTTCCGTACATGCTACATGTATGACGGATTTGGCAATCATGCGTTTCTGACTTGTGAGCATGTGGATTACAGACCTTTCACCCTCCGAACAAGGCGTATATATACTTAGAAATATTTCCTCTGACTTCATAGGTTTTTCCTACCACCAGGTTCTAAAATCGGACATTTGGCACCAGAAAACACTCTTTGAGCGAATTCTCACCAATAGACATGTAATTTACATTGTTTACATAACCATGGAATTCCGTATTACGAGCATGTTTCATGCATCACTGATTCCTCAAACATGCATTTCTGAGTTGTGAACATGCGCATAACTGATGTTTCCACCACCAAACAAGTTACTTATGCACTCTGAAATATTTACTTTGACTTTGTAGCTTTTTCCTATCACCAGTTTCATGAATCACACTTTGATCCCACAAAAACAATCTTGGAGCGAATTCTTCCCTAGACATATGTAATTTTAATAGATTCCATCTACATGATATTCCGTGTTCCGTACATGCTACATACATGACGGCTTTGACAAACATGCATTCCTAAGTTGAGAGCATGTTGATTACTTATCTTTCATCCTCTATTAAAGGAATATTTTCATCTAGACACGTGTACACATTTTCAAAAGCTTTCCCTAACACCACGTTCGAATTCGAGAATTTTTCACAGAAAAATAGTTCTGGAGCAATTTGCACCTAATAGGTATGTAATTTTCATGAATTCCATCAACATGGCTTTCCGGGTCCCGTATATGCTACATGTATGACGTATTTGACAAACATGCATTCCTGAGTTGAGAGCATGTGAATTTCTAATCTATCATTCTCTACAAAAGGAATATTTTCATCTAGACACGTGTAGAAATTTTCACAAGCTTTCCCAAACACCAGGTTCAATTCGTGAATTTTTCACAGAAAAATAGTTCTGGAACGATTTCCACCTAACAGATATGTAATTTACATGTATTCCAACAACATGGCATTCCGGGTTCCACACATGCTACATGTATGACGGATTTGGCAATCATGCGTTTCTGACTTGTGAGCATGTGGATTACAGACCTTTCACCCTCCGAACAAGGCGTATAAAAACGTAGAAATATTTACTCTGACTTCATAGGTTTTTCCTATCACCAGGTTCTAAAATCGGACATTTGGCACCAGAAAAAACTCTTTGAGCGAATTCTCACCAATATACATGTAATTTACATTGTTTACATAACCATGGAATTCCGTATTACGAGCATGTTTCATACATCACGGATTCCTCAAACATGCATTTCTGAGTTGTGAACATGCGCATGACTGATGTTTCAACCACCAAACAAGTTACCTATGCACTCTGAAATATTTACTTTGACTTTGTAGCTTCTTCCTATCACCAATTTCAAGAATCACACTTTGATCCCACAAAAACCCTCTTGGAGCGAATTCTTCCCTAGACATATGTAATTTGCATAGATTTCATCTACATGATATTCCGTGTTCCGTACATGCTACATACATGACGGTTTTGTCAAACATGCATTCCTGAGTTGAGAGCATGTGGATTACTAATCTTTCATCCTCTATAAAAGGAATATTTTCATCTTGACACGTGTACACATTTTCACAAGCTTTCCCAAACACCAGGTTCTAATTCGTGAATTTTTCACAGAAAAATAGTTCTGGAACGATTTCCACCTAACAGATATGTAATTTACATGTATTCCAACAACATGGCATTCCGGGTTCCGTACATTCTACATGTATGACAGATTTGACAATCATGCGTTTCTGACTTGTGAGAATGTGGATTACAGATCTTTCACGCTCCGAACAAGGCGTATAAAGACTTAGAAATATTTACTCTGACTTCATAGGTTTTTCCTATCACCAGGTTCTAAAATCGGACATTTGACACCAGAAAACACTCTTTGAGCGAATTCTCACAAATACACATGTAATTTTCATTGTTTACATAACCATGGCATTCCGTATTATGAACATGTTTCATGCATCACGGATTCCTCCAACTTGAATTTCTGAGTTGTGAACATGCGCATGACTGATGTTTCAATCACCAAACAATTTACCTATGCACTCTGAAATATTAATTTTGAATTCGTAGCTTCTTCCTATCACCAGTGTCAAGAATCACACTTTGATCCCAGAAAAACCCTCCTGGAGCGAATTCTTCCCTAGACATATGTAATTTGAATAGATTCCATCTACATGATATTCCGTGTTCCTTACATGCTACATACATGACGGCTTTGACAAACATGCATTCCTGAGTTGAGAGCATGTGGATTACTAATCTTTCATCCTCTATTAAAGGAATATTTTCATCTAGACACGTGTACCCATTTTCACAAGCTTTCCCTAACACCAGGTTCAAATTCGTGCATTTTTCACAGAAAAATAGTTCTGAAGCGTTTTCCACCTAACAGATATGTAATTTACATGTATTCCAACAACATGGCATTTCGGGGTCCGTACATGCTACATGTATGACGAATTTGGCAATCATGCGTTTCTGACTTTTGAGCATGTGGATTACACACCTTTCACCCTCCAAAAAAGGCGTATATAGTCTTACAAATATTTCCTCTGACTTCATAAGTTTTTCCTATCACCATGTTCTAAAATCGGACATTTGGCACCAGAAAACACTCTTTGAGCGAATTCTCACCAATACACATGTAATTTACATTGTTTACATAACCATAGAATTCCGTATTACGAGCATGTTTCATTCATCACGGATTCCTCAAACATGCATTTCTGAGTTGTGAACATGCGCATGACTGATGTTTCAACCACCAAACAAGTTACTTATGCACTCTGAAATATTTATTTTGACTTCGTATCTTCTTCCTAACACCAGTTTCAAGAATCACACTTTGATCCCAGAAAAACTCTCTTGTTGCGAATTCTACCCTAGAGATATGTAATTTGAGTAGATTCCATCTACATGATATTCCGTGTTCCTTACATGCTTCATACGTGACGGCTTTGACAAACATGCATTCCTGAGTTGAGAGCATGTGGATTAATAATCTTTCATCCTCTATTAAAGGAATAATTTCATCTAGACCCGTGTACACTTTTTCACAAGCTTTCCCTAACACCAGTTTCGAATTCGTGCATTTTTCACAGAAAAATAGTTCTGGAGCGATTTCCACCTAATAGGTATGTAATTTACATGAATTCCATCAACATGGCTTTCCGGGTTCCATACATGCTACATGTATGACGGATTTGACAAACATGCATTCCTGAGTTGAGAGCATGTGGATTACTAATCTTTCATCCTCTATAAAGGAATATTTTCATCTAGACACGTGTACACATTTTCACAAGCTTTCCCTAACACCAGGTTCAAATTCGTGAATTTTTCGCAGAAAAATAGTTCTGGAACGATTTCCACCTAACAGATATGTAATATACATGTATTCCAACAGCATGGCATTCCGGGTTCCGTACATTATACATGCATGACGGATTCGGCAATCATACAGTTCTGACTTGTGAGCATGTGGATTACTGACCTTTCATCCACCAAACAGTGCGTATATACACTTAGAATTATTTACTCTGACTTCATAGATTTTTCTATCACCAGGTTCTAAAATCGGACATTTGGCACCAGAAAACACTCTTTGAGCGAATTCTCACCAATACACATGTAATTTACATTGTTTACATAACCATGGAATTCCGTATTACGAGCATGTTTCATGCATCACGGATTCCTCAAACATGCATTTCTGAGTTGTGAACATGCACATGACTGATATTTCAACCACCAAACAAGTTACTTATGCACTCTGAAATATTTATTTTGACTTCGTAGCTTCTTCCTATCACCAGTTTCAAAATCACACTTTGATCCCACAAAAACCCTCTTGGAGCGAATTCTTCCCTAGAGATATGTAATTTGAATAGATTCCATCTACATGATATTCCGTGTTCCGTACATGCTACATGTATGACGGATTTGACAAACATGCATTCCTGAGTTGAGAGCATGTGGATTACTAATCTTTCACCCTCTATAAAAGGAATATTTTCATTTAGACCCGTGTACAAATTTTCACAAGCTTTCCCAAACACCAGGTTCAATTCGTGAATTTTTCACAGAAAAATAGTTCTGGAACGATTTCCCCCTAACAGATATGTAATTTACATGTATTCCAACAACATGGCATACCGGGTTCCGTACATTCTACATGCATGACGGATTCGGCAATCATGCAGCTCTGACTTGTGAGCATGTGTATTACTGACCTTTCCTCCACCAAACAATGCGTATATACACTTAGACTTATTTACTCTGACTTCATAGATTTTTCTATCACCAGGTTCTAAAATCGGACATCTGGCACCAGAAAACACTCTTTGAGTGAATTCTCACCAATACACATGTAATTTACATTGTTTACATAACCATGGCATTCCGTATTACGAACATGTTTCATGCATCACGGATTCCTCAAACTTGAATTTCTGAGTTGTGAACATGCGCATGACTGATGTTTCAAACACCAAACAAGTTACCTATGCACTATGAAATATTTATTTTGACTTCGTAGCTTCTTCCTATCACCAGTTTCAAGAATCACACTTTGATCCAAGAAAAACCCTCTTGGAGCGAATTCTTCCCTAGACATATGTAATTTGAATAGATTCCATCTACATGATATTCCGTGTTCCTTACATGCTACATACATGACGGCTTTGACAAACATGCATTCCTGAGTTGAGAGCATGTGGATTACTAATCTTTCATCCTCTATAAAAGGAATATTTTCATCTAGACACGTGTACACATTTTCACAAGCTTTCCCTAACACCAGGTACGAATTCGTTCATTTTTCACAGAAAAATAGTTCTGGAGCGTTTTCCACCTTACAAATATGTAATTTACATGTATTCCAACAACATGGCATTCCGGGTTCCGTACATGTTACATGTATCATGGATTTGGCAATCATGCGTTTCTGACTTGTGAGCATGTGGATTACAGACCTTTCACCCTCCGAACAAGGCGTATATAGACTTAGAAATATTTACTCTGACTTCATAGGTTTTTCCTATCACCAGGTTCTAAAATCGGACATTTGGCACCAGAAAAAACTCTTTGAGCGAATTCTCACCAATATACATGTAATTTACATTGTTTACATAACCATGGAATTCCGTATTACGAGCATGTTTCATACATCACGGATTCCTCAAACATGCATTTCTGAGTTGTGAACATGCGCATGAATGATGTTTCAACCACCAAACAAGTTACCTATGCACTCTGAAATATTTACTTTGACTTTGTAGCTTCTTCCTATCACCAATTTCAAGAATCACACTTTGATCCCACAAAAACCCTCTTGGAGCGAATTCTTCCCTAGACATATGTAATTTGCATAGATTTCATCTACATGATATTCCGTGTTCCGTACATGCTACATACATGACGGTTTTGTCAAACATGCATTCCTGAGTTGAGAGCATGTGGATTACTAATCTTTCATCCTCTATAAAAGGAATATTTTCATCTTGACACGTGTACACATTTTCACAAGCTTTCCCAAACACCAGGTTCTAATTCGTGAATTTTTCACAGAAAAATAGTTCTGGAACGATTTCCACCTAACAGATATGTAATTTACATGTATTCCAACAACATGGCATTCCGGGTTCCGTACATTCTACATGTATGACAGATTTGACAATCATACGTTTCTGACTTGTGAGAATGTGGATTACAGATCTTTCACGCTCCGAACAAGGCGTATAAAGACTTAGAAATATTTACTCTGACTTCATAGGTTTTTCCTATCACCAGGTTCTAAAATCGGACATTTGACACCAGAAAACACTCTTTGAGCGAATTCTCACAAATACACATGTAATTTTCATTGTTTACATAACCATGGCATTCCGTATTATGAACATGTTTCATGCATCACGGATTCCTCCAACTTGAATTTCTGAGTTGTGAACATGCGCATGACTGATGTTTCAATCACCAAACAAGTTACCTATGCACTCTGAAATATTAATTTTGAATTCGTAGCTTCTTCCTATCACCAGTGTCAAGAATCACACTTTGATCCCAGAAAAACCCTCCTGGAGCGAATTCTTCCCTAGACATATGTAATTTGAATAGATTCCATCTACATGATATTCCGTGTTCCTTACATGCTACATACATGACGGCTTTGACAAACATGCATTCCTGAGTTGAGAGCATGTGGATTACTAATCTTTCATCCTCTATAAAAGGAATATTTTCATCTAGACACGTGTACCCATTTTCACAAGCTTTCCCTAACACCAGGTTCAAATTCGTGCATTTTTCACAGAAAAATAGTTCTGAAGCGTTTTCCACCTAACAGATATGTAATTTACATGTATTCCAACAACATGGCATTTCGGGGTCCGTACATGCTACATGTATGACGAATTTGGCAATCATGCGTTTCTGACTTTTGAGCATGTGGATTACACACCTTTCACCCTCCAAAAAAGGCGTATATAGTCTTACAAATATTTCCTCTGACTTCATAAGTTTTTCCTATCACCATGTTCTAAAATCGGACATTTGGCACCAGAAAACACTCTTTGAGCGAATTCTCACCAATACACATGTAATTTACATTGTTTACATAACCATAGAATTCCGTATTACGAGTATGTTTCATTCATCACGGATTCCTCAAACATGCATTTCTGAGTTGTGAACATGCGCATGACTGATGTTTCAACCACCAAACAAGTTACTTATGCACTCTGAAATATTTATTTTGACTTCGTATCTTCTTCCTAACACCAGTTTCAAGAATCACACTTTGATCCCAGAAAAACTCTCTTGTTGCGAATTCTACCCTAGAGATATGTAATTTGAGTAGATTCCATCTACATGATATTCCGTGTTCCTTACATGCTTCATACGTGACGGCTTTGACAAACATGCATTCCTGAGTTGAGAGCATGTGGATTAATAATCTTTCATCCTCTATAAAGGAATATTTTCATCTAGACACGTGTACACATTTTCACAAGCTTTCCCTAACACCAGGTTCAAATTCGTGAATTTTTCGCAGAAAAATAGTTCTGGAACGATTTCCACCTAACAGATATGTAATATACATGTATTCCAACAGCATGGCATTCCGGGTTCCGTACATTATACATGCATGACGGATTCGGCAATCATACAGTTCTGACTTGTGAGCATGTGGATTACTGACCTTTCATCCACCAAACAGTGCGTATATACACTTAGAATTATTTACTCTGACTTCATAGATTTTTCTATCACCAGGTTCTAAAATCGGACATTTGGCACCAGAAAACACTCTTTGAGCGAATTCTCACCAATACACATGTAATTTACATTGTTTACATAACCATGGAATTCCGTATTACGAGCATGTTTCATGCATCACGGATTCCTCAAACATGCATTTCTGAGTTGTGAACATGCACATGACTGATATTTCAACCACCAAACAAGTTACTTATGCACTCTGAAATATTTATTTTGACTTCGTAGCTTCTTCCTATCACCAGTTTCAAAATCACACTTTGATCCCACAAAAACTCTCTTGGAGCGAATTCTTCCCTAGAGATATGTAATTTGAATAGATTCCATCTACATGATATTCCGTGTTCCGTACATGCTACATGTATGACGGATTTGACAAACATGCATTCCTGAGTTGAGAGCATGTGGATTACTAATCTTTCACCCTCTATAAAAGGAATATTTTCATTTAGACCCGTGTACAAATTTTCACAAGCTTTCCCAAACACCAGGTTCAATTCGTGAATTTTTCACAGAAAAATAGTTCTGGAACGATTTCCCCCTAACAGATATGTAATTTACATGTATTCCAACAACATGGCATACCGGGTTCCGTACATTCTACATGCATGACGGATTCGGCAATCATGCAGCTCTGACTTGTGAGCATGTGTATTACTGACCTTTCCTCCACCAAACAATGCGTATATACACTTAGACTTATTTACTCTGACTTCATAGATTTTTCTATCACCAGGTTCTAAAATCGGACATCTGGCACCAGAAAACACTCTTTGAGTGAATTCTCACCAATACACATGTAATTTACATTGTTTACATAACCATGGCATTCCGTATTACGAACATGTTTCATGCATCACGGATTCCTCAAACTTGAATTTCTGAGTTGTGAACATGCGCATGACTGATGTTTCAAACACCAAACAAGTTACCTATGCACTATGAAATATTTATTTTGACTTCGTAGCTTCTTCCTATCACCAGTTTCAAGAATCACACTTTGATCCAAGAAAAACCCTCTTGGAGCGAATTCTTCCCTAGACATATGTAATTTGAATAGATTCCATCTACATGATATTCCGTGTTCCTTACATGCTACATACATGACGGCTTTGACAAACATGCATTCCTGAGTTGAGAGCATGTGGATTACTAATCTTTCATCCTCTATAAAAGGAATATTTTCATCTAGACACGTGTACACATTTTCACAAGCTTTCCCTAACACCAGGTTCGAATTCGTTCATTTTTCACAGAAAAATAGTTCTGGAGCGTTTTCCACCTTACAAATATGTAATTTACATGTATTCCAACAACATGGCATTCCGGGTTCCGTACATGTTACATGTATGATGGATTTGGCAATCATGCGTTTCTGACTTGTGAGCATGTGGATTACAGACCTTTCACCCTCCGAACAAGGCGTATATAGACTTAGAAATATTTACTCTGACTTCATAGGTTTTTCCTATCACCAGGTTCTAAAATCGGACATTTGGTACCAGAAAACACTCTTTGAGCGAATTCTCACAAATACACATTTAATTTACATTGTTTACATAACCATGGCATTCCGTATTACGAGCATGTTTCATGCATCACGGATTCTTCAAACATGCATTTCTGAATTGGGAACATGCGCATGACTGATGTTTCAACCACCAAACAAATTACCTATGCACTCTGAAATATTTACTTGGACTTTGTAGCTTCTTCCTTTCACCAGTTTCAAGAGTCAGAATTTGATCCCACAAAAACCCTCTTGGAGCGAATTCTTCCCTAGACATATGTAATTTGAATAGATTCCATCTACATGATATTCCGTGTCCCTTACATGCTACATACATGACGGCTTTGACCAACATGCATTCCTGACTTGAGAGCATGTGGATTACTAATCTTTCATCCTCTATAAAAGGAATATTTTCATCTAGACACGTGTACACATTTTCACAAGCTTTCCCTAACACCAGGTTCAAATTCGTGCATTTTTCACAGAAAAATAGTTCTGGAGCGTTTTCCACCTAACAGATATGTAATTTACATGTATTCCAACAACATGGCATTTCGAGTTCCGTACATGATACATGTATGACGAATTTGGCAATCATGCGTTTCTGACTTGTGAGCATGTGGATTACACACCTTTCACCCTCCAAAAAAGGCGTATATAGGCTTACAAATATTTCCTCTGACTTCATAGGTTTTTCCTATCACCATGTTCTAAAATCGGACATTTGGCACCAGAAAACACTCTTTGAGCCAATTCTCTCCAATACACATGTAATTTACATTGTTTACATAACCATAGAATTCCGTATTACGAGCATGTTTCATTCATCACGGATTCCTCAAACATGCATTTCTGAGTTGTGAACATGCGCATGACTGATGTTTCAACCACCAAACAAGTTACTTATGCACTCTGAAATATTTATTTTGACTTCGTATCTTCTTCCTAACACCAGTTTCAAGAATCACACTTTGATCCCAGAAAAACTCTCTTGTTGCGAATTCTACCCTAGAGATATGTAATTTGAGTAGATTCCATCTACATGATATTCCGTGTTCCTTACATGCTTCATACGTGACGGCTTTGACAAACATGCATTCCTGAGTTGAGAGCATGTGGATTAATAATCTTTCATCCTCTATTAAAGGAATAATTTCATCTAGACCCGTGTACACTTTTTCACAAGCTTTCCCTAACACCAGGTTCGAATTCGTGCATTTTTCACAGAAAAATAGTTCTGGAGCGATTTCCACCTAATAGGTATGTAATTTACATGAATTCCATCAACATGGCTTTCCGGGTTCCATACATGCTACATGTATGACGGATTTGACAAACATGCATTCCTGAGTTGAGAGCATGTGGATTACTAATCTTTCATCCTCTATAAAGGAATATTTTCATCTAGACACGTGTACACATTTTCACAAGCTTTCCCTAACACCAGGTTCAAATTCGTGAATTTTTCGCAGAAAAATAGTTCTGGAACGATTTCCACCTAACAGATATGTAATATACATGTATTCCAACAGCATGGCATTCCGGGTTCCGTACATTATACATGCATGACGGATTCGGCAATCATACAGTTCTGACTTGTGAGCATGTGGATTACTGACCTTTCATCCACCAAACAGTGCGTATATACACTTAGAATTATTTACTCTGACTTCATAGATTTTTCTATCACCAGGTTCTAAAATCGGACATTTGGCACCAGAAAACACTCTTTGAGCGAATTCTCACCAATACACATGTAATTTACATTGTTTACATAACCATGGAATTCCGTATTACGAGCATGTGTCATGCATCACGGATTCCTCAAACATGCATTTCTGAGTTGTGAACATGCACATGACTGATATTTCAACCACCAAACAAGTTACTTATGCACTCTGAAATATTTATTTTGACTTCGTAGCTTCTTCCTATCACCAGTTTCAAAATCACACTTTGATCCCACAAAAACCCTCTTGGAGCGAATTCTTCCCTAGAGATATGTAATTTGAATAGATTCCATCTACATGATATTCCGTGTTCCGTACATGCTACATGTATGACGGATTTGACAAACATGCATTCCTGAGTTGAGAGCATGTGGATTACTAATCTTTCACCCTCTATAAAAGGAATATTTTCATTTAGACCCGTGTACAAATTTTCACAAGCTTTCCCAAACACCAGGTTCAATTCGTGAATTTTTCACAGAAAAATAGTTCTGGAACGATTTCCCCCTAACAGATATGTAATTTACATGTATTCCAACAACATGGCATACCGGGTTCCGTACATTCTACATGCATGACGGATTCGGCAATCATGCAGCTCTGACTTGTGAGCATGTGTATTACTGACCTTTCCTCCACCAAACAATGCGTATATACACTTAGACTTATTTACTCTGACTTCATAGATTTTTCTATCACCAGGTTCTAAAATCGGACATCTGGCACCAGAAAACACTCTTTGAGTGAATTCTCACCAATACACATGTAATTTACATTGTTTACATAACCATGGCATTCCGTATTACGAACATGTTTCATGCATCACGGATTCCTCAAACTTGAATTTCTGAGTTGTGAACATGCGCATGACTGATGTTTCAAACACCAAACAAGTTACCTATGCACTATGAAATATTTATTTTGACTTCGTAGCTTCTTCCTATCACCAGTTTCAAGAATCACACTTTGATCCAAGAAAAACCCTCTTGGAGCGAATTCTTCCCTAGACATATGTAATTTGAATAGATTCCATCTACATGATATTCCGTGTTCCTTACATGCTACATACATGACGGCTTTGACAAACATGCATTCCTGAGTTGAGAGCATGTGGATTACTAATCTTTCATCCTCTATAAAAGGAATATTTTCATCTAGACACGTGTACACATTTTCACAAGCTTTCCCTAACACCAGGTACGAATTCGTTCATTTTTCACAGAAAAATAGTTCTGGAGCGTTTTCCACCTTACAAATATGTAATTTACATGTATTCCAACAACATGGCATTCCGGGTTCCGTACATGTTACATGTATCATGGATTTGGCAATCATGCGTTTCTGAATTGTGAGCATGTGGATTACAGACCTTTCACCCTCCGAACAAGGCGTATATAGACTTAGAAATATTTACTCTGACTTCATAGGTTTTTCCTATCACCAGGTTCTAAAATCGGACATTTGGCACCAGAAAAAACTCTTTGAGCGAATTCTCACCAATATACATGTAATTTACATTGTTTACATAACCATGGAATTCCGTATTACGAGCATGTTTCATACATCACGGATTCCTCAAACATGCATTTCTGAGTTGTGAACATGCGCATGACTGATGTTTCAACCACCAAACAAGTTACCTATGCACTCTGAAAAATTTACTTTGACTTTGTAGCTTCTTCCTATCACCAATTTCAAGAATCACACTTTGATCCCACAAAAACCCTCTTGGAGCGAATTCTTCCCTAGACATATGTAATTTGCATAGATTTCATCTACATGATATTCCGTGTTCCGTACATGCTACATACATGACGGTTTTGTCAAACATGCATTCCTGAGTTGAGAGCATGTGGATTACTAATCTTTCATCCTCTATAAAAGGAATATTTTCATCTTGACACGTGTACACATTTTCACAAGCTTTCCCAAACACCAGGTTCTAATTCGTGAATTTTTCACAGAAAAATAGTTCTGGAACGATTTCCACCTAACAGATATGTAATTTACATGTATTCCAACAACATGGCATTCCGGGTTCCGTACATTCTACATGTATGACAGATTTGACAATCATGCGTTTCTGACTTGTGAGAATGTGGATTACAGATCTTTCACGCTCCGAACAAGGCGTATAAAGACTTAGAAATATTTACTCTGACTTCATAGGTTTTTCCTATCACCAGGTTCTAAAATCGGACATTTGACACCAGAAAACACTCTTTGAGCGAATTCTCACAAATACACATGTAATTTTCATTGTTTACATAACCATGGCATTCCGTATTATGAACATGTTTCATGCATCACGGATTCCTCCAACTTGAATTTCTGAGTTGTGAACATGCGCATGACTGATGTTTCAATCACCAAACAAGTTACCTATGCACTCTGAAATATTAATTTTGAATTCGTAGCTTCTTCCTATCACCAGTGTCAAGAATCACACTTTGATCCCAGAAAAACCCTCCTGGAGCGAATTCTTCCCTAGACATATGTAATTTGAATAGATTCCATCTACATGATATTCCGTGTTCCTTACATGCTACATACATGACGGCTTTGACAAACATGCATTCCTGAGTTGAGAGCATGTGGATTACTAATCTTTCATCCTCTATAAAAGGAATATTTTCATCTAGACACGTGTACCCATTTTCACAAGCTTTCCCTAACACCAGGTTCAAATTCGTGCATTTTTCACAGAAAAATAGTTCTGAAGCGTTTTCCACCTAACAGATATGTAATTTACATGTATTCCAACAACATGGCATTTCGGGGTCCGTACATGCTACATGTATGACGAATTTGGCAATCATGCGTTTCTGACTTTTGAGCATGTGGATTACACACCTTTCACCCTCCAAAAAAGGCGTATATAGTCTTACAAATATTTCCTCTGACTTCATAAGTTTTTCCTATCACCATGTTCTAAAATCGGACATTTGGCACCAGAAAACACTCTTTGAGCGAATTCTCACCAATACACATGTAATTTACATTGTTTACATAACCATAGAATTCCGTATTACGAGCATGTTTCATTCATCACGGATTCCTCAAACATGCATTTCTGAGTTGTGAACATGCGCATGACTGATGTTTCAACCACCAAACACGTTACTTATGCACTCTGAAATATTTATTTTGACTTCGTATCTTCTTCCTAACACCAGTTTCAAGAATCACACTTTGATCCCAGAAAAACTCTCTTGTTGCGAATTCTACCCTAGAGATATGTAATTTGAGTAGATTCCATCTACATGATATTCCGTGTTCCTTACATGCTTCATACGTGACGGCTTTGACAAACATGCATTCCTGAGTTGAGAGCATGTGGATTAATAATCTTTCATCCTCTATTAAAGGAATAATTTCATCTAGACCCGTGTACACTTTTTCACAAGCTTTCCCTAACACCAGGTTCGAATTCGTGTATTTTTCACAGAAAAATAGTTCTGGAACGATTTCCACCTAACAGATATGTAATATACATGTATTCCAACAGCATGGCATTCCGGGTTCCGTACATTATACATGCATGACGAATTCGGCAATCATACAGTTCTGACTTGTGAGCATGTGGATTACTGACCTTTCATCCACCAAACAGTGCGTATATACACTTAGAATTATTTACTCTGACTTCATAGATTTTTCTATCACCAGGTTCTAAAATCGGACATTTGGCACCAGAAAACACTCTTTGAGCGAATTCTCACCAATACACATGTAATTTACATTTTTTACATAACCATGGAATTCCGTATTACGAGCATGTTTCATGCATCACGGATTCCTCAAACATGCATTTCTGAGTTGTGAACATGCGCATGACTGATGTTTCAAAAATCAAACAACTTACCTATGCACTCTGAAATATTTATTTAGACTTTGTAGCTTCTTCCTATCACCAGTATCAAGAATAACACTTTGATCCCAGAAAAACCCTCTTGGAGCGAATTCTTCCCTAGACATATGTAATTTGAATAGATTCCATCTACATTATATTCCGTGTTCCATACATGCTACATACATGACGGCTTTGACAAACATGCATTCCTGAGTTGAGAGCATGTGGATTAGTAATCTTTCATCCTCTATAAATGGAATATTTTCATCTAGACACGTGTACACATTTTCACAAGCTTTCCCTAACACCAGGTTCGAATTCATGCATTTTTCACAGAGAAATAGTTCTGGAACTTTTTCCACCTAACAGATATGTAATTTACCTGTATTCCAACAACATGGCATTCCGGGTTCCGTACATGCTACATGCATGACGGATTTGGCAATCATGCGTTTCTGACTTGTGAGCATGTGGATTACAGGCCTTTCACCCTCCAAACAAGGCGTATATAAACGTAGAAATATTTCCTCTGACTTCATAGGTTTTCCTACCACCAGGTTCTAAAATCGGACATTTGGCACCAGAAAACACTCTTTGAGCGAATTCTCACCAATAGACATGTAATTTACATTGTTTACATAACCATGGAATTCCGTATTACGAGCATGTTTCATGCATCACGGATTCCTCAATCATGCATTTCTAAGTTGTGAACATGCGCATGACTGATGTTTCAACCACCAAACAAGTTACTTATGCACTCTGAAATATTTAGTTTGACTTTGAGGCTTCTTCCTATCACCAGTTTCAAGAATCACACTTTGATCCCACAAAAAGCCTCTTGGAGCGAATTCTTCCCTAGACATATGTAATTTGAATAGATTCCATCTACATGATATTCCGTGTTCCGTACATGCTACATACATGACGGCTTTGACAAACATGCATTCCTGAGTTGAGAGCATGTGGATTACTAATCTTTCATCCTCTATTAAAGGAATATTTTCATCTAGACACGTGTACACATTTTCACAAGCTTTCCCTAACACCAGGTTCGAATTCGAGCATTTTTCACAGAAAAATAGTTCTGGAGCGATTTCCACCTAATAGTTATATAATTTACATGAATTCCATCAACATGTCTTTCCGGGTTCCGTATATGCTACATGTATGACGGATTTGACAAACATGCATTCCTGAGTTGAGAGCATGTGGATTTCTAATCATTCATTCTCTATAAAAGGAATATTTTCATCTAGACCCGTGTACACATTTTCACAAGCTTTCCCTAACACCAGGTTCGAATTCGTGAATTTTTCACAGAAAAATAGTTCTGGAGCGTTTTCCACCTAATAGGTATGTAATTTGCATGAATTCCATCAACAAGGGATTCCGGGTTCCGTACATGCTACATGCATGACGGATTCGGCAATCATGCAGTTCTGACTTGTGAGCATGTGGATTACTGAACTTTCATCCAGCAAACAATGCGTATATACACTTAGAATTATTTACTCTGACTTCATAGATTTTTCTATCACCAGGTTCTAAAATCAGACATCTGGCACCAGAAAACACTCTGAGTGAATTCTCACAAATACGCATGTAATTTACATTGTTTACATAACCATGGCATTCCGTATTACGAACATGTTTCATGCATCACGGATTCCTCAAACTTGATTTCACAGTTGTGAACATGCGCATGACTGATGTTTCAAACATCAAAAAGTTACCTATGCACTATGAAATATTTATTTTGACTTCGTAGCTTCTTCCTATCACCAGTTTCAAGAATCACACTTTGATCCCAGAAAAACCCTCTTGGAGCGAATTATTCCCTAGACATATGTAATTTGAATAGATTCCATCTACATGATATTCCGTGTTCCTTACATGCTACATACATGACGGATTCGACAAATATACATTCCTGAGTTGAGGGCATGTGGATTACTAATCTTTCATCCTCTATAAAAGGAATATTTTCATCTAGACACGTGTACACATTTTCACAAGCTTTCCCTAACACCAGGTTCGAATTCGTGCATTTTTCACAGAAAAATATTTCTGGAGCGATTTCCACCTAATAGGTATGTAATTTACATGAATTCCATCAACATGGCTTTCCGGGTTCCGTACATGCTACATGTATGACGGATTTGACAAACATGCATTCCAGAGTTGAGAGCATGTGGATTACTAATCTTTCATCCTCTATAAAGGAATATTTTCATCTAGACACGTGTACAAATTTTCACAAGCTTTCCCTAACCCCAGGTTCAAATTCGTGAATTTTTCTCACAAAAATAGTTCTGGACCGATTTCCACCTAACAGATATGTAATATACATGTATTCCAACAACATGGCATTCCGGGTTCCGTACATTATACATGTATGACAGATTTGGCAATTATGAGTTTCTGACTTGTGAGCATGTGGATTACAGACCTTTCAACCTCAGAACAAGGTGTATAAAAACTTAGAAATATTTACTCTGACTTCATAGGTTTTTCCTATCAGCAGGTTCTATAATCGGACATTTGGCACCAGAAAACACTCTTTGAGAGAATTTTCACCAATACACATGTAGTTTACATTGTTTAAATAACCATGGAATTCCGTATTATGAGCATGATTCATGCATCAAGGATTCCTCAAACATGCATTTCTGAGTTGTGAACATGCGCATGACTGATGTATCAACCACCAAACAAGTTACTTATGCACTCTGAAATATTTACTTTGACTTTGTAGATTCTTCCTATCACCAGTTTCAAGAATCACACTTTGATCCCACAAAAACCCTCTTGGAGCGAATTCTTCCCTAGACATATATAATTTGAATAGATTCCATCTACATGATATTCCGTGTTCCGTACATGCTACATACATGATGGATTTGACAAATATACATTCCTGAGTTGAGGTCATCTGGATTACTAATCTTTCCTCCTCTTTAAAAGTAATATTTACAACTAGACACGTGTACACATTTTCACAAGCTTTCCCTAAAACCAGGTTCGAATTCGTGCATTTTTCACAAAAAAATATTTCTGGAGCGATTTCCACCTAATAGGTATGTAATTTACATGAATTCCATCAACATGGCATTCCGGGTTCGGTACATGCTACATGCATGACTGATTCGGCAATCATGCAGTTCTCACTTGTGAGTATGTGCATTACTGACCTTTCCTCCACCAAACAATGTGTATATACACTTAGAATTATTTACTATGACTTCATAGATTTTTCTATCACCAGGTTCTAAAATCGGACATCTGGCACCAGAAAACTCTCTTTGAGCGAATTCTCACAAATACACATGTAATTTACATTGTTTACATAACCATGGCATTCCGTATTACGAACATGTTTCATGCATCACAGATTCCTCAAACTTGAATTTCTGAGTTGTGAACATGCGCATGACTGATGTTTCAACCACCAATCAAGTTACATATGCACTATGAAATATTTATTTTTACTTCGTAGCTTCTTCCTATCACCAGTTTCAAGAATCACACTTTGATCCCAGAAAAACCCTCTTGGAGCGAATTCTTCCCTAGACATATGTAATTTGAATAGATTCCATCTAAATGCTATTCCGTGTTCCGTACATGCTACATACATGACGGCTTTGACAAACATGCATTCCTGAGTTGAGAGCATGTGGATAACAAATCTTTCATCCTCTATAAATGGAATATTTTCATCTAGACCCGTGTACACATTTTCACAACCTTTCCCTAACACCAGGTACGAATTCATGCATTTTTCACAGAGAAATAGTTCTGGAACCTTTTCCACCTAACAGATATATAATTTACCTGTATTCCAACAACATGGCATTCCGGGTTCCGTACATGCTACATGTATGACGGATTTGGCAATCATGCGTTTCTGACTTGTGAGCATGTGGATTACAGACCTTTCACCCTCCGAACAAGGCGTATATATACTTAGAAATATTTCCTCTGACTTCATAGGTTTTTCCTACCACCAGGTTCTAAAATCGGACATTTGGCACCAGAAAACACTCTTTGAGCGAATTCTCACCAATAGACATGTAATTTACATTGTTTACATAACCATGGAATTCCGTATTACGAGCATGTTTCATGCATCACTGATTCCTCAAACATGCATTTCTGAGTTGTGAACATGCGCATAACTGATGTTTCCACCACCAAACAAGTTACTTATGCACTCTGAAATATTTACTTTGACTTTGTAGCTTTTTCCTATCACCAGTTTCATGAATCACACTTTGATCCCACAAAAACAATCTTGGAGCGAATTCTTCCCTAGACATATGTAATTTTAATAGATTCCATCTACATGATATTCCGTGTTCCGTACATGCTACATACATGACGGCTTTGACAAACATGCATTCCTAAGTTGAGAGCATGTTGATTACTTATCTTTCATCCTCTATTAAAGGAATATTTTCATCTAGACACGTGTACACATTTTCAAAAGCTTTCCCTAACACCACGTTCGAATTCGAGAATTTTTCACAGAAAAATAGTTCTGGAGCAATTTGCACCTAATAGGTATGTAATTTTCATGAATTCCATCAACATGGCTTTCCGGGTTCCGTATATGCTACATGTATGACGTATTTGACAAACATGCATTCCTGAGTTGAGAGCATGTGAATTTCTAATCTATCATTCTCTACAAAAGGAATATTTTCATCTAGACACGTGTAGAAATTTTCACAAGCTTTCCCAAACACCAGGTTCAATTCGTGAATTTTTCACAGAAAAATAGTTCTGGAACGATTTCCACCTAACAGATATGTAATTTACATGTATTCCAACAACATGGCATTCCGGGTTCCACACATGCTACATGTATGACGGATTTGGCAATCATGCGTTTCTGACTTGTGAGCATGTGGATTACAGACCTTTCACCCTCCGAACAAGGCGTATAAAAACGTAGAAATATTTACTCTGACTTCATAGGTTTTTCCTATCACCAGGTTCTAAAATCGGACATTTGGCACCAGAAAAAACTCTTTGAGCGAATTCTCACCAATATACATGTAATTTACATTGTTTACATAACCATGGAATTCCGTATTACGAGCATGTTTCATACATCACGGATTCCTCAAACATGCATTTCTGAGTTGTGAACATGCGCATGACTGATGTTTCAACCACCAAACAAGTTACCTATGCACTCTGAAATATTTACTTTGACTTTGTAGCTTCTTCCTATCACCAATTTCAAGAATCACACTTTGATCCCACAAAAACCCTCTTGGAGCGAATTCTTCCCTAGACATATGTAATTTGCATAGATTTCATCTACATGATATTCCGTGTTCCGTACATGCTACATACATGACGGTTTTGTCAAACATGCATTCCTGAGTTGAGAGCATGTGGATTACTAATCTTTCATCCTCTATAAAAGGAATATTTTCATCTTGACACGTGTACACATTTTCACAAGCTTTCCCAAACACCAGGTTCTAATTCGTGAATTTTTCACAGAAAAATAGTTCTGGAACGATTTCCACCTAACAGATATGTAATTTACATGTATTCCAACAACATGGCATTCCGGGTTCCGTACATTCTACATGTATGACAGATTTGACAATCATGCGTTTCTGACTTGTGAGAATGTGGATTACAGATCTTTCACGCTCCGAACAAGGCGTATAAAGACTTAGAAATATTTACTCTGACTTCATAGGTTTTTCCTATCACCAGGTTCTAAAATCGGACATTTGACACCAGAAAACACTCTTTGAGCGAATTCTCACAAATACACATGTAATTTTCATTGTTTACATAACCATGGCATTCCGTATTATGAACATGTTTCATGCATCACGGATTCCTCCAACTTGAATTTCTGAGTTGTGAACATGCGCATGACTGATGTTTCAATCACCAAACAAGTTACCTATGCACTCTGAAATATTAATTTTGAATTCGTAGCTTCTTCCTATCACCAGTGTCAAGAATCACACTTTGATCCCAGAAAAACCCTCCTGGAGCGAATTCTTCCCTAGACATATGTAATTTGAATAGATTCCATCTACATGATATTCCGTGTTCCTTACATGCTACATACATGACGGCTTTGACAAACATGCATTCCTGAGTTGAGAGCATGTGGATTACTAATCTTTCATCCTCTATAAAAGGAATATTTTCATCTAGACACGTGTACCCATTTTCACAAGCTTTCCCTAACACCAGGTTCAAATTCGTGCATTTTTCACAGAAAAATAGTTCTGAAGCGTTTTCCACCTAACAGATATGTAATTTACATGTATTCCAACAACATGGCATTTCGGGGTCCGTACATGCTACATGTATGACGAATTTGGCAATCATGCGTTTCTGACTTTTGAGCATGTGGATTACACACCTTTCACCCTCCAAAAAAGGCGTATATAGTCTTACAAATATTTCCTCTGACTTCATAAGTTTTTCCTATCACCATGTTCTAAAATCGGACATTTGGCACCAGAAAACACTCTTTGAGCGAATTCTCACCAATACACATGTAATTTACATTGTTTACATAACCATAGAATTCCGTATTACGAGTATGTTTCATTCATCACGGATTCCTCAAACATGCATTTCTGAGTTGTGAACATGCGCATGACTGATGTTTCAACCACCAAACAAGTTACTTATGCACTCTGAAATATTTATTTTGACTTCGTATCTTCTTCCTAACACCAGTTTCAAGAATCACACTTTGATCCCAGAAAAACTCTCTTGTTGCGAATTCTACCCTAGAGATATGTAATTTGAGTAGATTCCATCTACATGATATTCCGTGTTCCTTACATGCTTCATACGTGACGGCTTTGACAAACATGCATTCCTGAGTTGAGAGCATGTGGATTAATAATCTTTCATCCTCTATTAAAGGAATAATTTCATCTAGACCCGTGTACACTTTTTCACAAGCTTTCCCTAACACCAGGTTCGAATTCGTGCATTTTTCACAGAAAAATA
This sequence comes from Vicugna pacos, assembly GCF_048564905.1. Classification (NCBI taxonomy): domain Eukaryota; kingdom Metazoa; phylum Chordata; class Mammalia; order Artiodactyla; family Camelidae; genus Vicugna; species Vicugna pacos. Next base: position 15,038,743 of record NW_027328741.1, on the reverse strand, counting down.
GTTCTGGAGCGATTTCCACCTAATAGGTATGTAATTTACATGAATTCCATCAACATGGCTTTCCGGGTTCCATACATGCTACATGTATGACGGATTTGACAAACATGCATTCCTGAGTTGAGAGCATGTGGATTACTAATCTTTCATCCTCTATAAAGGAATATTTTCATCTAGACACGTGTACACATTTTCACAAGCTTTCCCTAACACCAGGTTCAAATTCGTGAATTTTTCGCAGAAAAATAGTTCTGGAACGTTTTCCACCTAACAGATATGTAATATACATGTATTCCAACAGCATGGCATTCCGGGTTCCGTACATTATACATGCATGACGGATTCGGCAATCATACAGTTCTGACTTGTGAGCATGTGGATTACTGACCTTTCATCCACCAAACAGTGCGTATATACACTTAGAATTATTTACTCTGACTTCATAGATTTTTCTATCACCAGGTTCTAAAATCGGACATTTGGCACCAGAAAACACTCTTTGAGCGAATTCTCACCAATACACATGTAATTTACATTGTTTACATAACCATGGAATTCCGTATTACGAGCATGTTTCATGCATCACGGATTCCTCAAACATGCATTTCTGAGTTGTGAACATGCACATGACTGATATTTCAACCACCAAACAAGTTACATATGCACTCTGAAATATTTATTTTGACTTCGTAGCTTCTTCCTATCACCAGTTTCAAAATCACACTTTGATCCCACAAAAACTCTCTTGGAGCGAATTCTTCCCTAGAGATATGTAATTTGAATAGATTCCATCTACATGATATTCCGTGTTCCGTACATGCTACATGTATGACGGATTTGACAAACATGCATTCCTGAGTTGAGAGCATGTGGATTACTAATCTTTCACCCTCTATAAAAGGAATATTTTCATTTAGACCCGTGTACAAATTTTCACACGCTTTCCCAAACACCAGGTTCAATTCGTGAATTTTTCACAGAAAAATAGTTCTGGAACGATTTCCCCCTAACAGATATGTAATTTACATGTATTCCAACAACATGGCATACCGGGTTCCGTACATTCTACATGCATGACGGATTCGGCAATCATGCAGCTCTGACTTGTGAGCATGTGTATTACTGACCTTTCCTCCACCAAACAATGCGTATATACACTTAGACTTATTTACTCTGACTTCATAGATTTTTCTATCACCAGGTTCTAAAATCGGACATCTGGCACCAGAAAACACTCTTTGAGTGAATTCTCACCAATACACATGTAATTTACATTGTTTACATAACCATGGCATTCCGTATTACGAACATGTTTCATGCATCACGGATTCCTCAAACTTGAATTTCTGAGTTGTGAACATGCGCATGACTGATGTTTCAAACACCAAACAAGTTACCTATGCACTATGAAATATTTATTTTGACTTCGTAGCTTCTTCCTATCACCAGTTTCAAGAATCACACTTTGATCCAAGAAAAACCCTCTTGGAGCGAATTCTTCCCTAGACATATGTAATTTGAATAGATTCCATCTACATGATATTCCGTGTTCCTTACATGCTACATACATGACGGCTTTGACAAACATGCATTCCTGAGTTGAGAGCATGTGGATTACTAATCTTTCATCCTCTATAAAAGGAATATTTTCATCTAGACACGTGTACACATTTTCACAAGCTTTCCCTAACACCAGGTTCGAATTCGTTCATTTTTCACAGAAAAATAGTTCTGGAGCGTTTTCCACCTTACAAATATGTAATTTACATGTATTCCAACAACATGGCATTCCGGGTTCCGTACATGTTACATGTATGATGGATTTGGCAATCATGCGTTTCTGACTTGTGAGCATGTGGATTACAGACCTTTCACCCTCCGAACAAGGCGTATATAGACTTAGAAATATTTACTCTGACTTCATAGGTTTTTCCTATCACCAGGTTCTAAAATCGGACATTTGGTACCAGAAAACACTCTTTGAGCGAATTCTCACAAATACACATTTAATTTACATTGTTTACATAACCATGGCATTCCGTATTACGAGCATGTTTCATGCATCACGGATTCTTCAAACATGCATTTCTGAATTGGGAACATGCGCATGACTGATGTTTCAACCACCAAACAAATTACCTATGCACTCTGAAATATTTACTTTGACTTTGTAGCTTCTTCCTTTCACCAGTTTCAAGAGTCAGAATTTGATCCCACAAAAACCCTCTTGGAGCGAATTCTTCCCTAGACATATGTAATTTGAATAGATTCCATCTACATGATATTCCGTGTCCCTTACATGCTACATACATGACGGCTTTGACCAACATGCATTCCTGAGTTGAGAGCATGTGGATTACTAATCTTTCATCCTCTATAAAAGGAATATTTTCATCTAGACACGTGTACACATTTTCACAAGCTTTCCCTAACACCAGGTTCAAATTCGTGCATTTTTCACAGAAAAATAGTTCTGGAGCGTTTTCCACCTAACAGATATGTAATTTACATGTATTCCAACAACATGGCATTTCGAGTTCCGTACATGATACATGTATGACGAATTTGGCAATCATGCGTTTCTGACTTGTGAGCATGTGGATTACACACCTTTCACCCTCCAAAAAAGGCGTATATAGGCTTACAAATATTTCCTCTGACTTCATAGGTTTTTCCTATCACCATGTTCTAAAATCGGACATTTGGCACCAGAAAACACTCTTTGAGCCAATTCTCACCAATACACATGTAATTTACATTGTTTACATAACCATAGAATTCCGTATTACGAGCATGTTTCATTCATCACGGATTCCTCAAACATGCATTTCTGAGTTGTGAACATGCGCATGACTGATGTTTCAACCACCAAACAAGTTACTTATGCACTCTGAAATATTTATTTTGACTTCGTATCTTCTTCCTAACACCAGTTTCAAGAATCACACTTTGATCACAGAAAAACACTCTTGTTGCGAATTCTACCCTAGAGATATATAATTTGAGTAGATTCCATCTACATGATATTCCGTGTTCCTTACATGCTACATACGTGACGGCTTTGACAAACATGCATTCCTGAGTTGAGAGCATGTGGATTAATAATCTTTCATCCTCTATTAAAGGAATATTTTCATCTAGACCCGTGTACACATTTTCACAAGCTTTCCCTAACACCAGGTTCGAATTCGTGCATTTTTCACAGAAAAATAGTTCTGGAGCGATTTCCACCTAATAGGTATGTAATTTACATGAATTCCATCAACATGGCTTTCCGGGTTCCGTACATGCTACATGTATGACGGATTTGACAAACATGCATTCCTGAGTTGAGAGCATGTGGATTACTAATCTTTCATCCTCTATAAAGGAATATTTTCATCTAGACACGTGTACACATTTTCACAAGCTTTCCCTAACACCAGGTTCAAATTCGTGAATTTTTCTCAGAAAAATAGTTCTGGAACGATTTCCACCTAACAGATATGTAATATACATGTATTCCAACAGCATGGCATTCCAGGTTCCATACATTATACATGCATGACGGATTCGGCAATCATACAGTTCTGACTTGTGAGCATGTGGATTACTGACCTTTCATCCACCAAACAATGCGTATATACACTTAGAATTATTTACTCTGACTTCATAGATTTTTCTATCACCAGGTTCTAAAATCGGACATTTGGCACCAGAAAACACTCTTTGAGCGAATTCTCACCAATACACATGTAATTTACATTGTTTACATAACCATGGAATTCCGTATTACGAACATGTTTCATGCATCACGGATTCCTCAAACATGCATTTCTGAGTTGTGAACATGCGCATGACTGATGTTTCAACCACCAAACAAGTTACGTATGCACTCTGAAATATTTATTTTGACTTCGCAGCTTCTTCCTATCACCAGTTTCAAGAATCACACTTTGATCCCACAAAAACACTCTTGGAGCGAATACTTCCCTAGAGATATGTAATTTGAATAGATTCCATCTACATGATATTACGTGTTCCGTACATGCTACATGTATGACGGATTTGACAAATATGCATTCCTGAGTTGAGAGCATGTGGATTACTAATCTTTCACCCTCTATAAAAGGAATATTTTCATCTAGACACGTGTACAAATTTTCACAAGCTTTCCCAAACACCAGGTTCAATTCGTGAATTTTTCACAGAAAAATAGTTCTGGAACGATTTCCACCTAACAGATATGTAATTTACATGTATTCCAACAACATGGCATTCCGGGTTCCGTACATTCTACATGTATGACGGATTTGACAATCATGCGTTTCTGACTTGTGAGCATGTGGATTAAAGACCTTTCACCCTCTGAACAAGGCGTATAAAAACGTAGAAATATTTACTCTGACTTCATAGGTTTTTCCTATCACCAGGTTCTAAAATCGGACATTTGGCACCAGAAAAAACTCTTTGAGCGAATTCTCACCAATAGACATGTAATTTACATTGTTTACATAACCATGGAATTCCGTATTACGAGCATGTTTCATACATCACGGATTCCTCAAACATGCATTTCTGAGTTGTGAACATGCGCATGACTGATGTTTCAACCACCAAACAAGTTACCTATGCACTCTGAAATATTTACTTTGACTTTGTAGCTTCTTCCTATCACCAGTTTCAAGAATCACACTTTGATCCCACAAAAACCCTCTTGGAGCGAATTCTTCCCTAGACATATGTAATTTGCATAGATTCCATCTACATGATATTCCGTGTTACGTACATGCTACATACATGACGGATTCGACAAATATACATTCCTGAGTTGAGGGCATCTGGATTACTAATCTTTCCTCCTCTATAAAAGTACTATTTTCATCTAGACACGTGTACACGTTTTCACAAGCTTTCCCTAAAACCATGTTCGAATTCGTGCATTTTTCACAAAAAAATATTTCTGGAGGGATTTCCACCTAATAGGTATGTAATTTACATGAATTACATCAACATGGCATTCCGGGTTCCGTACATGCTACATGCATGACGGATTCGGCAATCATGCAGTTCTGACTTGTGAGCATGTGGATTACTGACCTTTCATCCATCAAACAATGCGTATATACACTTAGAATTATTTACTCTGACTTCATAGATTTTTCTATCACCAGGTTCTAAAATCGGACATTTGGCACCAGAAAACACTCTTTGAGCGAATTCTCACCAATACACATGTAATTTACATTGTTTACATAACCATGGAATTCCGTATTACGAGCATGTTTCATGCATCACGGATTCCTCAAACATGCATTTCTGAGTTGTGAACATGCGCATGACTGATGTTTCAACCACCAAACAAATTACTTATGCACTCTGAAATATTTACTTTGACTTCGTAGCTTCTTCCTATCACCAGTTTAAAGAATCACACTTTGATCCCAAAAAACCCTCTTGTGCGAATTCTACCCTAGAGATATGTAATTTGAGTAGATTCCATCTACATGATATTCCGTGTTCCTTACATGCTACATACGTGACGGCTTTGACAAACATGCATTCCTGATTTGAGAGCATGTGGATTAAAAATCTTTCATCCTCTATAAAAGGAATATTTTCATCTAGAACCGTGTACACATTTTCACATGCTTTCCCTAAAACCAGGTTCGAATTCGTGCATTTTTCACAGAAAAATAGTTCTGGAACGATTTCCACCTAACAGATATGTAATTTACATGTATTCCAACAACATGGCATTCCGGGTTCCGTACATTATACATGTATGACGGATTTGGCAATCATGCGTGTCTGACTTGTGAGCATGTGGATTACAGACTTTTCACCCTCCGAACAAGGCGTATAAAAACTTAGAAATATTTACTCTGACTTCATAGGTTTTTCCTATCACGAGGTTCTAAAATCGGACTTTTGGCACCAGAAAAAACTCTTTGAGCGAATTCTCACCAATACACATGTAATTTACATTGTTTACATAACCATGGAATTCCGTATTACGAGCATGTTTCATGCATCAAGGATTCATCAAACATGCATTTCTGAGTTGTGAACATGCGCATGACTGATGTTTCAAACACCAAACAAGTTACTTATGCACTCTGAAATATTTACTTTGACTTTGTAGCTTCTTCCTATCACCAGTTTCAAGAATCATACTTTGATCCCACAAAAACTCTCTTGGAGCGAATTCTTCCCTAGACATATGTAATTTGCATAGATTCCATCTACATGATATTCCGTGTTCCTTACATGCTACATACATGACGGCTTTGACAAACATACATTCCTGAGTTGAGATCATGTGGATTAATAATCATTCATCCTCTATAAAAGGAATATTTTCATCTAGACATTTGTACACATTTTCACAAGCTTTCCCTAAAACCAGGTTCGAATTCGTGCATTTTTCACAAAAAAATATTTCTGGAGCGATTTCCAACTAATAGGTATGTAATTTACATTAATTCCATCAACATGGCATTCCGGGTCCCGTACATGCCACATGTATGACGAATTTGACAAACATGCACTCCTGAGTTGAGAGAATGTGGATTACTAATCTTTCATCTTCTATTAAAGGAATATTTTCATCTAGACACGTGTACAAATTTTCACAAACTTTCCCTAGCACCAGGTTCAAATACGTGAATTTTTCACAGAAAAATAGTTCTGGAACGATTTCCACCAACAGATGTGTAATTTACATGTATTCCAACAACATGGCATTCCGGGTTCCGTACATGCTACATGCATGACGGATTCGGCAATCATGCAGTTCTGACTTGTGAGCATGTGGATTACTGACCTTTCATCCACCAAACAATGCGTATATACACTTAGAATTATTTACTCTGACTTCATAGATTTTTCTATCACCAGGTTCTAAAATCGGACATCTGGCACCAGAAAACACTCTTTGAGCGAATTCTCACCAATACACATGTAATTTACATTGTTTACATAACCATGGCATTCCGTATTATGAACATGTTTCATGCATCACGGATTCCTCAAACTTGAATTTCTGAGTTGTGAACATGCGCATGACTGATGTTTCAACCACCAAACAAGTTACCTATGCACTATGAAATATTTATTTTGACTTCGTAGCTTCTTCCTATCACCAGTTTCAAGAATCACACTTTGATCCCAGAAAAACCCTCTTGGAGCGAATTCTTCCCTAGACATATTTAATTTGAATAGATTCCATCTACATGATATTCCGTGTTCCTTACATGCTACATACATGACGGCTTTGACAAACATGCATTCCTGAGTTGAGAGCATGTGGATTACTAATCTTTCATCCTCTATAAAAGGAATATTTTCATCTAGACACGTGTACACATTTTCACAAGCTTTCCCTAACACCAGGTTCGAATTCGTTCATTTTTCACAGAAAAATAGTTCTGCAGCGTTTTCCACCTTACAAATATGTAATTTACATGTATTCCAACAACATGGCATTCCGGGTTCCGTACATGCTACATGTATGATGGATTTGGCAATCATGCGTTTCTGACTTGTGAGCATGTGGATTACAGACCTTTCACCCTCCGAACAAGGCGTATATAGACTTAGAAATATTTACTCTGACTTCATAGGTTTTTCCTATCACCAGGTTCTAAAATCGGACATTTGGCACCAGAAAACACTCTTTGAGCGAATTCTCACAAATACACACGTAATTTACATTGTTTACATAACCATGGCATTCCGTATTACGAGCATGTTTCATGCATCACGGATTTTTCAAACATGCATTTCTGAATTGGGAACATGCGCATGACTGATGTTTCAACCACCAAAAAAGTTACCTATGCACTCTGAAATATTTACTTTGACTTTGTAGCTTCTTCCTATCACCAGTTTCAAGAATCACACTTTGATCCCACAAAAACCCTCTTGGAGCGAATTCTTCCCTAGACATATGTAATTTGAATAGGTTCCATCTACATGATATTCCGTGTTCCTTACATGCTACATACATGACGGCTTTGACAAACATGCATTCCTGAGTTGAGAGCATGTGGATTTCTAATCTTTCATCCTCTATAAAAGGAGTATTTTCATCTAGACACGTGTACAAATTTTCACAAGCTTTTCCTAACACCAGGTTCAAATTCGTTCATTTTTCACAGAAAAATAGTTCTGGAGCGTTTTCCACCTTACAGATATGTAATTAACATGTATTCCAACAACATGGCATTCCGGGTTCCGTACATGCTACATGTATGATGGATTTGGCAATCATGCGTTTCTGACTTGTGAGCATGTGGATTACAGACCTGTCACCCTTCGAACAAGGCGTATATAGACTTAGAAATATTTACTCTGACTTCATAGGTTTTTCCTATCTCCAGGTTCTAAAATCGGACATTTGGCACCAGAAAACACTCTTTGAGCGAATTCTCACAAATACACATGTAATTTACATTGTTTATATAACCATGGCATTCCGTATTACGAGCATGTTTCATGCATCTCGGATTCCTCAAACATGCATTTCTGAATAGTGTACATGCTCATGACTGATGTTTCAACCACCAAACAAGTTACCTATGCACTCTGAAATATTTACATTGACTTTGTAGCTTCTTCCTATCACCAGTTTCAAGAATCACACTTTGATCCCAGAATAACCCTCTTGGAACGAATTCTTCCCTAGACATATGTAATTTGAATAGTTTCCATCTAAATGATATTCCGTGTTCCTTACATGCTACATACATGACGGCTTTGACAAACATGCATTCCTGAGTTGAGAGCATGTGGATTACTAATCTTTCATCCTCTATAAAAGGAATATTTTCATCTAGACATGTGTACACATTTTCACAAGCTTTCCCTAACACCAGGTTCGAATTCGTTCAATTTTCTCAGAAAAATAGTTCTGGAGCTTTTTCCACCTAACAGATATGTAATTTACATGTATTCCAAACATTGCATTCCGGGTTCCGTACATGCTACATGTATGACGGATTTGGCAATCATGCGTTTCTGACTTGTGAGCATGTGGATTACAGACGTTTCACCCTCCGAACAAGGCGTATATATACTTAGAAATATTTACTCTGACTTTATAGGTTTTTCCTATCACCAGGTTCTAAAATCGGACATTTGGCACCAGAAAACACTCTTTGAGCGAATTCTCACAAATACACATGTAATTTACATTGTTTACATAACCATGGCATTCCTTATTACGAACATGTTTCATGCATCACGGATTCCTCAAACTTGAATTTCTGAGTTGTGAACATGCGCATGACTGATGTTTCAACCACCAAACAAGTTACCTATGCACTATGAAATATTTATTTTGACTTCGTAGCTTCTTCCTATCACCATTTTCAAGAATCACACTTTGATCCCAGAAAAACCATCTTGGAGCGAATTCTTCCCTAGACATATATAATTTGAATAGATTCCATCTACATGATATTCCGTGTTCCTTACATGCTACATACATGACGGCTTTGACAAACATGCATTCCTGAGTTGAGAGCATGTGGATTACTAATCTTTCATCCTCTATAAAAGGAATATTTTCATCTAGACACGTGTTCACATTTTCACAAGCTTTCCCTAACACCAGGTTCGAATTCGTTCATTTTTCACAGAAAAATATTTCTGGAGCGTTTTCCACCTTACAAATATGAAATTTACATGTATTCCAACAACATGGCATTCCGGGTTCCGTACATGCTACATGTATGACGGATTTGGCAATCATGCGTTTCTGACTTGTGAGCATGTTGATACAGACCTTTCACCCTCCGAACCAGGTGTATATAGACTTAGAAATATTTACTCGGTCTTCATATGTTTTTCCTATCACCAGGTTCTAAAATCGGACATTTGGCACCAGAAAACACTCTTTGAGCGAATTCTCACTAATACACATGTAATTTACATTGTTTTCATAACCATGGCATTCCGTATTACGAGCATGTTTCATGCATCTCGGATTCCTCAAACATGCATTTCTGAATAGTGAACATGCGCATGACTGATGTTTCAACCACCAAACAAGTTACCTATGCACTCTGAAATATTTACTTTGACTTTGTAGCTTCTTCCTATCACCAGTTTCAAGAATCACACTTTGATCCCACAAAAAACCTCTTGGAGCGAATTCTTCCCTAGACATATGTAATTTGCATAGATTCTATCTACATGATATTCCGTGTTCAGTACATGCTACATACATGACGGATTCGACAAATATACATTCCTGAGTTGAGGGCATCTGGATTACTAAATTTTCCTCCTCTATAAAAGTAGTATTTTCATCTAGACCCGTGTACACATTTTCACAAGCTTTCCCTAAAACCAGGTTCGAATTCGTGCATTTTTCACAAAAAAATATTTCTGGAGCGATTTCCACCTAATAGGTATGTAATTTATATGAATTCCATCAACATGGCATTCCGGGTTCCGTACATGCTACATGCATGACGGATTCGGCAATCATGAAGTTCTGACTTGTGAGCATGTGGATTACTGACCTTTCCTCCACCAAACAATGTGTATATACACTTAGAATTATTTACTCTGACTTCATAGATTTTTCTATCACCAGGTTTAAAATAAGACAAGTGGCACCAGAAAACACTCTTTGAGCGAATTCTCACAAATACACATGTAATTTACATTGTTTACATAACCATGGCATTCCGAATTACGAACATGTTTCATGCATCACGGATTCCTCAAACTTGAATTTCTGAGTTGTGAACATGCGCATGACTGATGTTTCAAACACCAAGCAAGTTACTTATGCACTATGAAATATTTATTTTGACTTCGTAGCTTCTTCCTTTCACCAGTTTCAAGAATCACACTTTGATCCCAGAATAACCCTCTTGGAGCGAATTCTTCCCTAGACATATGTAATTTGAATAGTTTCCATCTACATGATATTCCGTGTACCTTACATGCTACATACATGACGGCTTTGACAAACATGCATTCCTGAGTTGAGAGCATGTGGATTACTAATCTTTCATCCTCTATAAAAGGAATATTTTCATCTAGACACGTGTACACATTTTCACAAGCTTTCCCTAACACCGGGTTCGAATTCGTTCATTTTCCTCAGAAAAATAGTTCTGGAGCGTTTTCCACCTAACAGATGTGTAATTTACATGTATTCCAACAACATGGCATTCCGGGTTCCGTACATGCTACATGCATGACGGATTCGGCAATCATGCAGTTCTGACTTGTGAGCATGTGGATTACTGACCTTTCATCCACCAAACAATGCGTATATACACTAAGAATTATTTACTCTGACTTCATACATTTTTCTATCACCAGGTTCTAAAATCGGACATCTGGCACCAGAAAACACTCTTTGAGCGAATTCTCACCAATACACATGTAATTTACATTGTTTACATAACCATGGCATTCCGTATTACGAGCATGTTTCATGCATCACGGATTCTTCAAACTTGAATTTCTGAGTTGTGAACATGCGCATGACTGATGTTTCAACCACCAAACAAGTTACCTATGCACTATGAAATATTTATTTTGACTTCGTAGCTTCTTCCTATCACCAGTTTCTAGAATCACACTTTGATCCCAGAAAAACCCTCTTGGAGCGAATTCTTCCCTAGACATATGTAATTTGAATAGAATCCATCTACATGATATTCCGTGTTCCTTACATGCTACATACATGACGGCTTTGACAAACATGCATTCCTGAGTTGAGAGCATGTGGATTACTAATCTTTCATCCTCTATAAAAGGAATATTTTCATCTAGACACGTGTACACATTTTCACAAGCTTTCCCTAACACCAGGTTCGAATTCGTGCATTTTTCACAAAAAAATATTTCTGGAGCTATTTCCACCTAATAGGTATGTAATTTACATGAATTCCATCAACATGGCATTCCGGGTTCCGTACATGCTACATGCATGACGTATTCGGCAATCATGCAGTTCTGAGTTGTGAGCATGTGGATTACAGACCTTTCACCCTCCGAACAAGGCGTATATAGACTTAGAAATATTTACTCTGACTTTATAAGTTTTTCCTATCACCAGGTTCTAAAATCGGACATTTGGCACCAGAAAACACTCTTTGAGCGAATTCTCACAAATACAAATATAATTTACATTGTTTACATAACCATGGCATTCCGTATTACGAGCATGTTTCATGCATCTCGGATTCCTCAAACATGCATTTCTGAATAGTGAACATGCGCATGACTGATGTTTCAACCACCAAACAAGTTACCTATGCACTCTGAAATAATTACTTTGACTTTGTAGCTTCTTCCTATCACCAGTTTCAAGAATCACACTTTGATCCCACAAAAACCCTCTTGGAGCGAATTCTTCCCTAGACATATGTAATTTGCATAGATTCCATCTACATGATATTCCGTGTTCCGTACATGCTACATACATGACGGCTTTGACAAACATGCATTCCTGAGTTGAGAGCATGTGGATTACTAATCTTTCATCCTCTATAAAAGTACTAATTTCATCTAGACACGTGTAAACATTTTCACAATCTTTCCCTAACACCAGGTTCTAATTCGTTCATTGTTCACAGAAAAATAGTTCTGGAGCGTTTTCCACCTAACACATATGTAATTTACATGTATTCCAACAACATGGCATTCCGGGTTCCGTACATGCTACATGTATGACGGATTTGGAAATCATGCGTTTCTGACTTGTGAGCATGTGGATTACAGACCTTTCACCCACCGAAAAAGGCGTATATAGACTTAGAAATATTTACTCTGACTTTATAGGTTTTTCCTATCACCAGGTTCTAAAATCGGACATTTGGCACCAGAAAACACTCTTTGAGCGAATTCTCACAAATACACATGCAATTTACATTGTTTACATAACCATGGCATTCCGTATTACGAGCATGTTTCATGCATCTCGGATTCCACAAACATGCATTTCTGAATAGTGAACATGCGCATGACTGATGTTTCAACCACCAAACAAGTTACCTATGCACTCTGAAATATTTACTTTGACTTTGTAGCTTCTTCCTATCACCAGTTTCAAGAATCACACTTTGATCCCACAAAAACCCTCTTGGAGCGAATTCTTCCCTAGACATATGTAATTTGCATAGATTTTATCTACATGATATTCCGTGTTCAGTACATACTACATACATGACGAATTCGACAAATATACATTCCTGAGTTGAGGGCATCTGGATTACTAAATTTTCCTCCTCTATAAAAGTAGTATTTTCATCTAGACCCGTGTACACATTTTCACAAGCTTTCCCTAAAACCAGGTTCGAATTCGTGCATTTTTCACAAAAAAATATTTCTGGAGCGATTTCCACCTAATAGGTATGTAATTTATATGAATTCCATCAACATGGCTTTCCGGGTTCCGTACATGCTACATGCATGACGGATTCGGCAATCATGCAGTTCTGACTTGTGAGCATGTGGATTACTGACCTTTCATCCACCAAACAATGCGCATATACACTTAGAATTATTTACTCTGACTTCATACATTTTTCTATCACCAGGTTCTAAAATCGGACATCTGGCACCAGAAAACACTCTTTGAGCGAATTCTCACCAATACACATGTAATTTACATTGTTTACATAACTATGGCATTCCGTATTACGAGCATGTTTCATGCATCACGGATTCCTCAAACTTGAATTTCTGAGTTGTGAACATTCGCATGACTGATGTTTCAACCACCAAACAAGTTACCTATGCACTATGAAATATTTATTTTGACTTCGTAGCTTCTTCCTATCACCAGTTTCTAGAATCACACTTTGATCCCACAAAAACCCTCTTGGAGCGAATTCTTCCCTCGACATATGTAATTTGCATAGATTCCATCTACATGATATTCCGTGTTCCGTACATGCTACATACATGACGGCTTTGACAAACATGCATTCCTGAGTTGAGAGCATGTGGATTACTAATCTTTCATCCTCTATAAAAGTACTATTTTCATCTAGACACGTGTACACATTTTCACAAGCTTTCCCTAACACCAGGTTCGAATTCGTTCATTTTTCTCAGAAAAATAGTTCTGGAGCTTTTTCCACCTAACAGATATGTAATTTACATGTATTCCAAACATTGCATTCCGGGTTCCGTACATGCTACATGTATGACGGATTTGGCAATCATGCGTTTCTGACTTGTGAGCATGTGGATTACAGACGTTTCACCCTCCGAACAAGGCGTATATATACTTAGAAATATTTACTCTGACTTTATAGGTTTTTCCTATCACCAGGTTCTAAAATCGGACATTTGGCACCAGAAAACACTCTTTGAGCGAATTCTCACAAATACACATGTAATTTACATTGTTTACATAACCATGGCATTCCTTATTACGAACATGTTTCATGCATCACGGATTCCTCAAACTTGAATTTCTGAGTTGTGAACATGCGCATGACTGATGTTTCAACCACCAAACAAGTTACCTATGCACTATGAAATATTTATTTTGACTTCGTAGCTTCTTCCTATCACCAGTTTCAAGAATCACACTTTGATCCCAGAAAAACCATCTTGGAGCGAATTCTTCCCTAGACATATATAATTTGAATAGATTCCATCTACATGATATTCCGTGTTCCTTACATGCTACATACATGACGGCTTTGACAAACATGCATTCCTGAGTTGAGAGCATGTGGATTACTAATCTTTCATCCTCTATAAAAGGAATATTTTCATCTAGACACGTGTTCACATTTTCACAAGCTTTCCCTAACACCAGGTTCGAATTCGTTCATTTTTCACAGAAAAATATTTCTGGAGCGTTTTCCACCTTACAAATATGAAATTTACATGTATTCCAACAACATGGCATTCCGGGTTCCGTACATGCTACATGTATGACGGATTTGGCAATCATGCGTTTCTGACTTGTGAGCATGTTGATACAGACCTTTCACCCTCCGAACCAGGTGTATATAGACTTAGAAATATTTACTCGGTCTTCATATGTTTTTCCTATCACCAGGTTCTAAAATCGGACATTTGGCACCAGAAAACACTCTTTGAGCGAATTCTCACTAATACACATGTAATTTACATTGTTTTCATAACCATGGCATTCCGTATTACGAGCATGTTTCATGCATCTCGGATTCCTCAAACATGCATTTCTGAATAGTGAACATGCGCATGACTGATGTTTCAACCACCAAACAAGTTACCTATGCACTCTGAAATATTTACTTTGACTTTGTAGCTTCTTCCTATCACCAGTTTCAAGAATCACACTTTGATCCCACAAAAAACCTCTTGGAGCGAATTCTTCCCTAGACATATGTAATTTGCATAGATTCTATCTACATGATATTCCGTGTTCAGTACATGCTACATACATGACGGATTCGACAAATATACATTCCTGAGTTGAGGGCATCTGGATTACTAAATTTTCCTCCTCTATAAAAGTAGTATTTTCATCTAGACCCGTGTACACATTTTCACAAGCTTTCCCTAAAACCAGGTTCGAATTCGTGCATTTTTCACAAAAAAATATTTCTGGAGCGATTTCCACCTAATAGGTATGTAATTTATATGAATTCCATCAACATGGCATTCCGGGTTCCGTACATGCTACATGCATGACGGATTCGGCAATCATGAAGTTCTGACTTGTGAGCATGTGGATTACTGACCTTTCCTCCACCAAACAATGTGTATATACACTTAGAATTATTTACTCTGACTTCATAGATTTTTCTATCACCAGGTTCTAAAATCAGACAAGTGGCTCCAGAAACAACTCTTTGAGCGAATTCTCACCAAAACACATGTAATTTACATTGTTTACAAAACCATGGCATTCCGAATTACGAACATGTTTCATGCATCACGGATTCCTCAAACTTGAATTTCTGAGTTGTGAACATGCGCATGACTGATATTTCAACCACCAAACAAGTTACCTATGCTCTATGAAATATTTATTTTGACTTCGTAGCTTCTTCCTATCACCAGTTTCAAGAATCACACTTTGATCCCAGAAAAAACCTCTTGGAGCGAATTCTTCCCTAGACATATGTAATTTCAATAGATTCCATCTACAAGATATTCCGTGTTCTTACATTCTACATACATGACGGCTTTGACAAACATGCATTCCTGAGTTGAGAGCATGTGGATTTATAATCTTTCATCCTCTATAAAAGGAATATTTTCATCTAGACACGTGTACACATTTTCACAAGCTTTCCCTAAAACCCGGTTCGAATTCATTCATTTTTCACAGAAAAATAGTTCTGGAACGATTTCCACCTTACAGATATGTAATTTAAATGTATTCCAACAACATGGCATTCCGGGTTCCGTACATGCTACATGTATGATAGATTTGGCAGTCATGCGTTTCTGACTTGTGAGCATGTTGATACAGACCTTTCACCCTCCGAACAAGGTGTATATAGACTTAGAAATATTTACTCTGTCTTCATATGTTTTTCCTATCACCAGGTTCTAAAATCGGACATTTGGCACCAGAAAACACTCTTTGAGCGAATTCTCACAAATACACATGTAATTTACATTGTTTACATAACCAAGGCATTCCGTATTACGAGCATGTTTCATGCAACTCGGATTCTTCAAACATGCATATCTGAATAGTGAACATGCGCATGACTGATGTTTCAACCACCAAACAAGTTACCTATGCACTCTGAAATATTTACTTTGACTTTGTAGCTTCTTCCTATCACCAGTTTCAAGAATCACACTTTGATCCCACAAAAACCCTCTTGGAGCGAATCCTTCCCTAGACATATGTAATTTGCATAGATTCCATCTAAATGATATTCCGTGTTCCGTACATGCTACATACATGACGGAATCGACAAATATACATTCCTGAGTTGAGGGCATCTGGATTACTAATCTTTCCTCCTCTATAAAAGTACTATTTTCATCTAGACACGTGTACACATTTTCACAAGCTTTCCCTAAAACGAGGTTCGAATTCGTGCATTTTTCACAAAAAAAAGTTCTGGAGCGATTTCCACCTAATAGGTATGTAATTTACATGAATTCCATCAACATGGCATTCCGGGTTCCGTACATGCTACATGCATGACGGATTCGGCAATCATTCAGTTCTGACTTGTGAGCATGTGGATTACTGACCTTTCCTCCACCAAACAATGTGTATATACACTAAGAATTATTTACACTGACTTCATAGATTTTTCTATCACCAGGTTTAAAATACGACAAGTGGCACCAGAAAACACTCTTTGAGCGAATTCTCACAAATACACATGTAATTTACATTGTTTACATAACCATGGCATTCCGTATTACGAACATGTTTCATGCATCACGGATTCCTCAAACTTGAATTTCTGAGTTGTGAACATGCGCATGACTGATGTTTCAAACACCAAGCAAGTTACTTATGCACTATGAAATATTTATTTTGACTTCGTAGCTTCTTCCTATCACCAGTTTCAAGAATCACACTTTGATCCCAGAATAACCCTCTTGGAGCGAATTCTTCCCTAGACATATGTAATTTGAATAGTTTCCATCTACATGATATTCCGTGTACCTTACATGCTACATACATGACGGCTTTGACAAACATGCATTCCTGAGTTGAGAGCATGTGGATTACTAATCTTTCATCCTATATAAAAGGAATATTTTCATCTAGACACGTGTACACATTTTCACAAGCTTTCCCTAACACCGGGTTCGAATTCGTTCATTTTCCTCAGAAAAATAGTTCTGGAGCGTTTTCCACCTAACAGATGTGTAATTTACATGTATTCCAACAACATGGCATTCCGGGTTCCGTACATGCTACATGCATGACGGATTCGGCAATCATGCAGTTCTGACTTGTGAGCATGTGGATTACTGACCTTTCATCCACCAAACAATGCGTATATACACTAAGAATTATTTACTCTGACTTCATACATTTTTCTATCACCAGGTTCTAAAATCGGACATCTGGCACCAGAAAACACTCTTTGAGCGAATTCTCACCAATACACATGTAATTTACATTGTTTACATAACCATGGCATTCCGTATTACGAGCATGTTTCATGCATCACGGATTCTTCAAACTTGAATTTCTGAGTTGTGAACATGCGCATGACTGATGTTTCAACCACCAAACAAGTTACCTATGCACTATGAAATATTTATTTTGACTTCGTAGCTTCTTCCTATCACCAGTTTCTAGAATCACACTTTGATCCCAGAAAAACCCTCTTGGAGCGAATTCTTCCCTAGACATATGTAATTTGAATAGAATCCATCTACATGATATTCCGTGTTCCTTACATGCTACATACATGACGGCTTTGACAAACATGCATTCCTGAGTTGAGAGCATGTGGATTACTAATCTTTCATCCTCTATAAAAGGAATATTTTCATCTAGACACGTGTACACATTTTCACAAGCTTTCCCTAACACCAGGTTCGAATTCGTGCATTTTTCACAAAAAAATATTTCTGGAGCTATTTCCACCTAATAGGTATGTAATTTACATGAATTCCATCAACATGGCATTCCGGGTTCCGTACATGCTACATGCATGACGTATTCGGCAATCATGCAGTTCTGAGTTGTGAGCATGTGGATTACAGACCTTTCACCCTCCGAACAAGGCGTATATAGACTTAGAAATATTTACTCTGACTTTATAAGTTTTTCCTATCACCAGGTTCTAAAATCGGACATTTGGCACCAGAAAACACTCTTTGAGCGAATTCTCACAAATACAAATATAATTTACATTGTTTACATAACCATGGCATTCCGTATTACGAGCATGTTTCATGCATCTCGGATTCCTCAAACATGCATTTCTGAATAGTGAACATGCGCATGACTGATGTTTCAACCACCAAACAAGTTACCTATGCACTCTGAAATAATTACTTTGACTTTGTAGCTTCTTCCTATCACCAGTTTCAAGAATCACACTTTGATCCCACAAAAACCCTCTTGGAGCGAATTCTTCCCTAGACATATGTAATTTGCATAGATTCCATCTACATGATATTCCGTGTTCCGTACATGCTACATACATGACGGCTTTGACAAACATGCATTCCTGAGTTGAGAGCATGTGGATTACTAATCTTTCATCCTCTATAAAAGTACTAATTTCATCTAGACACGTGTAAACATTTTCACAATCTTTCCCTAACACCAGGTTCTAATTCGTTCATTGTTCACAGAAAAATAGTTCTGGAGCGTTTTCCACCTAACACATATGTAATTTACATGTATTCCAACAACATGGCATTCCGGGTTCCGTACATGCTACATGTATGACGGATTTGGAAATCATGCGTTTCTGACTTGTGAGCATGTGGTTTACAGACCTTTCACCCACCGAAAAAGGCGTATATAGACTTAGAAATATTTACTCTGACTTTATAGGTTTTTCCTATCACCAGGTTCTAAAATCGGACATTTGGCACCAGAAAACACTCTTTGAGCGAATTCTCACAAATACACATGCAATTTACATTGTTTACATAACCATGGCATTCCGTATTACGAGCATGTTTCATGCATCTCGGATTCCACAAACATGCATTTCTGAATAGTGAACATGCGCATGACTGATGTTTCAACCACCAAACAAGTTACCTATGCACTCTGAAATATTTACTTTGACTTTGTAGCTTCTTCCTATCACCAGTTTCAAGAATCACACTTTGATCCCACAAAAACCCTCTTGGAGCGAATTCTTCCCTAGACATATGTAATTTGCATAGATTTTATCTACATGATATTCCGTGTTCAGTACATACTACATACATGACGAATTCGACAAATATACATTCCTGAGTTGAGGGCATCTGGATTACTAAATTTTCCTCCTCTATAAAAGTAGTATTTTCATCTAGACCCGTGTACACATTTTCACAAGCTTTCCCTAAAACCAGGTTCGAATTCGTGCATTTTTCACAAAAAAATATTTCTGGAGCGATTTCCACCTAATAGGTATGTAATTTATATGAATTCCATCAACATGGCTTTCCGGGTTCCGTACATGCTACATGCATGACGGATTCGGCAATCATGCAGTTCTGACTTGTGAGCATGTGGATTACTGACCTTTCATCCACCAAACAATGCGCATATACACTTAGAATTATTTACTCTGACTTCATACATTTTTCTATCACCAGGTTCTTAAATCGGACATCTGGCACCAGAAAACACTCTTTGAGCGAATTCTCACCAATACACATGTAATTTACATTGTTTACATAACCATGGCATTCCGTATTACGAGCATGTTTCATGCATCACGGATTCCTCAAACTTGAATTTCTGAGTTGTGAACATTCGCATGACTGATATTTCAACCACCAAACAAGTTACCTATGCACTATGAAATATTTATTTTGACTTCGTAGCTTCTTCCTATCACCAGTTTCTAGAATCACACTTTGATCCCACAAAAACCCTCTTGGAGCGAATTCTTCCCTCGACATATGTAATTTGCATAGATTCCATCTACATGATATTCCGTGTTCCGTACATGCTACATACATGACGGCTTTGACAAACATGCATTCCTGAGTTGAGAGCATGTGGATTACTAATCTTTCATCCTCTATAAAAGTACTATTTTCATCTAGACACGTGTACACATTTTCACAAGCTTTCCCTAAAACCAGGTTCGAATTCGTTCATTTTTCACAGAAAAATAGTTCTGGAGCGTTTTCCACCTAACAGATGTGTAATTTACATGTATTCCAACAACATGGCATTCCGGGTTCCGTACATGCTACATGCATGACGGATTCGGCAATCATGCAGTTCTGACTTGTGAGCATGTGGATTACAGACCTTTCACCCTCCGAACAAGGCGTATATAGACTTAGAAATATTTACTCTGACTTTATAAGTTTTTCCTATCACCAGGTTCTAAAATCGGACATTTGGCACCAGAAAACACTCTTTGAGCGAATTCTCACAAATACAAATATAATTTACATTGTTTACATAACCATGGCATTCCGTATTACGAGCATGTTTCATGCATCTCGGATTCCTCAAACATGCATTTCTGAATAGTGAACATGCGCATGACTGATGTTTCAACCACCAAACAAGTTACCTATGCACTCTGAAATAATTACTTTGACTTTGTAGCTTCTTCCTATCACCAGTTTCAAGAATCACACTTTGATCCCACAAAAACCCTCTTGGAGCGAATTCTTCCCTAGACATATGTAATTTGCATAGATTCCATCTACATGATATTCCGTGTTCCGTACATGCTACATACATGACGGCTTTGACAAACATGCATTCCTGAGTTGAGAGCATGTGGATTACTAATCTTTCATCCTCTATAAAAGTACTATTTTCATCTAGACACGTGTAAACATTTTCACAATCTTTCCCTAACACCAGGTTCGAATTCGTTCATTGTTCACAGAAAAATAGTTCTGGAGCGTTTTCCACCTAACAGATATGTAATTTACATGTATTCCAACAACATGGCATTCCGGGTTCCGTACATGCTACATGTATGACGGATTTGGAAATCATGCGTTTCTGACTTGTGAGCATGTGGATTACAGACCTTTCACCCTCCGAAAAAGGCGTATATAGACTTAGAAATATTTACTCTGACTTTATAGGTTTTTCCTATCACCAGGTTCTAAAATCGGACATTTGGCACCAGAAAACACTCTTTGAGCGAATTCTCACAAATACACATGCAATTTACATTGTTTACATAACCATGGCATTCCGTATTACGAGCATGTTTCATGCATCTCGGATTCCTCAAACATGCATTTCTGAATAGTGAACATGCGCATGACTGATGTTTCAACCACCAAACAAGTTACCTATGCACTCTGAAATATTTACTTTGACTTTGTAGCTTCTTCCTATCACCAGTTTCAAGAATCACACTTTGATCCCACAAAAACCCTCTTGGAGCGAATTCTTCCCTAGACATATGTAATTTGCATAGATTTTATCTACATGATATTCCGTGTTCAGTACATACTACATAAATGACGGATTCGACAAATATACATTCCTGAGTTGAGGGCATCTGGATTACTAAATTTTCCTCCTCTATAAAAGTAGTATTTTCATCTAGACCCGTGTACACATTTTCACAAGCTTTCCCTAAAACCAGGTTCGAATTCGTGCATTTTTCACAAAAAAATATTTCTGGAGCGATTTCCACCTAATAGGTATGTAATTTATATGAATTCCATCAACATGGCTTTCCGGGTTCCGTACATGCTACATGCATGACGGATTCGGCAATCATGCAGTTCTGACTTGTGAGCATGTGGATTACTGACCTTTCATCCACCAAACAATGCGCATATACACTTAGAATTATTTACTCTGACTTCATACATTTTTCTATCACCAGGTTCTAAAATCGGACATCTGGCACCAGAAAACACTCTTTGAGCGAATTCTCACCAATACACATGTAATTTACATTGTTTACATAACTATGGCATTCCGTATTACGAGCATGTTTCATGCATCACGGATTCCTCAAACTTGAATTTCTGAGTTGTGAACATTCGCATGACTGATGTTTCAACCACCAAACAAGTTACCTATGCACTATGAAATATTTATTTTGACTTCGTAGCTTCTTCCTATCACCAGTTTCTAGAATCACACTTTGATCCCAGAAAAACCCTCTTGGAGCGAATTCTTCCCTCGACATATGTAATTTGCATAGATTCCATCTACATGATATTCCGTGTTCCGTACATGCTACATACATGACGGCTTTGACAAACATGCATTCCTGAGTTGAGAGCATGTGGATTACTAATCTTTCATCCTCTATAAAAGTACTATTTTCATCTAGACACGTGTACACATTTTCACAAGCTTTCCCTAACACCAGGTTCGAATTCGTTCATTTTTCACAGAAAAATAGTTCTGGAGCGTTTTCCACCTAACAGATGTGTAATTTACATGTATTCCAACAACATGGCATTCCGGGTTCCGTACATGCTACATGCATGACGGATTCGGCAATCATGCAGTTCTGACTTGTGAGCATGTGGATTACTGACCTTTCATCCACCAAACAATGCGTATATACACTTAGAATTATTTACTCTGACTTCATAGATTTTTCTATCACCAGGTTCTAAAATCGGACATCTGGCACCAGAAAACACTCTTTGAGCGAATTCTCACCAATACACATGTAATTTACATTGTTTACATAACCATGGCATTCCGTATTACGAGCATGTTTCATGCATCACGGATTCCTCAAACTTGAATTTCTGAGTTATGAACATGCGCATGACAGATGTTTCAACCACCAAACAAGTTACCTATGCACTATGAAATATTTATTTTGACTTCGTAGCTTCTTCCTATCACCAGTTTCAAGAATCACACTTTGATCCCAGAAAAACCCTCTTGGAGCGAATTCTTCCCTAGACATATGTAATTTGAATAGAATCCATCTACATGATATTCCGTGTTCCTTACATGCTACATACATGACGGCTTTGACAAACATGCATTCCTGAGTTGAGAGCATGTGGATTATTAATCTTTCATCCTCTATAAAAGGAATATTTTCATCTAGACACGTGTACACATTTTCACAAGCTTTCCCTAACACCAGGTTCGAATTCGTTCATTGTTCACAGAAAAATAGTTCTGGAGCGTTTTCCACATAACAGATATGTAATTTACATGTATTCCAACAACATGGCATTCCGGGTTCCGTACATGCTACATGTATGACGGATTTGGAAATCATGCGTTTCTGACTTGTGAGCATGTGGATTACAGACCTTTCACCCTCCGAACAAGGCGTATATAGACTTAGAAATATTTACTCTGACTTTATAGGTTTTTCCTATCACCAGGTTCTAAAATCGGACATTTGGCACCAGAAAACACTCTTTGAGCGAATTCTCACTAATACACATGTAATCTACATTGTTTACATAACCATGGCATTCCGTATTACGAGCATGTTTCATGCATCTCGGATTCCTCAAACATGAATTTCTGAATTGTGAACATGCGCATGACTGATGTTTCAACCACCAAACAAGTTACCTATGCACTCTGAAATAATTACTTTGACTTTGTAGCTTCTTCCTATCACCAGTTTCAAGAATCACACTTTGATCCCACAAAAACCCTCTTGGAGCGAATTCTTCCCTAGACATATGTAATTTGCATAGATTCCATCTACATGATATTCCGTGTTCCGTACATGCTACATACATGACGGCTTTGACAAACATGCATTCCTGAGTTGAGAGCATGTGGATTACTAATCTTTCATCCTCTATAAAAGTACTATTTTCATCTAGACACCTGTACACATTTTCACAAGCTTTCCCTAACACCAGGTTCGAATTCGTTCATTTTTCACAGAAAAATAGTTCTGGAGCGTTTTCCACCTAACAGATGTGTAATTTACATGTATTCCAACAACATGGCATTCCGGGTTCCGTACATGCTACATGCATGACGGATTCGGCAATCATGCAGTTCTGACTTGTGAGCATGTGGATTACTGACCTTTCATCCACCAAACAATGCGTATATACACTTAGAATTATTTACTCTGACTTCATAGATTTTTCTATCACCAGGTTCTAAAATCGGACATCTGGCACCAGAAAACACTCTTTGAGCGAATTCTCACCAATACACATGTAATTTACATTGTTTACATAACCATGGCATTCCGTATTACGAGCATGATTCATGCATCACGGATTCCTCAAACATGCATTTCTGAGTTGTGAACATGCGCATGACTGATGTTTCAACCACCAAACAAGTTACCTATGCACTATGAAATATTTATTTTGACTTCGTAGCTTCTTCCTATCACCAGTTTCAAGAATCACACTTTGATCCCAGAAAAACCCTCTTGGAGCGAATTCTTCCCTAGACATATGTAATTTGAATAGAATCCATCTACATGATATTCTGTGTTCCTTACATGCTACATATATGACGACTTTGACAAACATGCATTCCTGAGTTGAGAGCATGTGGATTACTAATCTTTCATACTCTATAAAAGGAATATTTTCATCTAGACACGTGTACACATTTTCACAAGCTTTCCCTAACACCAGGTTCGAATTCGTTCATTTTTCACAGAAAAATTGTTCTGGAGCTTTTTCCACGTAACAGGTATGTAATTTACATGTATTCCAACAACATGGCATTCCGGGTTCCGTACATGCTACATGTATGACGGATTTGGCAATCATGCGTTTCTGACTTGTGAGCATGTGGATTACAGACCTTTCACCCTCCGAACAAGGCGTATATAGACTTAGAAATATTTACTCTGACTTTATAGGTTTTTCCTATCACCAGGTTCTAAAATCGGACATTTGGCACCAGAAAACACTCTTTGAGCGAATTCTCACAAATACACATGTAATTTACATTGTTTACATAACCATGGCATTCCGTATTACGAGCATGTTTCATGCATCTCGGATTCCTCAAACATGCATTTCTGAATAGTGAACATGCGCATGACTGATGTTTCAACCACCAAACAAGTTACCTATGCACTCTGAAATATTTACTTTGACTTTGTAGCTTCTTCCTATCACCAGTTTCAAGAATCACACTTTGATCCCACAAAAACCCTCTTGGAGCGAATTCTTCCCTAGACATATGTAATTTGCATAGATTCCATCTACATGATATTCCGTGTTCCGTACATGCTACATACATGACGGCTTTGACAAACATGCATTCCTGAGTTGAGAGCATGTGGATTACTAATCTTTCCTCCTCTATAAAAGTACTATTTTCATCTAGACACGTGTACACATTTTCAAAAGCTTTCCCTAACACCAGGTTCGAATTCGTTCATTTTTCACAGAAAAATAGTTCTGGAGCGTTTTCCACCTAACAGATGTGTAATTTACATGTATTCCAACAACATGGCATTCCGGGTTCCGTACATGCTACATGCATGACGGATTCGGCAATCATGCAGTTCTGACTTGTGAGCATGTGGATTACTGACCTTTCATCCACCAAACAATGCGTATATACACTTAGAATTATTTACTCTGACTTCATAGATTTTTCTATCACCAGGTTTCTAAATCGGACATCTGGCACCAGAAAACACTCTTTGAGCGAATTCTCAAAAATACACATGTAATTTACATTGTTTACATAACCATGGCATTCCGTATTACGAGCATGTTTCATGCATCACGGATTCCTCAAACATGCATTTCTGAGTTGTGAACATGCGCATGACTGATGTTTCAAACACCAAACAAGTTACCTATGCACTATGAAATATTTATTTTGACTTCGTAGCTTCTTCCTATCACCAGTTTCAAGAATCACATTTTGATCCCAGAAAAACCCTCTTGGAGCGAATTCTTCCCTAGACATATGTAATTTGAATAGAATCCATCTACATGATATTCCGTGTTCCTTACATGCTACATACATGACGGCTTTGACAAACATGCATTCCTGAGTTGAGAGCATGTGGATTACTAATCTTTCATCCTCTATAAAAGGAATATTTTCATCTAGACACGTGTACAAATTTTCACAAGCTTTCCCTAACACCAGGTTCGAATTCGTTCATTTTTCACAGAAAAATAGTTCTGGAGCGTTTTCCACCTAACAGATATGTAATTTACATGTATTCCAACAACATGGCATTCCGGGTTCCGTACATGCTACATGTATGACGGATTTGGAAATCATGCGTTTCTGACTTGTGAGCATGTGGATTACAGACCTTTCACCCTCCGAACAAGGCGTATATAGACTTAGAAATATTTACTCTGACTTTATAGGTTTTTCCTATCACCAGGTTCTAAAATCGGACATTTGGCACCAGAAAACACTCTTTGAGCGAATTCTCACAAATACACATGTAATTTACATTGTTTACATAACCATGGCATTCCGTATTACGAGCATGTTTCATGCATCTCGGATTCCTCAAACATGCATTTCTGAATAGTGAACATGCGCATGACTGATGTTTCAACCACCAAACAAGTTACCTATGCACTCTGAAATATTTACTTTGACTTTGTAGCTTCTTCCTATCACCAGTTTCAAGAATCACACTTTGATCCCACAAAAACCCTCTTGGAGCGAATTCTTCCCTAGACATATGTAATTTGCATAGATTCCATCTACATGATATTCCGTGTTCCGTACATGCTACATACATGACGGCTTTGACAAACATGCATTCCTGAGTTGAGAGCATGTGGATTACTAATCTTTCCTCCTCTATAAAAGTACTATTTTCATCTAGACACGTGTACACATTTTCACAAGCTTTCCCTAACACCAGGTTCGAATTCGTTCATTTTTCACAGAAAAATAGTTCTGGAGCGTTTTCCACCTAACAGATGTGTAATTTACATGTATTCCAACAACATGGCATTCCGGGTTCCGCACATGCTACATGCGTGACGGATTCGGCAATCATGCAGTTCTGACTTGTGAGCATGTGGATTACTGACCTTTCATCCACCAAACAATGCGTATATACACTTAGAATTATTTACTCTGACTTCATAGATTTTTCTATCACCAGGTTTCTAAATCGGACATCTGGCACCAGAAATCACTCTTTGAGCGAATTCTCAAAAATACACATGTAATTTACATTGTTTACATAACCATGGCATTCCGTATTACGAGCATGTTTCATGCATCACGGATTCCTCAAACATGCATTTCTGAGTTGTGAACATGCGCATGACTGATGTTTCAACCACCAAACATGTTACCTATGCACTATGAAATATTTATTTTGACTTCGTAGCTTCTTCCTATCACCAGTTTCAAGAATCACACTTTGATCCCAGAAAAACACTCTTGGAGCGAATTCTTCCCTAGACATATGTAATTTGAATAGAATCCATCTACATGATATTCCGTGTTCCTTACATGCTACATACATGACGGCTTTGACAAACATGCATTCCTGAGTTGAGAGCATGTGGATTACTAATCTTTCATCCTCTATAAAAGGAATATTTTCATCTAGGCACGTGTACACATTTTCACAAGCTTTCCCTAACACCAGGTTCGAATTCGTTCATTTTTCACAGAAAAATAGTTCTGGAGCGTTTTCCACCTAACAGATATGTAATTTACATGTATTCCAACAACATGGCATTCCGGGTTCCGTACATGCTACATGTATGACGGATTTGGCAATCATGCGTTTCTGACTTGTGAGCATGTGGATTACAGACCTTTCACCCTCCGAACAAGGCGTATATAGACTTAGAAATATTTACTCTGACTTTATAGGTTTTTCCTATCACCAGGTTCTAAAATCGGACATTTGGCACCAGAAAACACTCTTTGAGCGAATTCTCACAAATACACATGTAATTTACATTGTTTACATAACCATGGCATTCCGTATTACGAGCATGTTTCATGCATCTCGGATTCCTCAAACATGCATTTCTGAATAGTGAACATGCGCATGACTTATGTTTCAACCACCCAACAAGTTACCTATGCACTCTGAAATATTTACTTTGACTTTGTAGCTTCTTCCTATCACCAGTTTCAAGAATCACACTTTGATCCCACAAAAACCCTCTTGGAGCGAATTCTTCCCTAGACATATGTAATTTGCATTGATTCCATCTACATGATATTCCGTGTTCCGTACATGCTACATACATGACGGCTTTGACAAACGTGCATTCCTGAGTTGAGAACATGTGGATTATTAATCTTTCATCCTCTATAAAAGTAGTATTTTCATCTAGACACGTGTACACATTTTCACAAGCTTTCCCTAACACCAGGTTCGAATTCGTTCATTTTTCACAGAAAAATAGTTCTGGAGCGTTTTCCACCTAACAGATATGTAATTTACATATATTCCAACAACATGGCATTCCGGGTTCCGTACATGCTACATGTGTGACGGATTTGGAAATCATGCGTTTCTGACTTGTGAGCATGTGGATTACAGACCTTTCACCCTCCGAACAAGGCGTATATAGACTTAGAAATATTTACTCTGACTTCATAGGTTTTTCCTATCACCAGGTTCTAAAATCGGACATTTGGCACCAGAAAACACTCTTTGAGCGAATTCTCACAAATACACATGTAATTTACATTGTTTACATAACCATGGCATTCCGTATTACGAGCATGTTTCATGCATCTCGGATTCCTCAAACATGCATTTCTGAATAGTGAACATGCGCATGACTTATGTTTCAACCACCCAACAAGTTACCTATGCACTCTGAAATATTTACTTTCACTTTGTAGCTTCTTCCTATCACCAGTTTCAAGAATCACACTTTGATCCCACAAAAACCCTCTTGGAGCGAATTCTTCCCTAGACATATGTAATTTGCATTGATTCCATCTACATGATATTCCGTGTTCCCTACATGCTACATACATGACGGATTCGACAAATATACATTCCTGAGTTGAGGGCATCTGGATTACTAATCTTTCATACTCTATAAAAGTACTATTTTCATATAGACCCGTGTACACATTTTCACAAGCTTTCCCTAAAACCAGGTTCGAATTCGTGCATTTTTCACAAAAAAATATTTCTGGAGCGATTTCCACCTAATAGGTATGTAATTTACATGAATTCCATCAATATGGCATTCCGGGTTCCGTACATGCTACATGCATGACGGATTCGGCAATCATGCAGTTCTGACTTGTGAGCATGTGGATTACTGACCTTTCAACCACCAAACAATGCGTATATACACTTAGAATTATTTACTCTTACTTCGTAGATTTTTCTATCACCAGGTTCTAAAATCGGACATCTGGCACCAGAAAACACTCTTTGAGCGAATTCTCACCAATACACATGTAATTTACATTGTTTACATAACCATGGCATTCCGTATTACGAGCATGTTTCATGCATCACGGATTCCTCAAACATGCATTTCTGAGTTGTGAACATGCGCATGACTGATATTTCAACCACCAAACCAGTTACCTATGCACTATGAAATATTTATTTTGACTTCGTAGCTTCTTCCTATCACCAGTTTCAAGAATCACACTTTGATCCCAGAAAAACCCTCTTGGAGCGAATTCTTCCCTAGACATATGTAATTTGAATAGATTCCATCTACATGATATTTCGTGTTCCGTACATGCTACATACATGACGGCTTTGACAAACATGCATTCCTAAGTTGAGAGCATGTTGATTACTAATCTTTCATCCTCTATTAAAGGAATATTTTCATCTAGACACGTGTACACATTTTCACAAGCTTTCCCTAACACCACGTTCGAATTCGAGCATTTTTCACAGAAAAATAGTTCTGGAGCGATTTGCACCAAATAGGTATGTAATTTACATGAATTCCATCAACATGGCTTTCCGG
This sequence comes from Vicugna pacos, assembly GCF_048564905.1. NCBI lineage: Eukaryota > Metazoa > Chordata > Mammalia > Artiodactyla > Camelidae > Vicugna > Vicugna pacos. The sequence continues at coordinate 15,008,296 of NW_027328741.1, read as the reverse complement.
GTTCCGTATATGCTACATGTATGACGTATTTGACAAACATGCATTCCTGAGTTGAGATCATGTGGATTTCTAATCTTTCATTCTCTACAAAAGGAATATTTTCATCTAGACACGTGTAGAAATTTTCACAAGCTTTCCTTAACACCAGGTTCAATTCGTGAATTTTTCACAGAAAAATAGTTCTGAAACGATTTCCACCTAACAGATATGTAATTTACATGTATTCCAACAACATGGCATTCCGGGTTCCGTACATTCTACATGTATGACGGATTTGACAATCATGAGTTTCTGACTTGTGAGCATGTGGATTAAAGACCTTTCACCCTCCGAACAAGGCGTATAAAAACGTAGAAATATTTACTCTGACTTCATAGGTTTTTCCTATCACCAGGTTCTAAAATTGGACATTTGGCACCAGAAAAAACTCTTTGAGCGAATTCTCACCAATATACATGTAATTTACATTGTTTACATAACCATGGAATTCCGTATTACGAGCATGTTTCATACATCACGGATTCCTCAAACATGCATTTCTGAGTTGTGAACATGCGCATGACTGATGTTTCAACCACCAAACAAGTTACCTATGCACTCTGAAATATTTACTTTGACTTTGTAGCTTCTTCCTATCACCAGTTTCAAGAATCACACTTTGATCCCACAAAAACCCTCTTGGAGTGAATTCTTCCCTAGACATATGTAATTTGCATAGATTCCATCTACATGATATTCCGTGTTACGTACATGCTACATACATGACGGATTCGACAAATATACATTCCTGAGTTGAGGTCATCTGGATTACTAATATTTCCTCATCTATAAAAGTACTATTTTCATCTAGACACGTGTACACATTTTCACAAGCTTTCCCTAAAACCAGGTTCGAATTCGTGCATTTTTCACAAAAAAATATTTTTGGAGCGATTTCCACCTAATAGGTATGTAATTTACATGAATTCCATCAACATGGAATTCCGGGTTCCGTACATGCTACATGCATGACGGATTTGGCAATCATGCAGTTCTGACTTGTGAGCATGTGGATTACTGACCTTTCATCCACCAAACAATGCGTATATACACTTAGAATTATTTACTCTGACTTCATAGATTTTTCTATCACCAGGTTCTAAAATCGGACATTTGGCACCAGAAAACACTCTTTGAGCGAATTCTCACCAATACACATGTAATTTACATTGTTTACATAACCATGGAATTCCGTATTACGAGCATGTTTCATGCATCACGGATTCCTCAAACATGCATTTCTGAGTTGTGAACATGCGCATGACTGATATTTCAACCACCAAACAAGTTACTTATGCACTATGAAATATTTACTTTGACTTCGTAGCTTCTTCCTATCACCAGTTTAAAGAATCACACTTTGATCCCAGAAAAACCCTCTTGTTGCGAATTCTACCCTAGAGATATATAATTTGAGTAGATTCCATCTACATGATATTCCGTGTTCCTTACATGCTACATACGTGACGGCTTTGACAAACATGCATTCCTGAGTTGAGAGCATGTGGATTAAAAATCTTTCATCCTCTATAAAAGGAATATTTTCATCTAGACACGTGTACACATTTTCACATGCTTTCCCTAACACCAGATTCGAATTCGTGCATTTTTCACAGAAAAATAGTTCTGGAGCGATTTCCACCTAATAGGTATGTAATTTAAATGAATTCCATCAACATGGTTTTCCGGGTTCCGTACATGCTACATGTATGACGGATTTGACAAACATGCATTCCTGAGTTGAGAGCATGTGGATTACTAATCTTTCATCCTCTATAAAAGGAATATTTTCATCTAGACACGTGTACACATTTTCACAAGCTTTCCCTAACACCAGGTTCGAATTCGTTCATTTTTCACCGAAAAATTGTTCTGGAGCTTTTTCCACCTAACAGATATGTAATTTACATGTATTCCAACAACATGGCATTCCGGGTTCCGTACATGCTACATGTATGACGGATTTGGCAATCATGCGTTTCTGACATGTGAGCATGTGGATTACTGACCTTTCACCCTCAGAAAAAGGCGTATATAAACTTAGAAATATTTACTCTGACTTTATAGGTTTTTCCTATCACCAGGTTCTAAAATCGGACATTTGGCACCAGAAAACACTCTTTGAGCGAATTCTCACAAATACACATGTAATTTACATTGTTTACATAACCATGGCGTTCCGTATTACGAGCATGTTTCATGCATCTCGGATTCCTCAAACATGCATTTCTGAATAGTGAACATGCGCATGACTGATGTTTCAACCACCAAACAAGTTACCTATGCACTCTGAAATATTTACTTTGAGTTTGTAGCTTCTTCCTATCACCAGTACCAAGAATCACACTTTGATCCCACAAAAACCCTCTTGGAGCGAATTCTTCCCTAGACATATGTAATTTGCATAGATTCCATCTACATGATATTCCGTGTTCCGTACATGCTACATACATGACGGCTTTGACAAACATGCATTCCTGAGTTGAGAGCATGTGGATTACTAATCTTTCATCCTCTATAAAAGGAATATTTTCATCTAGACACGTGTACACATTTTCACAAGCTTTCCCTAACACCAGGTTCGAATTCGTTCATTTTTCACAGAAAAATAGTTCTGGAGCGTTTTCCACCTAACAGATATGTAATTTACATGTATTCCAACAACATGGCATTCCGGGTTCCGTACATGCTACATGTATGACGGATTTGGAAATCATGCGTTTCTGACTTGTGAGCATGTGGATTACAGACCTTTCACCCTCCGAACAAGGCATATATAGACTTAGAAATATTTACTCTGACTTTATAGGTTTTTCCTATCACCAGGTTCTAAAATCGGACATTTGGCACCAGAAAACACTCTTTGAGTGAATTCTCACAAATACACATGTAATTTACATTGTTTACATAACCATGGCATTCCGTATTACGAGCATGTTTCATGCATCTCGGATTCCTCAAACATGCATTTCTGAATAGTGAACATGCGCATGACTGATGTTTCAACCACCAAACAAGTTACCTATGCACTATGAAATATTTATTTTGACTTCGTAGCTTCTTCCTATCACCAGTTTCAAGAATCACACTTTGATCCCAGAAAAACCCTCTTAGAGCGAATTCTTCCCTAGACATATGTAATTTGAATAGAATCCATCTACATGATATTCCGTGTTCCTTACATGCTACATACATGACGGCTTTGACAAACATGCATTCCTGAGTTGAGAGCATGTGGATTACTAATCTTTCATCCTCTATAAAAGGAATATTTTCATCTAGACACGTGTACACATTTTCACAAGCTTTCCCTAACACCAGGTTCGAATTCGTTCATTTTTCACAGAAAAATTGTTCTGGAGCTTTTTCCACCTAACAGATATGTAATTTACATGTATTCCAACAACATGGCATTCCGGGTTCCGTACATGCTACATGTATGACGGATTTGGCAATCATGCGTTTCTGACATGTGAGCATGTGGATTACTGACCTTTCACCCTCCGAAAAAGGCGTATATAAACTTAGAAATATTTACTCTGACTTTATAGGTTTTTCCTATCACCAGGTTCTAAAATCGGACATTTGGCACCAGAAAACACTCTTTGAGCGAATTCTCACAAATACACATGTAATTTACATTGTTTACATAACCATGGCGTTCCGTATTACGAGCATGTTTCATGCATCTCGGATTCCTCAAACATGCATTTCTGAATAGTGAACATGCGCATGACTGATGTTTCAACCACCAAACAAGTTACCTATGCACTCTGAAATATTTACTTTGAGTTTGTAGCTTCTTCCTATCACCAGTACCAAGAATCACACTTTGATCCCACAAAAACCCTCTTGGAGCGAATTCTTCCCTAGACATATGTAATTTGCATAGATTCCATCTACATGATATTCCGTGTTCCGTACATGCTACATACATGACGGCTTTGACAAACATGCATTCCTGAGTTGAGAGCATGTGGATTACTAATCTTTCATCCTCTATAAAAGGAATATTTTCATCTAGACACGTGTACACATTTTCACAAGCTTTCCCTAACACCAGGTTCGAATTCGTTCATTTTTCACAGAAAAATAGTTCTGGAGCGTTTTCCACCTAACAGATATGTAATTTACATGTATTCCAACAACATGGCATTCCGGGTTCCGTACATGCTACATGTATGACGGATTTGGAAATCATGCGTTTCTGACTTGTGAGCATGTGGATTACAGACCTTTCACCCTCCGAACAAGGCATATATAGACTTAGAAATATTTACTCTGACTTTATAGGTTTTTCCTATCACCAGGTTCTAAAATCGGACATTTGGCACCAGAAAACACTCTTTGAGTGAATTCTCACAAATACACATGTAATTTACATTGTTTACATAACCATGGCATTCCGTATTACGAGCATGTTTCATGCATCTCGGATTCCTCAAACATGCATTTCTGAATAGTGAACATGCGCATGACTGATGTTTCAACCACCAAACAAGTTACCTATGCACTATGAAATATTTATTTTGACTTCGTAGCTTCTTCCTGTCACCAGTTTCAAGAATCACACTTTGATCCCAGAAAAACCCTCTTAGAGCGAATTCTTCCCTAGACATATGTAATTTGAATAGAATCCATCTACATGATATTCCGTGTTCCTTACATGCTACATACATGACGGCTTTGACAAACATGCATTCCTGAGTTGAGAGCATGTGGATTACTAATCTTTCATCCTCTATAAAAGGAATATTTTCATCTAGACACGTGTACACATTTTCACAAGCTTTCCCTAACACCAGGTTCGAATTCGTTCATTTTTCACAGAAAAATTGTTCTGGAGCTTTTTCCACCTAACAGATATGTAATTTACATGTATTCCAACAACATGGCATTCCGGGTTCCGTACATGCTACATGTATGACGGATTTGGCAATCATGCGTTTCTGACATGTGAGCATGTGGATTACTGACCTTTCACCCTCCGAAAAAGGCGTATATAAACTTAGAAATATTTACTCTGACTTTATAGGTTTTTCCTATCACCAGGTTCTAAAATCGGACATTTGGCACCAGAAAACACTCTTTGAGCGAATTCTCACAAATACACATGTAATTTACATTGTTTACATAACCATGGCGTTCCGTATTACGAGCATGTTTCATGCATCTCGGATTCCTCAAACATGCATTTCTGAATAGTGAACATGCGCATGACTGATGTTTCAACCACCAAACAAGTTACCTATGCACTCTGAAATATTTACTTTGAGTTTGTAGCTTCTTCCTATCACCAGTACCAAGAATCACACTTTGATCCCACAAAAACCCTCTTGGAGCGAATTCTTCCCTAGACATATGTAATTTGCATAGATTCCATCTACATGATATTCCGTGTTCCGTACATGCTACATACATGACGGCTTTGACAAACATGCATTCCTGAGTTGAGAGCATGTGGATTACTAATCTTTCATCCTCTATAAAAGGAATATTTTCATCTAGACACGTGTACACATTTTCACAAGCTTTCCCTAACACCAGGTTCGAATTCGTTCATTTTTCACAGAAAAATTGTTCTGGAGCTTTTTCCACCTAACAGATATGTAATTTACATGTATTCCAACAACATGGCATTCCGGGTTCCGTACATGCTACATGTATGACGGATTTGGCAATCATGCGTTTCTGACATGTGAGCATGTGGATTACTGACCTTTCACCCTCCGAAAAAGGCGTATATAAACTTAGAAATATTTACTCTGACTTTATAGGTTTTTCCTATCACCAGGTTCTAAAATCGGACATTTGGCACCAGAAAACACTCTTTGAGCGAATTCTCACAAATACACATGTAATTTACATTGTTTACATAACCATGGCGTTCCGTATTACGAGCATGTTTCATGCATCTCGGATTCCTCAAACATGCATTTCTGAATAGTGAACATGCGCATGACTGATGTTTCAACCACCAAACAAGTTACCTATGCACTCTGAAATATTTACTTTGAGTTTGTAGCTTCTTCCTATCACCAGTACCAAGAATCACACTTTGATCCCACAAAAACCCTCTTGGAGCGAATTCTTCCCTAGACATATGTAATTTGCATAGATTCCATCTACATGATATTCCGTGTTCCGTACATGCTACATACAAGACGGCTTTGACAAACATGCATTCCTGAGTTGAGAGCATGTGGATTACTAATCTTTCATCCTCTATAAAAGGAATATTTTCATCTAGACACGTGTACACATTTTCACAAGCTTTCCCTAACACCAGGTTCGAATTCGTTCATTTTTCACAGAAAAATTGTTCTGGAGCTTTTTCCACCTAACAGATATGTAATTTACATGTATTCCAACAACATGGCATTCCGGGTTCCGTACATGCTACATGTATGACGGATTTGGAAATCATGCGTTTCTGACTTGTGAGCATGTGGATTACAGACCTTTCACCCTCCGAACAAGGCATATATAGACTTAGAAATATTTACTCTGACTTTATAGGTTTTTCCTATCACCAGGTTCTAAAATCGGACATTTGGCACCAGAAAACACTCTTTGAGTGAATTCTCACAAATACACATGTAATTTACATTGTTTACATAACCATGGCATTCCGTATTACGAGCATGTTTCATGCATCTCGGATTCCTCAAACATGCATTTCTGAATAGTGAACATGCGCATGACTGATGTTTCAACCACCAAACAAGTTACCTATGCACTATGAAATATTTATTTTGACTTCGTAGCTTCTTCCTGTCACCAGTTTCAAGAATCACACTTTGATCCCAGAAAAACCCTCTTAGAGCGAATTCTTCCCTAGACATATGTAATTTGAATAGAATCCATCTACATGATATTCCGTGTTCCTTACATGCTACATACATGACGGCTTTGACAAACATGCATTCCTGAGTTGAGAGCATGTGGATTACTAATCTTTCATCCTCTATAAAAGGAATATTTTCATCTAGACACGTGTACACATTTTCACAAGCTTTCCCTAACACCAGGTTCGAATTCGTTCATTTTTCACAGAAAAATTGTTCTGGAGCTTTTTCCACCTAACAGATATGTAATTTACATGTATTCCAACAACATGGCATTCCGGGTTCCGTACATGCTACATGTATGACGGATTTGGCAATCATGCGTTTCTGACATGTGAGCATGTGGATTACTGACCTTTCACCCTCCGAAAAAGGCGTATATAAACTTAGAAATATTTACTCTGACTTTATAGGTTTTTCCTATCACCAGGTTCTAAAATCGGACATTTGGCACCAGAAAACACTCTTTGAGCGAATTCTCACAAATACACATGTAATTTACATTGTTTACATAACCATGGCGTTCCGTATTACGAGCATGTTTCATGCATCTCGGATTCCTCAAACATGCATTTCTGAATAGTGAACATGCGCATGACTGATGTTTCAACCACCAAACAAGTTACCTATGCACTCTGAAATATTTACTTTGAGTTTGTAGCTTCTTCCTATCACCAGTACCAAGAATCACACTTTGATCCCACAAAAACCCTCTTGGAGCGAATTCTTCCCTAGACATATGTAATTTGCATAGATTCCATCTACATGATATTCCGTGTTCCGTACATGCTACATACATGACGGCTTTGACAAACATGCATTCCTGAGTTGAGAGCATGTGGATTACTAATCTTTCATCCTCTATAAAAGGAATATTTTCATCTAGACACGTGTACACATTTTCACAAGCTTTCCCTAACACCAGGTTCGAATTCGTGCATTTTTCACAGAAAAATCGTTCTGGAGCGTTTTCCACCTAACAGATATGTAATTTACATGTATTCCAACAACATGGCATTCCGGGTTCCGTACATGCTACATGTATGACGGATTTGGAAATCATGCGTTTCTGACTTGTGAGCATGTGGATTACAGACCTTTCACCCTCCGAACAAGGCATATATAGACTTAGAAATATTTACTCTGACTTTATAGGTTTTTCCTATCACCAGGTTCTAAAATCGGACATTTGGCACCAGAAAACACTCTTTGAGCGAATTCTCACAAATACACATGTAATTTACATTGTTTACATAACCATGGCGTTCCGTATTACGAGCATGTTTCATGCATCTCGGATTCCTCAAACATGCATTTCTGAATAGTGAACATGCGCATGACTGATGTTTCAACCACCAAACAAGTTACCTATGCACTCTGAAATATTTACTTTGAGTTTGTAGCTTCTTCCTATCACCAGTACCAAGAATCACACTTTGATCCCACAAAAACCCTCTTGGAGCGAATTCTTCCCTAGATATATGTAATTTGCATAGATTCCATCTACATGATATTCCGTGTTCCGTACATGCTACATACATGACGGCTTTGACAAACATGCATTCCTGAGTTGAGAGCATGTGGATTACTAATCTTTCATCCTCTATAAAAGGAATATTTTCATCTAGACACGTGTACACATTTTCACAAGCTTTCCCTAACACCAGGTTCGAATTCGTTCATTTTTCACAGAAAAATAGTTCTGGAGCGTTTTCCACCTAACAGATATGTAATTTACATGTATTCCAACAACATGGCATTCCGGGTTCCGTACATGCTACATGTATGACGGATTTGGAAATCATGCGTTTCTGACTTGTGAGCATGTGGATTACAGACCTTTCACCCTCCGAACAAGGCATATATAGACTTAGAAATATTTACTCTGACTTTATAGGTTTTTCCTATCACCAGGTTCTAAAATCGGACATTTGGCACCAGAAAACACTCTTTGAGTGAATTCTCACAAATACACATGTAATTTACATTGTTTACATAACCATGGCATTCCGTATTACGAGCATGTTTCATGCATCTCGGATTCCTCAAACATGCATTTCTGAATAGTGAACATGCGCATGACTGATGTTTCAACCACCAAACAAGTTACCTATGCACTATGAAATATTTATTTTGACTTCGTAGCTTCTTCCTATCACCAGTTTCAAGAATCACACTTTGATCCCAGAAAAACCCTCTTAGAGCGAATTCTTCCCTAGACATATGTAATTTGAATAGAATCCATCTACATGATATTCCGTGTTCCTTACATGCTACATACATGACGGCTTTGACAAACATGCATTCCTGAGTTGAGAGCATGTGGATTACTAATCTTTCATCCTCTATAAAAGGAATATTTTCATCTAGACACGTGTACACATTTTCACAAGCTTTCCCTAACACCAGGTTCGAATTCGTTCATTTTTCACAGAAAAATTGTTCTGGAGCTTTTTCCACCTAACAGATATGTAATTTACATGTATTCCAACAACATGGCATTCCGGGTTCCGTACATGCTACATGTATGACGGATTTGGCAATCATGCGTTTCTGACATGTGAGCATGTGGATTACTGACCTTTCACCCTCCGAAAAAGGCGTATATAAACTTAGAAATATTTACTCTGACTTTATAGGTTTTTCCTATCACCAGGTTCTAAAATCGGACATTTGGCACCAGAAAACACTCTTTGAGCGAATTCTCACAAATACACATGTAATTTACATTGTTTACATAACCATGGCGTTCCGTATTACGAGCATGTTTCATGCATCTCGGATTCCTCAAACATGCATTTCTGAATAGTGAACATGCGCATGACTGATGTTTCAACCACCAAACAAGTTACCTATGCACTCTGAAATATTTACTTTGAGTTTGTAGCTTCTTCCTATCACCAGTACCAAGAATCACACTTTGATCCCACAAAAACCCTCTTGGAGCGAATTCTTCCCTAGACATATGTAATTTGCATAGATTCCATCTACATGATATTCCGTGTTCCGTACATGCTACATACATGACGGCTTTGACAAACATGCATTCCTGAGTTGAGAGCATGTGGATTACTAATCTTTCATCCTCTATAAAAGGAATATTTTCATCTAGACACGTGTACACATTTTCACAAGCTTTCCCTAACACCAGGTTCGAATTCGTTCATTTTTCACAGAAAAATAGTTCTGGAGCGTTTTCCACCTAACAGATATGTAATTTACATGTATTCCAACAACATGGCATTCCGGGTTCCGTACATGCTACATGTATGACGGATTTGGCAATCATGCGTTTCTGACATGTGAGCATGTGGATTACTGACCTTTCACCCTCCGAAAAAGGCGTATATAAACTTAGAAATATTTACTCTGACTTTATAGGTTTTTCCTATCACCAGGTTCTAAAATCGGACATTTGGCACCAGAAAACACTCTTTGAGCGAATTCTCACAAATACACATGTAATTTACATTGTTTACATAACCATGGCGTTCCGTATTACGAGCATGTTTCATGCATCTCGGATTCCTCAAACATGCATTTCTGAATAGTGAACATGCGCATGACTGATGTTTCAACCACCAAACAAGTTACCTATGCACTCTGAAATATTTACTTTGAGTTTGTAGCTTCTTCCTATCACCAGTACCAAGAATCACACTTTGATCCCACAAAAACCCTCTTGGAGCGAATTCTTCCCTAGACATATGTAATTTGCATAGATTCCATCTACATGATATTCCGTGTTCCGTACATGCTACATACATGACGGCTTTGACAAACATGCATTCCTGAGTTGAGAGCATGTGGATTACTAATCTTTCATCCTCTATAAAAGGAATATTTTCATCTAGACACGTGTACACATTTTCACAAGCTTTCCCTAACACCAGGTTCGAATTCGTTCATTTTTCACAGAAAAATAGTTCTGGAGCGTTTTCCACCTAACAGATATGTAATTTACATGTATTCCAACAACATGGCATTCCGGGTTCCGTACATGCTACATGTATGACGGATTTGGCAATCATGCGTTTCTGACATGTGAGCATGTGGATTACTGACCTTTCACCCTCCGAAAAAGGCGTATATAAACTTAGAAATATTTACTCTGACTTTATAGGTTTTTCCTATCACCAGGTTCTAAAATCGGACATTTGGCACCAGAAAACACTCTTTGAGCGAATTCTCACAAATACACATGTAATTTACATTGTTTACATAACCATGGCGTTCCGTATTACGAGCATGTTTCATGCATCTCGGATTCCTCAAACATGCATTTCTGAATAGTGAACATGCGCATGACTGATGTTTCAACCACCAAACAAGTTACCTATGCACTCTGAAATATTTACTTTGAGTTTGTAGCTTCTTCCTATCACCAGTACCAAGAATCACACTTTGATCCCACAAAAACCCTCTTGGAGCGAATTCTTCCCTAGACATATGTAATTTGCATAGATTCCATCTACATGATATTCCGTGTTCCGTACATGCTACATACATGACGGCTTTGACAAACATGCATTCCTGAGTTGAGAGCATGTGGATTACTAATCTTTCATCCTCTATAAAAGGAATATTTTCATCTAGACACGTGTACACATTTTCACAAGCTTTCCCTAACACCAGGTTCGAATTCGTTCATTTTTCACAGAAAAATAGTTCTGGAGCGTTTTCCACCTAACAGATATGTAATTTACATGTATTCCAACAACATGGCATTCCGGGTTCCGTACATGCTACATGTATGACGGATTTGGCAATCATGCGTTTCTGACATGTGAGCATGTGGATTACTGACCTTTCACCCTCCGAAAAAGGCGTATATAAACTTAGAAATATTTACTCTGACTTTATAGGTTTTTCCTATCACCAGGTTCTAAAATCGGACATTTGGCACCAGAAAACACTCTTTGAGCGAATTCTCACAAATACACATGTAATTTACATTGTTTACATAACCATGGCGTTCCGTATTACGAGCATGTTTCATGCATCTCGGATTCCTCAAACATGCATTTCTGAATAGTGAACATGCGCATGACTGATGTTTCAACCACCAAACAAGTTACCTATGCACTCTGAAATATTTACTTTGAGTTTGTAGCTTCTTCCTATCACCAGTACCAAGAATCACACTTTGATCCCACAAAAACCCTCTTGGAGCGAATTCTTCCCTAGACATATGTAATTTGCATAGATTCCATCTACATGATATTCCGTGTTCCGTACATGCTACATACATGACGGCTTTGACAAACATGCATTCCTGAGTTGAGAGCATGTGGATTACTAATCTTTCATCCTCTATAAAAGGAATATTTTCATCTAGACACGTGTACACATTTTCACAAGCTTTCCCTAACACCAGGTTCGAATTCGTTCATTTTTCACAGAAAAATAGTTCTGGAGCGTTTTCCACCTAACAGATATGTAATTTACATGTATTCCAACAACATGGCATTCCGGGTTCCGTACATGCTACATGTATGACGGATTTGGCAATCATGCGTTTCTGACATGTGAGCATGTGGATTACTGACCTTTCACCCTCCGAAAAAGGCGTATATAAACTTAGAAATATTTACTCTGACTTTATAGGTTTTTCCTATCACCAGGTTCTAAAATCGGACATTTGGCACCAGAAAACACTCTTTGAGCGAATTCTCACAAATACACATGTAATTTACATTGTTTACATAACCATGGCGTTCCGTATTACGAGCATGTTTCATGCATCTCGGATTCCTCAAACATGCATTTCTGAATAGTGAACATGCGCATGACTGATGTTTCAACCACCAAACAAGTTACCTATGCACTCTGAAATATTTACTTTGAGTTTGTAGCTTCTTCCTATCACCAGTACCAAGAATCACACTTTGATCCCACAAAAACCCTCTTGGAGCGAATTCTTCCCTAGACATATGTAATTTGCATAGATTCCATCTACATGATATTCCGTGTTCCGTACATGCTACATACATGACGGCTTTGACAAACATGCATTCCTGAGTTGAGAGCATGTGGATTACTAATCTTTCATCCTCTATAAAAGGAATATTTTCATCTAGACACGTGTACACATTTTCACAAGCTTTCCCTAACACCAGGTTCGAATTCGTTCATTTTTCACAGAAAAATAGTTCTGGAGCGTTTTCCACCTAACAGATATGTAATTTACATGTATTCCAACAACATGGCATTCCGGGTTCCGTACATGCTACATGTATGACGGATTTGGCAATCATGCGTTTCTGACATGTGAGCATGTGGATTACTGACCTTTCACCCTCCGAAAAAGGCGTATATAAACTTAGAAATATTTACTCTGACTTTATAGGTTTTTCCTATCACCAGGTTCTAAAATCGGACATTTGGCACCAGAAAACACTCTTTGAGCGAATTCTCACAAATACACATGTAATTTACATTGTTTACATAACCATGGCGTTCCGTATTACGAGCATGTTTCATGCATCTCGGATTCCTCAAACATGCATTTCTGAATAGTGAACATGCGCATGACTGATGTTTCAACCACCAAACAAGTTACCTATGCACTCTGAAATATTTACTTTGAGTTTGTAGCTTCTTCCTATCACCAGTACCAAGAATCACACTTTGATCCCACAAAAACCCTCTTGGAGCGAATTCTTCCCTAGACATATGTAATTTGCATAGATTCCATCTACATGATATTCCGTGTTCCGTACATGCTACATACATGACGGCTTTGACAAACATGCATTCCTGAGTTGAGAGCATGTGGATTACTAATCTTTCATCCTCTATAAAAGGAATATTTTCATCTAGACATGTGTACACATTTTCACAAGCTTTCCCTAACACCAGGTTCGAATTCGTTCATTTTTCACAGAAAAATAGTTCTGGAGCGTTTTCCACCTAACAGATATGTAATTTACATGTATTCCAACAACATGGCATTCCGGGTTCCGTACATGCTACATGTATGACGGATTTGGCAATCATGCGTTTCTGACATGTGAGCATGTGGATTACTGACCTTTCACCCTCCGAAAAAGGCGTATATAAACTTAGAAATATTTACTCTGACTTTATAGGTTTTTCCTATCACCAGGTTCTAAAATCGGACATTTGGCACCAGAAAACACTCTTTGAGCGAATTCTCACAAATACACATGTAATTTACATTGTTTACATAACCATGGCGTTCCGTATTACGAGCATGTTTCATGCATCTCGGATTCCTCAAACATGCATTTCTGAATAGTGAACATGCGCATGACTGATGTTTCAACCACCAAACAAGTTACCTATGCACTCTGAAATATTTACTTTGAGTTTGTAGCTTCTTCCTATCACCAGTACCAAGAATCACACTTTGATCCCACAAAAACCCTCTTGGAGCGAATTCTTCCCTAGACATATGTAATTTGCATAGATTCCATCTACATGATATTCCGTGTTCCGTACATGCTACATACATGACGGCTTTGACAAACATGCATTCCTGAGTTGAGAGCATGTGGATTACTAATCTTTCATCCTCTATAAAAGGAATATTTTCATCTAGACACGTGTACACATTTTCACAAGCTTTCCCTAACACCAGGTTCGAATTCGTTCATTTTTCACAGAAAAATAGTTCTGGAGCGTTTTCCACCTAACAGATATGTAATTTACATGTATTCCAACAACATGGCATTCCGGGTTCCGTACATGCTACATGTATGACGGATTTGGCAATCATGCGTTTCTGACATGTGAGCATGTGGATTACTGACCTTTCACCCTCCGAAAAAGGCGTATATAAACTTAGAAATATTTACTCTGACTTTATAGGTTTTTCCTATCACCAGGTTCTAAAATCGGACATTTGGCACCAGAAAACACTCTTTGAGCGAATTCTCACAAATACACATGTAATTTACATTGTTTACATAACCATGGCGTTCCGTATTACGAGCATGTTTCATGCATCTCGGATTCCTCAAACATGCATTTCTGAATAGTGAACATGCGCATGACTGATGTTTCAACCACCAAACAAGTTACCTATGCACTCTGAAATATTTACTTTGAGTTTGTAGCTTCTTCCTATCACCAGTACCAAGAATCACACTTTGATCCCACAAAAACCCTCTTGGAGCGAATTCTTCCCTAGACATATGTAATTTGCATAGATTCCATCTACATGATATTCCGTGTTCCGTACATGCTACATACATGACGGCTTTGACAAACATGCATTCCTGAGTTGAGAGCATGTGGATTACTAATCTTTCATCCTCTATAAAAGGAATATTTTCATCTAGACACGTGTACACATTTTCACAAGCTTTCCCTAACACCAGGTTCGAATTCGTGCATTTTTCACAGAAAAATTGTTCTGGAGCTTTTTCCACCTAACAGATATGTAATTTACATGTATTCCAACAACATGGCATTCCGGGTTCCGTACATGCTACATGTATGACGGATTTGGCAATCATGCGTTTCTGACATGTGAGCATGTGGATTACTGACTTTTCACCCTCCGAAAAAGGCGTATATAAACTTAGAAATATTTACTCTGACTTTATAGGTTTTTCCTATCACCAGGTTCTAAAATCGGACATTTGGCACCAGAAAACACTCTTTGAGCGAATTCTCACAAATACACATGTAATTTACATTGTTTACATAACCATGGCGTTCCGTATTACGAGCATGTTTCATGCATCTCGGATTCCTCAAACATGCATTTCTGAATAGTGAACATGCGCATGACTGATGTTTCAACCACCAAACAAGTTACCTATGCACTCTGAAATATTTACTTTGAGTTTGTAGCTTCTTCCTATCACCAGTACCAAGAATCACACTTTGATCCCACAAAAACCCTCTTGGAGCGAATTCTTCCCTTGACATATGTAATTTGCATAGATTCCATCTACATGATATTCCGTGTTCCGTACATGCTACATACATGACGGCTTTGACAAACATGCATTCCTGAGTTGAGAGCATGTGGATTACTAATCTTTCATCCTCTATAAAAGGAATATTTTCATCTAGACACGTGTACACATTTTCACAAGCTTTCCCTAACACCAGGTTCGAATTCGTTCATTTTTCACAGAAAAATAGTTCTGGAGCGTTTTCCACCTAACAGATATGTAATTTACATGTATTCCAACAACATGGCATTCCGGGTTCCGTACATGCTACATGTATGACGGATTTGGCAATCATGCGTTTCTGACATGTGAGCATGTGGATTACTGACCTTTCACCCTCCGAAAAAGGCGTATATAAACTTAGAAATATTTACTCTGACTTTATACGTTTTTCCTATCACCAGGTTCTAAAATCGGACATTTGGCACCAGAAAACACTCTTTGAGCGAATTCTCACAAATACACATGTAATTTACATTGTTTACATAACCATGGCATTCCGTATTACGAGCATGTTTCATGCATCTCGGATTCCTCAAACATGCATTTCTGAATAGTGAACATGCGCATGACTGATGTTTCAACCACCAAACAAGTTACCTATGCACTATGAAATATTTATTTTGACTTCGTAGCTTCTTCCTATCACCAGTTTCAAGAATCACACTTTGATCCCAGAAAAACCCTCTTAGAGCAAATTCTTCCCTAGACATATGTAATTTGAATAGAATCCATCTACATGATATTCCGTGTTCCTTACATGCTACATACATGACGGCTTTGACAAACATGCATTCCTGAGTTGAGAGCATGTGGATTACTAATCTTTCATCCTCTATAAAAGGAATATTTTCATCTAGACACGTGTACACATTTTCACAAGCTTTCCCTAACACCAGGTTCGAATTCGTTCATTTTTCACAGAAAAATTGTTCTGGAGCTTTTTCCACCTAACAGATATGTAATTTACATGTATTCCAACAACATGGCATTCCGGGTTCCGTACATGCTACATGTATGACGGATTTGGCAATCATGCGTTTCTGACATGTGAGCATGTGGATTACTGACCTTTCACCCTCCGAAAAAGGCGTATATAAACTTAGAAATATTTACTCTGACTTTATAGGTTTTTCCTATCACCAGGTTCTAAAATCGGACATTTGGCACCAGAAAACACTCTTTGAGCGAATTCTCACAAATACACATGTAATTTACAATGTTTACATAACCATGGCGTTCCGTATTACGAGCATGTTTCATGCATCTCGGATTCCTCAAACATGCATTTCTGAATAGTGAACATGCGCATGACTGATGTTTCAACCACCAAACAAGTTACCTATGCACTCTGAAATATTTACTTTGAGTTTGTAGCTTCTTCCTATCACCAGTACCAAGAATCACACTTTGATCCCACAAAAACCCTCTTGGAGCGAATTCTTCCCTAGACATATGTAATTTGCATAGATTCCATCTACATGATATTCCGTGTTCCGTACATGCTACATACATGACGGCTTTGACAAACATGCATTCCTGAGTTGAGAGCATGTGGATTACTAATCTTTCATCCTCTATAAAAGGAATATTTTCATCTAGACACGTGTACACATTTTCACAAGCTTTCCCTAACACCAGGTTCGAATTCGTTCATTTTTCACAGAAAAATAGTTCTGGAGCGTTTTCCACCTAACAGATATGTAATTTACATGTATTCCAACAACATGGCATTCCGGGTTCCGTACATGCTACATGTATGACGGATTTGGCAATCATGCGTTTCTGACATGTGAGCATGTGGATTACTGACCTTTCACCCTCCGAAAAAGGCGTATATAAACTTAGAAATATTTACTCTGACTTTATAGGTTTTTCCTATCACCAGGTTCTAAAATCGGACATTTGGCACCAGAAAACACTCTTTGAGCGAATTCTCACAAATACACATGTAATTTACATTGTTTACATAACCATGGCGTTCCGTATTACGAGCATGTTTCATGCATCTCGGATTCCTCAAACATGCATTTCTGAATAGTGAACATGCGCATGACTGATGTTTCAACCACCAAACAAGTTACCTATGCACTCTGAAATATTTACTTTGAGTTTGAAGCTTCTTCCTATCACCAGTACCAAGAATCACACTTTGATCCCACAAAAACCCTCTTGGAGCGAATTCTTCCCTAGACATATGTAATTTGCATAGATTCCATCTACATGATATTCCGTGTTCCGTACATGCTACATACATGACGGCTTTGACAAACATGCATTCCTGAGTTGAGAGCATGTGGATTACTAATCTTTCATCCTCTATAAAAGGAATATTTTCATCTAGACACGTGTACACATTTTCACAAGCTTTCCCTAACACCAGGTTCGAATTCGTTCATTTTTCACAGAAAAATAGTTCTGGAGCGTTTTCCACCTAACAGATATGTAATTTACATGTATTCCAACAACATGGCATTCCGGGTTCCGTACATGCTACATGTATGACGGATTTGGAAATCATGCGTTTCTGACTTGTGAGCATGTGGATTACAGACCTTTCACCCTCCGAACAAGGCATATATAGACTTAGAAATATTTACTCTGACTTTATAGGTTTTTCCTATCACCAGGTTCTAAAATCGGACATTTGGCACCAGAAAACACTCTTTGAGTGAATTCTCACAAATACACATGTAATTTACATTGTTTACATAACCATGGCATTCCGTATTACGAGCATGTTTCATGTATCTCGGATTCCTCAAACATGCATTTCTGAGTTGTGAACATGCGCATGACTGATGTTTCAACCAACAAACAAGTTACCTATGCACTATGAAATATTTATTTTGACTTCGTAGCTTCTTCCTATCACCAGTTTCAAGAATCACACTTTGATCCCAGAAAAACCCTCTTAGAGCGAATTCTTCCCTAGACATATGTAATTTGAATAGAATCCATCTACATGATATTCCGTGTTCCTTACATGCTACATACATGACGGCTTTGACAAACATGCATTCCTGAGTTGAGAGCATGTGGATTACTAATCTTTCATCCTCTATAAAAGGAATATTTTCATCTAGACACGTGTACACATTTTCACAAGCTTTCCCTAACACCAGGTTCGAATTCGTTCATTTTTCACAGAAAAATTGTTCTGGAGCTTTTTCCACCTAACAGATATGTAATTTACATGTATTCCAACAACATGGCATTCCGGGTTCCGTACATGCTACATGTATGACGGATTTGGCAATCATGCGTTTCTGACATGTGAGCATGTGGATTACTGACCTTTCACCCTCCGAAAAAGGCGTATATAAACTTAGAAATATTTACTCTGACTTTATAGGTTTTTCCTATCACCAGGTTCTAAAATCGGACATTTGGCACCAGAAAACACTCTTTGAGCGAATTCTCACAAATACACATGTAATTTACATTGTTTACATAACCATGGCGTTCCGTATTACGAGCATGTTTCATGCATCTCGGATTCCTCAAACATGCATTTCTGAATAGTGAACATGCGCATGACTGATGTTTCAACCACCAAACAAGTTACCTATGCACTCTGAAATATTTACTTTGAGTTTGTAGCTTCTTCCTATCACCAGTACCAAGAATCACACTTTGATCCCACAAAAACCCTCTTGGAGCGAATTCTTCCCTTGACATATGTAATTTGCATAGATTCCATCTACATGATATTCCGTGTTCCGTACATGCTACATACATGACGGCTTTGACAAACATGCATTCCTGAGTTGAGAGCATGTGGATTACTAATCTTTCATCCTCTATAAAAGGAATATTTTCATCTAGACACGTGTACACATTTTC
The DNA here is from genome assembly GCF_048564905.1 of Vicugna pacos. NCBI lineage: Eukaryota > Metazoa > Chordata > Mammalia > Artiodactyla > Camelidae > Vicugna > Vicugna pacos. Next base: position 14,988,633 of record NW_027328741.1, on the reverse strand, counting down.
ACAAGCTTTCCCTAACACCAGGTTCGAATTCGTTCATTTTTCACAGAAAAATAGTTCTGGAGCGTTTTCCACCTAACAGATATGTAATTTACATGTATTCCAACAACATGGCATTCCGGGTTCCGTACATGCTACATGTATGACGGATTTGGCAATCATGCGTTTCTGACATGTGAGCATGTGGATTACTGACCTTTCACCCTCCGAAAAAGGCGTATATAAACTTAGAAATATTTACTCTGACTTTATAGGTTTTTCCTATCACCAGGTTCTAAAATCGGACATTTGGCACCAGAAAACACTCTTTGAGCGAATTCTCACAAATACACATGTAATTTACATTGTTTACATAACCATGGCATTCCGTATTACGAGCATGTTTCATGCATCTCGGATTCCTCAAACATGCATTTCTGAATAGTGAACATGCGCATGACTGATGTTTCAACCACCAAACAAGTTACTTATGCACTATGAAATATTTATTTTGACTTCGTAGCTTCTTCCTATCACCAGTTTCAAGAATCACACTTTGATCCCAGAAAAACCCTCTTAGAGCAAATTCTTCCCTAGACATATGTAATTTGAATAGAATCCATCTACATGATATTCCGTGTTCCTTACATGCTACATACATGACGGCTTTGACAAACATGCATTCCTGAGTTGAGAGCATGTGGATTACTAATCTTTCATCCTCTATAAAAGGAATATTTTCATCTAGACACGTGTACACATTTTCACAAGCTTTCCCTAACACCAGGTTCGAATTCGTTCATTTTTCACAGAAAAATTGTTCTGGAGCTTTTTCCACCTAACAGATATGTAATTTACATGTATTCCAACAACATGGCATTCCGGGTTCCGTACATGCTACATGTATGACGGATTTGGCAATCATGCGTTTCTGACATGTGAGCATGTGGATTACTGACCTTTCACCCTCCGAAAAAGGCGTATATAAACTTAGAAATATTTACTCTGACTTTATAGGTTTTTCCTATCACCAGGTTCTAAAATCGGACATTTGGCACCAGAAAACACTCTTTGAGCGAATTCTCACAAATACACATGTAATTTACATTGTTTACATAACCATGGCGTTCCGTATTACGAGCATGTTTCATGCATCTCGGATTCCTCAAACATGCATTTCTGAATAGTGAACATGCGCATGACTGATGTTTCAACCACCAAACAAGTTACCTATGCACTCTGAAATATTTACTTTGAGTTTGTAGCTTCTTCCTATCACCAGTACCAAGAATCACACTTTGATCCCACAAAAACCCTCTTGGAGCGAATTCTTCCCTAGACATATGTAATTTGCATAGATTCCATCTACATGATATTCCGTGTTCCGTACATGCTACATACATGACGGCTTTGACAAACATGCATTCCTGAGTTGAGAGCATGTGGATTACTAATCTTTCATCCTCTATAAAAGGAATATTTTCATCTAGACACGTGTACACATTTTCACAAGCTTTCCCTAACACCAGGTTCGAATTCGTTCATTTTTCACAGAAAAATAGTTCTGGAGCGTTTTCCACCTAACAGATATGTAATTTACATGTATTCCAACAACATGGCATTCCGGGTTCCGTACATGCTACATGTATGACGGATTTGGCAATCATGCGTTTCTGACATGTGAGCATGTGGATTACTGACCTTTCACCCTCCGAAAAAGGCGTATATAAACTTAGAAATATTTACTCTGACTTTATAGGTTTTTCCTATCACCAGGTTCTAAAATCGGACATTTGGCACCAGAAAACACTCTTTGAGCGAATTCTCACAAATACACATGTAATTTACATTGTTTACATAACCATGGCGTTCCGTATTACGAGCATGTTTCATGCATCTCGGATTCCTCAAACATGCATTTCTGAATAGTGAACATGCGCATGACTGATGTTTCAACCACCAAACAAGTTACCTATGCACTCTGAAATATTTACTTTGAGTTTGTAGCTTCTTCCTATCACCAGTACCAAGAATCACACTTTGATCCCACAAAAACCCTCTTGGAGCGAATTCTTCCCTAGACATATGTAATTTGCATAGATTCCATCTACATGATATTCCGTGTTCCGTACATGCTACATACATGACGGCTTTGACAAACATGCATTCCTGAGTTGAGAGCATGTGGATTACTAATCTTTCATCCTCTATAAAAGGAATATTTTCATCTAGACACGTGTACACATTTTCACAAGCTTTCCCTAACACCAGGTTCGAATTCGTTCATTTTTCACAGAAAAATAGTTCTGGAGCGTTTTCCACCTAACAGATATGTAATTTACATGTATTCCAACAACATGGCATTCCGGGTTCCGTACATGCTACATGTATGACGGATTTGGAAATCATGCGTTTCTGACTTGTGAGCATGTGGATTACAGACCTTTCACCCTCCGAACAAGGCATATATAGACTTAGAAATATTTACTCTGACTTTATAGGTTTTTCCTATCACCAGGTTCTAAAATCGGACATTTGGCACCAGAAAACACTCTTTGAGTGAATTCTCACAAATACACATGTAATTTACATTGTTTACATAACCATGGCATTCCGAATTACGAGCATGTTTCATGCATCTCGGATTCCTCAAACATGCATTTCTGAGTTGTGAACATGCGCATGACTGATGTTTCAACCACCAAACAAGTTACCTATGCACTATGAAATATTTATTTTGACTTCGTAGCTTCTTCCTATCACCAGTTTCAAGAATCACACTTTGATCCCAGAAAAACCCTCTTAGAGCGAATTCTTCCCTAGACATATGTAATTTGAATAGAATCCATCTACATGATATTCCGTGTTCCTTACATGCTACATACATGACGGCTTTGACAAACATGCATTCCTGAGTTGAGAGCATGTGGATTACTAATCTTTCATCCTCTATAAAAGGAATATTTTCATCTAGACACGTGTACACATTTTCACAAGCTTTCCCTAACACCAGGTTCGAATTCGTTCATTTTTCACAGAAAAATTGTTCTGGAGCTTTTTCCACCTAACAGATATGTAATTTACATGTATTCCAACAACATGGCATTCCGGGTTCCGTACATGCTACATGTATGACGGATTTGGCAATCATGCGTTTCTGACATGTGAGCATGTGGATTACTGACCTTTCACCCTCCGAAAAAGGCGTATATAAACTTAGAAATATTTACTCTGACTTTATAGGTTTTTCCTATCACCAGGTTCTAAAATCGGACATTTGGCACCAGAAAACACTCTTTGAGCGAATTCTCACAAATACACATGTAATTTACATTGTTTACATAACCATGGCGTTCCGTATTACGAGCATGTTTCATGCATCTCGGATTCCTCAAACATGCATTTCTGAATAGTGAACATGCGCATGACTGATGTTTCAACCACCAAACAAGTTACCTATGCACTCTGAAATATTTACTTTGAGTTTGTAGCTTCTTCCTATCACCAGTACCAAGAATCACACTTTGATCCCACAAAAACCCTCTTGGAGCGAATTCTTCCCTAGACATATGTAATTTGCATAGATTCCATCTACATGATATTCCGTGTTCCGTACATGCTACATACATGACGGCTTTGACAAACATGCATTCCTGAGTTGAGAGCATGTGGATTACTAATCTTTCATCCTCTATAAAAGGAATATTTTCATCTAGACACGTGTACACATTTTCACAAGCTTTCCCTAACACCAGGTTCGAATTCGTTCATTTTTCACAGAAAAATAGTTCTGGAGCGTTTTCCACCTAACAGATATGTAATTTACATGTATTCCAACAACATGGCATTCCGGGTTCCGTACATGCTACATGTATGACGGATTTGGAAATCATGCGTTTCTGACTTGTGAGCATGTGGATTACAGACCTTTCACCCTCCGAACAAGGCATATATAGACTTAGAAATATTTACTCTGACTTTATAGGTTTTTCCTATCACCAGGTTCTAAAATCGGACATTTGGCACCAGAAAACACTCTTTGAGTGAATTCTCACAAATACACATGTAATTTACATTGTTTACATAACCATGGCATTCCGTATTACGAGCATGTTTCATGCATCTCGGATTCCTCAAACATGCATTTCTGAGTTGTGAACATGCGCATGACTGATGTTTCAACCACCAAACAGGTTACCTATGCACTATGAAATATTTATTTTGACTTCGTAGCTTCTTCCTATCACCAGTTTCAAGAATCACACTTTGATCCCAGAAAAACCCTCTTAGAGCGAATTCTTCCCTAGACATATGTAATTTGAATAGAATCCATCTACATGATATTCCGTGTTCCTTACATGCTACATACATGACGGCTTTGACAAACATGCATTCCTGAGTTGAGAGCATGTGGATTACTAATCTTTCATCCTCTATAAAAGGAATATTTTCATCTAGACACGTGTACACATTTTCACAAGCTTTCCCTAACACCAGGTTCGAATTCGTTCATTTTTCACAGAAAAATTGTTCTGGAGCTTTTTCCACCTAACAGATATGTAATTTACATGTATTCCAACAACATGGCATTCCGGGTTCCGTACATGCTACATGTATGACGGATTTGGCAATCATGCGTTTCTGACATGTGAGCATGTGGATTACTGACCTTTCACCCTCCGAAAAAGGCGTATATAAACTTAGAAATATTTACTCTGACTTTATAGGTTTTTCCTATCACCAGGTTCTAAAATCGGACATTTGGCACCAGAAAACACTCTTTGAGTGAATTCTCACAAATACACATGTAATTTACATTGTTTACATAACCATGGCGTTCCGTATTACGAGCATGTTTCATGCATCTCGGATTCCTCAAACATGCATTTCTGAATAGTGAACATGCGCATGACTGATGTTTCAACCACCAAACAAGTTACCTATGCACTCTGAAATATTTACTTTGAGTTTGTAGCTTCTTCCTATCACCAGTACCAAGAATCACACTTTGATCCCACAAAAACCCTCTTGGAGCGAATTCTTCCCTAGACATATGTAATTTGCATAGATTCCATCTACATGATATTCCGTGTTCCGTACATGCTACATACATGACGGCTTTGACAAACATGCATTCCTGAGTTGAGAGCATGTGGATTACTAATCTTTCATCCTCTATAAAAGGAATATTTTCATCTAGACACGTGTACACATTTTCACAAGCTTTCCCTAACACCAGGTTCGAATTCGTTCATTTTTCACAGAAAAATAGTTCTGGAGCGTTTTCCACCTAACAGATATGTAATTTACATGTATTCCAACAACATGGCATTCCGGGTTCCGTACATGCTACATGTATGACGGATTTGGAAATCATGCGTTTCTGACTTGTGAGCATGTGGATTACAGACCTTTCACCCTCCGAACAAGGCATATATAGACTTAGAAATATTTACTCTGACTTTATAGGTTTTTCCTATCACCAGGTTCTAAAATCGGACATTTGGCACCAGAAAACACTCTTTGAGTGAATTCTCACAAATACACATGTAATTTACATTGTTTACATAACCATGGCATTCCGTATTACGAGCATGTTTCATGCATCTCGGATTCCTCAAACATGCATTTCTGAGTTGTGAACATGCGCATGACTGATGTTTCAACCACCAAACAAGTTACCTATGCACTATGAAATATTTATTTTGACTTCGTAGCTTCTTCCTATCACCAGTTTCAAGAATCACACTTTGATCCCAGAAAAACCCTCTTAGAGCGAATTCTTCCCTAGACATATGTAATTTGAATAGAATCCATCTACATGATATTCCGTGTTCCTTACATGCTACATACATGACGGCTTTGACAAACATGCATTCCTGAGTTGAGAGCATGTGGATTACTAATCTTTCATCCTCTATAAAAGGAATATTTTCATCTAGACACGTGTACACATTTTCACAAGCTTTCCCTAACACCAGGTTCGAATTCGTTCATTTTTCACAGAAAAATTGTTCTGGAGCTTTTTCCACCTAACAGATATGTAATTTACATGTATTCCAACAACATGGCATTCCGGGTTCCGTACATGCTACATGTATGACGGATTTGGCAATCATGCGTTTCTGACATGTGAGCATGTGGATTACTGACCTTTCACCCTCCGAAAAAGGCGTATATAAACTTAGAAATATTTACTCTGACTTTATAGGTTTTTCCTATCACCAGGTTCTAAAATCGGACATTTGGCACCAGAAAACACTCTTTGAGCGAATTCTCACAAATACACATGTAATTTACATTGTTTACATAACCATGGCGTTCCGTATTACGAGCATGTTTCATGCATCTCGGATTCCTCAAACATGCATTTCTGAATAGTGAACATGCGCATGACTGATGTTTCAACCACCAAACAAGTTACCTATGCACTCTGAAATATTTACTTTGAGTTTGTAGCTTCTTCCTATCACCAGTACCAAGAATCACACTTTGATCCCACAAAAACCCTCTTGGAGCGAATTCTTCCCTAGACATATGTAATTTGCATAGATTCCATCTACATGATATTCCGTGTTCCGTACATGCTACATACATGACGGCTTTGACAAACATGCATTCCTGAGTTGAGAGCATGTGGATTACTAATCTTTCATCCTCTATAAAAGGAATATTTTCATCTAGACACGTGTACACATTTTCACAAGCTTTCCCTAACACCAGGTTCGAATTCGTTCATTTTTCACAGAAAAATAGTTCTGGAGCGTTTTCCACCTAACAGATATGTAATTTACATGTATTCCAACAACATGGCATTCCGGGTTCCGTACATGCTACATGTATGACGGATTTGGAAATCATGCGTTTCTGACTTGTGAGCATGTGGATTACAGACCTTTCACCCTCCGAACAAGGCATATATAGACTTAGAAATATTTACTCTGACTTTATAGGTTTTTCCTATCACCAGGTTCTAAAATCGGACATTTGGCACCAGAAAACACTCTTTGAGTGAATTCTCACAAATACACATGTAATTTACATTGTTTACATAACCATGGCATTCCGAATTACGAGCATGTTTCATGCATCTCGGATTCCTCAAACATGCATTTCTGAGTTGTGAACATGCGCATGACTGATGTTTCAACCACCAAACAAGTTACCTATGCACTATGAAATATTTATTTTGACTTCGTAGCTTCTTCCTATCACCAGTTTCAAGAATCACACTTTGATCCCAGAAAAACCCTCTTAGAGCGAATTCTTCCCTAGACATATGTAATTTGAATAGAATCCATCTACATGATATTCCGTGTTCCTTACATGCTACATACATGACGGCTTTGACAAACATGCATTCCTGAGTTGAGAGCATGTGGATTACTAATCTTTCATCCTCTATAAAAGGAATATTTTCATCTAGACACGTGTACACATTTTCACAAGCTTTCCCTAACACCAGGTTCGAATTCGTTCATTTTTCACAGAAAAATTGTTCTGGAGCTTTTTCCACCTAACAGATATGTAATTTACATGTATTCCAACAACATGGCATTCCGGGTTCCGTACATGCTACATGTATGACGGATTTGGCAATCATGCGTTTCTGACATGTGAGCATGTGGATTACTGACCTTTCACCCTCCGAAAAAGGCGTATATAAACTTAGAAATATTTACTCTGACTTTATAGGTTTTTCCTATCACCAGGTTCTAAAATCGGACATTTGGCACCAGAAAACACTCTTTGAGCGAATTCTCACAAATACACATGTAATTTACATTGTTTACATAACCATGGCGTTCCGTATTACGAGCATGTTTCATGCATCTCGGATTCCTCAAACATGCATTTCTGAATAGTGAACATGCGCATGACTGATGTTTCAACCACCAAACAAGTTACCTATGCACTCTGAAATATTTACTTTGAGTTTGTAGCTTCTTCCTATCACCAGTACCAAGAATCACACTTTGATCCCACAAAAACCCTCTTGGAGCGAATTCTTCCCTAGACATATGTAATTTGCATAGATTCCATCTACATGATATTCCGTGTTCCGTACATGCTACATACATGACGGCTTTGACAAACATGCATTCCTGAGTTGAGAGCATGTGGATTACTAATCTTTCATCCTCTATAAAAGGAATATTTTCATCTAGACACGTGTACACATTTTCACAAGCTTTCCCTAACACCAGGTTCGAATTCGTTCATTTTTCACAGAAAAATAGTTCTGGAGCGTTTTCCACCTAACAGATATGTAATTTACATGTATTCCAACAACATGGCATTCCGGGTTCCGTACATGCTACATGTATGACGGATTTGGAAATCATGCGTTTCTGACTTGTGAGCATGTGGATTACAGACCTTTCACCCTCCGAACAAGGCATATATAGACTTAGAAATATTTACTCTGACTTTATAGGTTTTTCCTATCACCAGGTTCTAAAATCGGACATTTGGCACCAGAAAACACTCTTTGAGTGAATTCTCACAAATACACATGTAATTTACATTGTTTACATAACCATGGCATTCCGTATTACGAGCATGTTTCATGCATCTCGGATTCCTCAAACATGCATTTCTGAGTTGTGAACATGCGCATGACTGATGTTTCAACCACCAAACAGGTTACCTATGCACTATGAAATATTTATTTTGACTTCGTAGCTTCTTCCTATCACCAGTTTCAAGAATCACACTTTGATCCCAGAAAAACCCTCTTAGAGCGAATTCTTCCCTAGACATATGTAATTTGAATAGAATCCATCTACATGATATTCCGTGTTCCTTACATGCTACATACATGACGGCTTTGACAAACATGCATTCCTGAGTTGAGAGCATGTGGATTACTAATCTTTCATCCTCTATAAAAGGAATATTTTCATCTAGACACGTGTACACATTTTCACAAGCTTTCCCTAACACCAGGTTCGAATTCGTTCATTTTTCACAGAAAAATTGTTCTGGAGCTTTTTCCACCTAACAGATATGTAATTTACATGTATTCCAACAACATGGCATTCCGGGTTCCGTACATGCTACATGTATGACGGATTTGGCAATCATGCGTTTCTGACATGTGAGCATGTGGATTACTGACCTTTCACCCTCCGAAAAAGGCGTATATAAACTTAGAAATATTTACTCTGACTTTATAGGTTTTTCCTATCACCAGGTTCTAAAATCGGACATTTGGCACCAGAAAACACTCTTTGAGTGAATTCTCACAAATACACATGTAATTTACATTGTTTACATAACCATGGCGTTCCGTATTACGAGCATGTTTCATGCATCTCGGATTCCTCAAACATGCATTTCTGAATAGTGAACATGCGCATGACTGATGTTTCAACCACCAAACAAGTTACCTATGCACTCTGAAATATTTACTTTGAGTTTGTAGCTTCTTCCTATCACCAGTACCAAGAATCACACTTTGATCCCACAAAAACCCTCTTGGAGCGAATTCTTCCCTAGACATATGTAATTTGCATAGATTCCATCTACATGATATTCCGTGTTCCGTACATGCTACATACATGACGGCTTTGACAAACATGCATTCCTGAGTTGAGAGCATGTGGATTACTAATCTTTCATCCTCTATAAAAGGAATATTTTCATCTAGACACGTGTACACATTTTCACAAGCTTTCCCTAACACCAGGTTCGAATTCGTTCATTTTTCACAGAAAAATAGTTCTGGAGCGTTTTCCACCTAACAGATATGTAATTTACATGTATTCCAACAACATGGCATTCCGGGTTCCGTACATGCTACATGTATGACGGATTTGGAAATCATGCGTTTCTGACTTGTGAGCATGTGGATTACAGACCTTTCACCCTCCGAACAAGGCATATATAGACTTAGAAATATTTACTCTGACTTTATAGGTTTTTCCTATCACCAGGTTCTAAAATCGGACATTTGGCACCAGAAAACACTCTTTGAGTGAATTCTCACAAATACACATGTAATTTACATTGTTTACATAACCATGGCATTCCGTATTACGAGCATGTTTCATGCATCTCGGATTCCTCAAACATGCATTTCTGAGTTGTGAACATGCGCATGACTGATGTTTCAACCACCAAACAAGTTACCTATGCACTATGAAATATTTATTTTGACTTCGTAGCTTCTTCCTATCACCAGTTTCAAGAATCACACTTTGATCCCAGAAAAACCCTCTTAGAGCGAATTCTTCCCTAGACATATGTAATTTGAATAGAATCCATCTACATGATATTCCGTGTTCCTTACATGCTACATACATGACGGCTTTGACAAACATGCATTCCTGAGTTGAGAGCATGTGGATTACTAATCTTTCATCCTCTATAAAAGGAATATTTTCATCTAGACACGTGTACACATTTTCACAAGCTTTCCCTAACACCAGGTTCGAATTCGTTCATTTTTCACAGAAAAATTGTTCTGGAGCTTTTTCCACCTAACAGATATGTAATTTACATGTATTCCAACAACATGGCATTCCGGGTTCCGTACATGCTACATGTATGACGGATTTGGCAATCATGCGTTTCTGACATGTGAGCATGTGGATTACTGACCTTTCACCCTCCGAAAAAGGCGTATATAAACTTAGAAATATTTACTCTGACTTTATAGGTTTTTCCTATCACCAGGTTCTAAAATCGGACATTTGGCACCAGAAAACACTCTTTGAGCGAATTCTCACAAATACACATGTAATTTACATTGTTTACATAACCATGGCGTTCCGTATTACGAGCATGTTTCATGCATCTCGGATTCCTCAAACATGCATTTCTGAATAGTGAACATGCGCATGACTGATGTTTCAACCACCAAACAAGTTACCTATGCACTCTGAAATATTTACTTTGAGTTTGTAGCTTCTTCCTATCACCAGTACCAAGAATCACACTTTGATCCCACAAAAACCCTCTTGGAGCGAATTCTTCCCTAGACATATGTAATTTGCATAGATTCCATCTACATGATATTCCGTGTTCCGTACATGCTACATACATGACGGCTTTGACAAACATGCATTCCTGAGTTGAGAGCATGTGGATTACTAATCTTTCATCCTCTATAAAAGGAATATTTTCATCTAGACACGTGTACACATTTTCACAAGCTTTCCCTAACACCAGGTTCGAATTCGTTCATTTTTCACAGAAAAATAGTTCTGGAGCGTTTTCCACCTAACAGATATGTAATTTACATGTATTCCAACAACATGGCATTCCGGGTTCCGTACATGCTACATGTATGACGGATTTGGCAATCATGCGTTTCTGACATGTGAGCATGTGGATTACTGACCTTTCACCCTCCGAAAAAGGCGTATATAAACTTAGAAATATTTACTCTGACTTTATAGGTTTTTCCTATCACCAGGTTCTAAAATCGGACATTTGGCACCAGAAAACACTCTTTGAGCGAATTCTCACAAATACACATGTAATTTACATTGTTTACATAACCATGGCGTTCCGTATTACGAGCATGTTTCATGCATCTCGGATTCCTCAAACATGCATTTCTGAATAGTGAACATGCGCATGACTGATGTTTCAACCACCAAACAAGTTACCTATGCACTCTGAAATATTTACTTTGAGTTTGTAGCTTCTTCCTATCACCAGTACCAAGAATCACACTTTGATCCCACAAAAACCCTCTTGGAGCGAATTCTTCCCTAGACATATGTAATTTGCATAGATTCCATCTACATGATATTCCGTGTTCCGTACATGCTACATACATGACGGCTTTGACAAACATGCATTCCTGAGTTGAGAGCATGTGGATTACTAATCTTTCATCCTCTATAAAAGGAATATTTTCATCTAGACACGTGTACACATTTTCACAAGCTTTCCCTAACACCAGGTTCGAATTCGTTCATTTTTCACAGAAAAATAGTTCTGGAGCGTTTTCCACCTAACAGATATGTAATTTACATGTATTCCAACAACATGGCATTCCGGGTTCCGTACATGCTACATGTATGACGGATTTGGAAATCATGCGTTTCTGACTTGTGAGCATGTGGATTACAGACCTTTCACCCTCTGAACAAGGCATATATAGACTTAGAAATATTTACTCTGACTTTATAGGTTTTTCCTATCACCAGGTTCTAAAATCGGACATTTGGCACCAGAAAACACTCTTTGAGTGAATTCTCACAAATACACATGTAATTTACATTGTTTACATAACCATGGCATTCCGTATTACGAGCATGTTTCATGCATCTCGGATTCCTCAAACATGCATTTCTGAATAGTGAACATGCGCATGACTGATGTTTCAACCACCAAACAAGTTACCTATGCACTCTGAAATATTTACTTTGACTTTGTAGCTACTTCCTATCACCAGTTTCAAGAATCACACTTTGATCCCACAAAAACCCTCTTGGAGCGAATTCTTCCCTAGACATGTAATTAGCATAGATTCCATCTACATGATATTTCGTGTTCCGTACATGCTACATACATGACGGCTTTGACAAACATGCATTCCTGAGTTGAGAGCATGTGGATTACTAATCTTTCATCCTCTATAAAAGTACTATTTTCATCTAGACACGTGTACACATTTTCACAAGCTTTCCCTAACACCAGGTTCGAATTCGTTCATTTTTCACAGAAAAATAGTTCTGGAGCGTTTTCCACCTAACAGATGTGTAATTTACATGTATTCCAACAACATGGCATTCCGGGTTCCGTACATGATACATGCATGATGGATTCGGCAGTCATGCAGTTCTGACTTGTGAGCATGTGGATTACTGACCTTTCATCCACCAAATAATGCGTATATACACTTAGAATTATTTACTCTGACTTCATAGATTTTTCTATCACCAGGTTCTAAAATCGGACATCTGGCACCAGAAAACACTCTTTGAGCCAATTCTCACCAATACACATGTAATTTACATTGTTTACATAACCATGGCATTCCGTATTACGAGCATGTTTCATGCATCACGGATTCCTCAAACATGCATTTCTGAGTTTTGAACATTCGCATGACTGATGTTTCAACCACCAAACAAGTTACCTATGCACTATGAAATATTTATTTTGACTTCGTAGCTTCTTCCTATCACCAGTTTCAAGAATCACACTTTGATCCCAGAAAAACCATCTTGGAGCGAATTCTTCCCTAGACATATGTAATTTGAATAGAATCCATCTACATGATATTCCGTGTTCCTTACATGCTACATACATGACGGCTTTGACAAACATGCATTCCTGAGTTGAGAGCATGTGGATTACTAATCTTTCATCCTCTATAAAAGGAATATTTTCATCTAGACACGTGTACACATTTTCACAAGCTTTCCCTAACACCAGGTTCGAATTCGTTCATTTTTCACAGAAAAATAGTTCTGGAGCGTTTTCCACCTAACAGATATGTAATTTACATGTATTCCAACAACATGGCATTCCGGGTTCCGTACATGCTACATGTATGACGGATTTGGAAATCATGCGTTTCTGACTTGTGAGCATGTGGATTACAGACCTTTCACCCTCCGAACAAGGCGTATATAGACTTAGAAATATTTACTCTGACTTTATAGGTTTTTCCTATCACCAGGTTTTAAAATCGGACATTTGGCACCAGAAAACACTCTTTGAGCGAATTCTCACAAATACACATGTAATTTACATTGTTTACATAACCATGGCATTCCGTATTACGAGCATGTTTCATGCATCTCGGATTCCTCAAACATGCATTTCTGAATAGTGAACATGCGCATGACTGATGTTTCAACCACCAAAAAAGTTACCTATGCACTCTGAAATATTTACTTTGACTTTGTAGCTTCTTCATATCACCAGTTTCAAGAATCACACTTTGATCCCACAAAAACCCTCTTGGAGCGAATTCTTCCCTAGACATATGTAATTTGCATAGATTCCATCTACATGATATTCCGTGTTCCGTACATGCTACATACATGACGGCTTTGACAAACATGCATTCCTGAGTTGAGAGCATGTGGATTACTAATCTTTCGTCCTCTATAAAAGGAATATTTTCATCTAGACACGTGTACACATTTTCACAAGCTTTCCCTAACACCAGGTTCGAATTCGTTCATTTTTCACAGAAAAATAGTTCTGGAGCGTTTTCCACCTAACAGATGTGAAATTTACATGTATTCCAACAACATGGCATTCCGGGTTCCGTACATGCTACATGCATGACGGATTCGGCAATCATGCAGTTCTGACTTGTGAGCATGTGGATTACTGACCTTTCATCCACCAAACAATGCGTATATACACTTAGAATTATTTACTCTGACTTCATAGATTTTTCTATCACCAGGTTTTAAAATCGGACATCTGGCACCAGAAAACACTCTTTGAGCGATTTCTCACCAATACACATGTAATTTACATTGTTTACATAACCATGGCATTCCGTATTACGAGCATGTTTCATGCATCTCGGATTCCTCAAACATGCATTTCTGAGTTGTGAACATTCGCATGACTGATGTTTCAACCACCAAACAAGTTACCTATGCACTATGAAATATTTATTTTGACTTCGTAGCTTCTTCCTTTCACCAGTTTCAAGAATCACACTTTGATCCCAGAAAAACCCTCTTGGAGCGAATTCTTCCCTAGACATATGTAATTTGAATAGAATCCATCTACATGATATTCCGTTTTCCTTACATGCTACATACATGACGGCTTTGACAAACATGCATTCCTGAGTTGAGAGCATGTGGATTACTAATCTTTCATCCTCTATAAAAGGAATATTTTCATCTAGACACGTGTACACATTTTCACAAGCTTTCCCTAACACCAGGTTCGAATTCGTTCATTTTTCACAGAAAAATAGTTCTGGAGCGTTTTCCACCTAACAGATATGTAATTTACATGTATTCCAACAACATGGCATTCCGGGTTCCGTACATGCTACATGTATGACGGATTTGGAAATCATGCGTTTCTGACTTGTGAGCATGTGGATTACAGACCTTTCACCCTCCGAACAAGGCGTATATAGACTTAGAAATATTTACTCTGACTTTATAGGTTTTTCCTATCACCAGGTTTTAAAATCGGACATTTGGCACCAGAAAACACTCTTTGAGCGAATTCTCACAAATACACATGTAATTTACATTGTTTACATAACCATGGCATTCCGTATTACGAGCATGTTTCATGCATCTCGGATTCCTCAAACATGCATTTCTGAATAGTGAACATGCGCATGACTGATGTTTCAACCACCAAAAAAGTTACCTATGCACTCTGAAATATTTACTTTGACTTTGTAGCTTCTTCCTATCACCAGTTTCAAGAATCACACTTTGATCCCACAAAAACCCTCTTGGAGCGAATTCTTCCCTAGACATATGTAATTTGCATAGATTCCATCTACATGATATTCCGTGTTCCGTACATGCTGCATACATGACGGCTTTGACAAACATGCATTCCTGAGTTGAGAGCATGTGGATTACTAATCTTTCATCCTCTATAAAAGGAATATTTTCATCTAGACACGTGTACACATTTTCACAAGCTTTCCCTAACACCAGGTTCGAATTCGTTCATTTTTCACAGAAAAATAGTTCTGGAGCGTTTTCCACCTTACAGATGTGAAATTTACATGTATTCCAACAACATGGCATTCCGGGTTCCGTACATGCTACATGCATGACGGATTCGGCAATCATGCAGTTCTGACTTGTGAGCATGTGGATTACTGACCTTTCATCCACCAAACAATGCGTATATACACTTAGAATTATTTACTCTGACTTCATAGATTTTTCTATCACCAGGTTCTAAAATCGGACATCTGGCACCAGAAAACACTCTTTGAGCGATTTCTCACCAATACACATGTAATTTACATTGTTTACATAACCAAGGCATTCCGTATTACGAAGATGTTTCAGGCATCACGGATTCCTCAAACTTGAATTTCTGAGTTGTGAACATGCGCATGACTGATTTTTCAAACACCAAACAACTTACCTATGCACTATGAAATATTGATTTTGACTTCGTAGCTTCTTACTATCACCAGTTTCAAGAATCACACTTTGATCCCAGAAAAATCCTCTTGGAGCGAATTCTTCCCTAGACATATGTAATTTGCATAGATTCCATCTACATGATATTCCGTGTTCCGTACATGCTACATACATGACCGATTCGACAAATATACATTCCTGAGTTGAGGGCATCTGGATTACTAATCTTTCCTCCTCTATAAAAGTACTATTTTCATCTAGACACGTGTACACATTTTCACAAGTTTTCCCTAAAACCAGGTTCGAATTCGTGCATTTTTCACAAAAAAATAGTTCTGGAGCGATTTCCACCTAATAGGTATGTAATTTACATGAATTCCATCAACATGGCTTTCCGGGTTCCGTACATGCTACATGCATGACGGATTCGGCAATCATGCAGTTCTGACTTGTGAGCATGTGGATTACTGACCTTTCATCCACCAAACAATGCGTATATACACTTAGAATTATTTACTCTGACTTCATAAATTTATCTATCACCAGGTTATAAAATCAGACAAGTGGCTCCATAAACAACTCTTTGAGCGAATTCTCACCAATACACATGTAACTTACATTGTTTACATAACCATGGCATTCCGAATTACGAACATGTTTCATGCATCACGGATTCCTCAAACTTGAATTTCTGAGTTGTGAACATGCGCATGACTGATATTTCAACCACCAAACAAGTTACCTATGCTCTATGAAATATTTATTTTGACTTCGTAGCTTCTTCCTATTACCAGTTTCAAGAATCACACTTTGATCCCAGAAAAAACCTCTTGGAGCGAATTCTTCCCTAGACATATGTAATTTGAATAGATTCCATCTACATGATATTCCGTGTTCTTACATTCTACATACATGACGGCTTTGACAAACATGCATTCCTGAGTTGAGTGCATGTGGATTTATAATCTTTCCTCCTCTATAAAAGTACTATTTTCATCTAGACACGTGTACACATTTTCACAAGCTTTCCCTAACACCAGGTTCGAATTCGTGCATTTTTCACAAAAAAATATTTCTGGAGCGATTTCCACCTAATAGGTATGTAATTTACATGAATTCCATCAACATGGCATTCCGGGTTCCGTACATGCTACATGCATGACGGATTCGGCAATCATGCAGTTCTGACTTGTGAGCATGTGGATTACTGACCTTTCATCCACCAAACAATGCGTATATACACTTAGAATTATTTACTCTGACTTCATAGATTTTTCTATCACCAGGTTCTAAAATTGGACATCTGGCACCAGAAAACACTCTTTGAGCGAATTCTCACCAATACACATGTAATTTACATTGTTTACATAACCATGGCATTCCTTATTACGAACATGTTTCATGCATCACGGATTCTTCAAACTTGAATTTCTGAGCTGTGAACATGCGCAAGACTGATGTTTCAACCACCAAACAAGTTACCTATGCACTATGAAATATTTATTTTGACTTCGTAGCTTCTTCCTATCACCAGTTTCAAGAATCACACTTTGATCCCAGAAAAACCATCTTGAAGCGAATTCTTCCCTAGACATATGTAATTTGAATAGATTCCATCTACATGATATTCCGTGTTCCTTACATGCTACATACATGACGGCTTTGACAAACATGCATTCCTGAGTTGAGAGCATGTGGTTTACTAATCTTTCATCCTCTATAAAAGGAATATTTTCATCTAGACACGTGTACACATTTTCACAAGCTTTCCCTAAAACCAGGTTCGAATTCATTCATTTTTCACAGAAAAATAGTTCTGGAACGATTTCCACCTTACAGATATGTAATTTAAATGTATTCCAACAACATGGCATTCCGGGTTCCGTACATGCTACATGTATGATAGATTTGGCAGTCATGCGTTTCTGACTTGTGAGTATGTTGATACAGACCTTTCACACTCCGAATAAGGCGTATATAGACTTAGAAATATTTACTCTGACTTCATAGGTTTTTCCTATCACCAGGTTCTAAAATCGGACATTTGGCACCAGAAAACACTCTTTGAGCGAATTCTCACAAATACACATGTAATTTACATTGTTTACATAACCATGGCATTCCGAATTACGAGCATGTTTCATGCATCTCGGATTCCTCAAACATGCATTTCTGAATAGTGAACATGCGCATGACTGATGTTTCAACCACCAAACAAGTTACCTATGCACTCTGAAATATTTACTTTGACTTTGTAGCTTCTTCCTATCACCAGTTTCAAGAATCACACTTTGATCCCACAAAAACCCTCTTGGAGCGAATTCTTCCCTAGACATATGTAATTTGCATAGATTCCATCTACATTATATTCCGTGTTCCGTACATGCTACATACATGACGGAATCGACAAGTATACATTCCTGAGTTGAGGGCATCTGGATTACTAATCTTTCCTCCTCTATAAAAGTACTATTTTCATCTAGACACGTGTACACATTTTCACAAGTTTTCCCTAAAACCAGGTTCGAATTCGTGCATTTTTCACAAAAAAATAGTTCTGGAGCGATTTCCACCTAATAGGTATGTAATTTACATGAATTCCATCAACATGGCTTTCCGGGTTCCGTACATGCTACATGCATGACGGATTCGGCAATCATGCAGTTCTGACTTGTGAGCATGTGGATTACTGACCTTTCATCCACCAAACAATGCGTATATACACTTAGAATTATTTACTCTGACTTCATAGATTTTTCTATCACCAGGTTCTAAAATCGGACATCTGGCACCAGAAAACACTCTTTGAGCGAATTCTCACCTATACACATGTAATTTACATTGTTTACATAACCATGGCATTCCGTATAACGAACATGTTTCATGCATCACGGATTCCTCAAACTTGAATTTCTGAGTTGTGAACATTCGCATGACTGATGTTTCAACCACCAAACAAGTTACCTATGCACTATGAAATATTTATTTTGACTTCGTAGCTTCTTCCTATCACCAGTTTCAAGAATCACACTTTGATTCCACAAAAACCCTCTTGGAGCCAATTCTTCCCTAGACATATTTAATATGAATAGAATCCATCTACATGATATTCCGTGTTCCTTACATGCTACATACATGACGGTTTGACAAACATGCATTCCTGAGTTGAGAGCATGTGGATTACTAACCTTTCATCCTCTATAAAAGGAATATTTTCATCTAGACACGTGTACAGATTTTCACAAGCTTTCCCTAACACCAGGTTCGAATTCGTTCATTTTTCACAGAAAAATATTTCTGGAGCGATTTCCACCTAATAGGTATGTAATTTATATGAATTCCATCAACATGGCATTCCGGGTTCCGTACATGCTACATGCATGACGGATTCGGCAATCATGCAGTTCTGACTTGTGAGCATGTGGATTACAGACCTTTCACCCTCCGAACAAGGCGTATATAGACTTAGAAATATTTACTCTGACTTTATAGGTTTTCCCTAACACCAGGTTCTAAAATCGGACATTTGGCACCAGAAAACACTCTTTGAGCGAATTCTCACATATACACATATAATTTACATTGTTTACATAAACATTGCATTCCGTATTACGAGCATGTTTCATGCATCTCGGATTCCTCAAACATGCATTTCTGAATAGTGAACATGCGCATGACTGATGTTTCAACCACCCAATAATTTACCTATGCACTCTGAAATATTTACTTTTACTTTGTAGCTTCTTCCTATCACCAGTTTCAAGAATCACACTTTGATCCCACAAAAACCCTCTTGGAGCTAATTCTTCCCTAGACATATGTAATTTGCATAGATTCCATCTACATGATATTCCGTGTTCCGTACATGCTACATACATGACGGATTCGACAAATATACATTCCTGAGTTGAGGGCATCTGGATTACTAATCTTTCCTCCTCTATAAAAGTACTATTTTCATCTAGACCCGTGTACACATTTTCACAAGCTTTCCCTAAAACCAGGTTCGAATTCGTGCATTTTTCACAAAAAAATATTTCTGGAGCGATTTCCACCTAATAGGTATGTAATTTATATGAATTCCATCAACATGGCTTTCCGGGTTCCGTACATGCTACATGCATGACGGATTCGGCAATCATGCAGTTCTGACTTGTGAGCATGTGGATTACTGACCTTTCATCCACCAAACAATGCGTATATACACTTAGACTTATTTACTCTGACTTCATAGATTTTTCTATCACCAGGTTCTAAAATCGGACATCTGGCACCAGAAAACACTATTTGAGCGAATTCTCACCAATACACATGTAATTTACATTGTTTACATAACCATGGCATTCCGTATTACCAACATGTTTCATGCATCACGGATTCCTCAAACTTGAATTTCTGAGTTGTGAACATGAGCATGACTGATGTTTCAAACACCAAGCAAGTTACTTATGCACTATGAAATATTTATTTTGACTTCGTAGCTTCTTCCTATCACCAGTTTCAAGAATCACACTTTGATCCCAGAATAACCCTCTTGGAGCGAATTCTTCCCTAGACATATGTAATTTGAATAGTTTCCATCTACATGATATTCCGTGTACCTTACATGTTACATACATGACGGCTTTGACAAACATGCATTCCTGAGTTGAGAGCATGTGGATTTCTAATCTTTCATCCTCTATAAAAGGAATATTTTCATCTTGACACGTGTACTCTTTTTCACAAGCTTTCCCTAACACCAGGTTCGAATTCGTGCATTTTTCACAAAAAAATATTTCTGGAGCGATTTCCACCTAATAGGTATGTAATTTACATGAATTCCATCAACATGGCATTCCGGGTTCCGTACATGCTACATGCATGACGGATTCGGCAATCATGCAGTTCTGACTTGTGAGCATGTGGATTACAGACCTTTCACCCTCCGAACAAGGCGTATATAGACTTAGAAATATTTACTCTGACTTTATAGGTTTTTCCTATCACCAGGTTCTAAAATCGGACATTTGGCACCAGAAAACTCTCTTTGAGCGAATTCTCACAAATACACATATAATTTACATTGTTTACATAACCATTGCATTCCGTATTACGAGCATGTTTCATGCATCTCGGATTCCTCAAACATGCATTTCTGATTAGTGAACATGCGCATGACTGATGTTTCAACCACCAAACAAGTTACCTATGCACTCTGAAATATTTTCTTTGACTTTGTAGCTTCTTCCTATCACCAGTTTCAAGAATCACACTTTGATCCCACAAAAACCCTCTTGGAGCCAATTCTTCCCTAGACATATGTAATTTGCATAGATTCCATCTACATGATATTCCGTGTTCCGTACATGCTACATACATGACGGATTTGACAATCATGCATTCCTGAGTTGAGAGTATATGGATTACTAATCTTTCATCCTCTATAAAAGTACTAATTTCATCTAGACACGTGTACACATTTTCACAAGCTTTCCCTAACACCAGGTTCGAATTCGTTCATTTTTCACAGAAAAATATTTCTGGAGCGTTTTCCACCTAACAGATGTGTAATTTACATGTATTCCAACAACATGGCATTCCGGGTTCCGTACATGCTACATGCATGACGGATTCGGCAATCATGCAGTTCTGACTTGTGAGCATGTGGATTACTGACCTTTCATCCACCAAACAATGCGTATATACACTTAGAATTATTTACTCTGACTTCATAGAATTTTCTATCACCAGGTTCTAAAATCGGACATCTGGCACCAGAAAACACTCTTTGAGCGAATTCTCACCAATACACATGTAATTTACATTGTTTACATAACCATGGCATTCCGTATTACGAGCATGTTTCATGCATCACGGATTCCTCAAACTTGAATTTCTGAGTTATGAACATGCGCATGACAGATGTTTCAACCACCAAACAAGTTACCTATGCTCTATGAAATATTTATTTTGACTTCGTAGCTTCTTCCTATCACCAGTTTCAAGAATCACACTTTGATCCCAGAAAAAACCTCTTGGAGCGAATTCTTCCCTAGACATATGTAATTTGAATAGAATCCATCTACATGATATTCCGTGTTCCTTACATGCTACATACATGACGGCTTTGACAAACATGCATTCCTGAGTTGAGAGCATGTGGATTATTAATCTTTCATCCTCTATAAAAGGAATATTTTCATCTAGACACGTGTACACATTTTCACAAGCTTTCCCTAACACCAGGTTCGAATTCGTTCATTTTTCACAGAAAAATAGTTCTGGAGCGTTTTCCACCTAGCAGATATGTAATTTACATGTATTCCAACAACATGGCATTCCGGGTTACTTACATGCTACATGTATGACGGATTTGGCAATCATGCGTTTCTGACTTGTGAGCATGTGGATTACAGACCTTTCACCCTCCGAACAAGGCGTATATAGACTTAGAAATATTTACTCTGACTTTATAGGTTTATCCTATCACCAGGTTCTAAAATCGGACATTTGGCACCAGAAAACACTCTTTGAGCGAATTCTCACAAATACACATGTAATTTACATTGTTTACATAACCATGGCATTCCGTATTACGAGCATGTTTCATGCATCTCGGATTCCTCAAACATGCATTTCTGAATAGTGAACATGCGCATGACTGATGTTTCAACCACCCAATAATTTACCTATGCACTCTGAAATATTTACTTTTACTTTGTAGCTTCTTCCTATCACCAGTTTCAAGAATCACACTTTGATCCCACAAAAACCCTCTTGGAGCTAATTCTTCCCTAGACATATGTAATTTGCATAGATTCCATCTACATGATATTCCGTGTTCCGTACATGCTACATACATGACGGATTCGACAAATATACATTCCTGAGTTGAGGGCATCTGGATTACTAATCTTTCCTCCTCTATAAAAGTACTATTTTCATCTAGACCCGTGTACACATTTTCACAAGCTTTCCCTAAAACCAGGTTCGAATTCGTGCATTTTTCACAAAAAAATATTTCTGGAGCGATTTCCACCTAATAGGTATGTAATTTATATGAATTCCATCAACATGGCTTTCCGGGTTCCGTACATGCTACATGCATGACGGATTCGGCAATCATGCAGTTCTGACTTGTGAGCATGTGGATTACTCACCTTTCATCCACCAAACAATGCGTATATACACTTAGACTTATTTACTCTGACTTCATAGATTTTTCTATCACCAGGTTCTAAAATCGGACATCTGGCACCAGAAAACACTATTTGAGCGAATTCTCACCAATACACATGTAATTTACATTGTTTACATAACCATGGCATTCCGTATTACCAACATGTTTCATGCATCACGGATTCCTCAAACTTGAATTTCTGAGTTGTGAACATGAGCATGACTGATGTTTCAAACACCAAGCAAGTTACTTATGCACTATGAAATATTTATTTTGACTTCGTAGCTTCTTCCTATCACCAGTTTCAAGAATCACACTTTGATCCCAGAATAACCCTCTTGGAGCGAATTCTTCCCTAGACATATGTAATTTGAATAGTTTCCATCTACATGATATTCCGTGTACCTTACATGTTACATACATGACGGCTTTGACAAACATGCATTCCTGAGTTGAGAGCATGTGGATTTCTAATCTTTCATCCTCTATAAAAGGAATATTTTCATCTTGACACGTGTACTCTTTTTCACAAGCTTTCCCTAACACCAGGTTCGAATTCGTGCATTTTTCACAAAAAAATATTTCTGGAGCGATTTCCACCTAATAGGTATGTAATTTACATGAATTCCATCAACATGGCATTCCGGGTTCCGTACATGCTACATGCATGACGGATTCGGCAATCATGCAGTTCTGACTTGTGAGCATGTGGATTACAGACCTTTCACCCTCCGAACAAGGCGTATATAGACTTAGAAATATTTACTCTGACTTTATAGGTTTTTCCTATCACCAGGTTCTAAAATCGGACATTTGGCACCAGAAAACTCTCTTTGAGCGAATTCTCACAAATACACATATAATTTACATTGTTTACATAACCATTGCATTCCGTATTACGAGCATGTTTCATGCATCTCGGATTCCTCAAACATGCATTTCTGATTAGTGAACATGCGCATGACTGATGTTTCAACCACCAAACAAGTTACCTATGCACTCTGAAATATTTTCTTTGACTTTGTAGCTTCTTCCTATCACCAGTTTCAAGAATCACACTTTGATCCCACAAAAACCCTCTTGGAGCCAATTCTTCCCTAGACATATGTAATTTGCATAGATTCCATCTACATGATATTCCGTGTTCCGTACATGCTACATACATGACGGATTTGACAATCATGCATTCCTGAGTTGAGAGTATATGGATTACTAATCTTTCATCCTCTATAAAAGTACTAATTTCATCTAGACACGTGTACACATTTTCACAAGCTTTCCCTAACACCAGGTTCGAATTCGTTCATTTTTCACAGAAAAATATTTCTGGAGCGTTTTCCACCTAACAGATGTGTAATTTACATGTATTCCAACAACATGGCATTCCGGGTTCCGTACATGCTACATGCATGACGGATTCGGCAATCATGCAGTTCTGACTTGTGAGCATGTGGATTACTGACCTTTCATCCACCAAACAATGCGTATATACACTTAGAATTATTTACTCTGACTTCATAGAATTTTCTATCACCAGGTTCTAAAATCGGACATCTGGCACCAGAAAACACTCTTTGAGCGAATTCTCACCAATACACATGTAATTTACATTGTTTACATAACCATGGCATTCCGTATTACGAGCATGTTTCATGCATCACGGATTCCTCAAACTTGAATTTCTGAGTTATGAACATGCGCATGACAGATGTTTCAACCACCAAACAAGTTACCTATGCTCTATGAAATATTTATTTTGACTTCGTAGCTTCTTCCTATCACCAGTTTCAAGAATCACACTTTGATCCCAGAAAAAACCTCTTGGAGCGAATTCTTCCCTAGACATATGTAATTTGAATAGAATCCATCTACATGATATTCCGTGTTCCTTACATGCTACATACATGACGGCTTTGACAAACATGCATTCCTGAGTTGAGAGCATGTGGATTATTAATCTTTCATCCTCTATAAAAGGAATATTTTCATCTAGACACGTGTACACATTTTCACAAGCTTTCCCTAACACCAGGTTCGAATTCGTGCATTTTTCACAAAAAAATATTTCTGGAGCGATTTCCACCTAATAGGTATGTAATTTATATGAATTCCATCAACATGGCATTCCGGGTTCCGTACATGCTACATGCATGACGGATTCGGCAATCATGCAGTTCTGACTTGTGAGCATGTGGATTACAGACCTTTCACCCTCCGAACAAGGCGTATATAGACTTAGAAATATTTACTCTGACTTTATAGGTTTTCCCTAACACCAGGTTCTAAAATCGGACATTTGGCACCAGAAAACACTCTTTGAGCGAATTCTCACATATACACATATAATTTACATTGTTTACATAAACATTGCATTCCGTATTACGAGCATGTTTCATGCATCTCGGATTCCTCAAACATGCATTTCTGAATAGTGAACATGCGCATGACTGATGTTTCAACCACCAAACAAGTTACCTATGCACTCTGAAATATTTTCTTTGACTTTGTAGCTTCTTCCTATCACCAGTTTCAAGAATCACACTTTGATCCCACAAAAACCCTCTTGGAGCCAATTCTTCCCTAGACATATGTAATTTGCATAGATTCCATCTACATGATATTCCGTGTTCCGTACATGCTACATACATGACGGCTTTGACAAACATGCATTCCTGAGTTGAGAGCATGTGGATTACTAATCTTTCATCCTCTATAAAAGTACTATTTTCATCTAGACACGTGTACACATTTTCACAAGCTTTCCCTAACACCAGGTTCGAATTCGTTCATTTT
The DNA here is from genome assembly GCF_048564905.1 of Vicugna pacos. NCBI lineage: Eukaryota > Metazoa > Chordata > Mammalia > Artiodactyla > Camelidae > Vicugna > Vicugna pacos. Next base: position 14,962,638 of record NW_027328741.1, on the reverse strand, counting down.
TCACAGAAAAATATTTCTGGAGCGTTTTCCACCTAACAGATGTGTAATTTACATGTATTCCAACAACATGGCATTCCGGGTTCCGTACATGCTACATGCATGACGGATTCGGCAATCATGCAGTTCTGACTTGTGAGCATGTGGATTACTGACCTTTCATCCACCAAACAATGCGTATATACACTTAGAATTATTTACTCTGACTTCATAGATTTTTCTATCACCAGGTTCTAAAATCGGACATCTGGCACCAGAAAACACTCTTTGAGCGAATTCTCACCAATACACATGTAATTTACATTGTTTACATAACCATGGCATTCCGTATTACGAGCATGTTTCATGCATCAAGGATTCCTCAAACTTGAATTTCTGAGTTATGAACATGCGCATGACAGATGTTTCAACCACCAAACAAGTTACCTATGCTCTATGAAATATTTATTTTGACTTCGTAGCTTCTTCCTATCACCAGTTTCAAGAATCACACTTTGATCCCAGAAAAACCCTCTTGGAGCGAATTCTTCCCTAGACATATGTAATTTGAATAGAATCCATCTACATGATATTCCGTGTTCCTTACATGCTACATACATGACGGATTCGACAAACATGCATTCCTGAGTTGAGGGCATGTGGATTACTAATCTTTCATCCTCTATAAAAGGAATATTTTCTTCTAGACACGTGTACACATTTTCACAAGCTTTCCCTAACACCAGGTTCGAATTCGTGCATTTTTCACAGAAAAATAGTTCTGGAGCGATTTCCACCTAATAGGTATGTAATTTACATGAATTTCATCAACATGGCATTCTGGGTTCCGTACATGCTACATGTATGACGGATTTGACAAACATGCATTCCTGAGTTGAGAGCATGTGGATTACTAATCTTTCATCCTCTATAAAAGGAATATTTTCATCTAGACACGTGTACACATTTTCACAAGCTTTCCCTAACACCAGGTTCGAATTCGTTCATTTTCCACAGAAAAATAGTTCTGGAGCGTTTTCCACCTAACAGATATGTAATTTACATGTATTCCAACAACATGGCATTCCGGGTTCCGTACATGCTACATGTATGACGGATTTGGAAATCATGCGTTTCTGACTTGTGAGCATGTGGATTACAGACCTTTCACCCTCCGAACAAGGCATATATAGACTTAGAAATATTTACTATGACGTCATAGATTTTTCCTATCACCAGTTTCTAAAATCGGACATTTGGCACCAGAAAACACTCTTTGAGCGAATTCTCACCAATACACATGTAATTTACATTGTTTACATAACCAAGGAATTCCGTATTACGAGCATGTTTAATGAAACACGGATTCCTCAAACATGCATTTCTGAGTTGTGAACATGCGCATGACTGATGTTTCAACCACCAAACAAGTTACCTATGCACTCTGAAATATTTAGTTTGACTTTGTAGCTTCTTCCTATCACCAGTTTCAAGAATCACACTTTGATCCAACAAAAACCCTCTTGGAGCGAATTCTTGCCTAGACATATGGAATTTGAATAGATTCCATCCACATGATATTCCGTGTTCTGTACATGCTACATACATGACGGATTCGACAAATATACATTCCTGAGTTGAGGTCATCTGGATTACTAATCTTTCCTCCTCTATAAAAGTACTATTTTCATCTAGACACGTGTACACATTTTCACAAGATTTCCTTAAAACCAGGTTCGAATTCGTGCATTGATCCCAAAAAAATATTTCTGGAGCGATTTCCACCTAATAGATATGTAATTTACATGGATTCCATCAACATGGCATTCCGGGTTACGTACATGCTTCATGCATGACGGATTCGGCAATCATGCATTTCTGACTTGTGAGCATGTGGATTACTGACCTTTCATCCACCAAACAATGCGTATATACACTTAGAATTATTTACTCTGACTTCATAGGTTTTTCTATCACCAGGTTCTAAAATCAGACATCTGGCACCAGAAAACACTCTTTGAATGAATTCTCACAAATACACATGTAGTTTACCTTGTTTACATAACCATAGCATTCCTTAATACGAACATGTTTCATGGATCACGGATTCCTCAAACTTGATTTCTGAGTTGTGAATATGCGCATGACTGAAGTTTCAAACACCAAACATGTTACAAATGCACTATGAAATATTTATTTTGACTTTGTAGCTTCTTCCTATCACCAGTTTGAAGAATCACACTTTGATCCCAGAAAAACCATCTTGGAGCGAATTCTTCCCTAGACATATGTAATTTGAATAGATTCCATCTACATTATATTCCGTGTTCCTTACATGCTACATACATGACGGCTTTGACAAACATGCATTCCTGAGTTGAGTGCATGTGGATTACTAATCTTTCATCCTCTATAAAAGGAATATTTTCATCTAGACACGTGTACACATTTTCAGAAGCTTTTCCTAACACCAGGTTCGAATTCGTGAATTTTTCACAGAAAAAGTGTTCTGGAACGATTTTCACCTTACAGATATGTAATTTACATGTATTCTAACAGCATGGCATTCTGGGTTCCGTACATGCTACATGTATGATGGATTTGGCAGTCATGCGTTTCTGACTTGTGAGCATGTTGATACAGAACTTTCACACTCTGAACAAGGCGTATATAGAATTAGAAATTTTTACTCTGACTTCATAGGTTTTTCCTATCACCAGGTTTTAAAATCGAAAATTTGGCACCAGAAAACGTTCTTTGAGCGAATTCTCACTAATACACATGTACTTTACATTGTTTACATAACCATGGCATTCCGTATTACGAGCATGATTCATGCATCTCGGATTCTTCAAACATGCATTTCTGAATTGTGAACATGCGCATGACTGATGTTTCAACCACCAAACTAGTTACCTATGCCCTCTGAAATATTTACTTTGACTTTGTAGCTTCTTCCTATCACCAGTTTCAAGAATCACACTTTGATCCCACAAAAACCCTCTTGGTGCGAATTCTTCCCTAGACATATGTAATTTGCATAGATTCCATCTACATGATATTCCGTGTTCCGTACATGCTACATACATGACGGCTTTGATAAACATGCATTCTTGAGTTGAAAGCATGTGGATTACTAATCTTTCATCCTCTATAAAGGGAATACTTTCATCTAGACACGTGTACACATTTTCACAAGCTTTCCCTAACACCAGGTTCGGATTCGAGCATTTTTCACAGAAAAATAGTTCTGGAGCGATTTCCACCTAATAGGTATTTAATTTACATGAATTCCATCAACATGGCATTCCGGGTTCCATACATGCTACATGCATGACGGATTTGGCAATCATGCAGTTCTGACTTGTGAGCATGTGGATTACTGACCTTTCATCCACCAAACAATGCGTATATACACTTAGAATTATTTACTCTGACTTCATAGATTTTTCTATCACCAGGTTCTAAAATCGGACATCTGGCACCAGAAAATAATCTTTGAGCGAATTCTCACAAATACACATGTAATTTACATTGTTTACCTAACCATGGCATTCCGTATTACGAACATGATTCATGCATCACGGATTCCTCAAACTTGAATTTCTGAGTTGTGAACATGCGCATGACTGATGTTTCAACCACCAAACAAGTTACCTATGCACTATGAAATATTTATTTTGACTTCGTAGCTTCTTCCTATCACCAGTTTCAAGAATCACACTTTGATCCCACAATAATCCTCTTGGAGTGAATACTTCCCTAGATATATGTAATTTGAATAGATCCCATCTACATGATATTCCGTGTTCCTTACATGCTACATACATGATGGCTTGGACAAACATGCATTCCTGAGTTGAGAGCATGTGGATTACTAATCTTTCATTCTCTATGAAAGGAATAATTTCATCTAGACACGTGTACACATTTTCACAAGCTTTCCCTAACACCAGGTTCGAATTCGTGCATTTTTCACAGAAAAATCGTTCTGGAGCGATTTCCACCTAATAGGTATTTAATTTACATGAATTCCATCAAAATGGCTTTCCAGGTTCCGTACATGCTACATGTATGACGGATTTGACAAACATGCATTCCTGAGTTGAGAGCATGTGGATTACTAATCTTCCATCCTGTATAAATGGAATATTTTCATCTAGACACGTGTACAAATTTTCACAATCTTTCCCTAACACCAGGTTCAAATTCGTGAATTTTTCACAGAAAAATAGTTCTGGAACGATTTCCACCTAACAGATATATAATTTACATGTATTCCATCAACATGGCATTCCGGGTTCCGTACATTCTACATGTATGACGGATTTGGCAATCATGCGTTTCTGACTTGTGAGCATGTGGATTACAGATCTTTCACCCTCCGAACAAGGCGTATAAAGACTTAGAAATATTTACTATGACTTCATAGGTTTTTCCTATCACCAGGTCCTAATATCGGACATTTGGCACCAGAAAACACTCTTGAATGAATTCTCACCAATACACATGTAATTTACATTGTTTACATAACCATGGCGTTCCGTATTACGAGCATGATTCATGCATCTCGGATTCCTCAAACATGCATTTCTGAGTTGTGAACATGCGCATGACTGATGTTTCAACCACCAAACAAGTTACCTATGCACTCTGAAATATTTACTTTGACTTTGTAGCTTCTTCCTATCACCAGTCTCAAGAATCACACTTTGATCCCACAAAAACTCTCTTGGAGCGAATTCTTCCCTAGACTTATGTAATTTGCATAGATTCCATCTACATGATATTCCGTGTTCCGTACATGCTACATACATGACGGATTCGACAAATATACATTCCTGAGTTGAGGGCATCTGGATTAATAATCTTTCCTCCTCTATAAAAGTAGTATTTTCATCTAGACACGTGTACACATTTTCACAAGCTTTCCCTAAAACCAGGTTCGAATTCGTTCATTTTTCACAAAAAAATATTTCTGGAGCGATTTCCACCTAATAGGTATGTAATTTACATGAATTCCATCAACATGGCATTCCGGGTTCCGTACATGCTACATGCATGACGGATTCGGCAATCATGCAGTTCTGACTTGTGAGCATGTGAATTACTGACCTTTCCTCCACCAAACAATGCGTATATACACTTTGAATTATTTACTCTGACTTCATAGATTTTTCTATCACCAGGTTCTAAAATCGGACATCTGGCACCAGAAAACACTCTTTGAGCGAATTCTCACCAATACACATGTAATTTACATTGTTTACATAACCATGGCATTCCGTATTACGAGCATGTTTCATGCATCACGGATTCCTCAAACTTGAATTTCTGAGTTGTGAACATGCGCATGACTGATGTTTCAACCACAAAACAAGTTACCTATGCACTCTGAAATATTTATTTTGACTTCGTAGCTTCTTCCTATCACCAGATTCAAGAATCACACTTTGATCCCAGAAAAACCCTCTTGGAGCGAATTCTTCCCTAGACATATGTAATTTGCATAGATTCCATCTACATGATATTCCGTGTTCCGTACATGCTACATACATGACGGCTTTGACAAACATGCATTCCTGAGTTGAGAGCATGTGGATGACTAATCTTTCATTCTGTATAAAAGGAATATTTTCATCTAGACACGTGTACAAATTTTCACAAGCTTTCCCTAACACCAGGTACAAATTCGTGAATTTTTCACAGAAAAATAGTTCTGGAACGATTTCCACCTAACAGATATATAATTTACATGTATTCCATCAACATGGCTTTCCAGGTTCCGTACATGCTACATGTATGACGGATTTGACAAACATGCATTCCTGAGTTGAGAGCATGTGGATTACTAATCTTCCATCCTGTATAAAAGGAATATTTTCATCTAGACACGTGTACAAATTTTCACAATCTTTCCCTAACACCAGGTTCAAATTCGTGAATTTTTCACAGAAAAATAGTTCTGGAACGATTTCCACCTAACAGATATGTAATTTACATGTATTCCAACAACATGGCATTCCGGGTTCCGTACATTCTACATGTATGACGGATTTCGCAATCATGCGTTTCTGACTTGTGAGCATGTGGATTACAGACCTTTCACCCTCCGAACAAGGCGTATAAAGACTTAGAATTATTTACTATGACTTCATAGGTTTTTCCTATCACCAGGATCTAAAATCGGACATTTGGCACCAGAAAACACTCTTTGAGCGAATTCTCACCAATACACATGTAATTTACATTGTTTACATAACCAAGGAATTCCGTATTACAAGCATGTTTCATGCATCACGGATTCCTCAAACATGCATTTCTGAGTTGTGAACATGCGCATGACAGTTGTTTCAACGACCAAAAAGTTACCTATGCACTCTGAAATATTTACTTTGACTTTGTAGCTTCTTCCTATCACCAGTTTCAAGAATCACACTTTGATCCCACAAAAACACTCTTGGAGCGAATTCTTCCCTAGACATATGTAATTTGAATAGATTCCATCTACATGATATTCCGTGTTCCTTACATGCTACATACATGACGGCTTTGACAAACATGCATTCCTGATTTGAGAGCATGTGGATTACTAATCTTTCTTCCTCTATAAAAGGAATATATTCATCTAGACACGTGTACACATTTTCACAAGATTTCCTTAAAACCAGGTTCGAATTCGTGCATTGATCCCAAAAAAATATTTCTGGAGCGATTTCCACCTAATAGATATGTAATTTACATGGATTCCATCAACATGGCATTCCGGGTTACGTACATGCTTCATGCATGACGGATTCGGCAATCATGCATTTCTGACTTGTGAGCATGTGGATTACTGACCTTTCATCCACCAAACAATGCGTATATACACTTAGAATTATTTACTCTGACTTCATAGATTTTTCTATCACCAGGTTCTAAAATCAGACATCTGGCACCAGAAAACACTCTTTGAATGAATTCTCACAAATACACATGTAGTTTACCTTGTTTACATAACCATAGCATTCCTTAATACGGACATGTTTCATGGATCACGGATTCCTCAAACTTGATTTCTGAGTTGTGAATATGCGCATGACTGAAGTTTCAAACACCAAACATGTTACAAATGCACTATGAAATATTTATTTTGACTTTGTAGCTTCTTCCTATCACCAGTTTGAAGAATCACATTTTGATCCCAGAAAAAACATCTTGGAGCGAATTATTCCCTAGACATATGTAATTTGAATAGATTCCATCTACATTATATTCCGTGTTCCTTACATGCTACATACATGACGGCTTTGACAAACATGCATTCCTGAGTTGAGTGCATGTGGATTACTAATCTTTCATCCTCTATAAAAGGAATATTTTCATCTAGACACGTGTACACATTTTCAGAAGCTTTTCCTAACACCAGGTTCGAATTCGTGAATTTTTCACAGAAAAAGTGTTCTGGAACGATTTTCACCTTACAGATATGTAATTTACATGTATTCTAACAGCATGGCATTCTGGGTTCCGTACATGCTACATGTATGATGGATTTGGCAGTCATGCGTTTCTGACTTGTGAGCATGTTGATACAGAACTTTCACACTCTGAACAAGGCGTATATAGAATTAGAAATTTTTACTCTGACTTCATAGGTTTTTCCTATCACCAGGTTTTAAAATCGAAAATTTGGCACCAGAAAACGTTCTTTGAGCGAATTCTCACTAATACACATGTACTTTACATTGTTTACATAACCATGGCATTCCGTATTACGAGCATGATTCATGCATCTCGGATTCTTCAAACATGCATTTCTGAATTGTGAACATGCGCATGACTGATGTTTCAACCACCAAACTAGTTACCTATGCCCTCTGAAATATTTACTTTGACTTTGTAGCTTCTTCCTATCACCAGTTTCAAGAATCACACTTTGATCCCACAAAAACCCTCTTGGTGCGAATTCTTCCCTAGACATATGTAATTTGCATAGATTCCATCTACATGATATTCCGTGTTCCGTACATGCTACATACATGACGGCTTTGATAAACATGCATTCTTGAGTTGAAAGCATGTGGATTACTAATCTTTCATCCTCTATAAAGGGAATAATTTCATCTAGACACGTGTACACATTTTCACAAGCTTTCCCTAACACCAGGTTCGGATTCGAGCATTTTTCACAGAAAAATAGTTCTGGAGCGATTTCCACCTAATAGGTATTTAATTTACATGTATTCCATCAACATGGCATTCCGGGTTCCATACATGCTACATGCATGACGGATTTGGCAATCATGCAGTTCTGACTTGTGAGCATGTGGATTACTGACCTTTCATCCACCAAACAATGCGTATATACACTTAGAATTATTTACTCTGACTTCATAGATTTTTCTATCACCAGGTTCTAAAATCGGACATCTGGCACCAGAAAATAATCTTTGAGCGAATTCTCACAAATACACATGTAATTTACATTGTTTACCTAACCATGGCATTCTGTATTACGAACATGATTCATGCATCACGGATTCCTCAAACTTGAATTTCTGAGTTGTGAACATGCGCATGACTGATGTTTCAACCACCAAACAAGTTACCTATGCACTATGAAATATTTATTTTGACTTCGTAGCTTCTTCCTATCACCAGTTTCAAGAATCACACTTTGATCCCACAATAATCCTCTTGGAGTGAATACTTCCCTAGATATATGTAATTTGAATAGATCCCATCTACATGATATTCCGTGTTCCTTACATGCTACATACATGATGGCTTGGACAAACATGCATTCCTGAGTTGAGAGCATGTGGATTACTAATCTTTCATTCTCTATGAAAGGAATAATTTCATCTAGACACGTGTACACATTTTCACAAGCTTTCCCTAACACCAGGTTCGAATTCGTGCATTTTTCACAGAAAAATCGTTCTGGAGCGATTTCCACCTAATAGGTATTTAATTTACATGAATTCCATCAAAATGGCTTTCCAGGTTCCGTACATGCTACATGTATGACGGATTTGACAAACATGCATTCCTGAGTTGAGAGCATGTGGATTACTAATCTTCCATCCTGTATAAATGGAATATTTTCATCTAGACACGTGTACAAATTTTCACAATCTTTCCCTAACACCAGGTTCAAATTCGTGAATTTTTCACAGAAAAATAGTTCTGGAACGATTTCCACCTAACAGATATATAATTTACATGTATTCCATCAACATGGCATTCCGGGTTCCGTACATTCTACATGTATGACGGATTTGGAAATCATGCGTTTCTGACTTGTGAGCATGTGGATTACAGATCTTTCACCCTCCGAACAAGGCGTATAAAGACTTAGAAATATTTACTATGACTTCATAGGTTTTTCCTATCACCAGGTCCTAATATCGGACATTTGGCACCAGAAAACACTCTTGAATGAATTCTCACCAATACACATGTAATTTACATTGTTTACATAACCAAGGAATTCCGTAATACGAGCATGTTTCATGCATCATGGATTCCTCAAACATGCATTTCTGAGTTGTGAACATGCGCATGACTGATGTTTCAACCACCAAACAAGTTACCTATGCACTCTGAAATATTTACTTTGACTTTGTAGCTTCTTCCTATCACCAGTCTCAAGAATCACACTTTGATCCCACAAAAACTCTCTTGGAGCGAATTCTTCCCTAGACTTATGTAATTTGCATAGATTCCATCTACATGATATTCCGTGTTCCGTACATGCTACATACATGACGGATTCGACAAATATACATTCCTGAGTTGAGGGCATCTGGATTAATAATCTTTCCTCCTCTATAAAAGTACTATTTTCATCTAGACACGTGTACACATTTTCACAAGCTTCCCCTAAAACCAGGTTCGAATTCGTTCATTTTTCACAAAAAAATATTTCTGGAGCGATTTCCACCTAATAGGTATGTAATTTACATGAATTCCATCAACATGGCATTCCGGGTTCCGTACATGCTACATGCATGACGGATTCGGCAATCATGCAGTTCTGACTTGTGAGCATGTGAATTACTGACCTTTCCTCCACCAAACAATGCGTATATACACTTTGAATTATTTACTCTGACTTCATAGATTTTTCTATCACCAGGTTCTAAAATCGGACATCTGGCACCAGAAAACATTCTTTGAGCGAATTCTCACCAATACACATGTAATTTACATTGTTTACATAACCATGGCATTCCGTATTACGAGCATGTTTCATGCATCACGGATTCCTCAAACTTGAATTTCTGAGTTGTGAACATGCGCATGACTGATGTTTCAACCACAAAACAAGTTACCTATGCACTCTGAAATATTTATTTTGACTTCGTAGCTTCTTCCTATCACCAGATTCAAGAATCACACTTTGATCCCAGAAAAACCCTCTTGGAGCGAATTCTTCCCTAGACATATGTAATTTGCATAGATTCCATCTACATGATATTCCGTGTTCCGTACATGCTACATACATGACGGCTTTGACAAACATGCATTCCTGAGTTGAGAGCATGTGGATGACTAATCTTTCATCATTTATAAAAGGAATATTTTCATCTAGACACGTGTACACATTTTAACAAGCTTTCCCTAACACCAGGTTCGAATTCGTGCATTTTTCACAGAAAAATCGTTCTGGAGCGATTTCCACCTAATAGGTATGTAATTTACATGAATTCCATCAACATGGCTTTCCAGGTTCCGTACATGCTACATGTATGACGGATTTGACAAACATGCATTCCTGAGTTGAGAGCATGTGGATTAGTAATCTTTCATTCTGTATAAAAGGAATATTTTCATCTAGACACGTGTACAAATTTTCACAAGCTTTCCCTAACACCAGGTACAAATTCGTGAATTTTTTACAGAAAAATAGTTCTGGAACGATTTCCACCTAACAGATATATAATTTACATGTATTCCATCAACATGGCTTTCCAGGTTCCGTACATGCTACATGTATGACGGATTTGACAAACATGCATTCCTGAGTTGAGAGCATGTGGATTACTAATCTTCCATCCTGTATAAAAGGAATATTTTCATCTAGACACGTGTACAAATTTTCACAATCTTTCCCTAACACCAGGTTCAAATTCGTGAATTTTTCACAGAAAAATAGTTCTGGAACGATTTCCACCTAACAGATATGTAATTTACATGTATTCCAACAACATGGCATTCCGGGTTTCGTACATTCTACATGTATGACGGATTTCGCAATCATGCGTTTCTGACTTGTGAGCATGTGGATTACAGACCTTTCACCCTCCGAACAAGGCGTATAAAGACTTAGAATTATTTACTATGACTTCATAGGTTTTTCCTATCACCAGGATCTAAAATCGGACATTTGGCACCAGAAAACACTCTTTGAGCGAATTCTCACCAATACACATGTAATTTACATTGTTTACATAACCAAGGAATTCCGTATTACAAGCATGTTTCATGCATCACGGATTCCTCAAACATGCATTTCTGAGTTGTGAACATGCGCATGACAGATGTTTCAACGACCAAAAAGTTACCTATGCACTCTGAAATATTTACTTTGACTTTGTAGCTTATTCCTATCACCAGTATCAAGAAACAAACTTTGATCCCACAAAAAACCTCTTGGAGCGAATTCTTCCCTAGACATATGTAATTTGAATAGATTCAATCTACATGATATTCCGTGTTCCTTACATGCTACATATATGACGGCTTTGACAAACATGCATTCCTGAGTTGAGGGCATCTGGATTACTAATCTTTCATCCTCTATAAAAGGAATATTTTCATCTACACACGTGTACACATTTTCACAAGCTTTCCCTTACACCAGGTTCGAAATCGTGCATTTTTCACAGAAAAATATTTTTGGAGCGATTTCCACCTAATAGGTATGTAATTTACATGAATTCCATCAACATGGTTTTCCAGGTTCCGTACATGCTACATGTATGACGGATTTGACAAACATGCATTCCTGAGTTGAGAGCATGTGGATTAGTAATCTTTCATTCTGTATAAAAGGAATATTTTCATTTAGACACGTGTACACATTTTCACAAGCTTTCCCTAACACCAGGTACAAATTCGTGAATTTTTCACAGAAAAATAGTTCTGGAACGATTTCCACCTAACAGATATTTAATTTACATGTATTCCATCAACATGGCATTCCGGGTCCGTACATTCTACATGTATGACGGATTTGGCAATCATGCTTTTCTGACTTGTGAGCATGTGGATTACAGACCTTTCACCCTCCGAACAAGGCGTATAAAGACTTAGAAATATTTAATATGACTTCATAGGTTTTTCCTATCACCAGGTTCTAAAATCGGACATTTGGCACCAGAAAACACTCTTTGAGCGAATTCTCACCAATACACATGTAATTTACATTGTTAACATAAGCATGGATTTCCGTATTACGAGCATGTTTCATGCATCACGGATTCCTCAAACATGCATTTCTGAGTTGTGAAGATGCGCATGACTGATGTTTCAACGACCAAACATTTACCTATGCACACTGAAATAATTACTTTGACTTTGTAGCTTCTCCCTATCACCAGATTCAAGAATCACACATTGATCCCACAAAAAACCTCTTGGAGCGAATTCTTCCCTAGACATATGTAATTTGAATAGATTCAATCTACATGATATTCCGTGTTCCTTACATGCTACATATATGACGGCTTTGACAAACATGCATTCCTGAGTTGAGAGCATGTGGATTACTAAACTTTCATCCTCTATAAAAGGAATATTTTCATCTAGACACGTGTACACATTTTCACAAGCTTTCCCTTACACCAGGTTCGAATTCGTGCATTTTTCACAGAAAAATATTTTTGGAGCGTTTTCCACCTAACAGATATGTAATTTACATGTATTCCATCAACATGGCATTCCGGGTTCCGTACATGCTACATATATGACGGATTTGGCAATCATGCGTTTCTGACTTGTGAGCATGTGGATTACAGACCTTTCACGCTCCGAAAAAGGCGTATAAAGACTTAGAAATATTTACTCTGACTTCATAGGTTTTTCCTATCACCAGGTTCTAAAATCGGACATTTGACACCAGAAAACACTCTTTGAGCGAATTCTCACCAATACACATGTAATTTACATTGTTTACATAACCAAGGAATTCCGTATTACGAGCATGTTTCATGCATCAAGGATTCCTCAAACATGCATTTCTGAGTTGTGAACATGCGCATGACTGATGCTTCAACCACCAAACAAGTTACCTATGCACTCTGAAATATTTTCTTTGACTTTGTAGCTTCTTCCTATCACCAGTTTCAAGAATCACACTTTGATCCCACAAAAACCCTCTAGGAGCGAATTCTTCCCTAGACATATGTAATTTGAATAGATTCCATCTACATGATATTCCGTGTTCCGTACATGCTACATACATGACGGCTTTGACAAACATGCATTCCTGAGTTGAGAGCATGTGGATTACTAATCTTTCACCCTCTATAAAAGGAATATTTTCATCTAGACACGTGTACACATTTTCACAAGCTTTCCCTAACACCAGGTTCGAATTCGTGAATTTTTCACAGAAAAATAGTTCTGGAGCGATTTCCACCTAATAGGAATGTAATTTACATGAATTCCATCAACATGGCTTTACGGGTTCCGTACATGCTACATGTATGATGGATTTGACAAACATGCATTCCTGAGATGAGGGCATGTGGATTACTTATCTTTCATCCTCTATAAACGGAATATTTTCATCTAGACACGTGTACACATTTTCACAAGCTTTCCCTAACACCAGGTTCGAATTCGTGCATTTTTCACAGAAAAATTGTTCTGGAACGATTTCCAACTTACAGATTTGTAATTTACATGTATTCCAACAACATGGCATTCCGGGTACCGTACATGCTCCTTGTATGATGGATTTGGCAGTCATGCGTTTCTGACTAGTGAGCATGTTGATACAGACCTTTCACCCTCCGAACAAGGCGTATATAGACTTAGAAATATTTACTTTGACTTCATAAGTTTTTCCTATCACCAGGTTCTAAAATCGGACATATGGCACCAGAAAACATTCTTTGAGCGAATTCTCACAAATACACATGTAATTTACATTGTTTACATAACCATGGAATTCCGTATTACGAGCATGTTTCATGCATCACGGATTCCTCAAACATGCATTTCTGAGTTGTGAACATGCGCAAGACTGATGTTTCAACCACCAAACAAATTACATATGCACTCTGAAATATTTATTTTGACTTTGTAGTTTCATCCTATCACCAGTTTCAAGAATCACACTTTGATCCCACAAAAACACTCTTAGAGCGAATTCTTCCCTATACATTTGTAATTTGAATAGATTCCATCTACATGATATTCCGTGTTCCGTACATGCTACATACATGACGGCTTTGACAAACATGTATTCCTGAGTTGAGAGCATGTGGATTACTAATCTTTTATCCTCTATAAAGTACTATTTTAATCTAGACACTTGTACACATTTTCACAAGCTTTCCCTAACACCAGGTTCGAATTTGTGCATTTTTCACAGAAAAATAGTTCTGGAGCGATTTCCAACTAATAGGAATGTAATTTACATGAATTCCATCAACATGGCTTTCCGGGTTCCGTACATGCTACATGTATGACGGATTAGACAAACATGCATTCCTGAGTTGAGAGCATGTGGATTACTAATCTTTCATCCTCTATAAAAGGAATATTTTCATCTAGACACGTGTAGAAATTTTCACAACTTTCCCTAACACCAGGTTCAAATTCGTGAATTTTTCACAGAAAAATAGTTCTGGAACGATTTCCACCTAACAGATATGTAATTTACATGTATTCCAACAACATGGCATTCCGGGTTCCGTACATTCTACATGTATGACGGATTTGACAATCATGCGTTTCTGACTTGTGAGCATGTGGATTACAGAACTTTAACCCTCCGAAAAAGGCGTATAAAGACTTTGAAATATTTACTCTGACTTCATAGGTTTTTCCTATCACCAGGTTCTAAAATCCGACATTTGGCACCAGAAAACACTCTTTGATCGAATTCTCACCAATACACATGTAATTTACAATGTTTACATAACCATGGAATTCCGTATTACGAGCAGGATTCATGCATCACGGATTCCTCAAACATGCATTTCTGAGTTGTGAACATGCGCATGACTGATGTTTCAACCACCAAACAAGTTACCTATGCACTATGAAATATTTACTTTGACTTTGTAGCTTCTTCCTATCACCAGTTTCAAGAATCACACTTTGATCCCACAAAAACCCTCTTGGAGCGAATTCTTCCCTAGACATATGTAATTTGAATAGATTCCATCTACATGATATTCCGTGTTCCGTACATGCTACATACATGACGGCTTTGACAAACATGCATTCCTGAGATGAGAGCATGTGGATTACTAATCTTTCACCCTCTATAAATTGAATATTTTCATCTAGACACGTGTACACATTTTCACAAGCTTTCCCTAACACCAGGTTCGAATTCGTGCATTTTTCACAGAAAAATATTTCTGGAGCGATTTCCACCTAACAAATATGTAATTTACATGTATTCCAATAACATGGCTTTCCGGGTTCCGTACATGCTACATGTATGATGGATTTGACAAACATGCATTCCTGAGGTGAGAGCATGTGGATTACTAATCTTTCATCCTCTATAAAAGGAATATTTTCATCTAGACACGTGTACAAATTTTCACAAGCTTTCCCTAACACCAGGTTCAAATTCGTGATTTTTTCACAGAAAAATAGTTCTGGAACGATTTCCACCTAACAGATATATAATTTACATGTATTCCAACAACATGGCGTTCCGGGTTCCGTACATTCTACATGTTTGACGGATTTGGCAATCATGCGTTTCTGACTTGTGAGCATGTGGATTACAGACCTTTCACGCTCCGAACAAGGCGTATAAAGACTTAAAAATATTTATTCTGACTTCATAGGTTTTTCCTATCACCAGGTTCTAAAATCGGACATTTGGCACCAGTAAACACTCTTTGAGCGAATTCTCACCAATACACATGTAATTTACATTGTTTACATAACCAAGGAATTCCATATTACGTGCATGTTTAATGAAACACGGATTCCTCAAACATGCATTTCTGAGTTGTGAACATGCGCATGACTGATGTTTCAACCACCAAACAAGTTACCTATGCACTATGAAATATTTACTTTGACTTTGTAGCTTCTTCCTATCACCAGTTTCAAGAATCACACTTTGATCCCACAAAAACACTCTTGGAGCGAATACTTCCCTAGACATATGTAATTTGAATACATTCCATCTACATGATATTCCGTGTTCCCTACATGCTACATACATGACGTCTTTGACAAACATGCATTCCTGAGTTGAGTGCATGTGGATTACTAATCTTTCATCCTCTATAAAAGGAATAATTTCATCTAGACACGTGTACACATTTTCACAAGCTTTCCCTAACACCAGGTTCGAATTCGTGCATTTTTCACAGAAAAAGAGTTCTGGAACGATTTCCACCTTACAGATATGTAATTTACATGTATTCCAATAACATGGCATTCCGGGTTCCGTACATGATTCATGTATGATGGATTTGGCAGTCATGCGTTTCTGACTTGTGAGCATGTTGATACAGACCTTTCACACTCCGAATAAGGCGTATATAGACTTAGAAATATTTACTCTGACTTCATAGGTTTTTCCTATCACCAGGTTCTAAAATCGGACATTTGGCACCAGAAAACACTCTTTGAGCGAATTCTCACAAATACACATGTAATTTACAATGTTTACATAACCATGGCATTCCGTATTACGAGCATTTTTCATGCATCTCGGATTCCTCAAACATACATTTCTGAATTGTGAACATGCGCATGACTGATGTTTCAAACACCCAACAAGTTACCTATGCACTCTGAAATATTTACTTTGACTTTGTAGCTTCTACCTATCACCAGTTTCAAGAATCACACTTTGATCCCACAAAAGCCCTCTTGGAGCGAATTCTTCCCTAGACATATGTAATTTGAATAGATTCAATCTACATGATATTCCGTGTTCCTTACATGCTACATATATGACGGCTTTGACAAACATGCATTCCTGAGTTGAGAGCATGTGGATTACTAATCTTTCATCCTCTATAAAAGGAATATTTTCATCTAGACACGTGTACACATTTTCACAAGCTTTCCCTTACACCAGGTTCGAATTCGTGCATTTTTCACAGAAAAATATTTTTGGAGCGTTTTCCACCTAACAGATATGTAATTTACATGTATTCCATCAACATGGCTTTCCGGGTTCCGTACATGATACATATATGACGGATTTGGCAATCATGCGTTTCTGACTTGTGAGCATGTGGATTACAGACATTTCACGCTCCGAAAAAGGCGTATAAAGACTTAGAAATATTTACTCTGACTTCATAGGTTTTTCCTATCACCAGGTTCTAAAATCGGACATTTGACACCAGAACACTCTCTTTGAGCGAATTCTCACCAATACACATGTAATTTACATTGTTAACATAAGCATGGAATTCCGTATTACGAGCATGTTTCATGCATCACGGATTCCTCAAACATGCATTTCTGAGTTGTGAACATGCGCATGACTGATGTTTCAACCACCAAACAAGTTACCTATGCACTCTGAAATATTTACTTTGACTTTGTAGCTTCTTCCTATCACCAGTATCAAGAATCACACATTGATCCCACAAAAACCCTCTTGGAGCGAATTCTTCCCTACACATATGTAATTTGAATAGATTCCATCTACATGATATTCCGTGTTCCGTACATGCTACATACATGACGGCTTTGACAAACATGCATTCCTGAGTTGAGAGCATGTGGATTACTTATCTTTCATCCTCTATTAAAGGAATATTTTCATCTAGACACGTGTACACATTTTCACAAGCTTTCCCTAACACCAGGTTCGAATTCGAGCATTTTTCACAGAAAAATAGTTCTGGAGCGATTTCCACCTAATAGTTATGTAATTTACATGAATTTCATCAACATGGCTTTCCGGGTTCCGTACATGCTACATGTATGACGGATGTGACAAACATGCATTCCTGAGTTGAGAGCATGTGGATTTCTAATCTTTCATTCTCTATAAAAGGAATATTTTCATCTAGACTCGTGTACACATTTTCACAAGCTTTCCCTAACACCAGGTTCGAATTCGTGAATTTTTCACAGAAAAATTGTTCTGGAGCGTTTTCCACCTAATAGGTATGTAATTTGCATGAATTCCATCAACAAGGGATTCCGGGTTCCGTACATGCTACATGCATGACGGATTCGGCAATCATGCAGTTCTGACTTGTGAGCATGTGGATTACTGAACTTTCATCCACCAAACAATGCGTATATACACTTAGAATTATTTACTCTGACTTCATAGATTTTTCTATCACCAGGTTCTAAAATCAGACATCTGGCACCAGAAAACACTCTTTGAGCGAATTCTCACAAATACGCATGTAATTTACATTGTTTACATAACCATGGCATTCCGTATTACGAACATGTTTCATGCATCACGGATTCCTCAAACTTGATTTCACAGTTGTGAACATGCGCATGACTGATGTTTCAAACATCAAAAAGTTACCTATGCACTATGAAATATTTATTTTGACTTCGTAGCTTCTTCCTATCACCAGTTTCAAGAATCACACTTTGATCCCACAAAAACCCTCTTGGAGCGAATTATTCCCTAGACATATGTAATTTGAATAGATTCCATCTACATGATATTCCGTGTTCCTTACATGCTACATACATGACGGATTCGACAAATATACATTCCTTAGTTGAGGGCATGTGGATTACTAATCTTTCATCCTCTATAAAAGGAATATTTTCATCTAGACACGTGTACACATTTTCACAAGCTTTCCCTAACACCAGGTTCGAATTCGTGCATTTTTCACAGAAAAATATTTCTGGAGCGATTTCCACCTAATAGGTATGTAATTTACATGAATTCCATCAACATGGCTTTCCGGGTTCCGTACATGCTACATGTATGACGGATTTGACAAACATGCATTCCTGAGTTGAGAGCATGTGGATTACTAATCTTTCATCCTCTATAAAGGAATATTTTCATCTAGACACGTGTACAAATTTTCACAAGCTTTCCCTAACCCCAGGTTCAAATTCGTGAATTTTTCTCACAAAAATAGTTCTGGACCGATTTCCACCTAACAGATATGTAATATACATGTATTCCAACAACATGGCATTCCGGGTTCCGTACATTATACATGTATGACAGATTTGGCAATTATGAGTTTCTGACTTGTGAGCATGTGGATTACAGACCTTTCAAACTCAGAACAAGGTGTATAAAAACTTAGAAATATTTACTCTGACTTCATAGGTTTTTCCTATCAGCAGGTTCTAAAATCGGACATTTGGCACCAGAAAACCCTCTTTGAGAGAATTCTCACCAATACACATGTAGTTTACATTGTTTAAATAACCATGGAATTCCGTATTCTGAGCATGATTCATGCATCAAGGATTCCTCAAACATGCATTTCTGAGTTGTGAACATGCGCATGACTGATGTTTCAACCACCAAACAAGTTACTTATGCACTCTGAAATATTTACTTTGACTTTGTAGATTCTTCCTATCACCAGTTTCAAGAATAACACTTTGATCCCACAAAAACCCTCTTGGAGCGAATTCTTCCCTAGACATATATAATTTGAATAGATTCCATCTACATGATATTCCGTGTTCCGTACATGCTACATACATGATGGATTTGACAAATATACATCCCTGAGTTGAGATCATCTGGATTACTAATCTTTCCTCCTCTTTAAAAGTAATATTTACAACTAGACACGTGTACACATTTTCACAAGCTTTCCCTAAAACCAGGTTCGAATTCGTGCATTTTTCACAAAAAAATATTTCTGGAGCGATTTCCACCTAATAGGTATGTAATTTACATGAATTCCATCAACATGGCATTCCGGGTTCCGTACATGCTACATGCATGACTGATTCGGCAATCATGCAGTTCTCACTTGTGAGCATGTGCATTACTGACCTTTCCTCCACCAAACAATGTGTATATACACTTAGAATAATTTACTATGACTTCATAGATTTTTCTATCACCAGGTTCTAAAATCGGACATCTGGCACCAGAAAACTCTCTTTGAGCGAATTCTCACAAATACACATGTAATTTACATTGTTTACATAACCATGGCATTCCGTATTACGAACATGTTTCATGCATCACGGATTCCTCAAACTTGAATTTCTGAGTTGTGAACATGCGCATGACTGATGTTTCAACCACCAATCAAGTTACCCTTGCACTATGAAATATTTATTTTTACTTCGTAGCTTCTTCCTATCACCAGTTTCAAGAATCACACTTTGATCCCAGAAAAACCCTCTTGGAGCAAATTCTTCCCCAGACATATGTAATTTGAATAGATTCCATCTAAATGCTATTCCGTGTTCCGTACATGCTACATACATGACGGCTTTGACAAACATGCATTCCTGAGTTGAGAGCATGTGGATAACAAATCTTTCATCCTCTATAAATGGAATATTTTCATCTAGACCCGTGTACACATTTTCACAACCTTTCCCTAACACCAGGTTCGAATTCATGCATTTTTCACAGAGAAATAGTTCTGGAACCTTTTCCACCTAACAGATATATAATTTACCTGTATTCCAACAACATGGCATTCCGGGTTCCGTACATGCTACATGTATGACGGATTTGGCAATCATGCGTTTCTGACTTGTGAGCATGTGGATTACAGACCTTTCACCCTCCGAACAAGGCGTATATATACTTAGAAATATTTCCTCTGACTTCATAGGTTTTTCCTACCACCAGGTTCTAAAATCGGACATTTGGCACCAGAAAACACTCTTTGAGCGAATTCTCACCAATAGACATGTAATTTACATTGTTTACATAACCATGGAATTCCGTATTACGAGCATGTTTCATGCATCACTGATTCCTCAAACATGCATTTCTGAGTTGTGAACATGCGCATGACTGATGTTTCCACCACCAAACAAGTTACTTATGCACTCTGAAATATTTACTTTGACTTTGTAGCTTTTTCCTATCACCAGTTTCAAGAATCACACTTTGATCCCACAAAAACAACCTTGGAGCGAATTCTTCCCTAGACATATGTAATTTTAATAGATTCCATCTACATGATATTCCGTGTTCCGTACATGCTACATACATGATGGCTTTGACAAACATGCATTCCTAAGTTGAGAGCATGTTGATTACTTATCTTTCATCCTCTATTAAAGGAATATTTTCATCTAGACACGTGTACACATTTTCAAAAGCTTTCCCTAACACCAGGTTCGAATTCGTGCATTTTTCACAGAAAAATAGTTCTGGAGCGATTTGCACCTAATAGGTAAGTAATTTTCATGAATTCCATCAACATGGCTTTCCGGGTTCCGTATATGCTACATGTATGACGTATTTGACAAACATGCATTCCTGAGTTGAGAGCATGTGGATTTCTAATCTTTCATTCTCTACAAAAGGAATATTTTCATCTAGACACGTGTAGAAATTTTCACAAGCTTTCCCAAACACCAGGTTCAATTCGTGAATTTTTCACAGAAAAATAGTTCTGGAACGATTTCCACCTAACAGATATGTAATTTACATGTATTCCAACAACATGGCATTCCGGGTTCCGTACATTCTACATGTATGACGGATTTGACAATCATGCGTTTCTGACTTGTGAGCATGTGGATTAAAGACCTTTCACCCTCCGAACAAGGCGTATAAAAACGTAGAAATATTTACTCTGACTTCATAGGTTTTTCCTATCACCAGGTTCTAAAATCGGACATTTGGCACCAGAAAAAACTCTTTGAGCGAATTCTCACCAATATACATGTAATTTACATTGTTTACATAACCATGGAATTCCGTATTATGAGCATGTTTCATACATCACGGATTCCTCAAACATGCATTTCTGAGTTGTGAACATGCGCATGACTGATGTTTCAACCACCAAACAAGTTACTTATGCACTCTGAAATATTTACTTTGACTTTGTAGCTTCTTCCTATCACCAGTTTCAAGAATCATAGTTTGATCCCACAAAACCCCTCTTGGAGCGAATTCTTCCCTAGACATATATAATTTGAATAGATTCCATCTACATGATATTCCGTGTTCTGTACATGCTACATACATGATGGATTTGACAAATATACATTCCTGAGTTGAGGTCATCTGGATTACTAATCTTTCCTCCTCTTTAAAAGTAATATTTTCATCTAGACACGTGTACACATTTTCACAAGCTTTCCCTAAAACCAGGTTCGAATTCGTGCATTTTTCACAAAAAAATATTTCTGGAGCGATTTCCACCTAATAGGTATGTAATTTACATGAATTCCATCAACATGGCATTCCGGGTTCCGTACATGCTACATGCATGACACATTCGGCAATCATGCAGTTCTCACTTGTGAGCATGTGGATTACTGACCTTTCATCCACCAAACAATGCGTATATACACTTAGAATTATTTACTCTGACTTCATAGATTTTTCTATCACCAGGTTCTAAAATCGCACATTTGGCTCCAGAAAACACTCTTTGAGCGAATTCTCACCAATACACATGTAATTTACATTGTTTACATAACCATGGGATTCCGTATTACGAGCATGTTTCATGCATCACGGATTCCTCAAACATGCATTTCTGAGTTGTGAACATGCGCATGACTGATATTTCAACCACCAAACAAGTTACTTATGCACTCTGAAATATTTACTTTGACTTCGTAGCTTCTTCCTATCACCAGTTTAAAGAATCACACTTTGATCCCAGAAAAACCCTCTTGTTGCGAATTCTACCCTAGAGATATGTAATTTGAGTAGATTCCATCTACATGATATTCCGTGTTCCTTACATGCTACATACGTGACGGCTTTGACAAACATGCATTCCTGAGTTGAGAGCATGTGGATTAAAAATCTTTCATCCTCTATAAAAGGAATATTTTCATCTAGACCCGTGTACACATTTTCACAAGCTTTCCCTAACACCAGGTTCGAATTCGTGCATTTTTCACAGAAAAATAGTTCTGGAGCGATTTCCACCTAATAGGTATGTAATTTACATGAATTCCATCAACATGGCTTTCCGGGTTCCGTACATGCTACATGTATGACGGATTTGACAAACATGCATTCCTGAGTTGAGAGCATGTGGATTACTAATCTTTCATCCTCTATAAAGGAATATTTTCATCTAGACACATGTACAAATTTTCACAAGCTTTCCCTAACACCAGGTTCAAATTCGTGAATTTTTCTCAGAAAAATAGTTCTGGAACGATTTCCACCTAACAGATATGTAATATACATGTATTCCAACAGCACGGCATTCCGGGTTCCGTACATTATACATGCATGACGGATTCGGCAATCATACAGTTCTGACTTGTGAGCATGTGGATTACTGACCTTTAATCCACCAAACAATGCGTATATACACTTAGAATTATTTACTCTGACTTCATAGATTTTTCTATCACCAGGTTCTAAAATCGGACATTTGGCAACAGAAAACACTCTTTGAGCGAATTCTCACCAATATACATGTAATTTACATTGTTTACATAACCATGGAATTCCGTATTACGAGCATGTTTCATGCATCACGGATTCCTCAAACATGCATTTCTGAGTTGTGAACATGCGCATGACTGATGTTTCAACCACCAAACAAGTTACGTATGCACTCTGAAATATTTATTTTGACTTCGTAGCTTCTTCCTATCACCAGTTTCAAGAATCACACTTTGATCCCACAAAAACACTCTTGGAGCGAATTCTTCCCTAGACATGTGTAATTTGAATAGATTCCATCTACATGATATTCCGTGTTCCGTACATGCTACATACATGACGGCTTTGACAAACATGCATTCCTAAGTTGAGAGCATGTTGATTACTAATCTTTCATCCTCTATTAAAGGAATATTTTCATCTAGACACGTGTACACATTTTCACAAGCTTTCCCTAACACCATGTTCGAATTCGAGCATTTTTCACAGAAAAATAGTTCTGGAGCGATTTGCACCTAATAGGTATGTAATTTTCATGAATTCCATCAACATGGCTTTCCGGGTTCCGTATATGCTACATGTATGACGTATTTGACAAACATGCATTCCTGAGTTGAGAGCATGTGGATTTCTAATCTTTCATTCTCTACAAAAGGAAAATTTTCATCTAGACACGTGTAGAAATTTTCACAAGCTTTCCCAAACACCAGGTTCAATTCGTGAATTTTTCACAGAAAAATAGTTCTGGAACGATTTCCACCTAACAGATATGTAATTTACATGTATTCCAACAACATGGCATTCCGGGTTACGTACATTCTACATGTATGACGGATTTGACAATCATGCGTTTCTGACTTGTGAGCATGTGGATTAAAGACCTTTCACCCTCCGAACAAGGCGTATAAAAACGTAGAAATATTTACTCTGATTTCATAGGTTTTTCCTATCACCAGGTTCTAAAATCGGACATTTGGCACCAGAAAAAACTCTTTGAGCGAATTCTCACCAATATACATGTAATTTACATTGTTTACAATACCATGGAATTCCGTATTACGAGCATGTTTCATACATCACGGATTCCTCAAACATGCATTTCTGAGTTGTGAACATGCGCATGACTGATGTTTCAACCACCAAACAAGTTACCTATGCACTCTGAAATATTTACTTTGACTTTGTAGCTTCTTCCTATCACCAGTTTCAAGAATCACACTTTGATCCCACAAAAAACCTCTTGGAGCGAATTCTTCCCTAGACATATGTAATTTGCATAGATTCCATCTACATGATATTCCGTGTTACGTACATGCTACATACATGACGGATTCGACAAATATACATTCCTGAGTTGAGGGCATCTGGATTACTAATCTTTCCTCCTCTATAAAAGTACTATTTTCATCTAGACACGTGTACACATTTTCACAAGCTTTCCCTAAAACCAGGTTCGAATTCGTGCATTTTTCACAAAAAAATATTTCTGGAGCGATTTCCACCTAATAGGTATGTAATTTACATGAATTCCATCAACATGGCATTCCGGGTTCCGTACATGCTACATGCATGACACATTCGGCAATCATGCAGTTCTCACTTGTGAGCATGTGGATTACTGACCTTTCATCCACCAAACAATGCGTATATACACTTAGAATTATTTACTCTGACCTCATAGATTTTTCTATCACCAGGTTCTAAAATCGCACATTTGGCTCCAGAAAACACTCTTTGAGCGAATTCTCACCAATACACATGTAATTTACATTGTTTACATAACCATGGGATTCCGTATTACGAGCATGTTTCATGCATCACGGATTCCTCAAACATGCATTTCTGAGTTGTGAACATGCGCATGACTGATATTTCAACCACCAAACAAGTTACTTATGCACTCTGAAATATTTACTTTGACTTTGTAGCTTCTTCCTATCACCAGTTTCAAGAATCACACTTTGATCCCAGAAAAACCCTCTTGTTGCGAATTCTACCCTAGAGATATGTAATTTGAGTAGATTCCATCTACATGATATTCCGTGTTCCTTACATGCTACATACGTGACGGCTTTGACAAACATGCATTCCTGAGTTGAGAGCATGTGGATTAAAAATCTTTCATCCTCTATAAAAGGAATATTTTCATCTAGACCCGTGTACACATTTTCACAAGCTTTCCCTAACACCAGGTTCGAATTCGTGCATTTTTCACAGAAAAATAGTTCTGGAGCGATTTCCACCTAATAGGTATGTAATTTACATGAATTCCATCAACATGGCTTTCCGGGTTCCGTACATGCTACATGTATGACGGATTTGACAAACATGCATTCCTGAGTTGAGAGCATGTGGATTACTAATCTTTCATCCTCTATAAAGGAATATTTTCATCTAGACACATGTACAAATTTTCACAAGCTTTCCCTAACACCAGGTTCAAATTCGTGAATTTTTCTCAGAAAAATAGTTCTGGAACGATTTCCACCTAACAGATATGTAATATACATGTATTCCAACAGCATGGCATTCCGGGTTCCGTACATTATACATGCATGACGGATTCGGCAATCATACAGTTCTGACTTGTGAGCATGTGGATTACTGACCTTTAATCCACCAAACAATGCGTATATACACTTAGAATTATTTACTCTGACTTCATAGATTTTTCTATCACCAGGTTCTAAAATCGGACATTTGGCAACAGAAAACACTCTTTGAGCGAATTCTCACCAATATACATGTAATTTACATTGTTTACATAACCATGGAATTCCGTATTACGAGCATGTTTCATGCATCACGGATTCCTCAAACATGCATTTCTGAGTTGTGAACATGCGCATGACTGATGTTTCAACCACCAAACAAGTTACGTATGCACTCTGAAATATTTATTTTGACTTCGTAGCTTCTTCCTATCACCAGTTTCAAGAATCACACTTTGATCCCACAAAAACACTCTTGGAGCGAATTCTTCCCTAGACCTATGTAATTTGAATAGATTCCATCTACATGATATTCCGTGTTCCGTACATGCTACATACATGACGGCTTTGACAAACATGCATTCCTAAGTTGAGAGCATGTTGATTACTAATCTTTCATCCTCTATTAAAGGAATATTTTCATCTAGACACGTGTACACATTTTCACAAGCTTTCCCTAACACCACGTTCGAATTCGAGCATTTTTCACAGAAAAATAGTTCTGGAGCGATTTGCACCTAATAGGTATGTAATTTTCATGAATTCCATCAACATGGCTTTCCGGGTTCCGTATATGCTACATGTATGACGTATTTGACAAACATGCATTCCTGAGTTGAGAGCATGTGGATTTCTAATCTTTCATTCTCTACAAAAGGAAAATTTTCATCTAGACACGTGTAGAAATTTTCACAAGCTTTCCCAAACACCAGGTTCAATTCGTGAATTTTTCACAGAAAAATAGTTCTGGAACGATTTCCACCTAACAGATATGTAATTTACATGTATTCCAACAACATGGCATTCCGGGTTACGTACATTCTACATGTATGACGGATTTGACAATCATGCGTTTCTGACTTGTGAGCATGTGGATTAAAGTCCTTTCACCCTCCGAACAAGGCGTAGAAAAACGTAGAAATATTTACTCTGATTTCATAGGTTTTTCCTATCACCAGGTTCTAAAATCGGACATTTGGCACCAGAAAAAACTCTTTGAGCGAATTCTCACCAATATACATGTAATTTACATTGTTTACAATACCATGGAATTCCGTATTACGAGCATGTTTCATACATCACGGATTCCTCAAACATGCATTTCTGAGTTGTGAACATGCGCATGACTGATGTTTCAACCACCAAACAAGTTACCTATGCACTCTGAAATATTTACTTTGACTTTGTAGCTTCTTCCTATCACCAGTTTCAAGAATCACACTTTGATCCCACAAAAAACCTCTTGGAGCGAATTCTTCCCTAGACATATGTAATTTGCATAGATTCCATCTACATGATATTCCGTGTTCCGTACATGCTACATGTATGACGGATTTGACAAACATGCATTCCTGAGTTGAGAGCATGTGGATTACTAATCTTTCACCCTCTATAAAAGGAATATTTTCATTTAGACCCGTGTACAAATTTTCACAAGCTTTCCCAAACACCAGGTTCAATTCGTGAATTTTTCACAGAAAAATAGTTCTGGAACGATTTCCACCTAACAGATATGTAATTTACATGTATTCCAACAACATGGCATACCGGGTTCCGTACATTCTACATGCATGACGGATTCGGCAATCATGCAGCTCTGACTTGTGAGCATGTGTATTACTGACCTTTCCTCCACCAAACAATGCGTATATACACTTAGACTTATTTACTCTGACTTCATAGATTTTTCTATCACCAGGTTCTAAAATCGGACATCTGGCACCAGAAAACACTCTTTGAGCGAATTCTCACCAATACACATGTAATTAACATTGTTTACATAACCATGGCATTCCGTATTATGAACATGTTTCATGCATCACGGATTCCTCAAACTTGAATTTCTGAGTTGTGAACATGCGCATGACTGATATTTCAACCACCAAACAAGTTACCTATGCTCTATGAAATATTTATTTTGACTTCGTAGCTTCTTCCTATCACCAGTTTCAAGAATCACACTTTGATCCCAGAAAAAACCTCTTGGAGCGAATTCTTCCCTAGACATATGTAATTTGAATAGATTCCATCTACAAGATATTCCGTGTTCTTACATTCTACATACATGACGGCTTTGACAAACATGCATTCCTGAGTTGAGAGCATGTGGATTTATAATCTTTCATCCTCTATAAAAGGAATATTTTCATCTAGACACGTGTACACATTTTCACAAGCTTTCCCTAAAACCCGGTTCGAATTCATTCATTTTTCACAGAAAAATAGTTCTGGAACGATTTCCACCTTACAGATATGTAATTTAAATGTATTCCAACAACATGGCATTCCGGGTTCCGTACATGCTACATGTATGATAGATTTGGCAGTCATGCGTTTCTGACTTGTGAGCATGTTGATACAGACCTTTCACCCTCCGAACAAGGTGTATATAGACTTAGAAATATTTACTCTGTCTTCATATGTTTTTCTTATCACCAGGTTCTAAAATCGGACATTTGGCACCAGAAAACACTCTTTGAGCGAATTCTCACAAATACACATGTAATTTACATTGTTTACATAACCAAGGCATTCCGTATTACGAGCATGTTTCATGCAACTCGGATTCTTCAAACATGCATTTCTGAATAGTGAACATGCGCATGACTGATGTTTCAACCACCAAACAAGTTACCTATGCACTCTGAAATATTTACTTTGACTTTGTAGCTTCTTCCTATCACGAGTTTCAAGAATCACACTTTGATCCCACAAAAACCCTCTTGGAGCGAATCCTTCCCTAGACATATGTAATTTGCATAGATTCCATCTACATGATATTCCGTGTAGCGTACATGCTACATACATGACGGAATCGTCAAATATACATTCCTGAGTTGAGGGCATCTGGATTACTAATCTTTCCTCCTCTATAAAAGTAGTATTTTCTTCTAGACCCGTGTACACATTTTCACAAGCTTTCCCTAAAACCAGGTTCGAATTCGTGCATTTTTTACAAAAAAATAGTTCTGGAGCGATTTCCACCTAATAGGTATGTAATTTATATGAATTCCATCAACATGGCATTCCGGGTTCCGTACATGCTACATGCATGACTGATTCGGCAATCATGCAGTTCTGACTTGTGAGCATGTGGATTACTGACCTTTCATCCACCAAACAATGCGTATATACACTTAGAATTATTTACTCTGACTTCATACATTTTTCTATCACCAGGTTCTAAAATCGGACATCTGGCACCAGAAAACACTCTTTGAGCGAATTCTCACCAATACACATGTAATTTACATTGTTTACATAACTATGGCATTCCGTATTACGAGCATGTTTCATGCATCACGGATTCTTCAAACTTGAATTTCTGAGTTGTGAACATGCGCATGACTGATGTTTCAACCACCAAACAAGTTACCTATGCACTATGAAATATTTATTTTGACTTCGTAGCTTCTTCCTATCACCAGTTTCTAGAATCACACTTTGATCCCAGAAAAACCCTCTTGGAGCGAATTCTTCCCTAGACATATGTAATTTGAATAGAATCCATCTACATGATATTCCGTGTTCCTTACATGCTACATACATGACGGCTTTGACAAACATGCATTCCTGAGTTGAGAGCATGTGGATTAATAATCTTTCATCCTCTATAAAAGGAATATTTTCATCTAGACACGTGTACACATTTTCACAAGCTTTCCCTAACACCAGGTTCGAATTCGTGCATTTTTCACAAAAAAATATTTCTGGAGCTATTTCCACCTAATAGGTATGTAATTTACATGAATTCCATCAACATGGCATTCCGGGTTCCGTACATGCTACATGCATGACGGATTCGGCAATCATGCAGTTCTGAGTTGTGAGCATGTGGATTACAGACCTTTCACCCTCCGAACAAGGCGTATATAGACTTAGAAATATTTACTCTGACTTTATAAGTTTTTCCTATCACCAGGTTCTAAAATCGGACATTTGGAACCAGAAAACACTCTTTGAGCGAATTCTCACAAATACAAATATAATTTACATTGTTTACATAACCATGGCATTCCGTATTACGAGCATGTTTCATGCATCTCGGATTCCTCAAACATGCATTTCTGAATAGTGAACATGCGCATGACTGATGTTTCAACCACCAAACAAGTTACCTATGCACTCTGAAATAATTACTTTGACTTTGTAGCTTCTTCCTATCACCAGTTTCAAGAATCACACTTTGATCCCACAAAAACCCTCTTGGAGCGAATCCTTCCCTAGACATATTTAATTTGAATAGATTCCATCTACAAGATATTCCGTGTTCTTACATTCTACATACATGACGGCTTTGACAAACATGCATTCCTGAGTTGAGAGCATGTGGATTTATAATCTTTCATCCTCTATAAAAGGAATATTTTCATCTAGACACGTGTACACATTTTCACAAGTTTTCCCTAAAACCCGGTTCGAATTCATTCATTTTTCACAGAAAAATAGTTCTGGAACGATTTCCACCTTACAGATATGTAATTTAAATGTATTCCAACAACATGGCATTCCGGGTTCCGTACATGCTACATGTATGATAGATTTGGCAGTCATGCGTTTCTGACTTGTGAGCATGTTGATACAGACCTTTCACCCTCCGAACAAGGTGTATATAGACTTAGAAATATTTACTCTGTCTTCATATGTTTTTCCTATCACCAGGTTCTAAAATCGGACATTTGGCACCAGAAAACACTCTTTGAGCGAATTCTCACAAATACACATGTAATTTACATTGTTTACATAACCAAGGCATTCCGTATTACGAGCATGTTTCATGCAACGCGGATTCTTCAAACATGCATTTCTGAATAGTGAACATGCGCATGACTGATGTTTCAAACACCAAACAAGTTACCTATGCACTCTGAAATATTTACTTTGACTTTGTAGCTTCTTCCTATCACCAGTTTCAAGAATCACACTTTGATCCCACAAAAACCGTCTTGGAGCGAATCCTTCCCTAGACATATGTAATTTGCATAGATTCCATCTACATGATATTCCGTGTTCCGTACATGCTACATACATGACGGAATCGACAAACATACATTCCTGAGTTGAGGGCATCTGGATTACTAATCTTTCCTCCTCTATAAAAGTAATATTTACATCTAGACACGTGTACACATTTTCACAAGCTTTACCTAAAACCAGGTTCGAATTCGTGCATTTTTCACAAAAAAATAGTTCTGGAGCGATTTCCACCAAATAGGTATGTAATTTACATGAATTCCATCAACATGGCATTCCGGGTTCCGTACATGCTACATGCATGACGGATTCGGCAATCATTCAGTTCTGACTTGTGAGCATGTGGATTACTGACCTTTCATCCACCAAACAATGTGTATATACACTAAGAATTATTTACACTGACTTCATAGATTTTTCTATCACCAGGTTTAAAATCAGACAAGTGGCACCAGAAAACACTCTTTGAGCGAATTCTCACAAATACACATGTAATTTACATTGTTTACATAACCATGGCATTCCGTATTACGAACATGTTTCATGCATCACGGATTCCTCAAAGTTGAATTTCTGAGTTGTGAACATGCGCATGACTCATGTTTCAAACACCAAACAAGTTACATATGCACTCTGAAATATTTACTTTGACTTTGTAGCTTCTTCCTATCACCAGTTTCAAGAATCACACTTTGATCCCACAAAAACCCTCTTGGAGCGAATTCTTCCCTAGACATATGTAATTTGCATAGATTCCATCTACATGATATTCCGTGTTCCATACATGCTACATACATGACGGCTTTGACAAACATGCATTCCTGAGTTGAGAGCATGTGGATTACTAATCTTTCCTCCTCTATAAAAGTACTATTTTCATCTAGACACGTGTACACATTTTCACAAGCTTTCCCTAACACCAGGTTCGAATTCGTTCATTTTTCACAGAAAAATAGTTCTGGAGCGTTTTCCACCTAACAGATGTGTAATTTACATGTATTCCAACAACATGGCATTCCGGGTTCCGTACATGCTACATGCATGACTGATTCGGCAATCATGCAGTTCTGACTTGTGAGCATGTGGATTACTGACCTTTCATCCACCAAACAATGCGTATATACACTTAGAATTATTTACTCTGACTTCATAGATTTTTCTATCACCAGGTTTCTAAATCGGACATCTGGCACCAGAAAACACTCTTTGAGCGAATTCTCAAAAATACACATGTAATTTACATTATTTACATAACCATGGCATTCCGTATTACGAGCATGTTTCATGCATCTCGGATTCCTCAAACATGCATTTCTGAGTTGTGAACATGCGCATGACTGATGTTTCAACCACCAAACAAGTTACCTATGCACTATGAAATATTTATTTTTACTTCGTAGCTTCTTCCTATCACCAGTTTCAAGAATCACACTTTGATCCCAGAAAAACCCTCTTGGAGCGAATTCTTCCCTAGACATATGTAATTTGAATAGAATCCATCTACATGATATTCCGTGTTCCTTACATGCTACATACATGACGGCTTTGACAAACATGCATTCCTGAGTTGAGAGCATGTGGATTACTAATCTTTCATCCTCTATAAAAGGAATATTTTCATCTAGACACGTGTACACATTTTCACAAGCTTTCCCTAACACCAGGTACGAATTCGTTCATTTATCACAGAAAAATAGTTCTGGAGCGTTTTCCACCTAACAGATATGTAATTTACATGTATTCCAACAACATGGCATTCCGGGTTCCGTACATGCTACATGTATGACGGATTTGGCAATCATGCGTTTCTGACTTGTGAGCATGTGGATTACAGACCTTTCACCCTCCGAACAAGGCGTATATAGACTTAGAAATATTTACTCTGACTTTATAGGTTTTTCCTATCACCAGGTTCTAAAATCGGACATTTGGCACCAGAAAACACTCTTTGAGCGAATTCTCACAAATACACATGTAATTTACATTGTTTACATAACCATGGCATTCCGTATTACGAGCATGTTTCATGCATCTCGGATTCCTCAAACATGAATTTCTGAATTGTGAACATGCGCATGACTGATGTTTCAACCACCAAACAAGTTACCTATGCACTCTGAAATATTTACTTTGACTTTGTAGCTTCTTCCTATCACCAGTTTCAAGAATCACACTTTGATCCCACAAAAACCCTCTTGGAGCGAATTCTTCCCTAGACATATGTAATTTGCATAGTTTCCATCTACATGATATTCCGTGTTCCGTACATGCTACATACATGACGGCTTTGACAAACATGCATTCCTGAGTTGAGAGCATGTGGATTACTAATCTTTCCTCCTCTATAAAAGTACTATTTTCATCTAGACACGTGTACACATTTTCACAAGCTTTCCCTAACACCAGGTTCGAATTCGTTCATTTTTCACAGAAAAATAGTTCTGGAGCGTTTTCCACCTAACAGATGTGTAATTTACATGTATTCCAACAACATGGCATTCCGGGTTCCGTACATGCTACATGCATGACTGATTCGGCAATCATGCAGTTCTGACTTGTGAGCATGTGGATTACTGACCTTTCATCCACCAAACAATGCGTATATACACTTAGAATTATTTACTCTGACTTCATAGATTTTTTTATCACCAGGTTCTAAAATCGGACATCTGGCACCAGAAAACACTCTTTGAGCGAATTCTCACCAATACACATGTAATTTACATTGTTTACATAACCATGGCATTCCGTATTACGAGCATGATTCATGCATCACGGATTCCTCAAACATGCATTTCTGAGTTGTGAACATGCGCATGACTGATGTTTCAACCACCAAACAAGTTACCTATGCACTATGAAATATTTATTTTGACTTCGTAGCTTCTTCCTATCACCAGTTTCAAGAATCACACTTTGATCCCACAAAAACCCTCTTGGAGCGAATTCTTCCCTAGACATATGTAATTTGAATAGAATCCAACTACATGATATTCTGTGTTCCTTACATGCTACATACATGACGACTTTGACAAACATGCATTCCTGAGTTGAGAGCATGTGGATTACTAATCTTTCATCCTCTATAAAAGGAATATTTTCATCTAGACACGTGTACACATTTTCACAAGCTTTCCCTAACACCAGGTTCGAATTCGTTCATTTTTCACAGAAAAATAGTTCTGGAGCTTTTTCCACCTAACAGGTATGTAATTTACATGTATTCCAACAACATGGCATTCCGGGTTCCGTACATGCTACATGTATGACGGATTTGGCAATCATGCGTTTCTGACTTGTGAGCATGTGGATTACAGACCTTTCACCCTCCGAACAAGGCGTATATAGACTTAGAAATATTTACTCTGACTTTATAGGTTTTTCCTATCACCAGGTTCTAAAATCGGACATTTGGCACCAGAAAACTCTCTTTGAGCGAATTCTCACAAATACACATGTAATTTACATTGTTTACATAACCATGGCATTCCGTATTACGAGCATGTTTCATGCATCTCGGATTCCTCAAACATGCATTTCTGAATAGTGAACATGCGCATGACTGATGTTTCAACCACCAAACAAGTTACCTATGCACTCTGAAATATTTACTTTGACTTTGTAGCTTCTTCCTATCACCAGTTTCAAGAATCACACTTTGATCCCACAAAAACCCTCTTGGAGCGAATTCTTCCCTAGACATATGTAATTTGCATAGATTCCATCTACATGATATTCCGTGTTCCGTACATGCTACATACATGACGGCTTTGACAAACATGCATTCCTGAGTTGAGAGCATGTGGATTACTAATCTTTCCTCCTCTATAAAAGTACTATTTTCATCTAGACACGTGTACACATTTTCACAAGCTTTCCCTAACACCAGGTTCGAATTCGTTCATTTTTCACAGAAAAATAGTTCTGGAGCGTTTTCCACCTAACAGATGTGTAATTTACATGTATTCCAACAACATGGCATTCCGGGTTCCGTACATGCTACATGCATGACGGATTCGGCAATCATGCAGTTTTGACTTGTGAGCATGTGGATTACTGACCTTTCATCCACCAAACAATGCGTATATACACTTAGAATTATTTACTCTGACTTCATAGATTTTTCTATCACCAGGTTTCTAAATCGGACATCTGGCACCAGAAAACACTCTTTGAGCGAATTCTCACCAATACACATGTAATTTACATTGTTTACATAACCATGGCATTCCGTATTACGAGCATGTTTCATGCATCACGGATTCCTCAAACATGCATTTCTGAGTTGTGAACATGCGCATGACTGATGTTTCAACCACCAAACAAGTTACCTATGCACTATGAAATATTTATTTTGACTTCGTAGCTTCTTCCTATCACCAGTTTCAAGAATCACACTTTGATCCCAGAAAAAACCTCTTGGAGCGAATTCTTCCCTAGACATATGTAATTTGAATAGAATCCATCTACATGATATTCCGTGTTCCTTACATGCTACATACATGACGGATTTGACAAACATGCATTCCTGAGTTGAGAGCATGTGGATTACTAATCTTTCATCCTCTATAAAAGGAATATTTTCATCTAGACACGTGTACACATTTTCACAAGCTTTCCCTAACACCAGGTTCGAATTCGTTCATTTTTCACAGAAAAATAGTTCCGGAGCGTTTTCCACCTAACCGATATGTAATTTACATGTATTCCAACAACATGGCATTCCGGGTTCCGTACATGCTACATGTATGACGGAGTTGGCAATCATGCGTTTCTGACTTGTGAGCATGTGGATTACAGACCTTTCACCCTCCGAACAAGGCGTATATAGACTTAGAAATATTTACTCTGACTTTATAGCTTTTTCCTATCACCAGGTTCTAAAATCGGACATTTGGCACCAGAAAACACTCTTTGAGCGAATTCTCACAAATACACATGTAATTTACATTGTTTACATAACCATGGCATTCCGTATTACGAGCATGTTTCATGCATCTCGGATTCCTCAAACATGCATTTCTGAATAGTGAACATGCGCATGACTGATGTTTCAACCACCAAACAATTTACCTATGCACTCTGAAATATTTACTTTGACTTTGTAGCTTCTTCCTATCACCAGTTTCAAGAATCACACTTTGATCCCACAAAAACCCTCTTGGAGCGAATTCTTCCCTAGACATATGTAATTTGCATAGATTCCATCTACATGATATTCCGTGTTCCATACATGCTACATACATGACGGCTTTGACAAACATGCATTCCTGAGTTGAGAGCATCTGGATTACTAATCTTTCCTCCTCTATAAAAGTACTATTTTCATCTAGACACGTGTACACATTTTCACAAGCTTTCCATAACACCAGGTTCGAATTCGTTCATTTTTCACAGAAAAATAGTTCTGGAGCGTTTTCCACCTAACAGATGTGTAATTTACATGTATTCCAACAACATGGCATTCCGGGTTCCGAACATGCTACATGCATGACGGATTCGGCAATCATGCAGTTCTGACTTGTGAGCATGTGGATTACTGACCTTTCATCCACCAAACAATGCGTATATACACTTAGAATTATTTACTCTGACTTCATAGATTTTTCTATCACCAGGTTCTAAAATCAGACATCTGGCACCAGAAAACACTCTTTGAGCGAATTCTCACCAATACACATGTAATTTACATTGTTTACATAACCATGGCATTCCGTATTACGAGCATGTTTCATGCATCACGGATTCCTCAAACATGCATTTCTGAGTTGTGAACATGCGCATGACTGATGTTTCAACCACCAAACAATTTACCTATGCACTATGAAATATTTATTTTGACTTCGTAGCTTCTTCCTATCACCAGTTTGAAGAATCACACTTTGATCCCAGAAAAACCCTCTTGGAGCGAATTCTTCCCTAGACATATGTAATTTGAATAGAATCCTTCTACATGATATTCCGTGTTCCTTACATGCTACATACATGACGGCTTTGACAAACATGCATTCCTGAGTTGAGAGCATGTGGGTTACTAATCTTTCATCCTCTATAAAAGGAATATTTTCATCTAGACACTTGTACACATTTTCACAAGCTTTCCCTAACACCAGGTTCGAATTCGTTCATTTTTCAGAGAAAAATAGTTCTGGAGCTTTTTCCACCTAACAGATATGTAATTTACATGTATTCCAACAACATGGCATTCCGGGTTCCGTACATGCTACATGTATGACGGATTTGGCAATCATGCGTTTCTGACTTGTGAGCATGTGGATTACAGACCTTTCACCCTCCGAACAAGGCGTATATAGACTTAGAAATATTTACTCTGACTTTATAGGTTTTTCCTATCACCAGGTTCTAAAATCGGACATTTGGCACCAGAAAACACTCTTTGAGCGAATTCTCACAAATACACATGTAATTTACATTGTTTACATAACCATGGCATTCCGTATTACGAGCATGTTTCATGCATCTCGGATTCCTCAAACATGCATTTCTGAATAGTGAACATGCGCATGACTGATGTTTCAACCACCAAACAAGTTACCTATGCACTCTGAAATATTTACTTTGACTTTGTAGCTTCTTCCTATCACCAGTTTCAAGAATCACACTTTGATCCCACAAAATCCCTCTTGGAGCGAATTCTTCCCTAGACATATGTAATTTGCATAGATTCCATCTACATGATATTCCGTGTTCCGTACATGCTACATACATGACGGCTTTGACAAACATGCATTCCTGAGTTGAGAGCATGTGGATTACTAATCTTTCATCCTCTATAAAAGTACTATTTTCATCTAGACACGTGTACACATTTTCACAAGCTTTCCCTAACACCAGGTTCGAATTCGTTCATTTTTCACAGAAAAATAGTTCTGGAGCGTTTTCCACCTAACAGATGTGTAATTTACATGTATTCCAACAACATGGCATTCCGGGTTCCGTACATGCTACATGCATGACGGATTCGGCAATCATGCAGTTCTGACTTGTGAGCATGTGGATTACTGACCTTTC
Source organism: Vicugna pacos (assembly GCF_048564905.1). Taxonomy (NCBI): domain Eukaryota; kingdom Metazoa; phylum Chordata; class Mammalia; order Artiodactyla; family Camelidae; genus Vicugna; species Vicugna pacos. The sequence goes on along the minus strand of NW_027328741.1, from coordinate 14,924,214 downwards.
ATCCACCAAACAATGCGTATATACACTTAGAATTATTTACTCTGACTTCATAGATTTTTCTATCACCAGGTTTCTAAATCGGACATCTGGCACCAGAAATCACTCTTTGAGCGAATTCTCAAAAATACACATGTAATTTACATTGTTTACATAACCATGGCATTCCGTATTACGAGCATGTTTCATGCATCACGGATTCCTCAAACATGCATTTCTGAGTTGTGAACATGCGCATGACTGATGTTTCAACCACCAAACAAATTACCTATGCACTATGAAATATTTATTTTGACTTCGTAGCTTCTTCCTATCACCAGTTTCAAGAATCACACTTTGATCCCAGAAAAAACCTCTTGGAGCGAATTCTTCCCTAGACATATGTAATTTGAATAGAATCTATCTACATGATATTCCGTGTTCCTTACATGCTACATACATGACGGCTTTGACAAACATGCATTCCTGAGTTGAGAGCATGTGGATTACTAATCTTTCATCCTCTATAAAAGGAATATTTTCATCTAGACACGTGTACACATTTTCACAAGCTTTCCCTATCACCAGGTTCGTATTCGTTCATTTTTCACAGAAAAATAGTTCTGGAGCGTTTTCCACCTAACAGATATGTAATTTACATGTATTCCAACAACATGGCATTCCGGGTTCCGTACATGCTACATGTATGACGGATTTGGCAATCATGCGTTTCTGACTTGTGAGCATGTGGATTACAGACCTTTCACCCTCCGAACAAGGCGTATATAGACTTAGAAATATTTACTCTGACTTTATAGGTTTTTCCTATCACCAGGTTCTAAAATCGGACATTTGGCACCAGAAAACACTCTTTGAGCGAATTCTCACAAATACACATGTAATTTACATTGTTTACATAACCATGGCATTCCGTATTACGAGCATGTTTCATGCATCTCGGATTCCTCAAACATGCATTTCTGAATAGTGAACATGCGCATGACTGATGTTTCAACCACCAAACAAGTTACCTATGCACTCTGAAATATTTACTTTGACTTTGTAGCTTCTTCCTATCACCAGTTTCAAGAATCACACTTTGATCCCACAAAAACCCTCTTGGAGCGAATTCTTCCCTAGACATATGTAATTTGCATTGTTTCCATCTACATGATATTCCGTGTTCCTTACATGCTACATACATGACGGCTTTGACAAACGTGCATTCCTGAGTTGAGAACATGTGGATTACTAATCTTTCATCCTCTATAAAAGTACTATTTTCATCTAGACACGTGTACACATTTTCACAAGCTTTCCATAACACCAGGTTCGAATTCGTTCATTTTTCACAGAAAAATAGTTCTGGAGCGTTTTCCACCTAACAGATATGTAATTTACATGTATTCCAACAACATGGCATTCCGGGTTCCGTACATGCTACATGTATGACGGATTTGGAAATCATGCGTTTCTGACTTGTGAGCATGTGGATTACAGACCTTTCACCCTCTGAACAAGGCGTATATAGACTTAGAAATATTTACTCTGACTTTATAGGTTTTTCCTATCACCAGGTTCTAAAATCGGACATTTGGCACCAGAAAACACTCTTTGAGCGAATTCTCACAAATACACATGTAATTTACATTGTTTACATAACCATGGCATTCCGTATTACGAGCATGTTTCATGCATCTCGGATTCCTCAAACATGCATTTCTGAATAGTGAACATGCGCATGACTGATGTTTCAACCACCAAACAAGTTACCTATGCACTCTGAAATATTTACTTTGACTTTGTAGCTTCTTCCTATCACCAGTTTCAAGAATCACACTTTGATCCCACAAAAACCCTCTTGGAGTGAATTCTTCCCTAGACATATGTAATTTGCATAGATTCCATCTACATGATATTCCGTGTTCCGTACATGCTACATACATGACGGCTTTGACAAACATGCATTCCTGAGTTGAGAGCATGTGGATTACTAATCTTTCATCCTCTATAAAAGGAATATTTTCATCTAGACACGTGTACACATTTTCACAAGCTTTCCCTAACACCAGGTTCGAATTCGTTCATTTTTCACAGAAAAATAGTTCTGGAGCGTTTTCCAACTAACAGATGTGTAATTTACATGTATTCCAACAACATGGCATTCCGGGTTCCGTACATGCTACATGCATGACGGATTCGGCAATCATGCAGTTCTGACTTGTGAGCATGTGGATTACTGACCTTTCATCCACCAAACAATGCGTATATACACTTAGAATTATTTACTCTGACTTCATAGTTTTTTCTATCACCAGGTTCTAAAATCGGACATCTGGCACCAGAAAACACTCTTTGAGCGAATTCTCACCAATACACATGTAATTTACATTGTTTACATAACCATGGCATTCCGTATTACGAGCATGTTTCATGCATCACGGATTCCTCAAACATGCATTTCTGAGTTGTGAACATGCGCATGACTGATGTTTCAACCACCAAACAAGTTACCTATGCACTATGAAATATTTATTTTGACTTCGTAGCTTCTTCCTATCACCAGTTTCAAGAATCACACTTTGATCCCAGAAAAACCCTCTTGGAGTGAATTCTTCCCTAGACATATGTAATTTGAATAGAATCCATCTACATGATATTCCTTGTTCCTTACATGCTACATACATGACGGCTTTGACAAACATGCATTCCTGAGTTGAGAGCATGTGGATTACTAATCTTTCATCCTCTATAAAAGGAATATTTTCATCTAGACACGTGTACACATTTTCACAAGCTTTCCCTAACACCAGGCTCGAATTCGTTCATTTTTGACAGAAAAATAGTTCTGGAGCGTTTTCCACCTAACAGATATGTAATTTACATGTATTCCAACAACATGGCATTCCGGGTTCCGTACATGCTACATGTATGACGGATTTGGCAATCATGCGTTTCTGACTTGTGAGCATGTGGATTAAAGACCTTTCACCCTCCGAACAAGGCGTATAAAAACGTAGAAATATTTATTCTGACTTCATAGGTTTTTCCTATCACCAGGTTCTAAAATCGGACATTTGGCACCAGAAAAAACTCTTTGAGCGAATTCTCACCAATATACATGTAATTTACATTGTTTACATAACCATGGAATTCCGTATTACGAGCATGTTTCATACATCACGGATTCCTCAAACATGCATTTCTGAGTTGTGAACATGCGCATGACTGATGTTTCAACCACCAAACAAGTTACCTATGCACTCTGAAATATTTACTTTGACTTTGTAGCTTCTTCCTATCACCAGTTTCAAGAATCACACTTTGATCCCACAAAAAACCTCTTGGAGCGAATTCTTCCCTAGACATATGTAATTTGCATTGATTCCATCTACATGATATTCCGTGTTCCTTACATGCTACATACATGACGGCTTTGACAAACATGCATTCCTGAGTTGAGAGCATGTGGATTACTAATCTTTCATCCTCTATAAAGTACTATTTTCATCTAGACACGTGTACACATTTTCACAAGCTTTCCCTAACACCAGGTTCGAATTCGTTCATTTTTCACAAAAAAATTGTTCTGGAGCGTTTTCCAACTAACAGATGTGTAATTTACATGTATTCCAACAACATGGCATTCCGGGTTCCGTACATGCTACATGCATGACGGATTCGGCAATCATGCAGTTCTGACTTGTGAGCATGTGGATTACTGACCTTTCATCCACCAAACAATGCGTATATACACTTAGAAATATTTACTCTGACTTCATAGATTTTTCTATCACCAGGTTCTAAAATCGGACATTTGGCACCAGAAAACACTCTTTGAGCGAATTCTCACCAATACACATGTAATTTACATTGTTTACATAACCATGGCATTCCGTATTACGAGCATGTTTCATGCATCACGGATTCCTCAAACATGCATTTCTGAATAGTGAACATGCGCATGACTGATGTTTCAACCACCAAACAAGTTACCTATGCACTCTGAAATATTTACTTTGACTTTGTAGCTTCTTCCTATCACCAGTTTCAAGAATCACACTTTGATCCCACAAAAACCCTCTTGGAGCGAATTCTTCCCTAGACATATGTAATTTGCATAGATTCCATCTACATGATATTCCGTGTTCCGTACATGCTACATACATGACGGATTCGACAAATATACATTCCTGAGTTGAGGGCATCTGGATTACTAATCTTTCATCCTCTATAAAAGTACTATTTTCATATAGACCCGTGTACACATTTTCACAAGCTTTCCCTAAAACCAGGTTCGAATTCGTGCATTTTTCACAAAAAAATATTTCTGGAGCGATTTCCACCTAATAGGTATGTAATTTACATGAATTCCATCAATATGGCATTCCGGGTTCCGTACATGCTACATGCATGACGGATTCGGCAATCATGCAGTTCTGACTTGTGAGCATGTGGATTACTGACCTTTCAACCACCAAACAATGCTTATATACACTTAGAATTATTTACTCTTACTTCGTAGATTTTTCTATCACCAGGTTCTATAATCGGACATCTGGCACCAGAAAACACTCTTTGAGCGAATTCTCACCAATACACATGTAATTTACATTGTTTACATAACCATGGCATTCCGTATTACGAGCATGTTTCATGCATCACGGATTCCTCAAACATGCATTTCTGAGTTGTGAACATGCGCATGACTGATATTTCAACCACCAAACCAGTTACCTATGCACTATGAAATATTTATTTTGACTTTGTAGCTTCTTCCTATCACCAGTTTCAAGAATCACACTTTGATCCCAGAAAAACCCTCTTGGAGCGAATTCTTCCCTAGACATATGTAATTTGAATAGATTCCATCTACATGATATTTCGTGTTCCGTACATGCTACATACATGACGGCTTTGACAAACATGCATTCCTAAGTTGAGAGCATGTTGATTACTAATCTTTCATCCTCTATTAAAGGAATATTTTCATCTAGACACGTGTACACATTTTCACAAGCTTTCCCTAACACCACGTTCGAATTCGAGCATTTTTCACAGAAAAATAGTTCTGGAGCGATTTGCACCTAATAAGTATGTAATTTACATGAATTCCATCAACATGGCTTTCCGGGTTCCGTATATGCTACATGTATGACGTATTTGACAAACATGCATTCCTGAGTTGAGATCATGTGGATTTCTAATCTTTCATTCTCTACAAAAGGAATATTTTCATCTAGACACGTGTAGAAATTTTCACAAGCTTTCCTTAACACCAGGTTCAATTCGTGAATTTTTCACAGAAAAATAGTTCTGGAGCGTTTTCCACCTAACAGATATGTAATTTACATGTATTCCAACAACATGGCATTCCGGGTTCCGTACATGCTACATGTATGACGGATTTGGAAATCATGCGTTTCTGACTTGGGAGCATGTGGTTTACAGACATTTCACCCTCCGAACAAGGCGTATATAGACTTAGAAATATTTACTCTGACTTTATAGGTTTTTCCTATCACCAGGTTCTAAAATCGGACATTTGGCACCAGAAAACACTCTTTGAGCGAATTCTCACAAATACACATGTAATTTACATTGTTTACATAACCATGGCATTCCGTATTACGAGCATGTTTCATGCATCTCGGATTCCTCAAACATGCATTTCTGAATAGTGAACATGCGCATGACTTATGTTTCAACCACCCAACAAGTTACCTATGCACTCTGAAATATTTAATTTGACTTTGTAGCTTCTTCCTATCACCAGTTTCAAGAATCACACTTTGATCCCACAAAAAACCTCTTGGAGCGAATTCTTCCCTAGACATATGTAATTTGCATTGATTCCATCTACATGATATTCCGTGTTCCTTACATGCTACATACATGACGGCTTTGACAAACATGCATTCCTGAGTTGAGAGCATGTGGATTACTAATCTTTCATCCTCTATAAAGTACTATTTTCATCTAGACACGTGTACACATTTTCACAAGCTTTCCCTAACACCAGGTTCGAATTCGTTCATTTTTCACAAAAAAATTGTTCTGGAGCGTTTTCCAACTAACAGATGTGTAATTTACATGTATTCCAACAACATGGCATTCCGGGTTCCGTACATGCTACATGCATGACGGATTCGGCAATCATGCAGTTCTGACTTGTGAGCATGTGGATTACTGACCTTTCATCCACCAAACAATGCGTATATACACTTAGAAATATTTACTCTGACTTCATAGATTTTTCTATCACCAGGTTCTAAAATCGGACATCTGGCACCAGAAAACACTCTTTGAGCGAATTCTCACCAATACACATGTAATTTACATTGTTTACATAACCATGGCATTCCGTATTACGAGCATGTTTCATGCATCACGGATTCCTCAAACATGCATTTCTGAATAGTGAACATGCGCATGACTGATGTTTCAACCACCAAACAAGTTACCTATGCACTCTGAAATATTTACTTTGACTTTGTAGCTTCTTCCTATCACCAGTTTCAAGAATCACACTTTGATCCCACAAAAACCCTCTTGGAGTGAATTCTTCCCTAGACATATGTAATTTGCATAGATTCCATCTACTTGATATTCCGTGTTACGTACATGCTACATACATGACGGATTCGACAAATATACATTCCTGAGTTGAGGTCATCTGGATTACTAATATTTCCTCATCTATAAAAGTACTATTTTCATTTAGACACGTGTACACATTTTCACAAGCTTTCCCTAAAACCAGGTTCGAATTCGTGCATTTTTCACAAAAAAATATTTCTGGAGCGATTTCCACCTAATAGGTATGTAATTTACATGAATTCCATCAACATGGCATTCCGGGTTCCGTACATGCTACATGCATGACGGATTTGGCAATCATGCAGTTCTGACTTGTGAGCATGTGGATTACTGACCTTTCATCCACCAAACAATGCGTATATACACTTAGAATTATTTACTATGACTTCATAGATTTTTCTATCACCAGGTTCTAAAATCGGACATTTGGCACCAGAAAACACTCTTTGAGCGAATTCTCACCAATACACATGTAAATTACATTGTTTACATAACCATGGAATTCCGTATTACGAGCATGTTTCATGCATCACGGATTCCTCAAACATGCATTTCTGAGTTGTGAACATGCGCATGACTGATATTTCAACCACCAAACAAGTTACTGATGCACTATGAAATATTTACTTTGACTTCGTAGCTTCTTCCTATCACCAGTTTAAAGAATCACACTTTGATCCCACAAAAACCCTCTTGGAGCGAATTCTTCCCTAGACATATGTAATTTGCATAGATTTCATCTACATGATATTCCGTGTTCCGTACATGCTACATACATGACGGTTTTGTCAAACATGCATTCCTGAGTTGAGAGCATGTGGATTACTAATCTTTCATCCTCTATAAAAGGAATATTTTCATCTTGACACGTGTACACATTTTCACAAGCTTTCCCTAACACCAGGTTCGAAGTCGTTCATTTTTGACAGAAAAATAGTTCTGGAGCGTTTTCCACCTAACAGATATGTAATTTACATGTATTCCAACAACATGGCATTCCGGGTTCCGTACATGCTACATGTATGACGGATTTGGCAATCATGCGTTTCTGACTTGTGAGCATGTGGATTACAGACCTTTCACCCTCCGAACAAGGCGTATATAGACTTAGAAATATTTACTCTGACTTTATAGGTTTTTCCTATCACCAGGTTCTAAAATCGGACATTTGGCACCAGAAAACACTCTTTGAGCGAATTCTCACAAATACACATGTAATTTACATTGTTTACATAACCATGGCATTCCGTATTACGAGCATGTTTCATGCATCTCGGATTCCTCAAACATGCATTTCTGAATAGTGAACATGCGCATGACTTATGTTTCAACCACCCAACAAGTTACCTATGCACTCTGAAATATTTACTTTCACTTTGTAGCTTCTTCCTATCACCAGTTTCAAGAATCACACTTTGAACCCACAAAAACCCTCTTGGAGCGAATTCTTCCCTAGACATATGTAATTTGCATTGATTCCATCTACATGATATTCCGTGTTCCTTACATGCTACATACATGACGGCTTTGACAAATGTGCATTCCTGAGTTGAGAACATGTGGATTACTAATCTTTCATCCTCTATAAAAGTAGTATTTTCATCTAGACACGTGTACACATTTTCACAAGCTTTCCCTAACACCAGGTTCGAATTCGTTCATTTTTCACAGAAAAATAGTTCTGGAGCGTTTTCCACCTAACAGATATGTAATTTACATGTATTCCAACAACATGGCATTCCGGGTTCCGTACATGCTACATGTATGACGGATTTGGAAATCATGCGTTTCTGACTTGTGAGCATGTGGATTACAGACCTTTCACCCTCCGAACAAGGCGTATATAGACTTAGAATTATTTACTCTGACTTCATAGGTTTTTCCTATCACCAGGTTCTAAAATCGGATATTTGGCACCAGAAAACACTCTTTGAGCGAATTCTCACAAATACACATGTAATTTACATTGTTTATATAACCATGGCATTCCGTATTACGAGCATGTTTCATGCATCTCGGATTCCTCAAACATGCATTTCTGAATAGTGAACATGCGCATGACTTATGTTTCAACCACCCAACAAGTTACCTATGCACTCTGAAATATTTACTTTGACTTTGTAGCTTCTTCCTATCACCAGTTTCAAGAATCACACTTTGATCCCACAAAAACCCTCTTGGAGCGAATTCTTCCCTAGACATATGTAATTTGCATAGATTCCATCTACATGATATTCCGTGTTCCGTACATGCTACATACATGACGGATTCGACAAATATACATTCCTGAGTTGAGGGCATCTGGATTACTAATCTTTCATCCTCTATAAAAGTACTATTTTCATATAGACCCGTGTACACATTTTCACAAGCTTTCCCTAAAACCAGGTTCGAATTCGTGCATTTTTCACAAAAAAATATTTCTGGAGCGATTTCCACCTAATAGGTATGTAATTTACATGAATTCCATCAATATGGCATTCCGGGTTCCGTACATGCTACATGCATGACGGATTCGGCAATCATGCAGTTCTGACTTGTGAGCATGTGGATTACTGACCTTTCAACCACCAAACAATGCTTATATACACTTAGAATTATTTACTCTTACTTCGTAGATTTTTCTATCACCAGGTTCTATAATCGGACATCTGGCACCAGAAAACACTCTTTGAGCGAATTCTCACCAATACACATGTAATTTACATTGTTTACATAACCATGGCATTCCGTATTACGAGCATGTTTCATGCATCACGGATTCCTCAAACATGCATTTCTGAGTTGTGAACATGCGCATGACTGATATTTCAACCACCAAACCAGTTACCTATGCACTATGAAATATTTATTTTGACCTCGTAGCTTCTTCCTATCACCAGTTTCAAGAATCACACTTTGATCCCAGAAAAACCCTCTTGGAGCGAATTCTTCCCTAGACATATGTAATTTGAATAGATTCCATCTACATGATATTTCGTGTTCCGTACATGCTACATACATGACGGCTTTGACAAACATGCATTCCTAAGTTGAGAGCATGTTGATTACTAATCTTTCATCCTCTATTAAAGGAATATTTTCATCTAGACACGTGTACACATTTTCACAAGCTTTCCCTAACACCACGTTCGAATTCGAGCATTTTTCACAGAAAAATAGTTCTGGAGCGATTTGCACCTAATAAGTATGTAATTTACATGAATTCCATCAACATGGCTTTCCGGGTTCCGTATATGCTACATGTATGACGTATTTGACAAACATGCATTCCTGAGTTGAGATCATGTGGATTTCTAATCTTTCATTCTCTACAAAAGGAATATTTTCATCTAGACACGTGTAGAAATTTTCACAAGCTTTCCTTAACACCAGGTTCAATTCGTGAATTTTTCACAGAAAAATAGTTCTGGAGCGTTTTCCACCTAACAGATATGTAATTTACATGTATTCCAACAACATGGCATTCCGGGTTCCGTACATGCTACATGTATGACGGATTTGGAAATCATGCGTTTCTGACTTGTGAGCATGTGGTTTACAGACATTTCACCCTCCGAACAAGGCGTATATAGACTTAGAAATATTTACTCTGACTTTATAGGTTTTTCCTATCACCAGGTTCTAAAATCGGACATTTGGCACCAGAAAACACTCTTTGAGCGAATTCTCACAAATACACATGTAATTTACATTGTTTACATAACCATGGCATTCCGTATTACGAGCATGTTTCATGCATCTCGGATTCCTCAAACATGCAGTTCTGAATAGTGAACATGCGCATGACTTATGTTTCAACCACCCAACAAGTTACCTATGCACTCTGAAATATTTACTTTGACTTTGTAGCTTCTTCCTATCACCAGTTTCAAGAATCACACTTTGATCCCACAAAAACCCTCTTGGAGCGAATTCTTCCCTAGACATATGTAATTTGCATTGATTCCATCTACATGATATTCCGTGTTCCTTACATGCTACATACATGACGGCTTAGACAAACGTGCATTCCTGAGTTGAGAACATATGGATTACTAATCTTTTATCCTCTATAAAAGTACTATTTTCATCTAGACACGTGTACACATTTTCACAAGCTTTCCATAACACCAGGTTCGAATTCGTTCATTTTTCACAGAAAAATATTTCTGGAGCGTTTTCCACCTAACAGATATGTAATTTACATGTATTCCAACAACGTGGCATTCCGGGTTCCGTACATGCTACATGTATGACGGATTTGGAAATCATGCGTTTCTGACTTGTGAGCATGTGGATTACAGACCTTTCACCCTCCGAACAAGGCGTATATAGACTTAGAAATATTTACTCTGACTTTATAGGTTTTTCCTATCACCAGGTTCTAAAATCGGACATTTGGCACCAGAAAACACTCTTTGAGCGAATTCTCACAAATACACATGTAATTTACATTGTTTACATAACCATGGCATTCCGTATTACGAGCATGTTTCATGCATCTCGGATTCCTCAAACATGCATTTCTGAATAGTGAACATGCGCATGACTGATGTTTCAACCACCAAACAAGTTACCTATGCACTCTGAAATATTTACTTTGACTTTGTAGCTTCTTCCTTTCACCAGTTTCAAGAATCACACTTTGATCCCAGAAAAACCCTCTTGGAGCGAATTCTTCCCTAGACATATGTAATTTGCATAGATTCCATCTACATGTTATTCCGTGTTCCGTACATGCTACATACATGACGGCTTTGACAAACATGCATTCCTGAGTTGAGAGCATGTGGATTACTAATCTTTCATCCTCTATAAAGTACTATTTTCATCTAGACACGTGTACACATTTTCACAAGCTTTCCCTAACACCAGGTTCGAATTCGTTCATTTTTCACAAAAAAATAGTTCTGGAGCGTTTTCCAACTAACAGATGTGTAATTTACATGTATTCCAACAACATGGCATTCCGGGTTCCGTACATGCTACATGCATGACGGATTCGGCAATCATGCAGTTCTGACTTGTGATCATGTGGATTACTGACCTTTCATCCACCAAACAATGCGTATATACACTTAGAATTATTTACTCTGACTTCATAGATTTTTCTATCACCAGGTTCTAAAATCGGACATCTGGCACCAGAAAACACTCTTTGAGCGAATTCTCACCAATACACATGTAATTTACATTGTTTACATAACCATGGCATTCCGTATTACGAGCATGTTTCATGCATCACGGATTCCTCAAACTTGAATTTCTGAGTTGTGAACATGCGCATGACTGATGTTTCAACCACCAAACCAGTTACCTATGCACTATGAAATATTTATTTTGACTTCGTAGCTTCTTCCTATCACCAGTTTCAAGAATCACACTTTGATCCCAGAAAAACCCTCTTGGAGCGAATTCTTCCCTAGACATATGTAATTTGAATAGAATCCATCTACATGATATTCCGTGTTCCTTACATGCTACATACATGACGGCTTTGACAAACATGCATTCCTGAGTTGAGAGCATGTGGATTACTAATCTTTCATTCTCTATAAAAGGAATATTTTCATCTAGACACGTGTACACATTTTCACAAGCTTTCCCTAACACCAGGTTCGAATTCGTTCATTTTTCACAGAAAAATAGTTCTGGAGCGTTTTCCACCTAACAGATATTTAATTTACATGTATTCCAACAACATGGCATTCCGGGTTCCGTACATGCTACATGTATGACGGATTTGGCAATCATGCGTTTCTGACTTGTGAGCATGTGGATTACAGACCTTTCACCCTCCGAACAAGGCGTATATAGACTTAGAAATATTTACTCTGACTTTATAGTTTTTTCCTATCACCAGGTTCTAAAATCGGACATTTGGCACCAGAAAACTCTCTTTGAGCGAATTCTCACTAATACACATGTAATTTACATTGTTTACATAACCATGGAATTCCGTATTACGAGCATGTTTCATGCATCTCGGATTCCTCAAACATGCATTTCTGAATTGTGAACATGCGCATGACTGATGTTTCAAACACCAAACAAGTTACCTATGCACTCTGAAATATTTACTTTGACTTTGTAGCTTCTTCCTATCACCAGTTTCAAGAATCACACTTTGATCCCACAAAAACCCTCTTGGAGCGAATTCTTCCCTAGACATATGTAATTTGCATAGATTCCATCTACATGATATTCCGTGTTCCGTACATGCTACATACATGACGGCTTTGACAAACATGCATTCCTGAGTTGAGAGCATGTGGATTACTAATCTTTCATCCTCTATAAAAGTACTATTTTCATCTAGACATGTGTACACATTTTCACAAGCTTTCCCTAACACCAGGTTCGAATTCGTTCATTTTTCACAGAAAAATAGTTCTGGAGCGTTTTCCACCTAACAGATGTGTAATTTACATGTATTCCAACAACATGGCATTCCGGGTTCCGTACATGCTACATGCATGACGGATTCGGCAATCATGCAGTTCTGACTTGTGAGCATGTGGATTACTGACCTTTCATCCACCAAACAATGCGTATATACACTTAGAATTATTTACTCTGACTTCATAGATTTTTCTATCACCAGGTTCTAAAATCGGACATCTGGCACCAGAAAACACTCTTTGAGCGAATTCTCACCAATACACATGTAATTTACATTGTTTACATAACCATGGCATTCCGTATTACGAGCATGTTTCATGCATCACGGATTCCTCAAACATGCATTTCTGAGTTGTGAACATGCGCATGACTGATGTTTCAACCACCAAACAAGTTACCTATGCACTATGAAATATTTATTTTGACTTCGTAGCTTCTTCCTATCACCAGTTTCAAGAATCACACTTTGATCCCAGAAAAAACCTCTTGGAGCGAATTCTTCCCTAGACATATGTAATTTGAATAGAATCCATCTACATGATATTCCGTGTTCCTTACATGCTACATACATGACGGCTTTGACAAACATGCATTCCTGAGTTGAGAGCATGTGGATTACTAATCTTTCATCCTCTATAAAAGGAATATTTTAATCTAGACACGTGTACACATTTTCACAAGCTTTCCCTAACACCAGGTTCGAATTCGTTCATTTTTCACAGAAAAATAGTTCTGGAGCGTTTTCCACCTAACAGATATGTAATTTACATGTATTCCAACAACATGGCATTCCGGGTTCCGTACATGCTACATGCATGACGGATTCGGCAATCATGCAGTTCTGACTTGTGAGCATGTGGATTACTGACCTTTCATCCACCAAACAATGCGTATATACACTTAGAATTATTTACTCTGACTTCATAGATTTTTCTATCACCAGGTTCTAAAATCGGACATCTGGCACCAGAAAACACTCTTTGAGCGAATTCTCACCAATACACATGTAATTTACATTGTTTACATAACCATGGCATTCCGTATTACGAGCATGTTTCATGCATCACGGATTCCTCAAACATGCATTTCTGAGTTGTGAACATGCGCATGACTGATGTTTCAACCACCAAACAAGTTACCTATGCACTATTAAATATTTATTTTGACTTCGTAGCTTCTGCCTATCACCAGTTTCAAGAATCACACTTTGATCCCAGAAAAACCCTCTTGGAGCGAATTCTTCCCTAGACATATGTAATTTGAATAGAATCCATCTACATGATATTCCGTGTTCCTTACATGCTACATACATGACGGCTTTGACAAACATGCATTCCTGAGTTGAGAGCATGTGGATTACTAATCTTTCATCCTCTATAAAAGGAATATTTTCATCTAGACACGTGTACACATTTTCACAAGCTTTCCCTAACACCAGGTTCGAATTCGTTCATTTTTCACAGAAAAATAGTTCTGGAGCGTTTTCCACCTAACAGATATGTAATTTACATGTATTCCAACAACATGGCATTCCGGGTTCCGTACATGCTACATGTATGACGGATTTGGCAATCATGCGTTTCTGACTTGTGAGCATGTGGATTACAGACCTTTCACCCTCCGAACAAGGCGTATATAGACTTAGAATTATTTACTCTGACTTCATAGCTTTTTCCTATCACCAGGTTCTAAAATCGGATATTTGGCACCAGAAAACACTCTTTGAGCGAATTCTCACAAATACACATGTAATTTACATTGTTTATATAACCATGGCATTCCGTATTACGAGCATGTTTCATGCATCTCGGATTCCTCAAACATGCATTTCTGAATAGTGAACATGCGCATGACTGATGTTTCAACCACCAAACAAGTTACCTATGCACTCTGAAATATTTACTTTGACTTTGTAGCTTCTTCCTGTCACCAGTTTCAAGAATCACACTTTGATCCCACAAAAACCCTCTTGGAGCGAATTCTTCCCTAGACATATGTAATTTGCATAGATTCCATCTACATGATATTCCGTGTTCCGTACATGCTACATACATGACGGATTCGACAAATATACATTCCTGAGTTGAGGGCATCTGGATTACTAATCTTTCATCCTCTATAAAAGTACTATTTTCATATAGACCCGTGTACACATTTTCACAAGCTTTCCCTAAAACCAGGTTCGAATTCGTGCATTTTTCACAAAAAAATATTTCTGGAGCGATTTCCACCTAATAGGTATGTAATTTACATGAATTCCATCAATATGGCATTCCGGGTTCCGTACATGCTACATGCATGACGGATTCGGCAATCATGCAGTTCTGACTTGTGAGCATGTGGATTACTGACCTTTCAACCACCAAACAATGCGTATATACACTTAGAATTATTTACTCTTACTTCGTAGATTTTTCTATCACCAGGTTCTATAATCGGACATCTGGCACCAGAAAACACTCTTTGAGCGAATTCTCACCAATACACATGTAATTTACATTGTTTACATAACCATGGCATTCCGTATTACGAACATGTTTCATGCATCACGGATTCCTCAAACATGCATTTCTGAGTTGTGAACATGCGCATGACTGATATTTCAACCACCAAACCAGTTACCTATGCACTATGAAATATTTATTTTGACCTCGTAGCTTCTTCCTATCCCCAGTTTCAAGAATCACACTTTGATCCCAGAAAAACCCTCTTGGAGCGAATTCTTCCCTAGACATATGTAATTTGAATAGATTCCATCTACATGATATTTCGTGTTCCGTACATGCTACATACATGACGGCTTTGACAAACATGCAATCCTAAGTTGAGAGCATGTTGATTACTAATCTTTCATCCTCTATTAAAGGAATATTTTCATCTAGACACGTGTACACATTTTCACAAGCTTTCCCTAACACCACGTTCGAATTCGAGCATTTTTCACAGAAAAATAGTTCTGGAGCGATTTGCACCTAATAGGTATGTAATTTACATGAATTCCATCAACATGGCTTTCCGGGTTCCGTATATGCTACATGTATGACGTATTTGACAAACATGCATTCCTGAGTTGAGATCATGTGGATTTCTAATCTTTCATTTTCTACAAAAGGAATATTTTCATCTAGACACGTGTAGAAATTTTCACAAGCTTTCCTTAACACCAGGTTCAATTCGTGAATTTTTCACAGAAAAATACTTCTGGAGCGTTTTCCACCTAACAGATATGTAATTTACATGTATTCCAACAACATGGCATTCCGGGTTCCGTACATGCTACATGTATGACGGATTTGGAAATCTTGCGTTTCTGACTTGTGAGCATGTGGATTACAGACCTTTCACCCTCCGAACAAGGCGTATATAGACTTAGAAATATTTACTCTGACTTTATAGGTTTTTCCTATCACCAGGTTCTAAAATCGGACATTTGGCACCAGAAAACACTCTTTGAGCGAATTCTCACTAATACACATGTAATTTACATTGTTTTCATAACCATGGCATTCCGTATTACGAGCATGTTTCATGCATCTCGGATTCCTCAAACATGCAGTTCTGAATAGTGAACATGCGCATGACTTATGTTTCAACCACCCAACAAGTTACCTATGCACTCTGACATATTTACTTTGACTTTGTAGCTTCTTCCTATCACCAGTTTCAAGAATCACACTTTGATCCCACAAAAACCCTCTTGGAGCGAATTCTTCCCTAGACATATGTAATTTGCATTGATTCCATCTACATGATATTCCGTGTTCCTTACATGCTACATACATGACGGCTTAGACAAACGTGCATTCCTGAGTTGAGAACATATGGATTACTAATCTTTCATCCTCTATAAAAGTACTATTTTCATCTAGACACGTGTACACATTTTCACAAGCTTTCCATAACACCAGGTTCGAATTCGTTCATTTTTCACAGAAAAATATTTCTGGAGCGTTTTCCACCTAACAGATATGTAATTTACATGTATTCCAACAACGTGGCATTCCAGGTTCCGTACATGCTACATGTATGACGGATTTGGAAATCATGCGTTTCTGACTTGTGAGCATGTGGATTACAGACCTTTCACCCTCCGAACAAGGCGTATATAGACTTAGAAATATTTACTCTGACTTTATAGGTTTTTCCTATCACCAGGTTCTAAAATCGGACATTTGGCACCAGAAAACACTCTTTGAGCGAATTCTCACAAATATACATGTAATTTACATTGTTTACATAACCATGGCATTCCGTATTACGAGCATGTTTCATGCATCTCGGATTCCTCAAACATGCATTTCTGAATAGTGAACATGCGCATGACTGATGTTTCAACCACCAAACAAGTTACCTATGCACTCTGAAATATTTACTTTGACTTTGTAGCTTCTTCCTATCACCAGTTTCAAGAATCACACTTTGATCCCAGAAAAACCCTCTTGGAGCGAATTCTTCCCTAGACATATGTAATTTGCATAGATTCCATCTACATGTTATTCCGTGTTCCGTACATGCTACATACATGACGGCTTTGACAAACATGCATTCCTGAGTTGAGAGCATGTGGATTACTAATCTTTCATCCTCTATAAAAGTACTATTTTCATCTAGACATGTGTACACATTTTCACAAGCTTTCCCTAACACCAGGTTCGAATTCGTTCATTTTTCACAGAAAAATAGTTCTGGAGCGTTTTCCACCTAACAGATGTGTAATTTACATGTATTCCAACAACATGGCATTCCGGGTTCCGTACATGCTACATGCATGACGGATTCGGCAATCATGCAGTTCTGACTTGTGAGCATGTGGATTACTGACCTTTCATCCACCAAACAATGCGTATATACACTTAGAATTATTTACTCTGACTTCATAGATTTTTCTATCACCAGGTTCTAAAATCGGACATCTGGCACCAGAAAACACTCTTTGAGCGAATTCTCACCAATACACATGTAATTTACATTGTTTACATAACCATGGCATTCCGTATTACGAGCATGTTTCATGCATCACGGATTCCTCAAACATGCATTTCTGAGTTGTGAACATGCGCATGACTGATGTTTCAACCACCAAACAAGTTACCTATGCACTATGAAATATTTATTTTGACTTCGTAGCTTCTTCCTATCACCAGTTTCAAGAATCACACTTTGATCCCAGAAAAAACCTCTTGGAGCGAATTCTTCCCTAGACATATGTAATTTGAATAGAATCCATCTACATGATATTCCGTGTTCCTTACATGCTACATACATGACGGCTTTGACAAACATGCATTCCTGAGTTGAGAGCATGTGGATTACTAATCTTTCATCCTCTATAAAAGGAATATTTTCATTTAGACACGTGTACACATTTTCACAAGCTTTCCCTAACACCAGGTTCGAATTCGTTCATTTTTCACAGAAAAATAGTTCTGGAGCGTTTTCCACCTAACAGATATGTAATTTACATGTATTCCAACAACATGGCATTCCGGGTTCCGTACATGCTACATGCATGACGGATTCGGCAATCATGCAGTTCTGACTTGTGAGCATGTGGATTACTGACCTTTCATCCACCAAACAATGCGTATATACACTTAGAATTATTTACTCTGACTTCATAGATTTTTCTATCACCAGGTTCTAAAATCGGACATCTGGCACCAGAAAACACTCTTTGAGCGAATTCTCACCAATACACATGTAATTTACATTGTTTACATAACCATGGCATTCCGTATTACGAGCATGTTTCATGCATCACGGATTCCTCAAACATGCATTTCTGAGTTGTGAACATGCGCATGACTGATGTTTCAACCACCAAACAAGTTACCTATGCACTATGAAATATTTATTTTGACTTCGTAGCTTCTTCCTATCACCAGTTTCAAGAATCACACTTTGATCCCAGAAAAACCCTCTTGGAGCGAATTCTTCCCTAGACATATGTAATTTGAATAGAATCCATCTACATGATATTCCGTGTTCCTTACATGCTACATACATGACGGCTTTGACAAACATGCATTCCTGAGTTGAGAGCATGTGGATTACTAATCTTTCATCCTCTATAAAAGGAATATTTTCATCTAGACACGTGTACACATTTTCACAAGCTTTCCCTAACACCAGGTTCGAATTCGTTCATTTTTGACAGAAAAATAGTTCTGGAGCGTTTTCCACCTAACAGATATGTAATTTACATGTATTCCAACAACATGGCATTCCGGGTTCCGTACATGCTACATGTATGACGGATTTGGCAATCATGCGTTTCTGACTTGTGAGCATGTGGATTACAGACCTTTCACCCTCCGAACAAGGCGTATATAGACTTAGAATTATTTACTCTGACTTCATAGGTTTTTCCTATCACCAGGTTCTAAAATCGGATATTTGGCACCAGAAAACACTCTTTGAGCGAATTCTCACAAATACACATGTAATTTATATTGTTTATATAACCATGGCATTCCGTATTACGAGCATGTTTCATGCATCTCGGATTCCTCAAACATGCATTTCTGAATAGTGAACATGCGCATGACTTATGTTTCAACCACCCAACAAGTTACCTATGCACTCTGAAATATTTACTTTGACTTTGTAGCTTCTTCCTATCACCAGTTTCAAGAATCACACTTTGATCCCACAAAAACCCTCTTGGAGCGAATTCTTCCCTAGACATATGTAATTTGCATAGATTCCATCTACATGATATTTCGTGTTCCGTACATGCTACATACATGACGGCTTTGACAAACATGCAATCCTAAGTTGAGAGCATGATGATTACTAATCTTTCATCCTCTATTAAAGGAATATTTTCATCTAGACACGTGTAAACATTTTCACAAGCTTTCCCTAACACCACGTTCGAATTCGAGCATTTTTCACAGAAAAATTGTTCTGGAGCGATTTGCACCTAATAGGTATGTAATTTACATGAATTCCATCAACATGGCTTTCCGGGTTCCGTATATGCTACATGTATGACGTATTTGACAAACATGCATTCCTGAGTTGAGATCATGTGTATTTCTAATCTTTCATTCTCTACAAAAGGAATATTTTCATCTAGACACGTGTAGAAATTTTCACAAGCTTTCCTTAACACCGGGTTCGAATTCGTTCATTTTCCTCAGAAAAATAGTTCTGGAGCGTTTTCTACCTAACAGATATGTAATTTACATGTATTCCAACAACATGGCATTCCGGGTTCCGTACATGCTACATGTATGACGGATTTGGCAATCATGCGTTTCTGACTTGTGAGCATGTGGATTACAGACCTTTCACCCTCCGAACAAGGCGTATATAGACTTAGAAATATTTACTCTGACTTTATAGGTTTTTCCTATCACCAGGTTCTAAAATCGGACATTTGGCACCAGAAAACACTCTTTGAGCGAATTCTCACTAATACACATGTAATTTACATTGTTTTCATAACCATGGCATTCCGTATTACGAGCATGTTTCATGCATCTCGGATTCCTCAAACATGCATTTCTGAATAGTGAACATGCGCATGACTGATGTTTCAACCACCAAACAAGTTACCTATGCACTCTGAAATATTTACTTTGACTTTGTAGCTTCTTCCTATCACCAGTTTCAAGAATCACACTTTGATCCCACAAAAACCCTCTTGGAGCGAATTCTTCCCTAGACATATGTAATTTGCATAGATTCTATCTACATGATATTCCGTGTTCAGTACATGCTACATACATGACGGATTCGACAAATATACATTCCTGAGTTGAGGGCATCTGGATTACTAAATTTTCCTCCTCTATAAAAGTAGTATTTTCTTCTAGACCCGTGTACACATTTTCACAAGCTTTCCCTAAAACCAGGTTCGAATTCGTGCATTTTTCACAAAAAAATATTTCTGGAGCGATTTCCACCTAATAGGTATGTAATTTATATGAATTCCATCAACATGGCATTCCGGGTTCCGTACATGCTACATGCATGACTGATTCGGCAATCATGCAGTTCTGACTTGTGAGCATGTGGATTACTGACCTTTCATCCACCAAACAATGCGTATATACACTTAGAATTATTTACTCTGACTTCATACATTTTTCTATCACCAGGTTCTAAAATCGGACATCTGGCACCAGAAAACACTCTTTGAGCGAATTCTCACCAATACACATGTAATTTACATTGTTTACATAACTATGGCATTCCGTATTACGAGCATGTTTCATGCATCACGGATTCTTCAAACTTGAATTTCTGAGTTGTGAACATGCGCATGACTGATGTTTCAACCACCAAACAAGTTACCTATGCACTATGAAATATTTATTTTGACTTCGTAGCTTCTTCCTATCACCAGTTTCTAGAATCACACTTTGATCCCAGAAAAACCCTCTTGGAGCGAATTCTTCCCTAGACATATGTAATTTGAATAGAATCCATCTACATGATATTCCGTGTTCCTTACATGCTACATACATGACGGCTTTGACAAACATGCATTCCTGAGTTGAGAGCATGTGGATTACTAATCTTTCATCCTCTATAAAAGGAATATTTTCATCTAGACACGTGTACACATTTTCACAAGCTTTCCCTAACACCAGGTTCGAATTCGTGCATTTTTCACAAAAAAATATTTCTGGAGCTATTTCCACCTAATAGGTATGTAATTTACATGAATTCCATCAACATGGCATTCCGGGTTCCGTACATGCTACATGCATGACGGATTCGGCAATCATGCAGTTCTGAGTTGTGAGCATGTGGATTACAGACCTTTCACCCTCCGAACAAGGCGTATATAGACTTAGAAATATTTACTCTGTCTTCATATGTTTTTCCTATCACCAGGTTCTAAAATCGGACATTTGGCACCAGAAAACACTCTTTGAGCGAATTCTCACAAATACACATGTAATTTACATTGTTTACATAACCAAGGCATTCCGTATTACGAGCATGTTTCATGCAACGCGGATTCTTCAAACATGCATTTCTGAATAGTGAACATGCACATGACTGATGTTTCTACCACCAAACAAGTTACCTATGCACTCTGAAATATTTACTTTGACTTTGTAGCTTCTTCCTATCACCAGTTTTAAGAATCACACTTTGATCCCACAAAAACCCTCTTGGAGCGAATCCTTCCCTAGACATATGTAATTTGCATAGATTCCATCTACATGATATTCCGTGTTCCGTACATGCTACATACATGACGGAATCGACAAACATACATTCCTGAGTTGAGGGCATCTGGATTACTAATCTTTCCTCCTCTATAAAAGTAATATTTACATCTAGACACGTGTACACATTTTCACAAGCTTTACCTAAAACCAGGTTCGAATTCGTGCATTTTTCACAAAAAAATAGTTCTGGAGCGATTTCCACCTAATAGGTATGTAATTTACATGAATTCCATCAACATGGCATTCCGGGTTCCGTACATGCTACATGCATGACGGATTCGGCAATCATTCAGTTCTGACTTGTGAGCATGTGGATTACTGACCTTTCATCCACCAAACAATGTGTATATACACTAAGAATTATTTACACTGACTTCATAGATTTTTCTATAACCAGGTTTAAAATCAGACAAGTGGCACCAGAAAACACTCTTTGAGCGAATTCTCACAAATACACATGTAATTTACATTGTTTACATAACCATGGCATTCCGTATTACGAACATGTTTCATGCATCACGGATTCCTCAAAGTTGAATTTCTGAGTTGTGAACATGCGCATGACTGATGTTTCAAACACCAAACAAGTTACCTATGCACTCTGAAATATTTACTTTGACTTTGTAGCTTCTTCCTATCACCAGTTTCAAGAATCACACTTTGATCCCACAAAAACCCTCTTGGAGCGAATTCTTCCCTAGAAATATGTAATTTTCATAGATTCCATCTACATGATATTCCGTGTTCCGTACATGCTATATACATGACGGATTCGACAAATATACATTCCTGAGTTGAGGGCATCTGGATTACTAATCTTTCCTCCTCTATAAAAGTACTATTTTCATCTAGACACGTGTACACATTTTCACAAGCTTTCCCTAAAACGAGGTTCGAATTCGTGCATTTTTCACAAAAAAATGTTCTGGAGCGATTTCCACCTAATAGGTATGTAATTTACATGAATTCCATCAACATGGCTTTCCGGGTTCCGTACATGCTACATGCATGACTTATTCGGCAATCATGTAGTTCTGACTTGTGAGCATGTGGATTACTGACCTTTCATCCACCAAACAATGCGTATATACACTTAGACTTATTTACTCTGACTTCATAGATTTTTCTATCACCAGGTTCTAAAATCGGACATCTGGCACCAGAAAACACTCTTTGAGCGAATTCTCACCAATACACATGTAATTTACATTGTTTACATAACCATGGCATTCCGTATTACGAACATGTTTCATACATCACGGATTCCTCAAACTTGAATTTCTGAGTTGTGAACATGCGCATGACTGATGTTTCAAACACCAAGCAAGTTACTTATGCACTATGAAATATTTATTTTGACTTCGTAGCTTCTTCCTATCACCAGTTTCAAGAATCACACTTTGATCCCAGAATAACCCTCTTGGAGCGAATTCTTCCCTAGACATATGTAATTTGAATAGTTTCCATCTACATGATATTCCGTGTACCTTACATGCTACATACATGACGGCTTTGACAAACATGCATTCCTGAGTTGAGAGCATGTGGATTACTAATCTTTCATCCTATATAAAAGGAATATTTTCATCTAGACACGTGTACACATTTTCACAAGCTTTCCCTAACACCGGGTTCGAATTCGTTCATTTTTCACAGAAAAATAGTTCTGGAGCGTTTTCCACCTAACAGATATGTAATTTACATGTATTCCAACAACATGGCATTCCGGGTTCCGTACATGCTACATGTATGACGGATTTGGCAATCATGCGTTTCTGACTTGTGAGCATGTGGATTACAGACCTTTCACCCTCCGAACAAGGCGTATATAGACTTAGAAATATTTACTCTGACTTTATAGGTTTTTCCTATCACCAGGTTCTAAAATCGGACATTTGGCACCAGAAAACACTCTTTGAGCGAATTCTCACTAATACACATGTAATTTACATTGTTTTCATAACCATGGCATTCCGTATTACGAGCATGTTTCATGCATCTCGGATTCCTCAAACATGCATTTCTGAATAGTGAACATGCGCATGACTGATGTTTCAACCACCAAACAAGTTACCTATGCACTCTGAAATATTTACTTTGACTTTGTAGCTTCTTCCTATCACCAGTTTCGAGAATCACACTTTGATCCCACAAAAACCCTCTTGGAGCGAATTCTTCCCTAGACATATGTAATTTGCATAGATTCTATCTACATGATATTCCGTGTTCAGTACATGCTACATACATGACGGATTCGACAAATATACATTCCTGAGTTGAGGGCATCTGGATTACTAAATTTTCCTCCTCTATAAAAGTAGTATTTTCTTCTAGACCCGTGTACACATTTTCACAAGCTTTCCCTAAAACCAGGTTCGAATTCGTGCATTTTTCACAAAAAAATATTTCTGGAGCGATTTCCACCTAATAGGTATGTAATTTATATGAATTCCATCAACATGGCATTCCGGGTTCCGTACATGCTACATGCATGACTGATTCGGCAATCATGCAGTTCTGACTTCTGAGCATGTGGATTACTGACCTTTCATCCACCAAACAATGCGTATATACACTTAGAATTATTTACTCTGACTTCATACATTTTTCTATCACCAGGTTCTAAAATCGGACATCTGGCACCAGAAAACACTCTTTGAGCGAATTCTCACCAATACACATGTAATTTACATTGTTTACATAACTATGGCATTCCGTATTACGAGCATGTTTCATGCATCACGGATTCTTCAAACTTGAATTTCTGAGTTGTGAACATGCGCATGACTGATGTTTCAACCACCAAACAAGTTACATATGCACTATGAAATATTTATTTTGACTTCGTAGCTTCTTCCTATCACCAGTTTCTAGAATCACACTTTGATCCCAGAAAAACCCTCTTGGAGCGAATTCTTCCCTAGACATATGTAATTTGAATAGAATCCATCTACATGATATTCCGTGTTCCTTACATGCTACATACATGACGGCTTTGACAAACATGCATTCCTGAGTTGAGAGCATGTGGATAACTAATCTTTCATCCTCTATAAAAGGAATATTTTCATCTAGACACGTGTACACATTTTCACAAGCTTTCCCTAACACCAGGTTCGAATTCGTGCATTTTTCACAAAAAAATATTTCTGGAGCGATTTCCACCTAATAGGTATGTAATTTACATGAATTCCATCAACATGGCATTCCGGGTTCCGTACATGCTACATGCATGACGGATTCGGCAATCATTCAGTTCTGACTTGTGAGCATGTGGATTACTGACCTTTCATCCACCAAACAATGTGTATATACACTAAGAATTATTTACACTGACTTCATAGATTTTTCTATCACCAGGTTTAAAATCAGACAAGTGGCACCAGAAAACACTCTTTGAGCGAATTCTCACAAATACACATGTAATTTACATTGTTTACATAACCATGGCATTCCGTATTACGAACATGTTTCATGCATCACGGATTCCTCAAAGTTGAATTTCTGAGTTGTGAACATGCGCATGACTGATGTTTCAAACACCAAACAAGTTACCTATGCACTCTGAAATATTTACTTTGACTTTGTAGCTTCTTCCTATCACCAGTTTCAAGAATCACACTTTGATCCCACAAAAACCCTCTTGGAGCGAATTCTTCCCTAGAAATATGTAATTTTCATAGAATCCATCTACATGATATTCCGTGTTCCGTACATGCTATATACATGACGGATTCGACAAATATACATTCCTGAGTTGAGGGCATCTGGATTACTAATCTTTCCTCCTCTATAAAAGTACTATTTTCATCTAGACACGTGTACACATTTTCACAAGCTTTCCCTAAAACGAGGTTCGAATTCGTGCATTTTTCACAAAAAAATGTTCTGGAGCGATTTCCACCTAATAGGTATGTAATTTACATGAATTCCATCAACATGGCTTTCCGGGTTCCGTACATGCTACATGCATGACTTATTCGGCAATCATGTAGTTCTGACTTGTGAGCATGTGGATTACTGACCTTTCATCCACCAAACAATGCGTATATACACTTAGACTTATTTACTCTGACTTCATAGATTTTTCTATCACCAGGTTCTAAAATCGGACATCTGGCACCAGAAAACACTCTTTGAGCGAATTCTCACCAATACACATGTAATTTACATTGTTTACATAACCATGGCATTCCGTATTACGAACATGTTTCATACATCACGGATTCCTCAAACTTGAATTTCTGAGTTGTGAACATGCGCATGACTGATGTTTCAAACACCAAGCAAGTTACTTATGCACTATGAAATATTTATTTTGACTTCGTAGCTTCTTCCTATCACCAGTATCAAGAATCACACTTTGATCCCAGAATAACCCTCTTGGAGCGAATTCTTCCCTAGACATATGTAATTTGCATAGTTTCCATCTACATGATATTCCGTGTACCTTACATGCTACATACATGACGGCTTTGACAAACATGCATTCCTGAGTTGAGAGCATGTGGATTACTAATCTTTCATCCTATATAAAAGGAATATTTTCATCTAGACACGTGTACACATTTTCACAAGCTTTCCCTAACACCGGGTTCGAATTCGTTCATTTTCCTCAGAAAAATAGTTCTGGAGCGTTTTCCACCTAACAGATATGTAATTTACATGTATTCCAACAACATGGCATTCCGGGTTCCGTACATGCTACATGTATGACGGATTTGGCAATCATGCGTTTCTGACTTGTGAGCATGTGGATTACAGACCTTTCACCCTCCGAACAAGGCGTATATAGACTTAGAAATATTTACTCTGACTTTATAGGTTTTTCCTATCACCAGGTTCTAAAATCGGACATTTGGCACCAGAAAACACTCTTTGAGCGAATTCTCACTAATACACATGTAATTTACATTGTTTTCATAACCATGGCATTCCGTATTACGAGCATGTTTCATGCATCTCGGATTCCTCAAACATGCATTTCTGAATAGTGAACATGCGCATGACTGATGTTTCAACCACCAAACAAGTTACCTATGCACTCTGAAATATTTACTTTGACTTTGTAGCTTCTTCCTATCACCAGTTTCAAGAATCACACTTTGATCCCACAAAAACCCTCTTGGAGCGAATTCTTCCCTAGACATATGTAATTTGCATAGATTCTATCTACATGATATTCCGTGTTCAGTACATGCTACATACATGACGGATTCGACAAATATACATTCCTGAGTTGAGGGCATCTGGATTACTAAATTTTCCTCCTCTATAAAAGTAGTATTTTCTTCTAGACCCGTGTACACATTTTCACAAGCTTTCCCTAAAACCAGGTTCGAATTCGTGCATTTTTCACAAAAAAATATTTCTGGAGCGATTTCCACCTAATAGGTATGTAACTTATATGAATTCCATCAACATGGCTTTCCGGGTTCCGTACATGCTACATGCATGACGGATTCGGCAATCATGCAGTTCTGACTTGTGAGCATGTGGATTACTGACCTTTCATCCACCAAACAATGCGTATATACACTTAGAATTATTTACTCTGACTTCATACATTTTTCTATCACCAGGTTCTAAAATCGGACATCTGGCACCAGAAAACACTCTTTGAGCGAATTCTCACCAATACACATGTAATTTACATTGTTTACATAACTATGGCATTCCGTATTACGAGCATGTTTCATGCATCACGGATTCGTCAAACTTGAATTTCTGAGTTGTGAACATGCGCATGACTGATGTTTCAACCACCAAACAAGTTACCTATGCACTATGAAATATTTATTTTGACTTCGTAGCTTCTTCCTATCACCAGTTTCTAGAATCACACTTTGATCCCAGAAAAACCCTCTTGGAGCAAATTCTTCCCTCGAGATATATAATTTGCATAGATTCCATCTACATGATATTCCGTGTTCCGTACATGCTACATACATGACGGCTTTGACAAACATGCATTCCTGAGTTGAGAGCATGTGGATTACTAATCTTTCATCCTCTATAAACGTACTATTTTCATCTAGACACGTGTACACATTTTCACAAGCTTTCCCTAACACCAGGTTCGAATTCGTTCATTTTTCACAGAAAAATAGTTCTGGAGCGTTTTCCACCTAACAGATGTGTAATTTACATGTATTCCAACAACATGGCATTCCGGGTTCCGTACATGCTACATGCATGACGGATTCGGCAATCATGCAGTTCTGACTTGTGAGCATGTGGATTACTGACCTTTCATCCACCAAACAATGCGTATATACACTTAGAATTATTTACTCTGACTTCATAGATTTTTCTATCACCAGGTTTCTAAATCGGACATCTGGCACCAGAAAACACTCTTTGAGCGAATTCTCAAAAATACACATGTAATTTACATTGTTTACATAACCATGGCATTCCGTATTACGAGCATGTTTCATGCATCACGGATTCCTCAAACATGCATTTCTGAGTTGTGAACATGCGCATGACTGATGTTTCAACCACCAAACAAGTTACCTATGCACTATGAAATATTTATTTTGACTTCGTAGCTTCTTCCTATCACCAGTTTCAAGAATCACACTTTGATCCCAGAAAAACCCTCTTGGAGCGAATTCTTCCCTAGACATATGTAATTTGAATAGAATCCATCTACATGATATTCCGTGTTCCTTACATGCTACATACATGACGGCTTTGACAAACATGCATTCCTGAGTTGAGAGCATGTGGATTACTAATCTTTCATCCTCTATAAAAGGAATATTTTCATCTAGACACGTGTACACATTTTCACAAGCTTTCCCTAACACCAGGTTCGAATTCGTTCATTTTTCACAGAAAAATAGTTCTGGAGCTTTTTCCACCTAACAGGTATGTAATTTACATGTATTCCAACAACATGGCATTCCGGGTTCCGTACATGCTACATGTATGACGGATTTGGCAATCATGCGTTTCTGACTTGTGAGCATGTGGATTACAGACCTTTCACCCTCCGAACAAGGCGTATATAGACTTAGAAATATTTACTCTGACTTTATAGGTTTTTCCTATCACCAGGTTCTAAAATCGGACATTTGGCACCAGAAAACACTCTTTGAGCGAATTCTCACAAATACACATGTAATTTACATTGTTTACATAACCATGGCATTCCGTATTACGAGCATGTTTCATGCATCTCGGATTCCTCAAACATGCATTTCTGAATTGTGAACATGCGCATGACTGATGTTTCAACCACCAAACAAGTTACCTATGCACTCTGAAATATTTACTTTGACTTTGTAGCTTCTTCCTATCACCAGTTTCAAGAATCACACTTTGATCCCACAAAAACCCTCTTGGAGCGAATTCTTCCCTAGACATATGTAATTTGCATAGATTCCATCTACATGATATTCCGTGTTCCGTACATGCTACATACATGACGGCTTTGACAAACATGCATTCCTGAGTTGAGAGCATGTGGATTACTAATCTTTCCTCCTCTATAAAAGTACTATTTTCATCTAGACACGTGTACACATTTTCACAAGCTTTCCCTAACACCAGGTTCGAATTCGTTCATTTTTCACAGAAAAATAGTTCTGGAGCGTTTTCCACCTAACAGATGTGTAATTTACATGTATTCCAACAACATGGCATTCCGGGTTCCGTACATGATACATGCATGACGGATTCGGCAAACATGCAGTTCTGACTTGTGAGTATGTGGATTACTGACCTTTCATCCACCAAACAATGCGTATATACACTTAGAATTATTTACTCTGACTTCATAGATTTTTCTATCACCAGGTTTCTAAATCGGACATCTGGCACCAGAAATCACTCTTTGAGCGAATTCTCAAAAATACACATATAATTTACATTGTTTACATAACCATGGCATTCCGTATTACGAGCATGTTTCATGCATCACGGATTCCTCAAACATGCATTTCTGAGTTGTGAACATGCGCATGACTGATGTTTCAACCACCAAACAAGTTACCTATGCACTATGAAATATTTATTTTGACTTCGTAGCTTCTTCCTATCACCAGTTTCAAGAATCACACTTTGATCCCAGAAAAACCCTCTTGGAGCGAATTCTTCCCTAGACATATGTAATTTGAATAGAATCCATCTACATGATATTCCGTGTTCCTTACATGCTACATACATGACGGCTTTGACAAACATGCATTCCTGAGTTGAGAGCATGTGGATTACTAATCTTTCATCCTCTATAAAAGGAATATTTTCATCTAGACACGTGTACACATTTTCACAAGCTTTCCCTAACACCAGGTTCGAAGTCGTTCATTTTTCACAGAAAAAAACTTCTGGAGCGTTTTCCACCTAACAGATATGTAATTTACATGTATTCCAACAACATGGCATTCCGGGTTCCGTACATGCTACATGTATGACGGATTTGGCAATCATGCGTTTCTGACTTGTGAGCATGTGGATTACAGACCTTTCACCCTCCGAACAAGGCGTATATAGACTTAGAAATATTTACTCTGACTTTATAGGTTTTTCCTATCACCAGGTTCTAAAATCGGACATTTGGCACCAGAAAACACTCTTTGAGCGAATTCTCACAAATACACATGTAATTTACATTGTTTACATAACCATGGCATTCCGTATTACGAGCATGTTTCATGCATCTCGGATTCCTCAAACATGCATTTCTGAATAGTGAACATGCGCATGACTTATGTTTCAACCACCCAACAAGTTACCTATGCACTCTGAAATATTTACTTTGACTTTGTAGCTTCTTCCTATCACCAGTTTCAAGAATCACACTTTGAACCCACAGAAACCCTCTTGGAGCGAATTCTTCCCTAGACATATGTAATTTGCATTGATTCCATCTACATGATATTCCGTGTTCCTTACATGCTACATACATGACGGCTTTGACAAACATGCATTCCTGAGTTGAGAGCATGTGGATTACTAATCTTTCATCCTCTATAAAAGGAATATTTTCATCTAGACACGTGTACACATTTTCACAAGCTTTCCCTAACACCAGGTTCGAATTCGTTCATTTTTCACAGAAAAATAGTTCTGGAGCTTTTTCCACCTAACAGGTATGTAATTTACATGTATTCCAACAACATGGCATTCCGGGTTCCGTACATGCTACATGTATGACGGATTTGGCAATCATGCGTTTCTGACTTGTGAGCATGTGGATTACAGACCTTTCACCCTCCGAACAAGGCGTATATAGACTTAGAAATATTTACTCTGACTTTATAGGTTTTTCCTATCACCAGGTTCTAAAATCGGACATTTGGCACCAGAAAACACTCTTTGAGCGAATTCTCACATATACACATGTAATTTACATTGTTTACATAACCATGGCATTCCGTATTACGAGCATGTTTCATGCATCTCGGATTCCTCAAACATGCATTTCTGAATAGTGAACATGCGCATGACTGATGTTTCAACCACCAAACAAGTTACCTATGCACTCTGAAATATTTACTTTGACTTTGTAGCTTCTTCCTATCACCAGTTTCAAGAATCACACTTTGATCCCACAAAAACCCTCTTGGAGCGAATTCTTCCCTAGACATATGTAATTTGCATAGATTCCATCTACATGATATTCCGTGTTCCGTACATGCTACATACATGACGGCTTTGACAAACATGCATTCCTGAGTTGAGAGCATGTGGATTACTAATCTTTCATCCTCTATAAAAGTAGTATTTTCATCTAGACCCGTGTACACATTTTCACAAGCTTTCCCTAACACCAGGTTCGAATTCGTGCATTTTTCACAAAAAAATATTTCTGGAGCGATTTCCACCTAATAGGTATGTAACTTATATGAATTCCATCAACATGGCTTTCCGGGTTCCATACATGCTACATGCATGACGGATTCGGCAATCATGCAGTTCTGACTTGTGAGCATGTGGATTACTGACCTTTCATCCACCAAACAATGCGTATATACACTTAGAATTATTTACTCTGACTTCATACATTTTTCTATCACCAGGTTCTAAAATCGGACATCTGGCACCAGAAAACACTCTTTGAGCGAATTCTCACCAATACACATGTAATTTACATTGTTTACATAACTATGGCATTCCGTATTACGAGCATGTTTCATGCATCACGGATTCGTCAAACTTGAATTTCTGAGTT
Organism: Vicugna pacos; assembly: GCF_048564905.1. NCBI lineage: Eukaryota > Metazoa > Chordata > Mammalia > Artiodactyla > Camelidae > Vicugna > Vicugna pacos. The sequence continues at coordinate 14,891,877 of NW_027328741.1, read as the reverse complement.
GTGAACATGCGCATGACTGATGTTTCAACCACCAAACAAGTTACCTATGCACTATGAAATATTTATTTTGACTTCGTAGCTTCTTCCTATCACCAGTTTCTAGAATCACACTTTGATCCCAGAAAAACCCTCTTGGAGCAAATTCTTCCCTCGAGATATATAATTTGCATAGATTCCATCTACATGATATTCCGTGTTCCGTACATGCTACATACATGACGGCTTTGACAAACATGCATTCCTGAGTTGAGAGCATGTGGATTACTAATCTTTCATCCTCTATAAACGTACTATTTTCATCTAGACACGTGTACACATTTTCACAAGCTTTCCCTAACACCAGGTACGAATTCGTTCATTTTTCACAGAAAAATAGTTCTGGAGCGTTTTCCACCTAACAGATGTGTAATTTACATGTATTCCAACAACATGGCATTCCGGGTTCCGTACATGCTACATGCATGACGGATTCGGCAATCATGCAGTTCTGACTTGTGAGCATGTGGATTACTGACCTTTCATCCACCAAACAATGCGTATATACACTTAGAATTATTTACTCTGACTTCATAGATTTTTCTATCACCAGGTTTCTAAATCGGACATCTGGCACCAGAAAACACTCTTTGAGCGAATTCTCAAAAATACACATGTAATTTACATTGTTTACATAACCATGGCATTCCGTATTACGAGCATGTTTCATGCATCACGGATTCCTCAAACATGCATTTCTGAGTTGTGAACATGCGCATGACTGATGTTTCAACCACCAAACAAGTTACCTATGCACTATGAAATATTTATTTTGACTTCGTAGCTTCTTACTTTCACCAGTTTCAAGAATCACACTTTGATCCCAGAAAAACCCTCTTGGAGCGAATTCTTCCCTAGACATATGTAATTTGAATAGAATCCATCTACATGATATTCCGTGTTCCTTACATGCTACATACATGACGGCTTTGACAAACATGCATTCCTGAGTTGAGATCATGTGGATTACTAATCTTTCATCCTCTATAAAAGGAATATTTTCATCTAGACACGTGTACACATTTTCACAAGCTTTCCCTAACACCAGGTTCGAATTCGTTCATTTTTCACAGAAAAATAGTTCTGGAGCTTTTTCCACCTAACAGGTATGTAATTTACATGTATTCCAACAACATGGCATTCCGGGTTCCGTACATGCTACATGTATGACGGATTTGGCAATCATGCGTTTCTGACTTGTGAGCATGTGAATTACAGACCTTTCACCCTCCGAACAAGGCGTATATAGACTTAGAAATATTTACTCTGACTTTATAGGTTTTTCCTATCACCAGGTTCTAAAATCGGACATTTGGCACCAGAAAACACTCTTTGAGCGAATTCTCACAAATACACATGTAATTTACATTGTTTACATAACCATGGCATTCCGTATTACGAGCATGTTTCATGCATCTCGGATTCCTCAAACATGCATTTCTGAATTGTGAACATGCGCATGACTGATGTTTCAACCACCAAACAAGTTACCTATGCACTCTGAAATATTTACTTTGACTTTGTAGCTTCTTCCTATCACCAGTTTCAAGAATCACACTTTGATCCCACAAAAACCCTCTTGGAGCGAATTCTTCCCTAGACATATGTAATTTGCATAGATTCCATCTACATGATATTCCGTGTTCCGTACATGCTACATACATGACGGCTTTGACAAACATGCATTCCTGAGTTGAGAGCATGTGGATTACTAATCTTTCCTCCTCTATAAAAGTACTATTTTCATCTAGACACGTGTACACATTTTCACAAGCTTTCCCTAACACCAGGTTCGAATTCGTTCATTTTTCACAGAAAAATAGTTCTGGAGCGTTTTCCACCTAACAGATGTGTAATTTACATGTATTCCAACAACATGGCATTCCGGGTTCCGTACATGATACATGCATGACGGATTCGGCAAACATGCAGTTCTGACTTGTGAGCATGTGGATTACTGACCTTTCATCCACCAAACAATGCGTATATACACTTAGAATTATTTACTCTGACTTCATAGATTTTTCTATCACCAGGTTTCTAAATCGGACATCTGGCACCAGAAATCACTCTTTGAGCGAATTCTCAAAAATACACATATAATTTACATTGTTTACATAACCATGGCATTCCGTATTACGAGCATGTTTCATGCATCACGGATTCCTCAAACATGCATTTCTGAGTTGTGAACATGCGCATGACTGATGTTTCAACCACCAAACAAGTTACCTATGCACTATGAAATATTTATTTTGACTTCGTAGCTTCTTCCTATCACCAGTTTCAAGAATCACACTTTGATCCCAGAAAAACCCTCTTGGAGCGAATTCTTCCCTAGACATATGTAATTTGAATAGAATCCATCTACATGATATTCCGTGTTCCTTACATGCTACATACATGACGGCTTTGACAAACATGCATTCCTGAGTTGAGAGCATGTGGATTACTAATCTTTCATCCTCTATAAAAGGAATATTTTCATCTAGACACGTGTACACATTTTCACAAGCTTTCCCTAACACCAGGTTCGAAGTCGTTCATTTTTCACAGAAAAAAACTTCTGGAGCGTTTTCCACCTAACAGATATGTAATTTACATGTATTCCAACAACATGGCATTCCGGGTTCCGTACATGCTACATGTATGACGGATTTGGCAATCATGCGTTTCTGACTTGTGAGCATGTGGATTACAGACCTTTCACCCTCCGAACAAGGCGTATATAGACTTAGAAATATTTACTCTGACTTTATAGGTTTTTCCTATCACCAGGTTCTAAAATCGGACATTTGGCACCAGAAAACACTCTTTGAGCGAATTCTCACAAATACACATGTAATTTACATTGTTTACATAACCATGGCATTCCGTATTACGAGCATGTTTCATGCATCTCGGATTCCTCAAACATGCATTTCTGAATAGTGAACATGCGCATGACTTATGTTTCAACCACCCAACAAGTTACCTATGCACTCTGAAATATTTACTTTGACTTTGTAGCTTCTTCCTATCACCAGTTTCAAGAATCACACTTTGAACCCACAGAAACCCTCTTGGAGCGAATTCTTCCCTAGACATATGTAATTTGCATTGATTCCATCTACATGATATTCCGTGTTCCTTACATGCTACATACATGACGGCTTTGACAAACATGCATTCCTGAGTTGAGAGCATGTGGATTACTAATCTTTCATCCTCTATAAAAGGAATAATTTCATCTAGACACGTGTACACATTTTCACAAGCTTTCCCTAACACCAGGTTCGAATTCGTTCATTTTTCACAGAAAAATAGTTCTGGAGCTTTTTCCACCTAACAGGTATGTAATTTACATGTATTCCAACAACATGGCATTCCGGGTTCCGTACATGCTACATGTATGACGGATTTGGCAATCATGCGTTTCTGACTTGTGAGCATGTGGATTACAGACCTTTCACCCTCCGAACAAGGCGTATATAGACTTAGAAATATTTACTCTGACTTTATAGGTTTTTCCTATCACCAGGTTCTAAAATCGGACATTTGGCACCAGAAAACACTCTTTGAGCGAATTCTCACAAATACACATGTAATTTACATTGTTTACATAACCATGGCATTCCGTATTACGAGCATGTTTCATGCATCTCGGATTCCTCAAACATGCATTTCTGAATAGTGAACATGCGCATGACTGATGTTTCAACCACCAAACAAGTTACCTATGCACTCTGAAATATTTACTTTGACTTTGTAGCTTCTTCCTATCACCAGTTTCAAGAATCACACTTTGATCCCACAAAAACCCTCTTGGAGCGAATTCTTCCCTAGACATATGTAATTTGCATAGATTCCATCTACATGATATTCCGTGTTCCGTACATGCTACATACATGACGGCTTTGACAAACATGCATTCCTGAGTTGAGAGCATGTGGATTACTAATCTTTCATCCTCTATAAAAGTACTATTTTCATCTAGACACGTGTACACATTTTCACAAGTTTCCCTAACACCAGGTTCGAATTCGTTCATTTTTCACAGAAAAATAGTTCTGGAGCGTTTTCCACCTAACAGATGTGTAATTTACATGTATTCCAACAACATGGCATTCCGGGTTCCGTACATGCTACATGCATGACGGATTCGGCAATCATGCAGTTCTGACTTGTGAGCATGTGGATTACTGACCTTTCATCCACCAAACAATGCGTATATACACTTAGAATTATTTACTCTGACTTCATAGATTTTTCTATCACCAGGTTTCTAAATCGGACATCTGGCACCAGAAAACACTCTTTGAGCGAATTCTCACCAATACACATGTAATTTACATTGTTTACATAACCATGGCATTCCGTATTACGAGCATGTTTCATGCATCACGGATTCCTCAAACATGCATTTCTGAGTTGTGAACATGCGCATGACTGATGTTTCAACCACCAAACAAGTTACCTATGCACTATGAAATATTTATTTTGACTTCGTAGCTTCTTCCTATCACCAGTTTCAAGAATCACACTTTGATCCCAGAAAAACCCTCTTGGAGCGAATTCTTCCCTAGACATATGTAATTTGAATAGAATCCATCTACATGATATTCCGTGTTCCTTACATGCTACATACATGACGGCTTTGACAAACATGCATTCCTGAGTTGAGAGCATGTGGATTACTAATCTTTCATCCTCTATAAAAGGAATATTTTCATCTAGACACGTGTACACATTTTCACAAGCTTTCCCTAACACCAGGTTCGAAGTCGTTCATTTTTCACAGAAAAAAACTTCTGGAGCGTTTTCCACCTAACAGATATGTAATTTACATGTATTCCAACAACATGGCATTCCGGGTTCCGTACATGCTACATGTATGACGGATTTGGCAATCATGCGTTTCTGACTTGTGAGCATGTGGATTACAGACCTTTCACCCTCCGAACAAGGCGTATATAGACTTAGAAATATTTACTCTGACTTTATAGGTTTTTCCTATCACCAGGTTCTAAAATCGGACATTTGGCACCAGAAAACACTCTTTGAGCGAATTCTCACAAATACACATGTAATTTACATTGTTTACATAACCATGGCATTCCGTATTACGAGCATGTTTCATGCATCTCGGATTCCTCAAACATGCATTTCTGAATAGTGAACATGCGCATGACTTATGTTTCAACCACCCAACAAGTTACCTATGCACTCTGAAATATTTACTTTGACTTTGTAGCTTCTTCCTATCACCAGTTTCAAGAATCACACTTTGAACCCACAGAAACCCTCTTGGAGCGAATTCTTCCCTAGACATATGTAATTTGCATTGATTCCATCTACATGATATTCCGTGTTCCTTACATGCTACATACATGACGGCTTTGACAAACATGCATTCCTGAGTTGAGAGCATGTGGATTACTAATCTTTCATCCTCTATAAAAGGAATATTTTCATCTAGACACGTGTACACATTTTCACAAGCTTTCCCTAACACCAGGTTCGAATTCGTTCATTTTTCACAGAAAAATAGTTCTGGAGCTTTTTCCACCTAACAGGTATGTAATTTACATGTATTCCAACAACATGGCATTCCGGGTTCCGTACATGCTACATGTATGACGGATTTGGCAATCATGCGTTTCTGACTTGTGAGCATGTGGATTACAGACCTTTCACCCTCCGAACAAGGCGTATATAGACTTAGAAATATTTACTCTGACTTTATAGGTTTTTCCTATCACCAGGTTCTAAAATCGGACATTTGGCACCAGAAAACACTCTTTGAGCGAATTCTCACAAATACACATGTAATTTACATTGTTTACATAACCATGGCATTCCGTATTACGAGCATGTTTCATGCATCTCGGATTCCTCAAACATGCATTTCTGAATAGTGAACATGCGCATGACTGATGTTTCAACCACCAAACAAGTTACCTATGCACTCTGAAATATTTACTTTGACTTTGTAGCTTCTTCCTATCACCAGTTTCAAGAATCACACTTTGATCCCACAAAAACCCTCTTGGAGCGAATTCTTCCCTAGACATATGTAATTTGCATAGATTCCATCTACATGATATTCCGTGTTCCGTACATGCTACATACATGACGGCTTTGACAAACATGCATTCCTGAGTTGAGAGCATGTGGATTACTAATCTTTCATCCTCTATAAAAGTACTATTTTCATCTAGACCCGTGTACACATTTTCACAAGCTTTCCCTAACACCAGGTTCGAATTCGTGCATTTTTCACAAAAAAATATTTCTGGAGCGATTTCCACCTAATAGGTATGTAACTTATATGAATTCCATCAACATGGCTTTCCGGGTTCCGTACATGCTACATGCATGACGGATTCGGCAATCATGCAGTTCTGACTTGTGAGCATGTGGATTACTGACCTTTCATCCACCAAACAATGCGTATATACACTTAGAATTATTTACTCTGACTTCATACATTTTTCTATCACCAGGTTCTAAAATCGGACATCTGGCACCAGAAAACACTCTTTGAGCGAATTCTCACCAATACACATGTAATTTACATTGTTTACATAACTATGGCATTCCGTATTACGAGCATGTTTCATGCATCACGGATTCGTCAAACTTGAATTTCTGAGTTGTGAACATGCGCATGACTGATGTTTCAACCACCAAACAAGTTACCTATGCACTATGAAATATTTATTTTGACTTCGTAGCTTCTTCCTATCACCAGTTTCTAGAATCACACTTTGATCCCAGAAAAACCCTCTTGGAGCAAATTCTTCCCTCGAGATATATAATTTGCATAGATTCCATCTACATGATATTCCGTGTTCCGTACATGCTACATACATGACGGCTTTGACAAACATGCATTCCTGAGTTGAGAGCATGTGGATTACTAATCTTTCATCCTCTATAAATGTACTATTTTCATCTAGACACGTGTACACATTTTCACAAGCTTTCCCTAACACCAGGTTCGAATTCGTTCATTTTTCACAGAAAAATAGTTCTGGAGCGTTTTCCACCTAACAGATGTGTAATTTACATGTATTCCAACAACATGGCATTCCGGGTTCCGTACATGCTACATGCATGACGGATTCGGCAATCATGCAGTTCTGACTTGTGAGCATGTGGATTACTGACCTTTCATCCACCAAACAATGCGTATATACACTTAGAATTATTTACTCTGACTTCATAGATTTTTCTATCACCAGGTTTCTAAATCGGACATCTGGCACCAGAAAACACTCTTTGAGCGAATTCTCAAAAATACACATGTAATTTACATTGTTTACATAACCATGGCATTCCGTATTACGAGCATGTTTCATGCATCACGGATTCCTCAAACATGCATTTCTGAGTTGTGAACATGCGCATGACTGATGTTTCAACCACCAAACAAGTTACCTATGCACTATGAAATATTTATTTTGACTTCGTAGCTTCTTCCTTTCACCAGTTTCAAGAATCACACTTTGATCCCAGAAAAACCCTCTTGGAGCGAATTCTTCCCTAGACATATGTAATTTGAATAGAATCCATCTACATGATATTCCGTGTTCCTTACATGCTACATACATGACGGCTTTGACAAACATGCATTCCTGAGTTGAGATCATGTGGATTACTAATCTTTCATCTTCTATAAAAGGAATATTTTCATCTAGACACGTGTACACATTTTCACAAGCTTTCCCTAACACCAGGTTCGAATTCGTTCATTTTTCACAGAAAAATAGTTCTGGAGCTTTTTCCACCTAACAGGTATGTAATTTACATGTATTCCAACAACATGGCATTCCGGGTTCCGTACATGCTACATGTATGACGGATTTGGCAATCATGCGTTTCTGACTTGTGAGCATGTGAATTACAGACCTTTCACCCTCCGAACAAGGCGTATATAGACTTAGAAATATTTACTCTGACTTTATAGGTTTTTCCTATCACCAGGTTCTAAAATCGGACATTTGGCACCAGAAAACACTCTTTGAGCGAATTCTCACAAATACACATGTAATTTACATTGTTTACATAACCATGGCATTCCGTATTACGAGCATGTTTCATGCATCTCGGATTCCTCAAACATGCATTTCTGAATTGTGAACATGCGCATGACTGATGTTTCAACCACCAAACAAGTTACCTATGCACTCTGAAATATTTACTTTGACTTTGTAGCTTCTTCCTATCACCAGTTTCAAGAATCACACTTTGATCCCACAAAAACCCTCTTGGAGCGAATTCTTCCCTAGACATATGTAATTTGCATAGATTCCATCTACATGATATTCCGTGTTCCGTACATGCTACATACATGACGGCTTTGACAAACATGCATTCCTGAGTTGAGAGCATGTGGATTACTAATCTTTCCTCCTCTATAAAAGTACTATTTTCATCTAGACACGTGTACACATTTTCACAAGCTTTCCCTAACACCAGGTTCGAATTCGTTCATTTTTCACAGAAAAATAGTTCTGGAGCGTTTTCCACCTAACAGATGTGTAATTTACATGTATTCCAACAACATGGCATTCCGGGTTCCGTACATGATACATGCATGACGGATTCGGCAAACATGCAGTTCTGACTTGTGAGCATGTGGATTACTGACCTTTCATCCACCAAACAATGCGTATATACACTTAGAATTATTTACTCTGACTTCATAGATTTTTCTATCACCAGGTTTCTAAATCGGACATCTGGCACCAGAAATCACTCTTTGAGCGAATTCTCAAAAATACACATATAATTTACATTGTTTACATAACCATGGCATTCCGTATTACGAGCATGTTTCATGCATCACGGATTCCTCAAACATGCATTTCTGAGTTGTGAACATGCGCATGACTGATGTTTCAACCACCAAACAAGTTACCTATGCACTATGAAATATTTATTTTGACTTCGTAGCTTCTTCCTATCACCAGTTTCAAGAATCACACTTTGATCCCAGAAAAACCCTCTTGGAGCGAATTCTTCCCTAGACATATGTAATTTGAATAGAATCCATCTACATGATATTCCGTGTTCCTTACATGCTACATACATGACGGCTTTGACAAACATGCATTCCTGAGTTGAGAGCATGTGGATTACTAATCTTTCATCCTCTATAAAAGGAATATTTTCATCTAGACACGTGTACACATTTTCACAAGCTTTCCCTAACACCAGGTTCGAAGTCGTTCATTTTTCACAGAAAAAAACTTCTGGAGCGTTTTCCACCTAACAGATATGTAATTTACATGTATTCCAACAACATGGCATTCCGGGTTCCGTACATGCTACATGTATGACGGATTTGGCAATCATGCGTTTCTGACTTGTGAGCATGTGGATTACAGACCTTTCACCCTCCGAACAAGGCGTATATAGACTTAGAAATATTTACTCTGACTTTATAGGTTTTTCCTATCACCAGGTTCTAAAATCGGACATTTGGCACCAGAAAACACTCTTTGAGCGAATTCTCACAAATACACATGTAATTTACATTGTTTACATAACCATGGCATTCCGTATTACGAGCATGTTTCATGCATCTCGGATTCCTCAAACATGCATTTCTGAATAGTGAACATGCGCATGACTTATGTTTCAACCACCCAACAAGTTACCTATGCACTCTGAAATATTTACTTTGACTTTGTAGCTTCTTCCTATCACCAGTTTCAAGAATCACACTTTGAACCCACAGAAACCCTCTTGGAGCGAATTCTTCCCTAGACATATGTAATTTGCATTGATTCCATCTACATGATATTCCGTGTTCCTTACATGCTACATACATGACGGCTTTGACAAACATGCATTCCTGAGTTGAGAGCATGTGGATTACTAATCTTTCATCCTCTATAAAAGGAATATTTTCATCTAGACACGTGTACACATTTTCACAAGCTTTCCCTAACACCAGGTTCGAATTCGTTCATTTTTCACAGAAAAATAGTTCTGGAGCTTTTTCCACCTAACAGGTATGTAATTTACATGTATTCCAACAACATGGCATTCCGGGTTCCGTACATGCTACATGTATGACGGATTTGGCAATCATGCGTTTCTGACTTGTGAGCATGTGGATTACAGACCTTTCACCTTCCGAACAAGGCGTATATAGACTTAGAAATATTTACTCTGACTTTATAGGTTTTTCCTATCACCAGGTTCTAAAATCGGACATTTGGCACCAGAAAACACTCTTTGAGCGAATTCTCACAAATACACATGTAATTTACATTGTTTACATAACCATGGCATTCCGTATTACGAGCATGTTTCATGCATCTCGGATTCCTCAAACATGCATTTCTGAATAGTGAACATGCGCATGACTGATGTTTCAACCACCAAACAAGTTACCTATGCACTCTGAAATATTTACTTTGACTTTGTAGCTTCTTCCTATCACCAGTTTCAAGAATCACACTTTGATCCCACAAAAACCCTCTTGGAGCGAATTCTTCCCTAGACATATGTAATTTGCATAGATTCCATCTACATGATATTCCGTGTTCCGTACATGCTACATACATGACGGCTTTGACAAACATGCATTCCTGAGTTGAGAGCATGTGGATTACTAATCTTTCATCCTCTATAAAAGTACTATTTTCATCTAGACACGTGTACACATTTTCACAAGCTTTCCCTAACACCAGGTTCGAATTCGTTCATTTTTCACAGAAAAATAGTTCTGGAGCGTTTTCCACCTAACAGATGTGTAATTTACATGTATTCCAACAACATGGCATTCCGGGTTCCGTACATGCTACATGCATGACGGATTCGGCAATCATGCAGTTCTGACTTGTGAGCATGTGGATTACTGACCTTTCATCCACCAAACAATGCGTATATACACTTAGAATTATTTACTCTGACTTCATAGATTTTTCTATCACCAGGTTTCTAAATCGGACATCTGGCACCAGAAAACACTCTTTGAGCGAATTCTCACCAATACACATGTAATTTACATTGTTTACATAACCATGGCATTCCGTATTACGAGCATGTTTCATGCATCACGGATTCCTCAAACATGCATTTCTGAGTTGTGAACATGCGCATGACTGATGTTTCAACCACCAAACAAGTTACCTATGCACTATGAAATATTTATTTTGACTTCGTAGCTTCTTCCTATCACCAGTTTCAAGAATCACACTTTGATCCCAGAAAAACCCTCTTGGAGCGAATTCTTCCCTAGACATATGTAATTTGAATAGAATCCATCTACATGATATTCCGTGTTCCTTACATGCTACATACATGACGGCTTTGACAAACATGCATTCCTGAGTTGAGAGCATGTGTATTACTAATCTTTCATCCTCTATAAAAGGAATATTTTCATCTAGACACGTGTACACATTTTCACAAGCTTTCCCTAACACCAGGTTCGAATTCGTTCATTTTTCACAGAAAAATAGTTCTGGAGCGTTTTCCACCTAACAGATATGTAATTTACATGTATTCCAACAACATGGCATTCCAGGTTCCGTACATGCTACATGTATGACGGATTTGGAAATCATGCGTTTCTGACTTGTGAGCATGTGGATTACAGACCTTTCACCCTCCGAACAAGGCGTATATAGACTTAGAAATATTTACTCTGACTTTATAGGTTTTTCCTATCACCAGGTTCTAAAATCGGACATTTGGCACCAGAAAACACTCTTTGAGCGAATTCTCACAAATACACATGTAATTTACATTGTTTACATAACCATGGCATTCCGTATTACGAGCATGTTTCATGCATCTCGGATTCCTCAAACATGCATTTCTGAATAGTGAACATGTGCATGACTTATGTTTCAACCACCCAACAAGTTACCTATGCACTCTGAAATATTTACTTTGACTTTGTAGCTTCTTCCTATCACCAGTTTCAAGAATCACACTTTGATCCCACAAAAACCCTCTTGGAGCGAATTCTTCCCTAGACATATGTAATTTGCATAGATTAAATCTACATTATATTCCGTGTTCCGTACATGCTACATACATGACGGCTTTGACAAACATGCATTCCTGAGTTGAGAGCATGTGGATTACTAATCTTTCATCCTCTATAAAAGTACTATTTTCATCTAGACACGTGTACACATTTTCACAAGCTTTCCCTAACACCAGGTTCGAATTCGTTCATTTTTCACAAAAAAATAGTTCTGGAGCGTTTTCCACCTAACAGATGTGTAATTTACATGTATTCCAACAACATGGCATTCCGGGTTCCGTACATGCTACATGCATGACGGATTCGGCAATCATGCAGTTCTGACTTGTGAGCATGTGGATTACTGACCTTTCATCCACCAAACAATGCGTATATACACTTAGAATTATTTACTCTGACTTCATAGATTTTTCTATCACCAGGTTTCTAAATCGGACATCTGGCACCAGAAAACACTCTTTGAGCGAATTCTCACCAATACACATGTAATTTACATTGTTTACATAACCATGGCATTCCGTATTACGAGCATGTTTCATGCATCACGGATTCCTCAAACATGCATTTCTGAGTTGTGAACATGCGCATGACTGATGTTTCAACCACCAAACAAGTTACCTATGCACTATGAAATATTTATTTTGACTTCGTAGCTTCTTCCTATCACCAGTTTCAAGAATCACACTTTGATCCCAGAAAAACCCTCTTGGAGCGAATTCTTCCCTAGACATATGTAATTTGAATAGAATCCATCTACATGATATTCCGTGTTCCTTACATGCTACATACATGACGGCTTTGACAAACATGCATTCCTGAGTTGAGAGCATGTGTATTACTAATCTTTCATCCTCTATAAAAGGAATATTTTCATCTAGACACGTGTACACATTTTCACAAGCTTTCCCTAACACCAGGTTCGAATTCGTTCATTTTTCACAGAAAAATAGTTCTGGAGCGTTTTCCACCTAACAGATATGTAATTTACATGTATTCCAACAACATGGCATTCCAGGTTCCGTACATGCTACATGTATGACGGATTTGGAAATCATGCGTTTCTGACTTGTGAGCATGTGGATTACAGACCTTTCACCCTCCGAACAAGGCGTATATAGACTTAGAAATATTTACTCTGACTTTATAGGTTTTTCCTATCACCAGGTTCTAAAATCGGACATTTGGCACCAGAAAACACTCTTTGAGCGAATTCTCACAAATACACATGTAATTTACATTGTTTACATAACCATGGCATTCCGTATTACGAGCATGTTTCATGCATCTCGGATTCCTCAAACATGCATTTCTGAATAGTGAACATGTGCATGACTTATGTTTCAACCACCCAACAAGTTACCTATGCACTCTGAAATATTTACTTTGACTTTGTAGCTTCTTCCTATCACCAGTTTCAAGAATCACACTTTGATCCCACAAAAACCCTCTTGGAGCGAATTCTTCCCTAGACATATGTAATTTGCATAGATTAAATCTACATTATATTCCGTGTTCCGTACATGCTACATACATGACGGCTTTGACAAACATGCATTCCTGAGTTGAGAGCATGTGGATTACTAATCTTTCATCCTCTATAAAAGTACTATTTTCATCTAGACACGTGTACACATTTTCACAAGCTTTCCCTAACACCAGGTTCGAATTCGTTCATTTTTCACAAAAAAATAGTTCTGGAGCGTTTTCCACCTAACAGATGTGTAATTTACATGTATTCCAACAACATGGCATTCCGGGTTCCGTACATGCTACATGCATGACGGATTCGGCAATCATGCAGTTCTGACTTGTGAGCATGTGGATTACTGACCTTTCATCCACCAAACAATGCGTATATACACTTAGAATTATTTACTCTGACTTCATAGATTTTTCTATCACCAGGTTCTAAAATCGGACATCTGGCACCAGAAAACACTCTTTGAGCGAATTCTCACCAATACACATGTAATTTACATTGTTTACATAACCATGGCATTCCGTATTACGAGCATGTTTCATGCATCACGGATTCCTCAAACATGCATTTCTGAGTTGTGAACATGCGCATGACTGATGTTTCAACCACCAAACAAGTTACCTATGCACTATGAAATATTTATTTTGACTTCGTAGCTTCTCCCTATCACCAGTTTCAAGAATCACACTTTGATCCCAGAAAAACCCTCTTGGAGCGAATTCTTCCCTAGACATATGTAATTTGAATAGAATCCATCTACATGTTATTCCGTGTTCCTTACATGCTACATACATGACGGCTTTGACAAACATGCATTCCTGAGTTGAGAGCATGTGGATTACTAATCTTTCATCCTCTATAAAAGGAATATTTTCATCTAGACACGTGTACACATTTTCACAAGCTTTCCATAACACCAGGTTCGAATTCGTTCATTTTTCACAGAAAAATAGTTCTGGAGCGTTTTCCACCTAACAGATATGTAATTTACATGTATTCCAACAACATGGCATTCCGGGTTCCGTACATGCTACATGTATGACGGATTTGGCAATCATGAGTTTCTGACTTGTGAGCATGTGGATTACTGACCTTTCATCCACCAAACAATGCGTATATAGACTTAGAAATATTTACTCTGACTTTATAGGTTTTTCTATCACCAGGTTCTAAAATCGGACATCTGGCACCAGAAAACACTCTTTGAGCGAATTCTCACCAATACACATGTAATTTACATTGTTTACATAACCATGGCATTCCGTATTACGAGCATGTTTCATGCATCACGGATTCCTCAAACATGCATTTCTGAGTTGTGAACATGCGCATGACTGATGTTTCAAACACCAAACAAGTTACCTATGCACTATGAAATATTTATTTTGACTTCGTAGCTTCTTCCTATCACCAGTTTCAAGAATCACACTTTGATCCCAGAAAAAACCTCTTGGAGCGAATTCTTCCCTAGACATATGTAATTTGAATAGAATCCATCTACATGATATTCCGTGTTCCTTACATGCTACATACATGACGGCTTTGACAAACATGCATTCCTGAGTTGAGAGCATGTGTATTACTAATCTTTCATCCTCTATAAAAGGAATATTTTCATCTAGACACGTGTACACATTTTCACAAGCTTTCCCTAACACCAGGTTCGAATTCGTTCATTTTTCACAGAAAAATAGTTCTGGAGCGTTTTCCACCTAACAGATATGTAATTTACATGTATTCCAACAACATGGCATTCCGGGTTCCGTACATGCTACATGTATGACGGATTTGGAAATCATGAGTTTCTGACTTGTGAGCATGTGGATTACAGACCTTTCACCCTCCGAACAAGGCGTATATAGACTTAGAAATATTTACTCTGACTTTATAGGTTTTTCCTATCACCAGGTTCTAAAATCGGACATTTGGCACCAGAAAACTCTCTTTGAGCGAATTCTCACTAATACACATGTAATTTACATTGTTTACATAACCATGGCATTCCGTATTACGAGCATGTTTCATGCATCTCGGATTCCTCAAACATGCATTTCTGAATTGTGAACATGCGCATGACAGATGTTTCAACCACCAAACAAGTTACCTATGCACTCTGAAATATTTACTTTGACTTTGTAGCTTCTTCCTATCACCAGTTTCAAGAATCACACTTTGATCCCACAAAAACCCTCTTGGAGCGAATTCTTCCCTAGACATATGTAATTTGCATAGATTCCATCTACATGATATTCCGTGTTCCGTACATGCTACATACATGACGACTTTGACAAACATGCATTCCTGAGTTGAGAGCATGTGGATAACTAATCTTTCATCCTCTATAAAAGTACTATTTTCATCTAGACACGTGTACACATTTTCACAAGCTTTCCCTAACACCAGGTTCGAATTCGTTCATTTTTCACAGAAAAATAGTTCTGGAGCGTTTTCCACCTAACAGATGTGTAGTTTACATGTATTCCAACAACATGGCATTCCGGGTTCCGTACATGCTACATGCATGACGGATTCGGCAATCATGCAGTTCTGACTTGTGAGCATGTGGATTACTGACCTTTCATCCACCAAACAATGCGTATATACACTTAGAATTATTTACTCTGACTTCATAGATTTTTCTATCAACAGGTTCTAAAATCGGACATCTGGCACCAGAAAACACTCTTTGAGCGAATTCTCACCAATACACATGTAATTTACATTGTTTACATAACCATGGCATTCCGTATTACGAGCATGTTTCATGCATCACGGATTCCTCAAACATGCATTTCTGAGTTGTGAACATGCGCATGACTGATGTTTCAACCACCAAACCAGTTACCTATGCACTATGAAATATTTATTTTGACTTCGTAGCTTCTTCCTATCACCAGTTTCAAGAATCACACTTTGATCCCAGAAAAAACCTCTTGGAGCGAATTCTTCCCTAGACATATGTAATTTGAATAGAATCCATCTACATGATATTCCGTGTTCCTTACATGCTACATACATGACGGATTTGACAAACATGCATTCCTGAGTTGAGAGCATGTGGATTACTAATCTTTCATCCTCTATAAAAGGAATATTTTCATCTAGACACGTGTACACATTTTCACAAGCTTTCCCTAACACCAGGTTCGAATTCGTTCATTTTTCACAGAAAAATAGTTCTGGAGCGTTTTCCACCTAACAGATATGTAATTTACATGTATTCCAACAACATGGCATTCCGGGTTCCGTACATGCTACATGTATGACGGATTTGGCAATCATGCGTTTCTGACTTGTGAGCATGTGGATTACAGACCTTTCACACTCCGAACAACGCGTATATAGACTTAGAAATATTTACTCTGACTTTATAGGTTTTTCCTATCACCAGGTTCTAAAATCGGACATTTGGCACCAGAAAACACTCTTTGAGCGAATTCTCACAAATACACATGTAATTTACATTGTTTACATAACCATGGCATTCCGTATTACGAGCATGTTTCATGCATCTCGGATTCCTCAAACATGCATTTCTGAATAGTGAACATGCGCATGACTGATGTTTCAACCACCAAACAAGTTACCTATGCACTCTGAAATATTTACTTTGACTTTGTAGCTTCTTCCTATCACCAGTTTCAAGAATCACACTTTGATCCCACAAAAACCCTCTTGGAGCGAATTCTTCCCTAGACATATGTAATTTGCATAGATTCCATCTACATGATATTCCGTGTTCCGTACATGCTACATACATGACGGCTTTGACAAACATGCATTCCTGAGTTGAGAGCATGTGGATTACTAATCTTTCATCCTCTATAAAAGGAATATTTTCATCTAGAAACGTGTACACATTTTCACAAGCTTTCCCTAACACCAGGTTCGAATTCGTTCATTTTTCACAGAAAAATAGTTCTGGAGCGTTTTCCACCTAACAGATGTGTAATTTACATGTATTCCAACAACATGGCATTCCGGGTTCCAAACATGCTACATGCATGACGGATTCGGCAATCATGCAGTTCTGACTTGTGAGCATGTGGATTACAGACCTTTCACACTCCGAACAAGGCGTATATAGACTTAGAAATATTTACTCTGACTTTATAGGTTTTTCCTATCACCAGGTTCTAAAATCGGACATTTGGCACCAGAAAACACTCTTTGAGGGAATTCTCACAAATACACATGTAATTTACATTGTTTACATAACCATGGCATTCCGTATTACGAGCATGTTTCATGCATCTCGGATTCCTCAAACATGCATTTCTGAATAGTGAACATGCGCATGACTGATGTTTCAACCACCAAACAAGTTACCTATGCACTCTGAAATATTTACTTTGACTTTGTAGCTTCTTCCTATCACCAGTTTCAAGAATCACACTTTGATCCCACAAAAACCCTCTTGGAGCGAATTCTTCCCTAGACATATGTAATTTGCATTGATTCCATCTACATGATATTCCGTGTTCCTTACATGCTACATACATGACGGCTTTGACAAACGTGCATTCCTGAGTTGAGAACATGTGGATTACTAATCTTTCATCCTCTATAAAAGTACTATTTTCATCTAGACATGTGTACACATTTTCACAAGCTTTCCATAACACCAGGTTCGAATTCGTTCATTTTTCACAGAAAAATAGTTCTGGAGCGTTTTCCACCTAACAGATATGTAATTTACATGTATTCCAACAACATGGCATTCCGGGTTCCGTACATGCTACATGTATGACGGATTTGGAAATCATGCGTTTCTGACTTGTGAGCATGTGGATTACAGACCTTTCACCCTCTGAACAAGGCGTATATAGACTTAGAAATATTTACTCTGACTTTATAGGTTTTTCCTATCACCAGGTTCTAAAATCGGACATTTGGCACCAGAAAACACTCTTTGAGCGAATTCTCACAAATACACATGTAATTTACATTGTTTACATAACCATGGCATTCCGTATTACGAGCATGTTTCATGCATCTCGGATTCCTCAAACATGCATTTCTGAATAGTGAACATGCGCATGACTGATGTTTCAACCACCAAACAAGTTACCTATGCACTCTGAAATATTTACTTTGACTTTGTAGCTTCTTCCTATCACCAGTTTCAAGAATCACACTTTGATCCCACAAAAACCCTCTTGGAGTGAATTCTTCCCTAGACATATGTAATTTGCATAGATTCCATCTACATGATATTCCGTGTTCCGTACATGCTACATACATGACGGCTTTGACAAACATGCATTCCTGAGTTGAGAGCATGTGGATTACTAATCTTTCATCCTCTATAAAAGTAGTATTTTCATCTAGACACGTGTACACATTTTCACAAGCTTTCCCTAACACCAGGTTCGAATTCGTTCATTTTTCACAGAAAAATAGTTCTGGAGCGTTTTCCACCTAACAGATATGTAATTTACATGTATTCCAACAACATGGCATTCCGGGTTCCGTACATGCTACATGTATGACGGATTTGGAAATCATGCATTTCTGACTTGTGAGCATGTGGATTACAGACCTTTCACCCTCCGAACAAGGCGTATATAGACTTAGAAATATTTACTCTGACTTCATAGGTTTTTCCTATCACCAGGTTCTAAAATCGGACATTTGGCACCAGAAAACACTCTTTGAGCGAATTCTCACAAATACACATGTAATTTACATTGTTTACATAACCATGGCATTCCGTATTACGAGCATGTTTCATGCATCACGGATTCCTCAAACATGCATTTCTGAGTTGTGAACATGCGCATGACTGATATTTCAACCACCAAACCAGTTACCTATGCACTATGAAATATTTATTTTGACCTCGTAGCTTCTTCCTATCACCAGTTTCAAGAATCACACTTTGATCCCAGAAAAACCCTCTTGGTGCGAATTCTTCCCTAGACATATGTAATTTGAATAGATTCCATCTACATGATATTTCGTGTTCCGTACATGCTACATACATGACGGCTTTGACAAACATGCATTCCTAAGTTGAGAGCATGTTGATTACTAATCTTTCATCCTCTATTAAAGGAATATTTTCATCTAGACACGTGTACACATTTTCACAAGCTTTCCCTAACACCACGTTCGAATTCGAGCATTTTTCACAGAAAAATAGTTCAGGAGCGATTTGCACCTAATAGGTATGTAATTTACATGAATTCCATCAACATGGCTTTCCAGGTTCCGTATATGCTACATGTATGACGTATTTGACAAACATGCATTCCTGAGTTGAGATCATGTGGATTTCTAATCTTTCATTCTCTACAAAAGGAATATTTTCATCTAGACACGTGTAGAAATTTTCACAAGCTTTCCTTAACACCAGGTTCAATTCGTGAATTTTTCACAGAAAAATCGTTCTGAAATGATTTCCACCTAACAGATATGTAATTTACATGTATTCCAACAACATGGCATTCCGGGTTCCGTACATTCTTCATGTATGACGGATTTGACAATCATGAGTTTCTGACTTGTGAGCATGTGGATTAAAGACCTTTCACCCTCCGAACAAGGCGTATAAAAACGTAGAAATATTTACTCTGACTTCATAGGTTTTTCCTATCACCAGGTTCTAAAATCGGACATTTGGCACCAGAAAAAACTCTTTGAGCGAATTCTCACCAATATACATGTAATTTACATTGTTTACATAACCATGGAATTCCGTATTACGAGCATGTTTCATACATCACGGATTCCTCAAACATGCATTTCTGAGTTGTGAACATGCGCATGACTGATGTTTCAACCACCAAACAAGTTACCTATGCACTCTGAAATATTTACTTTGACTTTGTAGCTTCTTCCTATCACCAGTTTCAAGAATCACACTTTGATCCCACAAAAACCCTCTTGGAGTGAATTCTTCCCTAGACATATGTAATTTGCATAGATTCCATCTACATGATATTCCGTGTTACGTACATGCTACATACATGACGGATTCGACAAATATACATTCCTGAGTTGAGGTCATCTGGATTACTAATATTTCCTCATCTATAAAAGTACTATTTTCATTTAGACATGTGTACACATTTTCACAAGCTTTCCCTAAAACCAGGTTCGAATTCGTGCATTTTTCACAAAAAAATATTTCTGGAGCGATTTCCACCTAATAGGTATGTAATTTACATGAATTCCATCAACATGGCATTCCGGGTTCCGTACATGCTACATGCATGACGGATTTGGCAATCATGCAGTTCTGACTTGTGAGCATGTGGATTACTGACCTTTCATCCACCAAACAATGCGTATATACACTTAGAATTATTTACTATGACTTCATAGATTTTTCTATCACCAGGTTCTAAAATCGGACATTTGGCACCAGAAAACACTCTTTGAGCGAATTCTCACCAATACACATGTAATTTACATTGTTTACATAACCATGGAATACCGTATTACGAGCATGTTTCATGCATCACGGATTCCTCAAACATGCATTTCTGAGTTGTGAACATGCGCATGACTGATATTTCAACCACCAAACAAGTTACTGATGCACTATGAAATATTTACTTTGACTTCGTAGCTTCTTCCTATCACCAGTTTAAAGAATCACACTTTGATCCCACAAAAACCCTCTTGGAGCGAATTCTTCCCTAGACATATGTAATTTGCATAGATTTCATCTACATGATATTCCGTGTTCCGTACATGCTACATACATGACGGTTTTGTCAAACATGCATTCCTGAGTTGAGAGCATGTGGATTACTAATCTTTCATCCTCTATAAAAGGAATATTTTCATCTTGACACGTGTACACATTTTCACAAGCTTTCCCTAACACCAGGTTCGAATTCGTTCATTTTTGACAGAAAAATATTTCTGGAGCGTTTTCCACCTAACAGATATGTAATTTACATGTATTCCAACAACGTGGCATTCCGGGTTCCGTACATGCTACATGTATGACGGATTTGGCAATCATGCGTTTCTGACTTGTGAGCATGTGGATTACAGACCTTTCACCCTCCGAACAAGGCGTATATAGACTTAGAAATATTTACTCTGACTTTATAGGTTTTTCCTATCACCAGGTTCTAAAATCGGACATTTGGCACCAGAAAACACTCTTTGAGCGAATTCTCACAAATACACATGTAATTTACATTGTTTACATAACCATGGCATTCCGTATTACGAGCATGTTTCATGCATCTCGGATTCCTCAAACATGCATTTCTGAATAGTGAACATGCGCATGACTTATGTTTCAACTACCCAACAAGTTACCTATGCACTCTGAAATATTTACTTTGACTTTGTAGCTTCTTCCTATCACCAGTTTCAAGAATCACACTTTGAACCCACAAAAACCCTCTTGGAGCGAATTCTTCCCTAGACATATGTAATTTGCATTGATTCCATCTACATGATATTCCGTGTTCCTTACATGCTACATACATGACGGCTTTGACAAATGTGCATTCCTGAGTTGAGAACATGTGGATTACTAATCTTTCATCCTCTATAAATGTAGTATTTTCATCTAGACACGTGTACACATTTTCACAAGCTTTCCCTAACACCAGGTTCGAATTCGTTCATTTTTCACAGAAAAATTGTTCTGGAGCGTTTTCCACCTAACAGATATGTAATTTACATGTATTCCAACAACATGGCATTCCGGGTTCCGTACATGCTACATGTATGACGGATTTGGAAATCATGAGTTTCTGACTTGTGAGCATGTGGATTACAGACCTTTCACCCTCCGAACAAGGCGTATATAGACTTAGAATTATTTACTCTGACTTCATAGGTTTTTCCTATCACCAGGTTCTAAAATCGGATATTTGGCACCAGAAAACACTCTTTGAGCGAATTCTCACAAATACACATGTAATTTACATTGTTTATATAACCATGGCATTCCGTATTACGAGCATGTTTCATGCATCTCGGATTCCTCAAACATGCATTTCTGAATAGTGAACATGCGCATGACTTATGTTTCAACCACCCAACAAGTTACCTATGCACTCTGAAATATTTACTTTGACTTTGTAGCTTCTTCCTATCACCAGTTTCAAGAATCACACTTTGATCCCACAAAAACCCTCTTGGAGCGAATTCTTCCGTAGACATATGTAATTTGCATAGATTCCATCTACATGATATTCCGTGTTCCGTACATGCTACATACATGACGGATTCGACAAATATACATTCCTGAGTTGAGGGCATCTGGATTACTAATCTTTCATCCTCTATAAAAGTACTATTTTCATATAGACCCGTGTACACATTTTCACAAGCTTTCCCTAAAACCAGGTTCGAATTCGTGCATTTTTCACAAAAAAATATTTCTGGAGCGATTTCCACCTAATAGGTATGTAATTTACATGAATTCCATCAATATGGCATTCCGGGTTCCGTACATGCTACATGCATGACGGATTCGGCAATCATGCAGTTCTGACTTGTGAGCATGTGGATTACTGACCTTTCAACCACCAAACAATGCGTATATACACTTAGAATTATTTACTCTTACTTCGTAGATTTTTCTATCACCAGGTTCTATAATCGGACATCTGGCACCAGAAAACACTCTTTGAGCGAATTCTCACCAATACACATGTAATTTACATTGTTTACATAACCATGGCATTCCGTATTACGAGCATGTTTCATGCATCACGGATTCCTCAAACATGCATTTCTGAGTTGTGAACATGCGCATGACTGATATTTCAACCACCAAACCAGTTACCTATGCACTATGAAATATTTATTTTGACCTCGTAGCTTCTTCCTATCACCAGTTTCAAGAATCACACTTTGATCCCAGAAAAACCCTCTTGGAGCGAATTCTTCCCTAGACATATGTAATTTGAATAGATTCCATCTACATGATATTTCGTGTTCCGTACATGCTACATACATGACGGCTTTGACAAACATGCATTCCTAAGTTGAGAGCATGTTGATTACTAATCTTTCATCCTCTATTAAAGGAATATTTTCATCTAGACACGTGTACACATTTTCACAAGCTTTCCCTAACACCACGTTCGAATTCGAGCATTTTTCACAGAAAAATAATTCTGGAGCGATTTGCACCTAATAGGTATGTAATTTACATGAATTCCATCAACATGGCTTTCCGGGTTCCGTATATGCTACATGTATGACGTATTTGACAAACATGCATTCCTGAGTTGAGATCATGTGGATTTCTAATCTTTCATTCTCTACAAAAGGAATATTTTCATCTAGACACGTGTAGAAATTTTCACAAGCTTTCCTTAACACCAGGTTCAATTCGTGAATTTTTCACAGAAAAATAGTTCTGGAGCGTTTTCCACCTAACAGATATGTAATTTACATGTATTCCAACAACATGGCATTCCGGGTTCCGTACATGATACGTGTATGACGGATTTGGAAATCATGCGTTTCTGACTTGTGAGCATGTGGATTACAGACCTTTCACCCTCCGAACAAGGCGTATATAGACTTAGAAATATTTACTCTGACTTTATAGGTTTTTCCTATCACCAGGTTCTAAAATCGGACATTTGGCACCAGAAAACACTCTTTGAGCGAATTCTCACAAATACACATGTAATTTACATTGTTTACATAACCATGGCATTCCGTATTACGAGCATGTTTCATGCATCTCGGATTCCTCAAACATGCATTTCTGAATAGTGAACATGCGCATGACTTATGTTTCAAACACCCAACAAGTTACCTATGCACTCTGAAATATTTACTTTGACTTTGTAGCTTCTTCCTATCACCAGTTTCAAGAATCACACTTTGATCCCACAAAAACCCTCTTGGAGCGAATTCTTCCCTAGACATATGTAATTTGAATAGAATCCATCTACATGATATTCCGTGTTCCTTACATGCTACATACATGACGGCTTAGACAAACGTGCATTCCTGAGTTGAGAACATATGGATTACTAATCTTTCATCCTCTATAAATGTACTATTTTCATCTAGTCACGTGTACACATTTTCACAAGCTTTCCATAACACCAGGTTCGAATTCGTTCATTTTTCACAGAAAAATATTTCTGGAGCGTTTTCCACCTAACAGATATGTAATTTACATGTATTCCAACAACGTGGCATTCCGGGTTCCGTACATGCTACATGTATGACGGATTTGGAAATCATGCGTTTCTGACTTGTGAGCATGTGGATTACAGACCTTTCACCCTCCGAACAAGGCGTATATAGACTTAGAAATATTTACTCTGACTTTATAGGTTTTTCCTATCACCAGGTTCTAAAATCGGACATTTGGCACCAGAAAACACTCTTTGAGCGAATTCTCACAAATACACATGTAATTTACATTGTTTACATAACCATGGCATTCCGTATTACGAGCATGTTTCATGCATCTCGGATTCCTCAAACATGCATTTCTGAATAGTGAACATGCGCATGACTGATGTTTCAACCACCAAACAAGTTACCTATGCACTCTGAAATATTTACTTTGACTTTGTAGCTTCTTCCTTTCACCAGTTTCAAGAATCACACTTTGATCCCAGAAAAACCCTCTTGGAGCGAATTCTTCCCTAGACATATGTAATTTGCATAGATTCCATCTACATGTTATTCCGTGTTCCGTACATGCTACATACATGACGGCTTTGACAAACATGCATTCCTGAGTTGAGAGCATGTGGATTACTAATCTTTCATCCTCTATAAATTACTATTTTCATCTAGACACGTGTACACATTTTCACAAGCTTTCCCTAACACCAGGTTCGAATTCGTTCATTTTTCACAAAAAAATAGTTCTGGAGCGTTTTCCAACTAACAGATGTGTAATTTACATGTATTCCAACAACATGGCATTCCGGGTTCCGTACATGCTACATGCATGACGGATTCGGCAATCATGCAGTTCTGACTTGTGAGCATGTGGATTACTGACCTTTCATCCACCAAACAATGCGTATATACACTTAGAATTATTTACTCTGACTTCATAGATTTTTCTATCACCAGGTTCTAAAATCGGACATCTGGCACCAGAAAACACTCTTTGAGTGAATTCTCACCAATACACATGTAATTTACATTGTTTACATAACCATGGCATTCCGTATTACGAGCATGTTTCATGCATCACGGATTCCTCAAACATGCATTTCTGAGTTGTGAACATGCGCATGACTGATGTTTCAACCACCAAACAAGTTACCTATGCACTATGAAATATTTATTTTGACTTCGTAGCTTCTGCCTATCACCAGTTTCAAGAATCACACTTTGATCCCAGAAAAACCCTCTTGGAGCGAATTCTTCCCTAGACATATGTAATTTGAATAGAATCCATCTACATGATATTCCGTGTTCCTTACATGCTACATACATGACGGCTTTGACAAACATGCATTCCTGAGTTGAGAGCATGTGGATTACTAATCTTTCATCCTCTATAAAAGGAATATTTTCATCTAGACACGTGTACACATTTTCACAAGCTTTCCCTAACACCAGGTTCGAATTCGTTCATTTTTCACAGAAAAATAGTTCTGGAGCGTTTTCCACCTAACAGATGTGTAATTTACATGTATTCCAACAACATGGCATTCCGGGTTCCGTACATGCTACATGCATGACGGATTCGGCAATCATGCAGTTCTGACTTGTGAGCATGTGGATTACTGACCTTTCATCCACCAAACAATGCGTATATACACTTAGAATTATTTACTCTGACTTCATAGATTTTTCTATCACCAGGTTCTAAAATCGGACATCTGGCACCAGAAAACACTCTTTGAGCGAATTCTCACCAATACACATGTAATTTACATTGTTTACATAACCATGGCATTCCGTATTACGAGCATGTTTCATGCATCACGGATTCCTCAAACATGCATTTCTGAGTTGTGAACATGCGCATGACTGATGTTTCAACCACCAAACAAGTTACCTATGCACTATTAAATATTTATTTTGACTTCGTAGCTTCTTCCTATCACCAGTTTCAAGAATCACACTTTGATCCCAGAAAAACCCTCTTGGAGCGAATTCTTCCCTAGACATATGTAATTTGAATAGAATCCATCTACATGATATTCCGTGTTCCTTACATGCTACATACATGACGGCTTTGACAAACATGCATTCCTGAGTTGAGAGCATGTGGATTACTAATCTTTCATCCTCTATAAAAGGAATATTTTCATCTAGACACGTGTACACATTTTCACAAGCTTTCCCTAACACCAGGTTCGAATTCGTTCATTTTTGACAGAAAAATAGTTCTGGAGCGTTTTCCACCTAACAGATATGTAATTTACATGTATTCCAACAACATGGCATTCCGGGTTCCGTACATGCTACATGTATGACGGATTTGGCAATCATGCGTTTCTGACTTGTGAGCATGTGGATTACAGACCTTTCACCCTCCGAACAAGGCGTATATAGACTTAGAAATATTTACTCTGACTTTATAGGTTTTTCCTATCACCAGGTTCTAAAATCGGACATTTGGCACCAGAAAAAACTCTTTGAGCGAATTCTCACCAATATACATGTAATTTACATTGTTTACATAACCATGGAATTCCGTATTACGAGCATGTTTCATACATCACGGATTCCTCAAACATGCATTTCTGAGTTGTGAACATGCGCATGACTGATGTTTCAACCACCAAACAAGTTACCTATGCACTCTGAAATATTGACTTTGACTTTGTAGCTTCTTCCTATCACCAGTTTCAAGAATCACACTTTGATCCCACAAAAACACTCTTGTAGTGAATTCTTCCCTAGACATATGTAATTTGCATAGATTCCATCTACATGATATTCCGTGTTACGTACATGCTACATACATGACGGATTCGACAAATATACATTCCTGAGTTGAGGTCATCTGGATTACTAATATTTCCTCATCTATAAAAGTACTATTTTCATTTAGACACGTGTACACATTTTCACAAGCTTTCCCTAAAACCAGGTTCGAATTCGTGCATTTTT
The DNA here is from genome assembly GCF_048564905.1 of Vicugna pacos. NCBI lineage: Eukaryota > Metazoa > Chordata > Mammalia > Artiodactyla > Camelidae > Vicugna > Vicugna pacos. The sequence continues at coordinate 14,864,329 of NW_027328741.1, read as the reverse complement.
CACAAAAAAATATTTCTGGAGCGATTTCCACCTAATAGGTATGTAATTTACATGAATTCCATCAACATGGCATTCCGGGTTCCGTACATGCTACATGCATGACGGATTTGGCAATCATGCAGTTCTGACTTGTGAGCATGTGGATTACTGACCTTTCATCCACCAAACAATGCGTATATACACTTAGAATTATTTACTATGACTTCATAGATTTTTCTATCACCAGGTTCTAAAATCGGATATTTGGCACCAGAAAACACTCTTTGAGCGAATTCTCACCAATACACATGTAATTTACATTGTTTACATAACCACGGAATTCCGTATTACGAGCATGTTTCATGCATCACGGATTCCTCAAACATGCATTTCTGAGTTGTGAACATGCGCATGACTGATATTTCAACCACCAAACAAGTTACTGATGCACTATGAAATATTTACTTTGACTTCGTAGCTTCTTCCTATCACCAGTTTAAAGAATCACACTTTGATCCCACAAAAACCCTCTTGGAGCGAATTCTTCCCTAGACATATGTAATTTGCATAGATTTCATCTACATGATATTCCGTGTTCCGTACATGCTACATACATGACGGTTTTGTCAAACATGCATTCCTGAGTTGAGAGCATGTGGATTACTAATCTTTCATCCTCTATAAAAGGAATATTTTCATCTTGACACGTGTACACATTTTCACAAGCTTTCCCTAACACCAGGTTCGAAGTCGTTCATTTTTCACAGAAAAATAGTTCTGGAGCGTTTTCCACCTAACAGATATGTAATTTACATGTATTCCAACAACATGGCATTCCGGGTTCCGTACATGCTACATGTATGACGGATTTGGCAATCATGCGTTTCTGACTTGTGAGCATGTGGATTACAGACCTTTCACCCTCCGAACAAGGCGTATATAGACTTAGAAATATTTACTCTGACTTTATAGGTTTTTCCTATCACCAGGTTCTAAAATCGGACATTTGGCACCAGAAAACACTCTTTGAGCGAATTCTCACAAATACACATGTAATTTACATTGTTTACATAACCATGGCATTCCGTATTACGAGCATGTTTCATGCATCTCGGATTCCTCAAACATGCATTTCTGAATAGTGAACATGCGCATGACTTATGTTTCAACCACCCAACAAGTTACCTATGCACTCTGAAATATTTACTTTGACTTTGTAGCTTCTTCCTATCACCAGTTTCAAGAATCACACTTTGATCCCACAAAAACCCTCTTGGAGTGAATTCTTCCCTAGACATATGTAATTTGCATAGATTCCATCTACATGATATTCCGTGTTCCGTACATGCTACATACATGACGGATTCGACAAATATACATTCCTGAGTTGAGGGCATCTGGATTACTAATCTTTCATCCTCTATAAAAGTACTATTTTCATATAGACCCGTGTACACATTTTCACAAGCTTTCCCTAAAACCAGGTTCGAATTCGTGCATTTTTCACAAAAAAATATTTCTGGAGCGATTTCCACCTAATAGGTATGTAATTTACATGAATTCCATCAATATGGCATTCCGGGTTCCGTACATGCTACATGCATGACGGATTCGGCAATCATGCAGTTCTGACTTGTGAGCATGTGGATTACTGACCTTTCAACCACCAAACAATGCGTATATACACTTAGAATTATTTACTCTTACTTCGTAGATTTTTCTATCACCAGGTTCTATAATCGGACATCTGGCACCAGAAAACACTCTTTGAGCGAATTCTCACCAATACACATGTAATTTACATTGTTTACATAACCATGGCATTCCGTATTACGAGCATGTTTCATGCATCACGGATTCCTCAAACATGCATTTCTGAGTTGTGAACATGCGCATGACTGATATTTCAACCACCAAACCAGTTACCTATGCACTATGAAATATTTATTTTGACCTCGTAGCTTCTTCCTATCACCAGTTTCAAGAATCACACTTTGATCCCAGAAAAACCCTCTTGGAGCGAATTCTTCCCTAGACATATGTAATTTGAATAGATTCCATCTACATGATATTTCGTGTTCCGTACATGCTACATACATGACGGCTTTGACAAACATGCCTTCCTAAGTTGAGAGCATGTTGATTACTAATCTTTCATCCTCTATTAAAGGAATATTTTCATCTAGACACGTGTACACATTTTCACAAGCTTTCCCTAACACCACGTTCGAATTCGAGCATTTTTCACAGAAAAATAGTTCTGGAGCGATTTGCACCTAATAGGTATGTAATTTACATGAATTCCATCAACATGGCTTTCCGGGTTCCGTATATGCTACATGTATGACGTTTTTGACAAACATGCATTCCTGAGTTGAGATCATGTGGATTTCTAATCTTTCATTCTCTACAAAAGGAATATTTTCATCTAGACACGTGTAGAAATTTTCACAAGCTTTCCTTAACACCAGGTTCAATTCGTGAATTTTTCACAGAAAAATAGTTCTGGAGCGTTTTCCACCTAACAGATATGTAATTTACATGTATTCCAACAACATGGCATTCCGGGTTCCGTACATGCTACATGTATGACGGATTTGGCAATCATGCGTTTCTGACTTGTGAGCATGTGGATTACAGACCTTTCACCCTCCGAACAAGGCGTATATAGACTTAGAAATATTTACTCTGACTTTATAGGTTTTTCCTATCACCAGGTTCTAAAATCGGACATTTGGCACCAGAAAACACTCTTTGAGCGAATTCTCACAAATACACATGTAATTTACATTGTTTACATAACCATGGCATTCCGTATTACGAGCATGTTTCATGCATCTCGGATTCCTCAAACATGCATTTCTGAATAGTGAACATGCGCATGACTTATGTTTCAACCACCCAACAAGTTACCTATGCACTCTGAAATATTTACTTTGACTTTGTAGCTTCTTCCTATCACCAGTTTCAAGAATCACACTTTGATCCCACAAAAACCCTCTTGGAGCGAATTCTTCCCTAGACATATGTAATTTGCATAGATTCCATCTACATGTTATTCCGTGTTCCGTACATGCTACATACATGACGGCTTTGACAAACATGCATTCCTGAGTTGAGAGCATGTGGATTACTAATCTTTCATCCTCTATAAAGTACTATTTTCATCTAGACACGTGTACACATTTTCACAAGCTTTCCCTAACACCAGGTTCGAATTCGTTCATTTTTCACAAAAAAATAGTTCTGGAGCGTTTTCCAACTAACAGATGTGTAATTTACATGTATTCCAACAACATGGCATTCCGGGTTCCGTACATGCTACATGCATGACGGATTCGGCAATCATGCAGTTCTGACTTGTGAGCATGTGGATTACTGACCTTTCATCCACCAAACAATGCGTATATACACTTAGAATTATTTACTCTGACTTCATAGATTTTTCTATCACCAGGTTCTAAAATCGGACATCTGGCACCAGAAAACACTCTTTGAGCGAATTCTCACCAATACACATGTAATTTACATTGTTTACATAACCATGGCATTCCGTATTACGAGCATGTTTCATGCATCACGGATTCCTCAAACTTGAATTTCTGAGTTGTGAACATGCGCATGACTGATGTTTCAACCACCAAACAAGTTACCTATGCACTATGAAATATTTATTTTGACTTCGTAGCTTCTTCCTATCACCAGTTTCAAGAATCACACTTTGATCCCAGAAAAACCCTCTTGGAGCGAATTCTTCCCTAGACATATGTAATTTGAATAGAATCCATCTACATGATATTCCGTGTTCCTTACATGCTACATACATGACGGCTTTGACAAACATGCATTCCTGAGTTGAGAGCATGTGGATTACTAATCTTTCATCCTCTATAAAAGGAATATTTTCATCTAGACACGTGTACACATTTTCACAAGCTTTCCCTAACACCAGGTTCGAATTCGTTCATTTTTCACAGAAAAATAGTTCTGGAGCGTTTTCCACCTAACAGATATGTAATTTACATGTATTCCAACAACATGGCATTCCGGGTTCCGTACATGCTACATGTATGACGGATTTGGCAATCATGCGTTTCTGACTTGTGAGCATGTGGATTACAGACCTTTCACCCTCCGAACAAGGCGTATATAGACTTAGAAATATTTACTCTGACTTTATAGGTTTTTCCTATCACCAGGTTCTAAAATCGGACATTTGGCACCAGAAAACTCTCTTTGAGCGAATTCTCACTAATACACATGTAATTTACATTGTTTACATAACCATGGCTTTCCGTATTACGAGCATGTTTCATGCATCTCGGATTCCTCAAACATGCATTTCTGAATTGTGAACATGCGCATGACTGATGTTTCAACCACCAAACAAGTTACCTATGCACTCTGAAATATTTACTTTGACTTTGTAGCTTCTTCCTATCACCAGTTTCAAGAATCACACTTTGATCCCACAAAAACCCTCTTGGAGCGAATTCTTCCCTAGACATATGTAATTTGCATAGATTCCATCTACATGATATTCCGTGTTCCGTACATGCTACATAGATGACGGCTTTGACAAACATGCATTCCTGAGTTGAGAGCATGTGGATTACTAATCTTTCATCCTCTATAAAAGTAGTATTTTCATCTAGACACGTGTACACATTTTCACAAGCTTTCCCTAACACCAGGTTCGAATTCGTTCATTTTTCACAGAAAAATAGTTCTGGAGCGTTTTCCGCCTAAGAGATATGTAATTTACATGTATTCCAACAACATGGCCTTCCGGGTTCCGTACATGCTACATGTATGACGGATTTGGAAATCATGCGTTTCTGACTTGTGAGCATGTGGATTACAGACCTTTCACCCTCCGAACAAGGCGTATATAGACTTAGAAATATTTACTCTGACTTCATAGGTTTTTCCTATCTCCAGGTTCTAAAATCGGACATTTGGCACCAGAAAACACTCTTTGAGCGAATTCTCACAAATACACATGTAATTTACATTGTTTACATAACCATGGCATTCCGTATTACGAGCATGTTTCATGCATCACGGATTCCTCAAACATGCATTTCTGAGTTGTGAACATGCGCATGACTGATATTTCAACCACCAATCCAGTTACCTATGCACTATGAAATATTTATTTTGACCTCGTAGCTTCTTCCTATCACCAGTTTCAAGAATCACACTTTGATCCCAGAAAAACCCTCTTGGAGCGAATTCTTCCCTAGACATATGTAATTTGAATAGATTCCATCTACATGATATTTCGTGTTCCGTACATGCTACATACATGACGGCTTTGACAAACATGCATTCCTAAGTTGAGAGCATGTTGATTACTTATCTTTCATCCTCTATTAAAGGAATATTTTCATCTAGACACGTGAACACATTTTCACAAGCTTTCCCTAACACCACGTTCGAATTCGAGCATTTTTCACAGAAAAATAGTTCTGGAGCGATTTGCACCTAATAGGTATGTAATTTACATGAATTCCATCAACATGGCTTTCCGGGTTCCGTATATGCTACATGTATGACGTATTTGACAAACATGCATTCCTGAGTTGAGATCATGTGGATTTCTAATCTTTCATTCTCTACAAAAGGAATATTTTCATCTAGACACGTGTAGAAATTTTCACAAGCTTTCCTTAACACCAGGTTCAATTCGTGAATTTTTCACAGAAAAATAGTTCTGAAACGATTTCCACCTAACAGATATGTAATTTACATGTATTCCAACAACATGGCATTCCGGGTTCCGTACATTCTACATGTATGACGGATTTGACAATCATGAGTTTCTGACTTGTGAGCATGTGGATTAAAGACCTTTCACCCTCCGAACAAGGCGTATAAAAACGTAGAAATATTTACTCTGACTTCATAGGTTTTTCCTATCACCAGGTTCTAAAATCGGACATTTGGCACCAGAAAAAACTCTTTGAGCGAATTCTCACCAATATACATGTAATTTACATTGTTTACATAACCATGGAATTCCGTATTACGAGCATGTTTCATACATCACGGATTCCTCAAACATGCATTTCTGAGTTGTGAACATGCGCATGACTGATGTTTCAACCACCAAACAAGTTACCTATGCACTCTGAAATATTTACTTTGACTTTGTAGCTTCTTCCTATCACCAGTTTCAAGAATCACACTTTGATCCGACAAAAACCCTCTTGGAGTGAATTCTTCCCTAGACATATGTAATTTGCATAGATTCCATCTACATGATATTCCGTGTTACGTACATGCTACATACATGACGGATTCGACAAATATACATTCCTGAGTTGAGGTCATCTGGATTACTAATATTTCCTCATCTATAAAAGTACTATTTTCATTTAGACACGTGTACACATTTTCACAAGCTTTCCCTAAAACCAGGTTCGAATTCGTGCATTTTTCACAAAAAAATATTTCTGGAGCGATTTCCACCTAATAGGTATGTAATTTACATGAATTCCATCAACATGGCATTCCGGGTTCCGTACATGCTACATGCATGACGGATTTGGCAATCATGCAGTTCTGACTTGTGAGCATGTGGATTACTGACCTTTCATCCACCAAACAATGCGTATATACACTTAGAATTATTTACTATGACTTCATAGATTTTTCTATCACCAGGTTCTAAAATCGGACATTTGGCACCAGAAAACACTCTTTGAGCGAATTCTCACCAATACACATGTAATTTACATTGTTTACATAACCATGGAATTCCGTATTACGAGCATGTTTCATGCATCACGGATTCCTCAAACATGCATTTCTGAGTTGTGAACATGCGCATGACTGATATTTCAACCACCAAACAAGTTACTTATGCACTATGAAATATTTACTTTGACTTCGTAGCTTCTTCCTATCACCAGTTTAAAGAATCACACTTTGATCCCAGAAAAACCCTCTTGTTGCGAATTCTACCCTAGAGATATGTAATTTGAGTAGATTCCATCTACATGATATTCCGTGTTCCTTACATGCTACATACGTGACGGCTTTGACAAACATGCATTCCTGAGTTGAGAGCATGTGGATTAAAAATCTTTCATCCTCTATAAAAGGAATATTTTCATCTAGACCCGTGTACACATTTTCACATGCTTTCCCTAACACCAGATTCGAATTCGTGCATTTTTCACAGAAAAATAGTTCTGGAGCGATTTCCACCTAATAGGTATGTAATTTAAATGAATTCCATCAACATGGCTTTCCGGGTTCCGTACATGCTACATGTATGACGGATTTGACAAACATGCATTCCTGAGTTGAGAGCATGTGGATTACTAATCTTTCATCCTCTATAAAAGGAATATTTTCATCTAGACACGTGTACAAATTTTCACAAGCTTTCCCTAACCCCAGGTTCATATTCGTGTATTTCTCACAGAAAAATAGTTCTGGAACGATTTCCACCTAACAGATATGTAATATACATGTATTCCAACAACATGGCATTCCGGGTTCCGTACATGCTACATGTATGACGGATTTGGCAATCATGCGTTTCTGACTTGTGAGCATGTTGATACAGACCTTTCACCCTCCGAACAATGTGTATATAGACTTAGAAATATTTACTCTGTCTTCATATGTTTTTCCTATCACCAGGTTCTAAAATCGGACATTTGGCACCAGAAAACACTCTTTGAGCGAATTCTCACAAATACACATGTAATTTACATTGTTTACATAACCATGGCATTCCGTATTACGAGCATGTTTCATGCATCTCGGATTCCTCAAACATGCATTTCTGAATTGTGTACATGCGCATGACTGAAGTTTCAACCACCCAACAAGTTACCTATGCACTCCGAAATATTTGCTTTGACTTTGTAGATTCTTCCTATCACCAGGTTCAAGAATCACACTTTGATCCCAGAAAAACCCTCTTGGAGCGAATACTTCCCTAGACATATGTAATTTGCATAGATTCCATCTACATGATATTCCGTGTTCCTTACATGCTACATACATGACGAATTCGACAAATATACATTCCTGAGTTGAGGGCATCTGGATTACTAATCTTTCCCCCTCTATAAAAGTACTATTTTCATCTAGACACGTGTACACAATTTCACAAGCTTTCCCTAAAACCAGGTTCGAATTCGTGCATTTTTCACAAAAAAATATTTCTGGAGCGATTTCCACCTAATAGGTATGTAATTTACATGAATTCCATCAACATGGCATTCCGGGTTCCGTACATGTTAAGTGCATGACGGATTCGGCAATCATGCAGTTCTGACTTGTGAGCATGTGGATTACTGACCTTTCATCCACCAAACAATGCGTATATACACTTAGAATTATTTACTCTGACTTCATAGATTTTTCTATCACCAGGTTCTAAAATCGGACATCTGGCACCAGAAAACACTCTTTGAGCGATTTCTCACCAATACACATGTAATTTACATTGTTTACATAACCTAGGCATTCCGTATTACGAACATGTTTCATGCATCACGGATTCCTCAAACTTGAATTTCTGAGTTGTGAACATGCGCATGACTGATTTTTCAAACACCAAACAACTTACCTATGCACTATGAAATATTGATTTTGACTTCGTAGCTTCTTCCTATCACCAGTTTCAAGAATCACACTTTGATCCCAGAAAAATCCTCTTGGAGCGAATTCTTCCCTAGACATATGTAATTTGAATAGATTCCATCTACATGATATTCCGTGTTCTTACATTCTACATACATGATGGCTTTGACAAACATGCATTCCTGAGTTGAGTGCATGTGGATTTATAATCTTTCCTCCTCTTTAAAAGTAATATTTACATCTAGACACGTGTACACATTTTCACAAGCTTTCCCTAAAACCAGGTTCGAATTCGTGCATTTTTCACAAAAAAATATTTCTGGAGCGATTTCCACCTAATAGGTATGTAATTTACATGAATTCCATCAACATGGCATTCCGGGTTCCGTACATGCTACATGCATGACGGATTCAGCAATCATGAAGTTCTGACTTGTGAGCATGTGGATTACTGACCTTTCCTCCACCAAACAATGTGTATATACACTTAGAATTATTTACTCTGACTTCATAGATTTATCTATCACCAGGTTATAAAATCAGACAAGTGGCTCCATAAACAACTCTTTGAGCGAATTCTCACCAATACACATGTAATTTACATTGTTTACATAACCATGGCATTCCGAATTACGAACATGTTTCATGCATCACGGATTCCTCAAACTTGAATTTCTGAGTTGTGAACATGCGCATGACTGATATTTCAACCACCAAACAAGTTACCTATGCTCTATGAAATATTTATTTTGACTTCGTAGCTTCTTCCTATTACCAGTTTCAAGAATCACACTTTGATCCCAGAAAAAACCTCTTGGAGCGAATTCTTCCCTAGACATATGTAATTTGAATAGATTCCATCTACATGATATTCCGTGTTCCTTACATGCTACATACATGTCGGCTTTGACAAACATGCATTCCTGAGTTGAAAGCATGTGGATTACTAATCTTTCATTCTCTATAAAAGGAATATTTTCATCTAGACACGTGTACACATTTTCACAAGCTTTCCCTAACACCAGGTTCGAATTCGTTCATTTTTCACAGAAAAATAGTTCTGGAGCGTTTTCCACCTTACAGATATGTAATTTACATGTATTCCAACAACATGGCATTCCGGGTTCCGTACATGCTACATGTATGACGGATTTGGCAATCATGCGTTTCTGACTTGTGAGCATGTTGATACAGACCTTTCACCCTCCGAACAATGTGTATATAGGCTTAGAAATATTTACTCTGTCTTCATATGTTTTTCCTATCACCAGGTTCTAAAATCGGACATTTGGCACCAGAAAACACTCTTTGAGCGAATTCTCACAAATACACATGTAATTTACATTGTTTACATAACCATGGCATTCCGTAATACGAGCATGTTTCATGCATCTCGGATTCCTCAAACATGCATTTCTGAATTGTGAACATGCGCATGACTGAAGTTTCAACCACCCAACAAGTTACCTATGCACTCCGAAATATTTGCTTTGACTTTGTAGATTCTTCCTATCACCAGGTTCAAGAATCACACTTTGATCCCAGAAAAACCCTCTTGGAGCGAATACTTCCCTAGACATATGTAATTTGCATAGATTCCATCTACATGATATTCCGTGTTCCTTACATGCTACATACATGTCGGCTTTGACAAACATGCATTCCTGAGTTGAAAGCATGTGGATTACTAATCTTTCATCCTCTATAAAAGGAATATTTTCATCTAGACACGTGTACACATTTTCACAAGCTTTCCCTAACACCAGGTTCGAATTCGTTCATTTTTCACAGAAAAATAGTTCTGGAGCGTTTTCCACCTTACAGATATGTAATTTACATGTATTCCTACAACATGGCATTCCGGGTTCCGTACATGCTACATGTATGACGGATTTGGCAATCATGCGTTTCTGACTTGTGAGCATGTTGATACAGACCTTTCACCCTCCGAACAATGTGTATATAGACTTAGAAATATTTACTCTGTCTTCATATGTTTTTCCTATCACCAGGTTCTAAAATCGGACATTTGGCACCAGAAAACACTCTTTGAGCGAATTCTCACAAATACACATGTAATTTACATTGTTTACATAACCATGGCATTCCGTATTACGAGCATGTTTCATGCATCTCGGATTCCTCAAACATGCATTTCTGAATTGTGAACATGCGCATGACTGAAGTTTCAACCACCCAACAAGTTACCTATGCACTCCGAAATATTTGCTTTGACTTTGTAGATTCTTCCTATCACCAGTTTCAAGAATCACACTTTGATCCCAGAAAAATCCTCTTGGAGCGAATACTTCCCTAGACATATGTAATTTGCATAGATTCCATCTACATGATATTCCGTGTTCCTTACATGCTACATACATGACGGATTCGACAAATATACATTCCTGAGTTGAGGGCATCTGGATTACTAATCTTTCCCCCTCTATAAAAGTACTATTTTCATCTAGACACGTGTACACAATTTCACAAGCTTTCCCTAAAACCAGGTTCGAATTCGTGCATTTTTCACAAAAAAATATTTCTGGAGCGATTTCCACCTAATAGGTATGTAATTTACATGAATTCCATCAACATGGCATTCCGGGTTCCGTACATGTTAAGTGCATGACGGATTCGGCAATCATGCAGTTCTGACTTGTGAGCATGTGGATTACTGACCTTTCATCCACCAAACAATGCGTATATACACTTAGAATTATTTACTCTGACTTCATAGATTTTTCTATCACCAGGTTCTAAAATCGGACATCTGGCACCAGAAAACACTCTTTGAGCGATTTCTCACCAATACACATGTAATTTACATTGTTTACATAACCTAGGCATTCCGTATTACGAACATGTTTCATGCATCACGGATTCCTCAAACTTGAATTTCTGAGTTGTGAACATGCGCATGACTGATTTTTCAAACACCAAACAACTTACCTATGCACTATGAAATATTGATTTTGACTTCGTAGCTTCTTCCTATCACCAGTTTCAAGAATCACACTTTGATCCCAGAAAAATCCTCTTGGAGCGAATTCTTCCCTAGACATATGTAATTTGAATAGATTCCATCTACATGATATTCCGTGTTCTTACATTCTACATACATGATGGCTTTGACAAACATGCATTCCTGAGTTGAGTGCATGTGGATTTATAATCTTTCCTCCTCTTTAAAAGTAATATTTACATCTAGACACGTGTACACATTTTCACAAGCTTTCCCTAAAACCAGGTTCGAATTCGTGCATTTTTCACAAAAAAATATTTCTGGAGCGATTTCCACCTAATAGGTATGTAATTTACATGAATTCCATCAACATGGCATTCCGGGTTCCGTACATGCTACATGCATGACGGATTCAGCAATCATGAAGTTCTGACTTGTGAGCATGTGGATTACTGACCTTTCCTCCACCAAACAATGTGTATATACACTTAGAATTATTTACTCTGACTTCATAGATTTATCTATCACCAGGTTATAAAATCAGACAAGTGGCTCCATAAACAACTCTTTGAGCGAATTCTCACCAATACACATGTAATTTACATTGTTTACATAACCATGGCATTCCGAATTACGAGCATGTTTCATGCATGTCGGATTCCTCAAACATGCATTTCTGAATAGTGAACATGCGCATGACTGATGTTTCAAACTCCAAACAAGTTACCTATGCACTCTGAAATATTTACTTTGACTTTGTAGCTTCTTCCTATCACCAGTTTCAAGAATCACACTTTGATCCCACAAAAACCCTCTTGGAGCGAATTCTTCCCTAGACATATGTAATTTGCATAGATTCCATCTACATGATATTCCGTGTTCCGTACATGCTACATACATGACGGAATCGACAAATATACATTCCTGAGTTGAGGGCATCTGGATTACTAATCTTTCCTCCTCTATAAAAGTACTATTTTCATCTAGACACGTGTACACATTTTCACAAGCTTTCCCTAAAACCAGGTTCGAATTCGTGCATTTTTCAAAAAAAATATTTCTGGAGCGATTTCCACCTAATAGATATGTAATTTACATGAATTCCATCAACATGGCATTCCGGGTTCCGTACATGCTACATGCATGACGGATTCGGCAATCATGAAGTTCTGACTTGTGAGCATGTGGATTACTGACCTTTCCTCCACCAAACAATGTGTATATACACTTAGAATTATTTACTCTGACTTCATAGATTTATCTATCACCAGGTTATAAAATCAGACAAGTGGCTCCATAAACAACTCTTTGAGCGAATTCTCACCAATACACATGTAATTTACATTGTTTACATAACCATGGCATTCCGAATTACGAACATGTTTCATGCATCACGGATTTCTCAAACTTGAATTTCTGAGTTGTGAACATGCGCATGACTGATATTTCAACCACCAAACAAGTTACCTATGCTCTATGAAATATTTATTTTGACTTCGTAGCTTCTTCCTATTACCAGTTTCAAGAATCACACTTTGATCCCAGAAAAAACCTCTTGGAGCGAATATTTCCCTAGACATATGTAATTTGCATAGATTCCATCTACATGATATTCCGTGTTCTTACATTCTACATACATGACGGCTTTGACAAACATGCATTCCTGAGTTGAGTGCATGTGGATTTATAATCTTTCCTCCTCTATAAAAGTACTATTTTCATCTAGACACGTGTACACATTTTCACAAGCTTTCCCTAACACCAGGTTCGAATTCGTTCATTTTTCACAGAAAAATTGTTCTGGATCGTTTTCCACCTAACAGATATGTAATTTACATGTATTCCAACAACATGGCATTCCGGGTTCCGTACATGCTACATGTATGAAGGATTTGGCAATCATGCGTTTCTGACTTGTGAGCATGTGGATTACAGACCTTTCACCCTCCGAACAAGGCGTATATAGACTTAGAAATATTTACTCTGACTTTATAGGTTTTTCCTATCACCAGGTTCAAAAATCGGACATTTGGCACCAGAAAACACTCTTTGAGAGAATTCTCACAAATACACATGTAATTTACATTGTTTACATAACCATGGCATTCCGTATTACGAGCATGTTTCATGCATCTCGGATTCCTCAAACATGCATTTCTGAATAGTGAACATGCGCATGACTGATGTTTCAATCACCAAACAAGTTACCTATGCACTCTGAAATAATTACTTTGACTTTGTAGCTTCTTCCTATCACCAGTTTCAAGAAACACACTTTGATCCCACAAAAACCCTCTTGGAGCGAATTCTTCCCTTGACATATGTAATTTGCATAGATTCCATCTACATGATATTCCGTGTTCCGTACATGCTACATACATGACGGCTTTGACAAACATGCATTCCTGAGTTGAGAGCATGTGGATTACTAATCTTTCCTCCTCTATAAAAGTACTATTTTCATCTAGACACGTGTACACATTTTCACAAGCTTTCCCTAACACCAGGTTCGAATTCGTTCATTTTTCACAGAAAAATAGTTCTGGAGCGTTTTCCACCTAACAGATGTGTAATTTACATGTATTCCAACAACATGGCATTCCGGGTTCCGTACATGCTACATGCATGACGGATTCGGCAATCATGCAGTTCTGACTTGTGAGCATGTGGATTACTGACCTTTCATCCACCAAACAATGCGTATATACACTTAGAATTATTTACTCTGACTTCATAGATTTTTCTATCACCAGGTTCTAAAATCGGACATCTGGCACCAGAAAACACTCTTTGAGCGAATTCTCACCAATACACATGTAATTTACATTGTTTACATAACCATGGCATTCCGTATTACGAGCATGTTTCATGCATCACGGATTCCTCAAACATGCATTTCTGAGTTGTGAACATGCGCATGACTGATGTTTCAACCACCAAACAAGTTACCTATGCACTATTAAATATTTATTTTGACTTCGTAGCTTCTTCCTATCACCAGTTTCAAGAATCACACTTTGATCCCAGAAAAATCTCTTAGAGCGAATTCTTCCCTAGACATATGTAATTTGAATAGAATCCATCTACATGATATTCCGTGTTCCTTACATGCTACATACATGACGGCTTTGACAAACATGCATTCCTGAGTTGAGAGCATGTGGATTACTAATCTTTCATCCTCTATAAAAGGAATATTTTCATCTAGACACGTGTACACATTTTCACAAGCTTTCCCTAACACCAGGTTCGAATTCGTTCATTTTTCACAGAAAAATTTTTCTGGAGCTTTTTCCACCTAACAGATATGTAATTTAAATGTATTCCAACAACATGGCATTCCGGGTTCCGTACATGCTACATGTATGACGGATTTGGCAATCATGCGTTTCTGACTTGTGAGCATGTGGATTACAGACCTTTCACCATCCGAACAAGGCGTATATAGACTTAGAAATATTTACTCTGACTTTATAGGTTTTTCCTATCACCAGGTTCTAAAATCGTACATTTGGCACCAGAAAACACTCTTTGTGCGAATTCTCACAAATACACATGTAATTTACATTGTTTACATAACCATGGCGTTCCGTATTACGAGCATGATTCATGCATCTCGGATTCCTCAAACATGCATTTCTGAATAGTGAACATGCGCATGACTGATGTTTCAACCACCAAACAAGTTACCTATGCACTCTGAAATATTTACTTTGACTTTGTAGCTTCTTCCTATCACCAGTACCAAGAATCACACTTTGATCCCACAAAAACCCTCTTGGAGCGAATTCTTCCCTAGACATATGTAATTTGCATAGATTCCATCTACATGATATTCCGTGTTCCGTACATGCTACATACATGACGGCTTTGACAAACATGCATTCCTGAGTTGAGAGCATGTGGATTACTAATCTTTTATCCTCTATAAAAGTACTATTTTCATCTAGACACGTGTACACATTTTCACAAGCTTTCCCTAACACCAGGTTCGAATTCGTTCATTTTTCACAGAAAAATAGTTCTGGAGCGTTTCCACCTAACAGATGTGTAATTTACATGTATTCCAACAACATGGCATTCCGGGTTCCGTACATGCTACATGCATGACGGATTTGGCAATCATGCGTTTCTGACTTGTGAGCATGTGGATTACAGACCTTTCACCCTCCGAACAAGGCGTATATAGGCTTAGAAATATTTACTCTGACTTTATAGTTTTTTCCTATCACCAGGTTCTAAAATCGGACATTTGGCACCAGAAAACACTCTTTGAGCGAATTCTCACAAATACACATGTAATTTACATTGTTTACATAACCATGGCATTCCGTATTACGAGCATGTTTCATGCATCTCGGATTCCTCAAACATGCATTTCTGAATAGTGAACATGCGCATGACTTATGTTTCAACCACCCAACAAGTTACCTATGCACTCTGAAATATTTACTTTGACTTTGTAGCTTCTTCCTATCACCAGTTTCAAGAATCACACTTTGATCCCACAAAAACCCTCTTGGAGTGAATTCTTCCCTAGACATATGTAATTTGCATTGATTCCATCTACATGATATTCCGTGTTCCTTACATGCTACATACATGACGGCTTTGACAAACGTGCATTCCTGAGTTGAGAACATGTAGATTACTAATCTTTCATCCTCTATAAAAGTACTATTTTCATCTAGACACGTGTACACATTTTCACAAGCTTTCCCTAACACCAGGTTCGAATTCGTTCATTTTTCACAGAAAAATAGTTCTGGAGCGTTTTCCACCTAACAGATATGTAATTTACATGTATTCCAACAACATGGCATTCCGGGTTCCGTACATGCTACATGTATGACGGATTTGGAAATCATGCATTTCTGACTTGTGAGCATGTGGATTACAGACCTTTCACCCTCCGAAAAAGGCGTATATAGACTTAGAAATATTTACTCTGACTTTATAGTTTTTTCCTATCACCAGGTTCTAAAATCGGACATTTGGCACCAGAAAACACTCTTTGAGCGAATTCTCACAAATACACATGTAATTTACATTGTTTACATAACCATGGCATTCCGTATTACGAGCATGTTTCATGCATCTCGGATTCCTCAAACATGCATTTCTGAATAGTGAACATGCGCATGACTGATGTTTCAACCACCAAAAAAGTTACCTATGCACTCTGAAATATTTACTTTGACTTTGTAGCTTCTTCCTATCACCAGTTTCAAGAATCACACTTTGATCCCACAAAAACCCTCTTGGAGTGAATTCTTCCCTAGACATATGTAATTTCCATAGATTCCATCTACATGATATTCCGAGTTCCTTACATGCTACATACATGACGGATTCGACAAATATACATTCCTGAGTTGAGGGCATCTGGATTACTAATCTTTCCCCCTCTATAAAAGTACTATTTTCATCTAGACACGTGTACACAATTTCACAAGCTTTCCCTAAAACCAGGTTCGAATTCGTGCATTTTTCACAAAAAAATATTTCTGGAGCGATTTCCACCTAATAGGTATGTAATTTACATGAATTCCATCAACATGGCATTCCGGGTTCCGTACATGTTAAGTGCATGACGGATTCAGCAATCATGCAGTTCTGACTTGTGAGCATGTGGATTACTGACCTTTCATCCACCAAACAATGCGTATATACACTTAGAATTATTTACTCTGACTTCATAGATTTTTCTATCACCAGGTTCTAAAATCGGACATCTGGCACCAGAAATCACTCTTTGAGCGATTTCTCACCAATACACATGTAATTTACATTGTTTACATAACCTAGGCATTCCGTATTACGAACATGTTTCATGCATCACGGATTCCTCAAACTTGAATTTCTGAGTTGTGAACATGCGCATGACTGATTTTTCAAACACCAAACAACTTACCTATGCACTATGAAATGTTGATTTTGACTTCGTAGCTTCTTCCTATAACCAGTTTCAAGAATCACACTTTGATCCCAGAAAAATCCTCTTGGAGCGAATTCTTCCCTAGACATATGTAATTTGAATAGATTCCATCTACATGATATTCCGTGTTCTTACATTCTACATACATGATGGCTTTGACAAACATGCATTCCTGAGTTGAGTGCATGTGGATTTATAATCTTTCCTCCTCTTTAAAAGTAATATTTACATCTAGACACGTGTACACATTTTCACATGCTTTCCCTAAAACCAGGTTCGAATTCGTGCATTTTTCACAAAAAAATATTTCTGGAGCGATTTCCACCTAATAGGTATGTAATTTACATGAATTCCATCAACATGGCATTCCGGGTTCCGTACATGCTACATGCATGACGGATTCAGCAATCATGAAGTTCTGACTTGTGAGCATGTGGATTACTGACCTTTCCTCCACCAAACAATGTGTATATACACTTAGAATTATTTAATCTGACTTCATAGATTTATCTATCACCAGGTTATAAAATCAGACAAGTGGCTCCATAAACAACTCTTTGAGCGAATTCTCACCAATACACATGTAATTTACATTGTTTACATAACCATGGCATTCCGAATTACGAACATGTTTCATGCATCACGGATTCCTCAAACTTGAATTTCTGAGTTGTGAACATGCGCATGACTGATATTTCAACCACCAAACAAGTTACCTATGCTCTATGAAATATTTATTTTGACTTCGTAGCTTCTTCCTATTACCAGTTTCAAGAATCACACTTTGATCCCAGAAAAAACCTCTTGGAGCGAATTCTTCCCTAGACATATGTAATTTGAATAGATTCCATCTACATGATATTCCGTGTTCCTTACATGCTACATACATGTCGGCTTTGACAAACATGCATTCCTGAGTTGAAAGCATGTGGATTACTAATCTTTCATCCTCTATAAAAGGAATATTTTCATCTAGACACGTGTACACATTTTCACAAGCTTTCCCTAACACCAGGTTCGAATTCGTTCATTTTTCACAGAAAAATAGTTCTGGAGCGTTTTCCACCTTACAGATATGTAATTTACATGTATTCCAACAACATGGCATTCCGGGTTCCGTACATGCTACATGTATGACGGATTTGGCAATCATGCATTTCTGACTTGTGAGCATGTTGATACAGACCTTTCACCCTCCGAACAATGTGTATATAGACTTAGAAATATTTACTCTGTCTTCATATGTTTTTCCTATCACCAGGTTCTAAAATCGGACATTTGGCACCAGAAAACACTCTTTGAGCGAATTCTCACAAATACACATGTAATTTACATTGTTTACATAACCATGGCATTCCGTATTACGAGCATGTTTAATGCATCTCGGATTCCTCAAACATGCATTTCTGAATTGTGAACATGCGCATGACTGAAGTTTCAACCACCCAACAAGTTACCTATGCACTCCGAAATATTTGCTTTGACTGTGTAGATTCTTCCTATCACCAGGTTCAAGAATCACACTTTGATCCCAGAAAAACCCTCTTGGAGCGAATACTTCCCTAGACATATGTAATTTGCATAGATTCCATCTACATGATATTCCGTGTTCCTTACATGCTACATACATGACGGATTCGACAAATATACATTCCTGAGTTGAGGGCATCTGGATTACTAATCTTTCCCCCTCTATAAAAGTACTATTTTCATCTAGACACGTGTACACAATTTCACAAGCTTTCCCTAAAACCAGGTTCGAATTCGTGCATTTTTCACAAAAAAATATTTCTGGAGCGATTTCCACCTAATAGGTATGTAATTTACATGAATTCCATCAACATGGCATTCCGGGTTCCGTACATGTTAAGTGCATGACGGATTCAGCAATCATGCAGTTCTGACTTGTGAGCATGTGGATTACTGACCTTTCATCCACCAAACAATGCGTATATACACTTAGAATTATTTACTCTGACTTCATAGATTTTTCTATCACCAGGTTCTAAAATCGGACATCTGGCACCAGAAATCACTCTTTGAGCGATTTCTCACCAATACACATGTAATTTACATTGTTTACATAACCTAGGCATTCCGTATTACGAACATGTTTCATGCATCACGGATTCCTCAAACTTGAATTTCTGAGTTGTGAACATGCGCATGACTGATTTTTCAAACACCAAACAACTTACCTATGCACTATGAAATGTTGATTTTGACTTCGTAGCTTCTTCCTATAACCAGTTTCAAGAATCACACTTTGATCCCAGAAAAATCCTCTTGGAGCGAATTCTTCCCTAGACATATGTAATTTGAATAGATTCCATCTACATGATATTCCGTGTTCTTACATTCTACATACATGATGGCTTTGACAAACATGCATTCCTGAGTTGAGTGCATGTGGATTTATAATCTTTCCTCCTCTTTAAAAGTAATATTTACATCTAGACACGTGTACACATTTTCACATGCTTTCCCTAAAACCAGGTTCGAATTCGTGCATTTTTCACAAAAAAATATTTCTGGAGCGATTTCCACCTAATAGGTATGTAATTTACATGAATTCCATCAACATGGCATTCCGGGTTCCGTACATGCTACATGCATGACGGATTCAGCAATCATGAAGTTCTGACTTGTGAGCATGTGGATTACTGACCTTTCCTCCACCAAACAATGTGTATATACACTTAGAATTATTTAATCTGACTTCATAGATTTATCTATCACCAGGTTATAAAATCAGACAAGTGGCTCCATAAACAACTCTTTGAGCGAATTCTCACCAATACACATGTAATTTACATTGTTTACATAACCATGGCATTCCGAATTACGAACATGTTTCATGCATCACGGATTCCTCAAACTTGAATTTCTGAGTTGTGAACATGCGCATGACTGATATTTCAACCACCAAACAAGTTACCTATGCTCTATGAAATATTTATTTTGACTTCGTAGCTTCTTCCTATTACCAGTTTCAAGAATCACACTTTGATCCCAGAAAAAACCTCTTGGAGCGAATTCTTCCCTAGACATATGTAATTTGAATAGATTCCATCTACATGATATTCCGTGTTCCTTACATGCTACATACATGTCGGCTTTGACAAACATGCATTCCTGAGTTGAAAGCATGTGGATTACTAATCTTTCATCCTCTATAAAAGGAATATTTTCATCTAGACACGTGTACACATTTTCACAAGCTTTCCCTAACACCAGGTTCGAATTCGTTCATTTTTCACAGAAAAATAGTTCTGGAGCGTTTTCCACCTTACAGATATGTAATTTACATGTATTCCAACAACATGGCATTCCGGGTTCCGTACATGCTACATGTATGACGGATTTGGCAATCATGCATTTCTGACTTGTGAGCATGTTGATACAGACCTTTCACCCTCCGAACAATGTGTATATAGACTTAGAAATATTTACTCTGTCTTCATATGTTTTTCCTATCACCAGGTTCTAAAATCGGACATTTGGCACCAGAAAACACTCTTTGAGCGAATTCTCACAAATACACATGTAATTTACATTGTTTACATAACCATGGCATTCCGAATTACGAGCATGTTTCATGCATGTCGGATTCCTCAAACATGCATTTCTGAATAGTGAACATGCGCATGACTGATGTTTCAAACTCCAAACAAGTTACCTATGCACTCTGAAATATTTACTTTGACTTTGTAGCTTCTTCCTATCACCAGTTTCAAGAATCACACTTTGATCCCACAAAAACCCTCTTGGAGCGAATTCTTCCCTAGACATATGTAATTTGCATAGATTCCATCTACATGATATTCCGTGTTCCGTACATGCTACATACATGACGGAATCGACAAATATACATTCCTGAGTTGAGGGCATCTGGATTACTAATCTTTCCTCCTCTATAAAAGTACTATTTTCATCTAGACACGTGTACACATTTTCACAAGCTTTCCCTAAAACCAGGTTCGAATTCGTGCATTTTTCAAAAAAAATATTTCTGGAGCGATTTCCACCTAATAGATATGTAATTTACATGAATTCCATCAACATGGCATTCCGGGTTCCGTACATGCTACATGCATGACGGATTCGGCAATCATGAAGTTCTGACTTGTGAGCATGTGGATTACTGACCTTTCCTCCACCAAACAATGTGTATATACACTTAGAATTATTTACTCTGACTTCATAGATTTATCTATCACCAGGTTATAAAATCAGACAAGTGGCTCCATAAACAACTCTTTGAGCGAATTCTCACCAATACACATGTAATTTTCATTGTTTACATAACCATGGCATTCCGAATTACGAACATGTTTCATGCATCACGGATTTCTCAAACTTGAATTTCTGAGTTGTGAACATGCGCATGACTGATATTTCAACCACCAAACAAGTTACCTATGCTCTATGAAATATTTATTTTGACTTCGTAGCTTCTTCCTATTACCAGTTTCAAGAATCACACTTTGATCCCAGAAAAAACCTCTTGGAGCGAATTCTTCCCTAGACATATGTAATTAGCATAGATTCCATCTACATGATATTCCGTGTTCCGTACATGCTACATACA
Source organism: Vicugna pacos (assembly GCF_048564905.1). Lineage (NCBI taxonomy): Eukaryota > Metazoa > Chordata > Mammalia > Artiodactyla > Camelidae > Vicugna > Vicugna pacos. The sequence goes on along the minus strand of NW_027328741.1, from coordinate 14,842,252 downwards.
TGACGGCTTTGACAAACATGCATTCCTGAGTTGAGAGCATGTGAATTCTAATCTTTCATCCTCTATAAAAGTACTATTTTCATCTAGATACGTGTACACATTTTCACAAGCTTTCCCTAACACCAGGTTCAAATTCGTTCATTTTTCACAGAAAAATAGTTCTGGAGCGTTTTCCACCTAACAGATGTGTAATTTACATGTATTCCAACAACATGGCTTTCCGGGTTCTGTACATGATACATGCATGACGGATTCGGCAATCATGCAGTTCTGACTTGTGAGCATGTAGATTACTGACCTTTCATCCACCAAACAATGCGTATATACACTTAGAATTATTTACTCTGACTTCATAGATTTTTCTATCACCAGGTTCAAAAATCGGACATCTGGCACCAGAAAACACTCTTTGAGCGAATTCTCACCAATACACATGTAATTTACATTGTTTACATAACCATGGCATTCCGTATTACGAGCATGTTTCATGCATCACGGATTCCTCAAACATGCATTTCTGAGTTGTGAACATGCGCATGACTGATGTTTCAACCACCAAACAAGTTACCTATGCACTATTAAATATTTATTTTGACTTCGTAGCTTCTTCCTATCACCAGTTTCAAGAATCACACTTTGATCCCAGAAAAAAACTCTTAGAGCGAATTCTTCCCTAGACATATGTAATTTGAATAGAATCCATCTACATGATATTCCGTGTTCCTTACATGCTACATACATGACGGCTTTGACAAACATGCATTCCTGAGTTGAGAGCATGTGGATTACTAATCTTTCATCCTCTATAAAAGGAATATTTTCATCTAGACACGTGTACACATTTTCACAAGCTTTCCCTAACACCAGGTTCGAATTCGTTCATTTTTTACAGAAAAATTTTTCTGGAGCTTTTTCCACCTAACAGATATGTAATTTAAATGTATTCCAACAACATGGCATTCCGGGTTCCGTACATGCTACATGTATGACGGATTTGGCAATCATGCGTTTCTGACTTCTGAGCATGTGGATTACAGACCTTTCACCCTCCGAACAAGGCGTATATAGACTTAGAAATATTTACTCTGACTTTATAGGTTTTTCCTATCACCAGGTTCTAAAATCGGACATTTGGCACCAGAAAACACTCTTTGTGCGAATTCTCACAAATACACATGTAATTTACATTGTTTACATAACCATGGCGTTCCGTATTACGAGCATGATTCATGCATCTCGGATTCCTCAAACATGCATTTCTGAATAGTGAACATGCGCATGACTGATGTTTCAACCACCAAACAAGTTACCTATGCACTCTGAAATATTTACTTTGACTTTGTAGCTTCTTCCTATCACCAGTACCAAGAATCACACTTTGATCCCACAAAAACCCTCTTGGAGCGAATTCTTCCCTAGACATATGTAATTTGCATAGATTCCATCTACATGATATTCCGTGTTCCGTACATGCTACATACATGACGGCTTTGACAAACATGCATTCCTGAGTTGAGAGCATGTGAATTACTAATCTTTCATCCTCTATAAAAGTACTATTTTCATCTAGACACGTGTACACATTTTCACAAGCTTTCCCTAACACCAGGTTCGAATTCGTTCATTTTTCACAGAAAAATAGTTCTGGAGCGTTTCCACCTAACAGATATGTAATTTACATGTATTCCAACAACATGGCATTCCGGGTTCCGTACATGCTACATGCATGACGGATTTGGCAATCATGCGTTTCTGACTTGTGAGCATGTGGATTACAGACCTTTCACCCTCCGAACAAGGCGTATATAGGCTTAGAAATATTTACTCTGACTTTATAGTTTTTTCCTATCACCAGGTTCTAAAATCGGACATTTGGCACCAGAAAACACTCTTTGAGCGAATTCTCACAAATACACATGTAATTTACATTGTTTACATAACCATGGCATTCCGTATTACGAGCATGTTTCATGCATCTCGGATTCCTCAAACATGCATTTCTGAATAGTGAACATGCGCATGACTTATGTTTCAACCACCCAACAAGTTACCTATGCACTCTGAAATATTTACTTTGAGTTTGTAGCTTCTTCCTATCACCAGTTTCAAGAATCACACTTTGATCCCACAAAAACCCTCTTGGAGTGAATTCTTCCCTAGACATATGTAATTTGCATTGATTCCATCTACATGATATTCCGTGTTCCTTACATGCTACATACATGACGGCTTTGACAAACGTGCATTCCTGAGTTGAGAACATGTAGATTACTAATCTTTCATCCTCTATAAAAGTACTATTTTCATCTAGACCCGTGTACACATTTTCACAAGCTTTCCCTAACACCAGGTTCGAATTCGTTCATTTTTCACAGAAAAATAGTTCTGGAGCGTTTTCCACCTAACAGATGTGAAATTTACATGTATTCCAACAACATGGCATTCCGGGTTCCGTACATGCTACATGCATGACGGATTCGGCAATCATGCAGTTCTGACTTGTGAGCATGTGGATTACTGACCTTTCATCCACCAAACAATGCGTATATACACTTAGAATTATTTACTCTGACTTCATAGATTTTTCTATCACCAGGTTCTAAAATCGGACATCTGGCACCAGAAAACACTCTTTGAGCGAATTCTCACCAATACACATGTAATTTACATTGTTTACATAACCATGGCATTCCGTATTACGAGCATGTTTCATGCACCACGGATTACTCAAACTTGAATTTCTGAGTTGTGAACATGCGCATGACTGATGTTTCAACCACCAAACAAGTTACCTATGCACTATGAAATATTTATTTTGACTTCGTAGCTTCTTCCTATCACCAGTTTCAAGAATCACACTTTGATCCCAGAAAAACCCTCTTGGAGCGAATTCTTCCCTAGACATATGTAATTTGAATAGAATCCATCTACATGATATTCCGTGTTCCTTACATGCTACATACATGACGGCTTTGACAAACATGCATTCCTGAGTTGAGAGCATGTGGATTACTAATCTTTCATCCTCTATAAAAGGAATATTTTCATCTAGACACGTGTACACATTTTCACAAGCTTTCCCTAACACCAGGTTCGAATTCGTTCATTTTTCACAGAAAAATAGTTCTGGAGCGTTTTCCACCTAACAGATATGTAATTTAAATGTATTCCAACAACATGGCATTCCGGGTTCCGTACATGCTACATGTATGACGGATTTGGCAATCATGCGTTTCTGACTTGTGAGCATGTGGATTACAGACCTTTCACCCTCCGAACAAGGCGTATATAGACTTAGAAATATTTACTCTGACTTTATAGGTTTTTCCTATCACCAGGTTCTAAAATCGGACATTTGGCACCAGAAAACACTCTTTGAGCGAATTCTCACAAATACACATGTAATTTACATTGTTTACATAACCATGGCATTCCGTATTACGAGCATGTTTCATGCATCTCGGATTCCTCAAACATGCATTTCTGAATAGTGAACATGCGCATGACTTACGTTTCAACCACCCAACAAGTTACCTATGCACTCTGAAATATTTACTTTGACTTTGTAGCTTCTTCCTATCACCAGTTTCAAGAATCACACTTTGATCCCAGAAAAACCCTCTTGGAGCGAATTCTTCCCTAGACATATGTAATTTGAATAGAATCCATCTACATGATATTCCGTGTTCCTTACATGCTACATACATGACGGCTTTGACAAACATGCATTCCTGAGTTGAGAACATGTGGATTACTAATCTTTCATCCTCTATAAAAGTACTATTTTCATCTAGACACGTGTACACATTTTCACAAGCTTTCCCTAACACCAGGTTCGAATTCGTTCATTTTTCACAGAAAAATAGTTCTGGAGCGTTTTCCACCTAACAGATGTGTAATTTACATGTATTCCAACAACATGGCATTCCGGGTTCCGTACATGCTACATGCATGACGGATTCGGCAATCATGCAGTTCTGACTTGTGAGCATGTGGATTACTGACCTTTCATCCACCAAACAATGCGTATATACACTTAGAATTATTTACTATGACTTCATAGATTTTTCTATCACCAGGTTCTAAAATCGGACATCTGGCACCAGAAAACACTCTTTGAGCGAATTCTCACCAATACACATGTAATTTACATTGTTTACATAACCATGGCATTCCGTATTACGAGCATGTTTCATGCATCACGGATTCCTCAAACATGCATTTCTGAGTTGTGAACATGTGCATGACTGATGTTTCAACCACCAAACTAGTTACCTATGCACTATGAAATATTTATTTTGACTTCGTAGCTTCTTCCTATCACCAGTTTCAAGAATCACACTTTGATCCCAGAAAAACCCTCTTGGAGCGAATTCTTCCCTAGACATATGTAATTTGAATAGAATCCATCTACATGATATTCCGTGTTCCATACATGCTACATACATGACGGCTTTGACAAACATGCATTCCTGAGTTGAGAGCATGTGGATTACTAATCTTTCATCCTCTATAAAAGGAATATTTTCATCTAGACACGTGTACACATTTTCACAAGCTTTCCCTAACACCAGGTTCGAATTCGTTCATTTTTCACAGAAAAATAGTTCTGGAGCGTTTTCCACCTAACAGATATGTAATTTACATGTATTCCAACAACATGGCATTCCGGGTTCCGTACATGCTACATGTATGACGGATTTGGCAATCATGCGTTTCTGGCTTGTGAGCATGTGGATTACAGAACTTTCACCCTCCGAACAAGGCGTATATAGACTTAGAAATATTTACTCTGACTTTATAGGTTTTTCCTATCACCAGGTTCTAAAATCGGACATTTGGCACCAGAAAACACTCTTTGAGCGAATTCTCACAAATACACATTTAATTTACATTGTTTACATAACCATGGCATTCCGTATTACGAGCATGATTCATGCATCTCGGATTCCTCAAACATGCATTTCTGAATAGTGAACGTGCGCATGACTGATGTTTCAACCACCAAACAAGTTACCTATGCACTCTGAAATATTTACTTTGACTTTGTAGCTTCTTCCTATCACCAGTTTCAAGAATCACACTTTGATCCCACAAAAACCCTCTTGGAGCGAATTCTTCCCTAGACATATGTAATTTGCATAGATTCCATCTACATGATATTCCGTGTTCCGTACATGCTACATACATGACGACTTTGACAAACATGCATTCCTGAGTTGAGAGCATGTGGATTACTAATCTTTCATCCTCTATAAAAGTACTATTTTCATCTAGACACGTGTACACATTTTCACAAGCTTTCCCTAACACCAGGTTCGAATTCATTCATTTTTAACAGAAAAATAGTTCTGGAGCGTTTTCCACCTAACAGATGTGTAATTTACATGTATTCCAACAACATGGCATTCCGGGTTCCGTACATGCTACATGCATGACGGATTCGGCAATCATGCAGTTCTGACTTGTGAGCATGTGGATTACTGACCTTTCATCCACCAAACAATGCGTATATACACTTAGAATTATTTACTCTGACTTCATAGATTTTTCTATCACCAGGTTCTAAAATCGGACATCTGGCACCAGAAAACACTCTTTGAGCGAATTCTCACCAATACACATGTAATTTACATTGTTTACATAACCATGGCATTCCGTATTACGAGCATGTTTCATGCATCACGGATTCCTCAAACATGCATTTCCTAGTTGTGAACATGCGCATGACTGATGTTTCAACCACCAAACAAGTTACCTATGCACTATGAAATATTTATTTTGACTTTGTAGCTTCTTCCTATCACCAGTTTCAAGAATCACACTTTGATCCCAGAAAAACCCTCTTGGAGCGAATTCTTCCCTAGACATATGTAATTTGAATAGAATCCATCTACATGATATTCCGTGTTCCTTACATGCTACATACATGACGGCTTTGACAAACATGCATTCCTGAGTTGAGAGCATGTGGATTACTTATCTTTCATCCTCTATAAAAGGAATATTTTCATCTAGACACGTGTACACATTTTCACAAGCTTTCCCTAACACCAGGTTCGAATTCGTTCATTTTTCACAGAAAAATAGTTCTGGAGCGTTTTCCACATAACAGATATGTAATTTACATGTATTCCAACAACATGGCATTCCGGGTTCCGTACATGCTACATGTATGACGGATTTGGAAATCATGCGTTTCTGACTTGTGAGCATGTGGATTACAGACCTTTCACCCTCCGAACAAGGCGTATATAGACTTAGAAATATTTACTCTGACTTTATAGGTTTTTCCTATCACCAGGTTCTAAAATCGGACATTTGGCACCAGAAAACACTCTTTGAGCGAATTCTCACAAATACACATTTAATTTACATTGTTTACATAACCATGGCATTCCGTATTACGAGCATGATTCATGCATCTCGGATTCCTCAAACATGCATTTCTGAATAGTGAACATGCGCATGACTTATGTTTCAACCACCCAACAAGTTACCTATGCACTCTGAAATATTTACTTTGACTTTGTAGCTTCTTCCTATCACCAGTTTCAAGAATCACACTTTGATCCCACAAAAACCCTCTTGGAGCGAATTCTTCCCTAGACATATGTAATTTGCATTGATTCCATCTACATGATATTCCGTGTTCCTTACATGCTACATACATGACGGCTTTGACAAACATGCATTCCTGAGTTGAGAACATGTGGATTACTAATCTTTCCTCCTCTATAAAAGTACTATTTTCATCTAGACACGTGTACACATTTTCACAAGCTTTCCCTAACACCAGGTTCGAATTCGTTCATTTTTCACAGAAAAATAGTTCTGGAGCGTTTTCCACCTAACAGATGTGTAATTTACATGTATTCCAACAACATGGCATTCCAGGTTCCGTACATGCTACATGCATGACGGATTCGGCAATCATGCAGTTCTGACTTGTGAGCATGTGGATTACTGACCTTTCATCCACCAAACAATGCGTATATACACTTAGAATTATTTACTCTGACTTCATAGATTTTTCTATCACCAGGTTCTAAAATCGGACATCTGGCACCAGAAAACACTCTTTGAGCGAATTCTCACCAATACACATGTAATTTACATTGTTTACATAACCATGGCATTCCGTATTACGAGCATGTTTCATGCATCACGGATTCCTCAAACTTGAATTTCTGAGTTGTGAACATGCGCATGACTGATGTTTCAACCACCAAACAATTAACATATGCACTATGAAATATTTATTTTGACTTCGTAGCTTCTTCCTATCACCAGTTTCAAGAATCACACTTTTATCCCAGAAAAACCCTCTTGGGGCGAATTCTTCCCTAGACATATGTAATTTGTATAGATTCCATCTACATGATATTCCGTGTTCCGTACATGCTACATACATGACGGCTTGGACAAACATGCATTCCTAAGTTGAGAGCATGTTGATTACTAATCTTTCATCCTCTATTAAAGGAATATTTTCATCTAGACACGTGTACACATTTTCACAAGCTTTCCCTAACACCACATTCGAATTCGAGCATTTTTCACAGAAAAATAGTTCTGGAGCTATTTGCACCTAATAGGTATGTAATTTACATGAATTCCATCAACATGGCTTTCCAGGTTCCGTACATGCTACATGTATGATGGATTAGGCAATCATGGGTTTCTGACTTGTGAGCATGTGGATTACAGACCTTTCACCATCCGAACAAGGCGTATATAGACTTAGAAATATTTACTCTGACTTCATAGGTTTTTCCTATCACCAGGTTCTAAAATCGGACATTTGGCACCAGAAAACACTCTTTGAGCGAATTCTCACAAATACACATGTAATTTACATTGTTTACATAACCATGGCATTCCGTATTACGAGCATGTTTCATGCATCATGGATTCTTCAAACATGCATTTCTGAATTGGGAACATGCGCATGACTGATGTTTCAACCACCAAACAAATTACCTATGCACTCTGAAATATTTACTTTGACTTTGTATCTTCTTCCTATCACCAGTTTCAAGAATCACACTTTGATCCCACAAAAACCCTCTTGGAGCGAAATCTTCCCTAGACATATGTAATTTGCATAGATTCCATCTACATGATATTCCGTGTTCCTTACATGCTACATAAATGACGGCTTTGACAAACATGCATTCCTGAGTTGAGAGCATGTGGATTTCTAATCTTTCATCCTCTATAAAAGGAATATTTTCATCTAGACACGTGTACAAATTTTCACAAGCTTTCCCTAACACCAGGTTCAAATTCGTTCATTTTTCACAGAAAAATAGTTCTGGAGTGTTTTCCACCTTACAGATATGTAATTAACATGTATTCCAACAACATGGCATTCCGGGTTCCGTGCATGCTACATGTGTGATTGATTTGGCTGTCATGCGTTTCTGACTTGTGAGCATGTGGATTACAGACCTGTCACCCTTCGAACAAGGCGTATATAGACTTAGAAATATTTACTCTGACTTCATAAGTTTTTCCTAACTCCAGGTTCTAAAATCGGACATTTGGCACCAGAAAACACTCTTTGAGCGAATTCTCACAAATACACATGTAATTTACATTGTTTATATAACCATGGCATTCCGTATTACGAGCATGTTTCATGCATCTCGGATTCCTCAAACATGCATTTCTGAATAGTGAACATGCTCATGACTGATGTTTCATCCACCAAACAAGTTACCTATGCACTCTGAAATATTTAAATTGACTTGGTAGCTTCTTCCTATCACCAGTTTCAAGAATCACACTTTGATCCCACAAAAACCCTCTTGGAGCGAATTCTTCCCTAGACATATGTAATTTGCATAGATTCCATCTACATGATATTCCGTGTTCCGTACATGCTACATACATGACGGATTCGACAAATATACATTCCTGAGTTGAGGGCATCTGGATTACTAATCTTTCCTCCTCTATAAAAGTACTATTTTCATCTAGACACGTGTACACATTTTCACAAGCTTTCCCTAAAACCAGGTTTGAATTCGTGCATTTTTCACAAAAAAATATTTCTGGAGCGATTTCCACCTAATAGGTATGTAATTTACATGAATTCCATCAACATGGCATTCCGGGTTCCGTACATGCTACATGCATGACGGATTCGGCAATCATGCAGTTCTGACTTGTGAGCATGTGGATTACTGACCTTTCATCCACCAAACAGTGCGTATATACACTTAGAATTATTTACTCTGACTTTATTGGTTTTTCCTTTCACCAGGTTCTAAAATGGGACATCTGGCACCAGAAAACACTCTTTCAGCGAATTCTCACCAATACACATGTAATTTACATTGTTTACATAACCATGGCATTCCGTATTACGAACAAGTTTCATGCATCACGGATTCCTCAAACTTGAATTTCTGAGTTGTGAACATGCGCATGACTGATTTTTCAACCACCAAACAAGTTACATATGCACTATGAAATATTTATTTTGACTTCGTAGCTTCTTCCTATCACCAGTTTCAAGAATCTCACTTTGATCCCAGAAAAACACTCTTGGAGCGAATTCTTCCCTAGACATATGTAATTTGAACAGATTCGTTCTACATGATATTCCGTGTTCCTTACATGCTACATACATGTCGGCTTTGACAAACATGCATTCCTGAGTTGAGAGCATGTGGATTACTAATCTTTCATCCTCTATAAAAGGAATATTTTCATCTAGACACGTGTACACATTTTCACAAGCTTTCCCTAACACCAGGTTCGAATTCGTTCATTTTTCACAGAAAAATAGTTCTGGAGCGTTTTCCACCTAACAGATATGTAATTTACATGTATTCCAACAACATGGCATTCCGGGTTCCGTACATGCTACATGTATGACGGATTTGGCAATCATGCGTTTCTGACTTGTGAGCATGTGGATTACAGACCTTTCACCCTCCGAACAAGGCGTATATAAACTTAGAAATATTTACTCTGACTTTATAGGTTTTTCCTATCACCAGGTTCTAAAATCGGACATTTGGTACCAGAAAACACTCTTTGAGCGAATTCTCACAAATACACATGTAATTTACATTGTTTACATAACCATGGCATTCCGTATTACGAGCATGATTCATGCATCTCGGATTCCTCAAACATGCATTTCTGAATAGTGAACATACGCATGACTGATGTTTCAACCACCAAACAAGTTACCTATGCACTCTGAAATATTTACTTTGACTTTGAAGCTTCTTCCTATCACCAGTTTCAAGAATCACACTTTGATCCCACAAAAACCCTCTTGGAGCGAATTCTTCCCTAGACATATGTAATTTGCATAGATTCCATCTACATGATATTCCGTGATCCGTACATGCTACATACATGACGGATTCGACAAATATACTTTCCTGAGTTGAGGGCATCTGGATTACTAATCTTTCATCCTCTATAAAAGTACTATTTTCATCTAGACCCGTGTACACATTTTCACAAGCTTTCCCTAAAACCAGGTTCGAATTCGTGCATTTTTCACAAAAAAATATTCCTGGAGCGATTTCCACCTAACAAATATGTAATTTACATGTATTCCAACAACATGGCATTCCGGGTTCCGTACATGCTACATGTATGATGGATTTGGCAATCATGCGTTTCTGACTTGTGAGCATGTGGATTACAGACCTTTCACCCTCCGAACAAGGCGTATATAGACTTAGAAATATTTACTCTGACTTTATAGGTTTTTCCTATCACCAGGTTCTAAAATCGGACATTTGGCACCAGAAAACACTCTTTGAGAGAATTCTCACCAATACACATGTAATTTACATTGTTTATGTAACCATGGCATTCCGTATTACGAGCATGTTTCATACATCTTGGATTCCTCAAACATGCATTTCTGAATTGTGGACATGCGCATTACTGATGTTTCAACCACCAAACAAGTTACCTATGCACTCTGAAATATTTACTGTGACTTTGTAGCTTCTTCCTATCACCAGTTTCAAGAATCACACTTTGATCCCACAAAAACCCTCTTGGAGCGAATTCTTCCCTAGACATATGTAATTTGAATAGAATCCATCTACATGATATTCCGTGTTCCTTACATGCTACATACATGACGGCTTTGACAAACATGCATTCCTGAGTTGAGAGCATGTGGATTACTAATCTTTCGTCCTCTATAAAAGGAATATTTTCATCTAGACACGTGTACACATTTTCAAAAGCTTTCCCTAACACCAGGTTCTAATTCGTTCATTTTTCACAGAAAAATAGTTCTGGAGCGTTTTACACCTAACAGATATGTAATTTACATGTATTCCAACAACATGGCATTCCGGGTTCCGTACATGCTACATGTATGACGGATTTGGAAATCATGCGTTTCTGACTTCTGAGCATGTGGATTACAGACCTTTCACCCTCCGAACAAGGCGTATATAGACTTAGAAATATTTACTCTGACTTTATAGGTTTTTCCTATCACCAGGTTCTAAAATCGGACATTTGGCACCAGAAAACACTCTTTGAGAGAATTCTCACAAATACACATGTAATTTACATTGTTTACATAACCATGGCATTCCGTATTACGAGCATGTTTCATGCATCTCGGATTCTTCAAACATGCATTTCTGAATAGTGAACATGCGCCTGACTGATGTTTCAACCACCAAACAAGTTACCTACGCACTCTGAAATATTTACTTTGACTTTGTAGCTTCTTCCTATCACCAGTTTCAAGAATCACACTTTGATCCCACAAAAACCCTCTTGGAGCGAATTCTTCCCTAGACATATGTAATTTGCATAGATTCCATCTACATGATATTCCGTGTTCCGTACATGCTTCATATATGACGGCTTTGACAAACATGCATTCCTGAGTTGAGAGCATGTGGATTACTAATCTTTCATCCTCTATAAAAGTATTATTTTCATCTAGACACGTGTACACATTTTCACAAGCTTTCCCTAACACCAGGTTCGAATTCGTTCATTTTTCACAGAAAAATAGTTCTGGAGCGTTTTCCACCTAACAGATGTGTAATTTAAATGTATTCCAACAACATGGCATTCAGGGTGCCGTACATGCTACATGCATGACGGATTTGGAAATCATGCGTTTCTGACTTGTGAGCATGTGGATTACAGACCTTTCACCCTCCGAACAAGGCGTATATAGACTTAGAAATATTTACTCTGACTTTATAGGTTTTTCCTATCACCAGGTTCTAAAATCAGACATTTGGCACCAGAAAACACTCTTTGAGCGAATTCTCACAAATACACATGTAATTTACATTGTTTACATAACCATGGCATTCCGTATTACGAGCATGTTTCATGCATCTCGGATTCCTCAAACATGCATTTCTGAATAGTGAACATGCGCATGACTGATGTTTCAACCACCAAACAAGTTACCTATGCACTCTGAAATATTTACTTTGACTTTGTAGCTTCTTCCTATCACCAGTTTCAAGAATCACACTTTGATCCCACAAAAACCCTCTTGGAGCGAATTCTTCCCTAGACATATGTAATTTGAACAGATTCCATCTACATGATATTCCGTGTTCCGTACATGCTTCATACAAGACGGCTTTGACAAACATGCATTCCTGAGTTGAGAGCATGTGGATTACAAATCTTTCATCCTCTATAAAAGTACTAATTTCATCTAGACACGTGTACACATTTTCACAAGCTTTCCCTAACACCAGGTTCGAATTCGTTCATTTTTCACAGAAAAATAGTTCTGGAGCATTTTCCACCTAACAGATGTGCAATTTACATGTATTCCAACAACATGGCATTCCGGGTTCCGTACATGCTACATGCATGACGGATTCGGCAATCATGCAGTTCTGACTTGTGAGCATGTGGATTACTGACCTTTCATCCACCAAACAATGCGTATATACACTTAGAATTATTTACTCTGACTTCATAGATTTTTCTATCACCAGGTTCTTAAATCGGATATCTGGCAACAGAAAACACTCTTTGAGCGAATTCTCACCAATACACATGTAATTTACATTGTTTACATAACCATGGCATTCCGTATTACGAGCATGTTTCATGCATCACGGATTCCTCAAACATGCATTTCTGAATTGTGAACATGCGCATGACTGATGTTTCAACCACCAAACAAGTTACCTATGCACTATGAAATATTTATTTTGACTTCGTAGCTTCTTCCTATCACCAGTTTCAAGAATCACACTTTGATCCCAGAAAAACCCTCTTGGAGCGAATTCTTCCCTAGACATATGTAATTTGAATAGAATCCATCTACATGATATTCCGTGTTCCTTACATGCTACATACATGACGGCTTTGACAAACATGCATTCCTGAGTTGAGAGCATGTGGATTACTAATCTTTCATCCTCTATAAAAGGAATAATTTCATCTAGACACGTGTACACATTTTCACAAGCTTTCCCTTACACCAGGTTCGATTTCGTTCATTTATCACAGAAAAATAGTTCTGGAGTGTTTTCCACCTAACAGATATGTAATTTACATGTATTCCAACAACATGGCATTCCGGGTTCCGTACATGCTACATGTATGACGGATTTGGCAATCATGCGTTTCTGACTTGTGAGCATGTGGATTACAGACCTTTCACCCTCCGAACAAGGCATATATAGACTTAGAAATATTTACTCTGACTTTATAGGTTTTTCCTATCACCAGGTTCTAAAATCGGACATTTGGCACCAGAAAACACTCTTTGAGCGAATTCTCACAAATACACATGTAATTTACATTGTTTACATAACCATGGCATTCCGTATACGAGCATGTTTCATGCATTTCGGATTCCTCAAACATGCATTTCTGAATAGTGAACATGCGCATGACTTATGTTTCAACCACCCAACAAGTTACCTATGCACTCTGAAATATTTACTTTGACTTTGTAGCTTCTTCCTATCACCAGATTCAAGAATCACACTTTGATCCCACAAAAACCCTCTTGGAGCGAATTCTTCCCTAGACATATGTAATTTGCATTGATTCCATCTACATGATATTCCGTGTTCCTTACATGCTACATACATCACGGCTTTGACAAACATGCATTCCTGAGTTGAGAACATGTGGATTACTAATCTTTCATCCTCTATAAAAGTACTATTTTCATCTAGACACGTGTACACATTTTCACAAGCTTTCCCTAACACCAGGTTCGAATTCGTTCATTTTTCACAGAAAAATAGTTCTGGAGCGTTTTCCACCTAACAGCTGTGTAATTTACATGTATTCCAACAACATGGCATTCCCGGTTCCGTACATGCTACATGTATGATGGATTTGGCAATCATGCGTTTCTGACTTGTGAGCATGTGTATTTCAGACCTTTCACCCACCAAACAAGGCGCATATACACTTAGAATTATTTACTCTGACTTCATAGATTTTTCTATCACCAGGTTCTAAAATCGGACATCTGGCAACAGAAAACACTCTTTGAGCGAATTCTCACCAATACACATGTAATTTACATTGTTTACATAACCATGGCATTCCGTATTACGAGCATGTTTCTTGCATCATGGATTCCTCAATCTTGAATTTCTGAGTTGTGAACATGCGCATGACTGATTTTTCAACCACCAAACAAGTTACCTATGCACTATGAAATATTTATTTTGACTTTGTAGCTTCTTCCTATCACCAGTTTCAAGAATCACACTTTGATCCCACAAAAACCCTCTTGGAGCGAATTCTTCCCTAGACAATTGTAATTTGAATAGATTCCATCTACATGATATTCCGTGTTCCTTACATGCTACATACATGACGGCTTTGCCAAAATGCATTCCTGAGTTGAGAGCATGTGGATTACTAATCTTTCATCCTCTACAAAAGGAATATTTTCATCTAGACACGTGTACACATTTTCACAAGCTTTCCCTAACACCAGGTTCGAATTCGTTCATTTTTCACAGAAAAATAGTTCTGGAGCTTTTTCCACCTAACAGATATGTAATTTACATGTATTCCAACAATATGGCATTCCGGGTTCCGTACATGCTACATGTATGACGGATTTGGAAATCATGCGTTTCTGACTTGTGAGCATGTGGATTACAGACCTTTCACCCTCCGAACAAGGCGTATATAGACTTAGAAATATTTACTCTGACTTTATAGGTTTTTCCTATCACCAGGTTCTAAAATCGGACATTTGGCACCAGAAAACACTCTTTGAGCGAATTCTCACAAATACACATGTAAATTACATTGTTTACATAACCATGGCGTTCCGTATTACGAGCATGTTTCATGCATCTCGGATTCCTCAAACATGCATTTCTGAATAGTGAACATGCGCATGACTGATGTTTCAACCACCAAACAAGTTACCTATGCACTCTGAAATATTTACTTTGACTTTGTAGCTTCTTCCTATCACCAGTTTCAAGAATCACACTTTGATCCCACAAAAACCCTCTTGGAGCGAATTCTTCCCTAGACATATGTAATTTGCATAGATTCCATCTACATGATATTCCGTGTTCCGTACATGCTACATACATGACGGCTTTGACAAACATGCATTCCTGAGTTGAGAGCATGTGGATTTCTAATCTTTCATCCTCTATAAAAGTACTATTTTCATCTAGACACGTGTACACATTTTCACAAGCTTTCCCTAACACCAGGTTCGAATTCATTCATTTTTCACAGAAAAATAGTTCTGGAGCGTTTTCCACCTAACAGATGTGTAATTTACATGTATTCCAACAACATGGCATTCCGGGTTCCGTACATGCTACATGCATGACGGATTCGGCAATCATGCAGTTCTGACTTGTGAGCATGTGGATTACTGACCTTTCATCCACCAAACAATGCGTATATACACTTAGAATTATTTACTCTGACTTCATAGATTTTTCTATCACCAGGTTCTAAAATCGGACATCTGGCACCAGAAAACACTCTTTGAGCGAATTCTCACCAATACACATGTAATTTACATTGTTTACATAACCATGGCATTCCGTATTACGAGCATGTTTCATGCATCACGGATTCCTCAAACATGCATTTCTGAATTGTGAACATGCGCATGACTGATGTTTCAACCACCAAACAAGTTACCTATGCACTATGAAATATTTATTTTGACTTCGTAGCTTCTTCCTATCACCAGTTTCAAGAATCACACTTTGATCCCAGAAAAACCCTCTGGGAGCGAATTCTTCCCTAGACATATGTAATTTGAATAGAATCCATCTACATGATATTCCGTGTTCCTTACATGCTACATACATGACGGCTTTGACAAACATGCATTCCTGAGTTGAGAGCATGTGGATTACTAATCTTTCATCCTCTATAAAAGGAATAATTTCATCTAGACACGTGTACACATTTTCACAAGCTTTCCCTAACACCAGGTACGAATTCGTTCATTTATCACAGAAAAATAGTTCTGGAGCGTTTTCCACCTAACAGATATGTAATTTACATGTATTCCAACAACATGGCATTCCGGGTTCCGTACATGCTACATGTATGACGGATTTGGCAATCATGCGTTTCTGACTTGTGAGCATGTGGATTACAGACCTTTCACCCTCCGAACAAGGCGTATATAGACTTAGAAATATTTACTCTGACTTTATAGGTTTTTCCTATCACCAGGTTCTAAAATCGGACATTTGGCACCAGAAAACACTCTTTGAGTGAATTCTCACAAATACACATGTAATTTACATTGTTTACATAACCATTGCATTCCGTATTACGAGCATGTTTCATGCATCTCGGATTCCTCAAACATGCATTTCTGAATAGTGAACATGCGCATGACTTATGTTTCAACCACCCAACAAGTTACCTATGCACTCTGAAATATTTACTTTGACTTTGTAGCTTCTTCCTATCACCAGTTTCAAGAATCACACTTTGATCCCACAAAAACCCTCTTGGAGCGAATTCTTCCCTAGACATATGTAATTTGCATTGATTCCATCTACATGATATTCCGTGTTCCTTACATGCTACATACATCACGGCTTTGACAAACATGCATTCCTGAGTTGAGAACATGTGGATTTCTAATCTTTCATCCTCTATAAAAGTACTATTTTCATCTAGACACGTGTACACATTTTCACAAGCTTTCCCTAACACCAGGTTCGAATTCATTCATTTTTCACAGAAAAATAGTTCTGGAGCGTTTTCCACCTAACAGATGTGTAATTTACATGTATTCCAACAACATGGCATTCCGGGTTCCGTACATGCTACATGCATGACGGATTCGGCAATCATGCAGTTCTGACTTGTGAGCATGTGGATTACTGACCTTTCATCCACCAAACAATGCGTATATACACTTAGAATTATTTACTCTGACTTCATAGATTTTTGTATCACCAGGTTCTAAAATCGGACATCTGGCACCAGAAAACACTCTTTGAGCGAATTCTCACCAATACACATGTAATTTACATTGTTTACATAACCATGGCTTTCCGTATTACGAGCATGTTTCATGCATCACGGATTCCTCAAACATGCATTTCTGAATTGTGAACATGCGCATGACTGATGTTTCAACCACCAAACAAGTTACCTATGCACTATGAAATATTTATTTTGACTTCGTAGCTTCTTCCTATCACCAGTTTCAAGAATCACACTTTGATCCCAGAAAAACCCTCTTGGAGCGAATTCTTCCCTAGACATATGTAATTTGAATAGAATCCATCTACATGATATTCCGTGTTCCTTACATGCTACATACATGACGGCTTTGACAAACATGCATTCCTGAGTTGAGAGCATGTGGATTACTAATCTTTCATCCTCTATAAAAGGAATATTTTCATCTAGACACGTGTACACATTTTCACAAGCTTTCCCTAACACCAGGTACGAATTCGTTCATTTATCACAGAAAAATAGTTCTGGAGCGTTTTCCACCTAACAGATATGTAATTTACATGTATTCCAACAACATGGCATTCCGGGTTCCGTACATGCTACATGTATGACGGATTTGGCAATCATGCGTTTCTGACTTGTGAGCATGTGGATTACAGACCTTTCACCCTCCGAACAAGGCGTATATAGACTTAGAAATATTTACTCTGACTTTATAGGTTTTTCCTATCACCAGGTTCTAAAATCGGACATTTGGCACCAGAAAACACTCTTTGAGCGAATTCTCACAAATACACATGTAATTTACATTGTTTACATAACCATGGCATTCCGTATTACGAGCATGTTTCTTGCATCACGGATTCCTCAATCTTGAATTTCTGAGTTGTGAACATGCGCATGACTGATTTTTCAACCACCAAACAAGTTACCTATGCACTATGAAATATTTATTTTGACTTTGTAGCTTCTTCCTATCACCAGTTTCAAAAATCACACTTTGATCCCACAAAAACCCTCTTGGAGCGAATTCTTCCCTAGACTAATGTAATTTGAATAGATTCCATCTACATGATATTCCGTGTTCCTTACATGCTACATACATGACGGCTTTGCCAAAATGCATTCCTGAGTTGAGAGCATGTGGATTACTAATCTTTCATCCTCTACAAAAGGAATATTTTCATCTAGACACGTGTACACATTTTCACAAGCTTTCCCTAACACCAGGTTCGAATTCGTTCATTTTTCACAGAAAAATAGTTCTGGAGCTTTTTCCACCTAACAGATATGTTATTTACATGTATTAAAACAACATGGCATTCCGGGTTCCGTACATGCTACATGTATGACGGATTTGGAAATAATGCGTTTCTGACTTGTGAGCATGTGGATTACAGAGCTTTCACCCTCCGAACAAGGCATATATAGACTTAGAAATATTTACTCTGACTTTATAGGTTTTTCCTATCACCAGGTTCTAAAATCGGACATTTGGCACCAGAAAACACTCTTTGAGCGAATTCTCACAAATACACATGTAAATTACATTGTTTACATAACCATGGCGTTCCGTATTACGAGCATGTTTCATGCATCTCGGATTCCTCAAACATGAATTTCTGAATAGTGAACATGCGCATGACTGATGTTTCAACCACCAAACAAGTTACCTATGCACTCTGAAATATTTACTTTGGCTTCGTAGCTTCTTCCTATCACCAGTTTCAAGAATCAATCTTTGACCCCACAAAAACCCTCTTGGAGCGAATTCTACCCTAGAGATATGTAATTTGAATAGATCCAATCTAAATGATATTCCGTGTTTCGTTCATGCTACATATATGATGGATTCAACAAACATATATTCCTGAGGTGAGCTCATCTTGATTACCAATGTTTCATCCACTATAAAAGGAATATTTTCATCTAGACCCATGTAAAATTTTCACAAGCTTTCCCTAACACCAGGTTCGAATTCGTGCATTTTTCACAGAAAAATAGTTCTGGAGCGTTTTCCACCTAACAGATGTGTAATTTACATGTATTCCAACAACATGGCATTCCGGGTTCCGTACATGCTACATGTATGATGGATTTGGCAATCATGCGTTTCTGACTTGTGAGCATGTGGATTACAGACCTTTCACCCTCCGAACAAGGCGTATATAGACTTAGAAATATTTTCTCTGACTTTATAGGTTTTTCCTATCACCAGGTTCTAAAATCGGACATTTGGCACCAGAAAACACTCTTTGAGAGAATTCTCACCAATACACATGTAATTTACATTGTTTATGTAACCATGGCATTCCGTATTACGAGCATGTTTCATACATCTTGGATTCCTCAAACATGCATTTCTGAATTGTGGACATGCGCATGACTGATGTTTCAACCACCAAACAAGTTACCTATGCACTCTGAAATATTTACTGTGACTTTGTAGCTTCTTCCTATCACCAGTTTCAAGAATCACACTTTGATCCCACAAAAACCCTCTTGGAGCGAATTCTTCCCTAGACATATGTAATTTGCATAGATTCCATCTACATGATATTCCTTGTTCCGTACATGTTACATTCATGACGTATTAGACAAATATACATTCCTGAGTTGAGGGCATCTGGATTACTAATCTTTCCTCCTCTATAAACGTACTATTTTCATCTAGACACGTGTACACATTTTCACAAGCTTTCCCTAAAACCAGGATCGAATTTGTGCATTTTTCACAAAAAAATATTTCTGGAGCGATTTCCACCTAATAGGTATGTAATTTACATGAATTCCATCAACATGGCATTCCGGGTTCCGTACATGCTACATGCATGACGGATTCGGCAATCATGCAGTTCTGACTTGTGAGCATGTGGATTACTGACATTTCCTCCAACAACAATGTGTATATACACTTAGAATTATTTACTCTGACTTCATAGATTTTTCTATCACCAGGTTATAAAATCAGACAAGTGGCTCCAGAAACAACTCTTTGAGCGAATTCTCACAAATACACATGTAATTTACATTCTTTAAATAACCATGGCATTCCGTATTACGAGCATGTTTCATGCATCACGGATTCCTCAAACTTGAATTTCTGAGTTGTGAACATGCGCATGACTGATTTTTCAACCACCAAACAAGTTACCTATGCACTATGAAATATTTATTTTGACTTCGTAGCTTCTTCCTATCACCAGTTTCAAGAATCACACTTTGATCCCAGAAAAACCCTCTTGGAGCGAATTCTTCCCTAGACATATGTAATTTGCATAGATTCCATCTACATGATATTCCGTGTTCTTTACATGCTACATACATGTCGGCTTTGACAAACATGCATTCCTGAGTTGAGAGCATGTGGATTACTAATCTTTCATCCTCTATAAAAGGAATATTTTCATCTAGACACGTGTACACATTTTCACAAGCTTTCCCTAACACCAGGTTCGAATTCGTTCATTTTTCACAGAAAAATATTTCTGGAGCGTTTTCCACCTTACAGATATGTAATTTACATGTATTCCAACAACATGGCATTCCGGGTTCCGTACATGCTACATGTATGACGGATTTGGAAATCATGCGTTTCTGACTTGTGAGCATGTGGATTACAGACCTTTCACCCTCTGAACAAGGAGTATATAGACTTAGAAATATTTACTCTGACTTTATAGGTTTTTCCTATCACCAGGTTCTAAAATCGGACATTTGGCACCAGAAAACACTCTTTGAGCGAATTCTCACAAATACACATGTAATTTACATTGTTTAAATAACCATGGCATTCCGTATTACGAGCATGTTTCATGCATCTCGGATTCTTCAAACATGCATTTCTGAATTGTGAACATGCGCATGACTGATGTTTCAACCACCAAACAAGTTACCTATGCACTCTGAAATATTTACTTTGACTTTGTAGCTTCTTCCTATCACCAGTTTCAAGAATCACACTTTGATCCCACAAAAACCCTCTTGGAGCGAATTCTTCCCTAGACATATGTAATTTGCATAGATTCCATCTACATGATATTCCGTGTTCCGTACATGCTACATACATGACGAATTCGACAAATATACATTCCTGAATTGAGGGCATCTGGATTACTAATCTTTCCTTCTCTATAAAAGTACTATTTTCATCTAGACACGTGTAAACATTTTCACAAGCTTTCCCTAACACCAGGTTCGAATTCGCCCATTTTTCACAGAAAAATAGTTCTGGAGCGTTTTCCACCTAACAGATGTGTAATTTACATGTATTCCAACAACGTGGCATTTCGGGTTCCGTACATGCTACATGCATGACGGATTCGGCAATCATGCAGTTCTGACTTGTGAGCATGTGGATTACTGACCTTTCATCCACCAAACAATGCGTATATACACTTAGAATTATTTACTCTGTCTTCATAGTTTTTTCTATCACCAGGTTTCTAAATCGGACATCTGGCACCAGAAAACACTCTTTGAGCGAATTCTCAAAAATACACATGTAATTTACATTGTTTACATAACCATGGCATTCCGTATTACGAGCATGTTTCATGCATCACGGATTCCTCAAACTTGAATTTCTGAGTTGTTAACATGCGCATGACTGATGTTTCAACCACCAAACAAGTTACCTATGCACTATGAAATATTTATTTTGACTTCGTAGCTTCTTCCTATCACCAGTTTCAAGAATCACACTTTGATCCCAGAAAAACCCTCTTGGAGTGAATTCTTCCCTAGACATATGTAATTTGAATAGAATCCATCTACATGATATTCCGTGTTCCTTACATGCTACATACATGACGGCTTTGACAAACATGCATTCCTGAGTTGAGAGCATGTGGATTACTAATCTTTCGTCCTCTATAAAAGGAATATTTTCATCTAGACACGTGTACACATTTTCAAAAGCTTTCCCTAACACCAGGTTCTAATTCGTTCATTTTTCACAGAAAAATAGTTCTGGAGCGTTTTACACCTAACAGATATGTAATTTACATGTATTCCAACAACATGGCATTCCGGGTTCCGTACATGCTACATGTATGACGGATTTGGAAATCATGCGTTTCTGACTTGTGAGCATGTGGATTACAGACCTTTCACCCTCCGAACAAGGCATATATAGACTTAGAAATATTTACTCTGACTTTATAGGTTTTTCCTATCACCAGGTTCTAAAATCGGACATTTGGCACCAGAAAACACTCTTTGAGCGAATTCTCACAAATACACATGTAATTTACATTGTTTACATAACCATGGCATTCCGTATACGAGCATGTTTCATGCATTTCGGATTCCTCAAACATGCATTTCTGAATAGTGAACATGCGCATGACTTATGTTTCAACTACCCAATAAGTTACCTATGCACTCTGAAATATTTACTTTGACTTTGTAGCTTCTTCCTATCACCAGTTTCAAGAATCACACTTTGATCCCACAAAAACCCTCTTGGAGCGAATTCTTCCCTAGACATATGTAATTTGCATAGATTCCATCTACATGATATTCCGTGTTCCGTACATGCTACATACATGACGGCTTTGACAAACATGCATTCCTGAGTTGAGAGCATGTGGATTTCTAATCTTTCATCCTCTATAAAAGTACTATTTTCATCTAGACACGTGTACACATTTTCACAAGCTTTCCCTAACACCAGGTTCGAATTCATTCATTTTTCACAGAAAAATAGTTCTGGAGCGTTTTCCACCTAACAGATGTGTAATTTACATGTATTCCAACAACATGGCATTCCGGGTTCCGTACATGCTACATGCATGACGGATTCGGCAATCATGCAGTTCTGACTTGTGAGCATGTGGATTACTGACCTTTCATCCACCAAACAATGCGTATATACACTTAGAATTATTTACTCTGACTTCATAGATTTTTCTATCACCAGGTTCTAAAATCGGACATCTGGCACCAGAAAACACTCTTTGAGCGAATTCTCACCAATACACATGTAATTTACATTGTTTACATAACCATGGCATTCCGTATTACGAGCATGTTTCATGCATCACGGATTCCTCAAACATGCATTTCTGAATTGTGAACATGCGCATGACTGATGTTTCAAACACCAAACAAGTTACCTATGCACTATGAAATATTTATTTTGACTTCGTAGTTTCTTCCTATCACCAGTTTCAAGAATCACACTTTGATCCCACAAAAACCCTCTTGGAGCGAATTCTTCCCTAGACATATGTAATTTGAATAGAATCCATCTACATGATATTCCGTGTTCCTTACATGCTACATACATGACGGCTTTGACAAACATGCATTCCTGAGTTGAGAGCATGTGGATTACTAATCTTTCATCCTCTATAAAAGGAATATTTTCATCTAGACACGTGTACACATTTTCACAAGCTTTCCCTAACACCAGGTACGAATTCGTTCATTTATCACAGAAAAATTGTTCTGGAGCGTTTTCCACCTAACAGATATGTAATTTACATGTATTCCAACAACATGGCATTCCGGGTTCCGTACATGCTACATGTATGACGGATTTGGCAATCATGCGTTTCTGACTTGTGAGCATGTGTATTACAGACCTTTCACCCACCAAACAAGGCGTATATACACTTAGAATTATTTACTCTGACTTCATAGATTTTTCTATCACCAGGTTCTAAAATCGGACATTTGGCACCAGAAAACACTCTTTGAGCGAATTCTCACAAATACACATGTAATTTACATTGTTTACATAACCATGGCATTCCGTATTACGAGCATGTTTCATGCATCTCGGATTCCTCAAACATGCATTTCTGAATAGTGAACATGCGCATGACTTATGTTTCAACCACCCAACAAGTTACCTATGCACTCTGAAATATTTACTTTGACTTTGTAGCTTCTTCCTATCACCAGTTTCAAGAATCACACTTTGATCCCACAAAAACCCTCTTGGAGCGAATTCTTCCCTAGACATATGTAATTTGAACAGATTCCATCTACATGATATTCCGTGTTCCGTACATGCTTCATACAAGACGGCTTTGACAAACATGCATTCCTGAGTTGAGAGCATGTGGATTACAAATCTTTCATCCTCTATAAAAGTACTAATTTCATCTAGACACGTGTACACATTTTCACAAGCTTTCCCTAACACCAGGTTCGAATTCGTTCATTTTTCACAGAAAAATAGTTCTGGAGCATTTTCCACCTAACAGATGTGCAATTTACATGTATTCCAACAAAATGGCATTCCGGGTTCCGTACATGCTACATGCATGACGGATTCGGCAATCATGCAGTTCTGACTTGTGAGCATGTGGATTACTGACCTTTCATCCACCAAACAATGCGTATATACACTTAGAATTATTTACTCTGACTTCATAGATTTTTCTATCACCAGGTTCTTAAATCGGACATTTGGCAACAGAAAACACTCTTTGAGCGAATTCTCACCAATACACATGTAATTTACATTGTTTACATAACCATGGCATTCCGTATTACGAGCATGTTTCATGCATCACGGATTCCTCAAACATGCATTTCTGAATTGTGAACATGCGCATGACTGATGTTTCAACCACCAAACAAGTTACCTATGCACTATGAAATATTTATTTTGACTTCGTAGCTTCTTCCTATCACCAGTTTCAAGAATCACACTTTGATCCCAGAAAAACCCTCTTGGAGCGAATTCTTCCCTAGACATATGTAATTTGAATAGAATCCATCTACATGATATTCCGTGTTCCTTACATGCTACATACATGACGGCTTTGACAAACATGCATTCCTGAGTTGAGAGCATGTGGATTACTAATCTTTCATCCTCTATAAAAGGAATAATTTCATCTAGACACGTGTACACATTTTCACAAGCTTTCCCTAACACCAGGTTCGATTTCGTTCATTTATCACAGAAAAATAGTTCTGGAGCGTTTTCCACCTAACAGATGTGTAATTTACATGTATTCCAACAACATGGCATTCCGGGTTCCGTACATGCTACATGTATGATGGATTTGGCAATCATGCGTTTCTGACTTGTGAGCATGTGTATTACAGACCTTTCACCCACCAAACAAGGCGCATATACACTTAGAATTATTTACTCTGACTTCATAGATTTTTCTATCACCAGGTTCTAAAATCGGACATCTGGCAACAGAAAACACTCTTTGAGCGAATTCTCACCAATACACATTTAATTTACATTGTTTACATAACCATGGCATTCCGTATTACGAGCATGTTTCTTGCATCATGGATTCCTCAATCTTGAATTTCTGAGTTGTGAACATGCGCATGACTGATTTTTCAACCACCAAACAAGTTACCTATGCACTATGAAATATTTATTTTGACTTCGTAGCTTCTTCCTATCACCAGTTTCAAGAATCACACTTTGATCCCACAAAAACCCTCTTGGAGCGAATTCTTCCCTAGACAAATGTAATTTGAATAGATTCCATCTACATGATATTCCGTGTTCCTTACATGCTACATACATGACGGCTTTGCCAAAATGCATTCCTGAGTTGAGAGCATGTGGATTACTAATCTTTCATCCTCTACAAAAGGAATATTTTCATCTAGAAACGTGTACACATTTTCACAAGCTTTCCCTAACACCAGGTTCTAATTCGTTCATTTTTCACAGAAAAATAGTTCTGGAGCGTTTTACACCTAACAGATATGTAATTTACATGTATTCCAACAACATGGCATTCCGGGTTCCGTACATGCTACATGTATGACGGATTTGGAAATCATGCGTTTCTGACTTGTGAGCATGTGGATTACAGACCTTTCACCCTCCGAACAAGGCATATATAGACTTAGAAATATTTACTCTGACTTTATAGGTTTTTCCTATCACCAGGTTCTAAAATCGGACATTTGACACCAGAAAACACTCTTTGAGCGAATTCTCACAAATACACATGTAATTTACATTGTTTACATAACCATGGCATTCCGTATACGAGCATGATTCATGCATTTCGGATTCCTCAAACATGCATTTCTGAATAGTGAACATGCGCATGACTTATGTTTCAACTACCCAACAAGTTACCTATGCACTCTGAAATATTTACTTTGACTTTGTAGCTTCTTCCTATCACCAGTTTCAAGAATCACACTTTGATCCCACAAAAACCCTCTTGGAGCGAATTCTTCCCTAGACATATGTAATTTGCATTGATTCCATCTACATGATATTCCGTGTTCCTTACATGCTACATACATCACGGCTTTGACAAACATGCATTCCTGAGTTGAGAACATGTGGATTACTAATCTTTCATCCTCTATAAAAGTACTATTTTCATCTAGACACGTGTACACATTTTCACAAGCTTTCCCTAACACCAGGTTCGAATTCGTTCATTTTTCACAGAAAAATAGTTCTGGAGCGTTTTCCACCTAACAGATGAGTAATTTACATGTATTCCAACAACATGGCATTCCGGGTTCCGTACATGCTACATGTATGATGGATTTGGCAATCATGCGTTTCTGACTTGTGAGCATGTGTATTACAGACCTTTCACCCACCAAACAAGGCGCATATACACTTAGAATTATTTACTCTGACTTCATAGATTTTTCTATCACCAGGTTCTAAAATCGGACATCTGGCAACAGAAAACACTCTTTGAGCGAATTCTCACCAATACACATTTAATTTACATTGTTTACATAACCATGGCATTCCGTATTACGAGCATGTTTCTTGCATCATGGATTCCTCAATCTTGAATTTCTGAGTTGTGAACATGCGCATGACTGATTTTTCAACCACCAAACAAGTTACCTATGCACTATGAAATATTTATTTTGACTTTATAGCTTCTTCCTATCACCAGTTTCAAGAATCACACTTTGATCCCACAAAAACCCTCTTGGAGCGAATTCTTCCCAAGACAAATGTAATTTGAATAGATTCCATCTACATGATATTCCGTGTTCCTTACATGCTACATACATGACGGCTTTGCCAAAATGCATTCCTGAGTTGAGAGCATGTGGATTACTAATCTTTCATCCTCTACAAAAGGAATATTTTCATCTAGACACGTGTACACATTTTCACAAGCTTTCCCTAACATCAGGTTCGAATTCGTTCATTTTTCACAGAAAAATAGTTCTGGAGCTTTTTCCACCTAACAGATATGTAATTTACATGTATTCCAACAACATGGCATTCCGGGTTCCGTACATGCTACATGTATGACGGATTTGGCAATCATGCGTTTCTGACTTGTGAGCATGTGGATTACAGACCTTTCACCCTCCGAACAAGGCATATATAGACTTAGAAATATTTACTCTGACTTTATAGGTTTTTCCTATCACCAGGTTCTAAAATCGGACATTTGGCACCAGAAAACACTCTTTGAGCGAATTCTCAAAAATACACATGTAATTTACATTGTTTACATAACCATGGCATTCCGTATTACGAGCATGTTTCATGCATCACGGATTCCTCAAACTTGAATTTCTGAGTTGTTAACATGCGCATGACTGATGTTTCAACCACCAAACAAGTTACCTATGCACTATGAAATATTTATTTTGACTTCGTAGTTTCTTCCTATCACCAGTTTCAAGAATCACACTTTGATCCCAGAAAAACCCTCTTGGAGTGAATTCTTCCCTAGACATATGTAATTTGAATAGAATCCATCTACATGATATTCCGTGTTCCTTACATGCTACATACATGACGGCTTTGACAAACATGCATTCCTGAGTTGAGAGCATGTGGATTACTAATCTTTCGTCCTCTATAAAAGGAATATTTTCATCTAGACACGTGTACACATTTTCAAAAGCTTTCCCTAACACCAGGTTCTAATTCGTTCATTTTTCACAGAAAAATAGTTCTGGAGCGTTTTACACCTAACAGATATGTAATTTACATGTATTCCAACAACATGGCATTCCGGGTTCCGTACATGCTACATGTATGACGGATTTGGCAATCATGCGTTTCTGACTTGTGAGCATGTGGATTACAGACCTTTCACCCTCCGAACAAGTCATATATAGACTTAGAAATATTTACTCTGACTTTATAGGTTTTTCCTATCACCAGGTTCTAAAATCGGACATTTGGCACCAGAAAACACTCTTTGAGCGAATTCTCACAAACACACATGTAATTTACATTGTTTACATAACCATGGCATTCCGTATACGAGCATGTTTCATGCATTTCGGATTCCTCAAACATGCATTTCTGAATAGTGAACATGCGCATGACTTATGTTTCAACTACCCAACAAGTTACCTATGCACTCTGAAATATTTACTTTGACTTTGTAGCTTCTTCCTATCACCAGTTTCAAGAATCACACTTTGATCCCACAAAAACCCTCTTGGAGCGAATTCTTCCCTAGACATATGTAATTTGCATTGATTCCATCTACATGATATTCCGTGTTCCTTACATGCTACATACATCACGGCTTTGACAAACATGCATTCCTGAGTTGAGAACATGTGGATTACTAATCTTTCATCCTCTATAAAAGTACTATTTTCATCTAGACACGTGTACACATTTTCACAAGCTTTCCCTAACACCAGGTTCGAATTCGTTCATTTTTCACAGAAAAATAGTTCTGGAGCGTTTTCCACCTAACAGATGTGTAATTTACATGTATTCCAACAACATGGCATTCCGGGTTCCGTACATGCTACATGTATGATGGATTTGGCAATCATGCGTTTCTGACTTGTGAGCATGTGTATTACAGACCTTTCACCCACCAAACAAGGCGCATATACACTTAGAATTATTTACTCTGACTTCATAGATTTTTCTATCACCAGGTTCTAAAATCGGACATCTGGCAACAGAAAACACTCTTTGAGCGAATTCTCACCAATACACATGTAATTTACATTGTTTACATAACCATGGCATTCCGTATTACGAGCATGTTTCTTGCATCATGGATTCCTCAATCTTGAATTTCTGAGTTGTGAACATGCGCATGACTGATTTTTCAACCACCAAACAAGTTACCTATGCACTGTGAAATATTTATTTTGACTTTGTAGCTTCTTCCTATCACCAGTTTCAAAAATCACACTTTGATCCCACAAAAACCCTCTTGGAGCGAATTCTTCCCTAGACAAATGTAATTTTAATAGATTCCATCTACATGATATTCCGTGTTCCTTACATGCTACATACATGACGGCTTTGCCAAAATGCATTCCTGAGTTGAGAGCATGTGGATTACTAATCTTTCATCCTCTACAAAAGGAATATTTTCATCTAGACACGTGTACACATTTTCACAAGCTTTCCCTAACACCAGGTTCGAATTCGTTCATTTTTCACAGAAAAATAGTTCTGGAGCTTTTTCCACCTAACAGATATGTAATTTACATGTATTCCAACAACATGGCATTCCGGGTTCCGTACATGCTACATGTATGACGGATTTGGCAATCATGCGTTTCTGACTTGTGAGCATGTGGATTACAGACCTTTCACCCTCCGAACAAGGCATATATAGACTTAGAAATATTTACTCTGACTTTATAGGTTTTTCCTATCACCAGGTTCTAAAATCGGACATTTGGCACCAGAAAACACTCTTTGAGCGAATTCTCACAAATACACATGTAATTTACATTGTTTACATAACCATGGCATTCCGTATACGAGCATGTTTCATGCATTTCGGATTCCTCAAACATGCATTTCTGAATAGTGAACATGCGCATGACTTATGTTTCAACTACCCAACAAGTTACCTATGCACTCTGAAATATTTACTTTGACTTTGTAGCTTCTTCCTATCACCAGTTTCAAGAATCACACTTTGATCCCACAAAAACCCTCTTGGAGCGAATTCTTCCCTAGACATATGTAATTTGCATTGATTCCATCTACATGATATTCCGTGTTCCTTACATGCTACATACATCACGGCTTTGACAAACATGCATTCCTGAGTTGAGAACATGTGGATTACTAATCTTTCATCCTCTATAAAAGTACTATTTTCATCTAGACACGTGTACACATTTTCACAAGCTTTCCCTAACACCAGGTTCGAATTCGTTCATTTTTCACAGAAAAATAGTTCTGGAGCGTTTTCCACCTAACAGATGTGTAATTTACATGTATTCCAACAACATGGCATTCCGGGTTCCGTACATGCTACATGTATGATGGATTTGGCAATCATGCGTTTCTGACTTGTGAGCATGTGTATTACAGACCTTTCACCCACCAAACAAGGCGCATATACACTTAGAATTATTTACTCTGACTTCATAGATTTTTCTATCACCAGGTTCTAAAATCGGACATCTGGCAACAGAAAACACTCTTTGAGCGAATTCTCACCAATACACATGTAATTTACATTGTTTACATAACCATGGCATTCCGTATTACGAGCATGTTTCTTGCATCATGGATTCCTCAATCTTGAATTTCTGAGTTGTGAACATGCGCATGACTGATTTTTCAACCACCAAACAAGTTACCTATGCACTGTGAAATATTTATTTTGACTTTGTAGCTTCTTCCTATCACCAGTTTCAAAAATCACACTTTGATCCCACAAAAACCTTCTTGGAGCGAATTCTTCCCTAGACAAATGTAATTTTAATAGATTCCATCTACATGATATTCCGTGTTCCTTACATGCTACATACATGACGGCTTTGACAAACATGCATTCCTGAGTTGAGAGCATGTGGATTACTAATCTTTCATCCTCTATAAAAGGAATATTTTCATCTAGACACGTGTACACATTTTCACAAGCTTTCCCTAACACCAGGTACGAATTCGTTCATTTATCACAGAAAAATAGTTCTGGAGCGTTTTCCACCTAACAGATATGTAATTTACATGTATTCCAACAACATGGCATTCCGGGTTCCGTACATGCTACATGTATGACGGATTTGGCAATCATGCGTTTCTGACTTGTGAGCATGTGGATTACAGACCTTTCACCCTCCGAACAAGGCGTATATAGACTTAGAAATATTTACTCTGACTTTATAGGTTTTTCCTATCACCAGGTTCTAAAATCGGACATTTGGCACCAGAAAACACTCTTTGAGCGAATTCTCACAAATACACATGTAATTTACATTGTTTACATAACCATGGCATTCCGTATTACGAGCATGTTTCATGCATCTCGGATTCCTCAAACATGCATTTCTGAATAGTGAACATGCGCATGACTTATGTTTCAACCACCCAACAAGTTACCTATGCACTCTGAAATATTTACTTTGACTTTGTAGCTTCTTCCTATCACCAGTTTCAAGAATCACACTTTGATCCCACAAAAACCCTCTTGGAGCGAATTCTTCCCTAGACATATGTAATTTGCATTGATTCCATCTACATGATATTCCGTGTTCCTTACATGCTACATACATCACGGCTTTGACAAACATACATTCCTGAGTTGAGAACATGTGGATTACTAATCTTTCATCCTCTATTAAAGTACTATTTTCATCTAGACACGTGTACACATTTTCACAAGCTTTCCCTAACACCAGGTTCGAATTCGTTCATTTTTCACAGAAAAATAGTTCTGGAGCGTTTTCCACCTAACAGATGTGTAATTTACATGTATTCCAACAACATGGCATTCCGGGTTCCGTACATGCTACATGTATGACGGATTTGGCAATCATGCGTTTCTGACTTGTGAGCATGTGTATTACAGACCTTTCACCCACCAAACAAGGCGTATATACACTTAGAATTATTTACTCTTACTTCATAGATTTTTCTATCACCAGGTTCTAAAATCGGACATTTGGCACCAGAAAACACTCTTTGAGCGAATTCTCACAAATACACATGTAATTTACATTGTTTACATAACCATGGCATTCCGTATTACGAGCATGTTTCATGCATCTCGGATTCCTCAAACATGCATTTCTGAATAGTGAACATGCGCATGACTTATGTTTCAACCACCCAACAAGTTACCTATGCACTCTGAAATATTTACTTTGACTTTGTAGCTTCTTCCTATCACCAGTTTCAAGAATCACACTTTGATCCCACAAAAACCCTCTTGGAGCGAATTCTTCCCTAGACATATGTAATTTGAACAGATTCCATCTACATGATATTCCGTGTTCCGTACATGCTTCATACAAGACGGCTTTGACAAACATGCATTCCTGAGTTGAGAGCATGTGGATTACAAATCTTTCATCCTCTATAAAAGTACTAATTTCATCTAGACACGTGTACACATTTTCACAAGCTTTCCCTAACACCAGGTTCGAATTCGTTCATTTTTCACAGAAAAATAGTTCTGGAGCATTTTCCACCTAACAGATGTGCAATTTACATGTATTCCAACAACATGGCATTCCGGGTTCCGTACATGCTACATGCATGACGGATTCGGCAATCATGCAGTTCTGACTTGTGAGCATGTGGATTACTGACCTTTCATCCACCAAACAATGCGTATATACACTTAGAATTATTTACTCTGACTTCATAGATTTTTCTATCACCAGGTTCTTAAATCGGACATCTGGCAACAGAAAACACTCTTTGAGCGAATTCTCACCAATACACATGTAATTTACATTGTTTACATAACCATGGCATTCCGTATTACGAGCATGTTTCATGCATCACGGATTCCTCAAACATGCATTTCTGAATTGTGAACATGCGCATGACTGATGTTTCAACCACCAAACAAGTTACCTATGCACTATGAAATATTTATTTTGACTTCGTAGCTTCTTCCTATCACCAGTTTCAAGAATCACACTTTGATCCCAGAAAAACCCTCTTGGAGCGAATTCTTCCCTAGACATATGTAATTTGAATAGAATCCATCTACATGATATTCCGTGTTCCTTACATGCTACATACATGACGGCTTTGACAAACATGCATTCCTGAGTTGAGAGCATGTGGATTACTAATCTTTCATCCTCTATAAAAGGAATAATTTCATCTAGACACGTGTACACATTTTCACAAGCTTTCCCTAACACCAGGTTCGATTTCGTTCATTTATCACAGAAAAATAGTTCTGGAGTGTTTTCCACCTAACAGATATGTAATTTACATGTATTCCAACAACATGGCATTCCGGGTTCCGTACATGCTACATGTATGACGGATTTGGCAATCATGCGTTTCTGACTTGTGAGCATGTGGATTACAGACCTTTCACCCTCCGAACAAGGCATATATAGACTTAGAAATATTTACTCTGACTTTATAGGTTTTTCCTATCACCAGGTTCTAAAATCGGACATTTGGCACCAGAAAACACTCTTTGAGCGAATTCTCAAAAATACACATGTAATTTACATTGTTTACATAACCATGGCATTCCGTATTACGAGCATGTTTCATGCATCACGGATTCCTCAAACTTGAATTTCTGAGTTGTTAACATGCGCATGACTGATGTTTCAACCACCAAACAAGTTACCTATGCACTATGAAATATTTATTTTGACTTCGTAGCTTCTTCCTATCACCAGTTTCAAGAATCACACTTTGATCCCAGAAAAACCCTCTTGGAGTGAATTCTTCCCTAGACATATGTAATTTGAATAGAATCCATCTACATGATATTCCGTGTTCCTTACATGCTACATACATGACGGCTTTGACAAACATGCATTCCTGAGTTGAGAGCATGTGGATTACTAATCTTTCGTCCTCTATAAAAGGAATATTTTCATCTAGACACGTGTACACATTTTCAAAAGCTTTCCCTAACACCAGGTTCTAATTCGTTCATTTTTCACAGAAAAATAGTTCTGGAGCGTTTTACACCTAACAGATATGTAATTTACATGTATTCCAACAACATGGCATTCCGGGTTCCGTACATGCTACATGTATGACGGATTTGGAAATCATGCGTTTCTGACTTGTGAGCATGTGGATTACAGACCTTTCACCCTCCGAACAAGGCATATATAGACTTAGAAATATTTACTCTGACTTTATAGGTTTTTCCTATCACCAGGTTCTAAAATCGGACATTTGGCACCAGAAAACACTCTTTGAGCGAATTCTCACAAATACACATGTAATTTACATTGTTTACATAACCATGGCATTCCGTATACGAGCATGTTTCATGCATTTCGGATTCCTCAAACATGCATTTCTGAATAGTGAACATGCGCATGACTTATGTTTCAAATACCCAACAAGTAACCTATGCACTCTGAAATATTTACTTTGACTTTGTAGCTTCTTCCTATCACCAGTTTCAAGAATCACACTTTGATCCCACAAAAACCCTCTTGGAGCGAATTCTTCCCTAGACATATGTAATTTGCATTGATTCCATCTACATGATATTCCGTGTTCCTTACATGCTACATACATCACGGCTTTGACAAACATGCATTCCTGAGTTGAGAGCATGTGGATTACTTATCTTTCATCCTCTATAAAAGGAATAATTTCATCTAGACACGTGTACACATTTTCACAAGCTTTCCCTAACACCAGGTTCGATTTCGTTCATTTATCACAGAAAAATAGTTCTGGAGTGTTTTCCACCTAACAGATATGTAATTTACATGTATTTCAGCAACATGGCATTCCGGGTTCCGTACATGCTACATGTATGACGGATTTGGCAATCATGCGTTTCTGACTTGTGAGCATGTGGATTACAGACCTTTCACCCTCCGAACAAGGCATATATAGACTTAGAAATATTTACTCTGACTTTATAGGTTTTTCCTATCACCAGGTTCTAAAATCGGACATTTGGCACCAGAAAACACTCTTAGAGCGAATTCTCAAAAATACACATGTAATTTACATTGTTTACATAACCATGGCATTCCGTATTACGAGCATGTTTCATGCATCACGGATTCCTCAAACTTGAATTTCTGAGTTGTTAACATGCGCATGACTGATGTTTCAACCACCAAACAAGTTACCTATGCACTATGAAATATTTATTTTGACTTCGTAGCTTCTTCCTATCACCAGTTTCAAGAATCACACTTTGATCCCAGAAAAACCCTCTTGGAGTGAATTCTTCCCTAGACATATATAATTTGAATAGAATCCATCTACATGATATTCCGTGTTCCTTACATGCTACATACATGACGGCTTTGACAAACATGCATTCCTGAGTTGAGAGCATGTGGATTACTAATCTTTCGTCCTCTATAAAAGGAATATTTTCATCTAGACACGTGTACACATTTTCAAAAGCTTTCCCTAACACCAGGTTCTAATTCGTTCATTTTTCACAGAAAAATATTTCTGGAGCGTTTTACACCTAACAGATATGTAATTTACATGTATTCCAACAACATGGCATTCCGGGTTCCGTACATGCTACATGTATGACGGATTTGGAAATCATGCGTTTCTGACTTGTGAGCATGTGGATTACAGACCTTTCACCCTCCGAACAAGGCATATATAGACTTAGAAATATTTACTCTGCCTTTATAGGTTTTTCCTATCACCAGGTTCTAAAATCGGACATTTGGCACCAGAAAACACTCTTTGAGCGAATTCTCACAAATACACATGTAATTTACATTGTTTACATAACCATGGCATTCCGTATACGAGCATGTTTCATGCATTTCGGATTCCTCAAACATGCATTTCTGAATAGTGAACATGCGCATGACTTATGTTTCAACTACCCAACAAGTAACCTATGCACTCTGAAATATTTACTTTGACTTTGTAGCTTCTTCCTATCACCAGTTTCAAGAATCACACTTTGATCCCACAAAAACCCTCTTGGAGCGAATTCTTCCCTAGACATATGTAATTTGCATTGATTCCATCTACATGATATTCCGTGTTCCTTACATGCTACATACATGACGGCTTTGCCAAAATGCATTCCTGAGTTGAGAGCATGTGGATTACTAATCTTTCATCCTCTACAAAAGGAATATTTTCATCTAGACACGTGTACACATTTTCACAAGCTTTCCCTAACACCAGGTTCTAATTCGTTCATTTTTCACAGAAAAATAGTTCTGGAGCGTTTTACACCTAACAGATATGTAATTTACATGTATTCCAACAACATGGCATTCCGGGTTCCGTACATGCTACATGTATGACGGATTTGGAAATCATGCGTTTCTGACTTGTGAGCATGTGGATTACAGACCTTTCACCCTCCGAACAAGGCATATATAGACTTAGAAATATTTACTCTGACTTTATAGGTTTTTCCTATCACCAGGTTCTAAAATCGGACATTTGACACCAGAAAACACTCTTTGAGCGAATTCTCACAAATACACATGTAATTTACATTGTTTACATAACCATGGCATTCCGTATACGAGCATGTTTCATGCATTTCGGATTCCTCAAACATGCATTTCTGAATAGTGAACATGCGCATGACTGATGTTTCAACCACCAAACAAGTTACCTATGCACTATGAAATATTTACTTTGACTTTGTAGCTTCTTCCTATCACCAGTTTCAAGAATCACACTTTGATCCCACAAAAACCCTCTTGGAGCGAATTCTTCCCTAGACATATGTAATTTGCATTGATTCCATCTACATGATATTCCGTGTTCCTTACATGCTACATACATCACGGCTTTGACAAACATGCATTCCTGAGTTGAGAACATGTGGATTACTAATCTTTCATCCTCTATAAAAGTACTATTTTCATCTAGACACGTGTACACATTTTCACAAGCTTTCCCTAACACCAGGTTCGAATTCGTTCATTTTTCACAGAAAAATAGTTCTGGAGCGTTTTCCACCTAACAGATGAGTAATTTACATGTATTCCAACAACATGGCATTCCGGGTTCCGTACATGCTACATGTATGATGGATTTGGCAATCATGCGTTTCTGACTTGTGAGCATGTGTATTACAGACCTTTCACCCACCAAACAAGGCGCATATACACTTAGAATTATTTACTCTGACTTCATAGATTTTTCTATCACCAGGTTCTAAAATCGGACATCTGGCAACAGAAAACACTCTTTGAGCGAATTCTCACCAATACACATTTAATTTACATTGTTTACATAACCATGGCATTCCGTATTACGAGCATGTTTCTTGCATCATGGATTCCTCAATCTTGAATTTCTGAGTTGTGAACATGCGCATGACTGATTTTTCAACCACCAAACAAGTTACCTATGCACTATGAAATATTTATTTTGACTTTATAGCTTCTTCCTATCACCAGTTTCAAGAATCACACTTTGATCCCACAAAAACCCTCTTGGAGCGAATTCTTCCCAAGACAAATGTAATTTGAATAGATTCCATCTACATGATATTCCGTGTTCCTTACATGCTACATACATGACGGCTTTGCCAAAATGCATTCCTGAGTTGAGAGCATGTGGATTACTAATCTTTCATCCTCTACAAAAGGAATATTTTCATCTAGACACGTGTACACATTTTCACAAGCTTTCCCTAACATCAGGTTCGAATTCGTTCATTTTTCACAGAAAAATAGTTCTGGAGCTTTTTCCACCTAACAGATATGTAATTTACATGTATTCCAACAACATGGCATTCCGGGTTCCGTACATGCTACATGTATGACGGATTTGGCAATCATGCGTTTCTGACTTGTGAGCATGTGGATTACAGACCTTTCACCCTCCGAACAAGGCATATATAGACTTAGAAATATTTACTCTGACTTTATAGGTTTTTCCTATCACCAGGTTCTAAAATCGGACATTTGGCACCAGAAAACACTCTTTGAGCGAATTCTCAAAAATACACATGTAATTTACATTGTTTACATAACCATGGCATTCCGTATTACGAGCATGTTTCATGCATCACGGATTCCTCAAACTTGAATTTCTGAGTTGTTAACATGCGCATGACTGATGTTTCAACCACCAAACAAGTTACCTATGCACTATGAAATATTTATTTTGACTTCGTAGTTTCTTCCTATCACCAGTTTCAAGAATCACACTTTGATCCCAGAAAAACCCTCTTGGAGTGAATTCTTCCCTAGACATATGTAATTTGAATAGAATCCATCTACATGATATTCCGTGTTCCTTACATGCTACATACATGACGGCTTTGACAAACATGCATTCCTGAGTTGAGAGCATGTGGATTACTAATCTTTCGTCCTCTATAAAAGGAATATTTTCATCTAGACACGTGTACACATTTTCAAAAGCTTTCCCTAACACCAGGTTCTAATTCGTTCATTTTTCACAGAAAAATAGTTCTGGAGCGTTTTACACCTAACAGATATGTAATTTACATGTATTCCAACAACATGGCATTCCGGGTTCCGTACATGCTACATGTATGACGGATTTGGCAATCATGCGTTTCTGACTTGTGAGCATGTGGATTACAGACCTTTCACCCTCCGAACAAGGCATATATAGACTTAGAAATATTTACTCTGACTTTATAGGTTTTTCCTATCACCAGGTTCTAAAATCGGACATTTGGCACCAGAAAACACTCTTTGAGCGAATTCTCACAAATACACATGTAATTTACATTGTTTACATAACCATGGCATTCCGTATACGAGCATGTTTCATGCATTTCGGATTCCTCAAACATGCATTTCTGAATAGTGAACATGCGCATGACTTATGTTTCAACTACCCAACAAGTAACCTATGCACTCTGAAATATTTACTTTGACTTTGTAGCTTCTTCCTATCACCAGTTTCAAGAATCACACTTTGATCCCACAAAAACCCTCTTGGAGCGAATTCTTCCCTAGACATATGTAATTTGCATTGATTCCATCTACATGATATTCCGTGTTCCTTACATGCTACATACATGACGGCTTTGCCAAAATGCATTCCTGAGTTGAGAGCATGTGGATTACTAATCTTTCATCCTCTACAAAAGGAATATTTTCATCTAGACACGTGTACACATTTTCACAAGCTTTCCCTAACACCAGGTTCTAATTCGTTCATTTTTCACAGAAAAATAGTTCTGGAGCGTTTTACACCTAACAGATATGTAATTTACATGTATTCCAACAACATGGCATTCCGGGTTCCGTACATGCTACATGTATGACGGATTTGGAAATCATGCGTTTCTGACTTGTGAGCATGTGGATTACAGACCTTTCACCCTCCGAACAAGGCATATATAGACTTAGAAATATTTACTCTGACTTTATAGGTTTTTCCTATCACCAGGTTCTAAAATCGGACATTTGACACCAGAAAACACTCTTTGAGCGAATTCTCACAAATACACATGTAATTTACATTGTTTACATAACCATGGCATTCCGTATACGAGCATGTTTCATGCATTTCGGATTCCTCAAACATGCATTTCTGAATAGTGAACATGCGCATGACTGATGTTTCAACCACCAAACAAGTTACCTATGCACTATGAAATATTTACTTTGACTTTGTAGCTTCTTCCTATCACCAGTTTCAAGAATCACACTTTGATCCCACAAAAACCCTCTTGGAGCGAATTCTTCCCTAGACATATGTAATTTGCATTGATTCCATCTACATGATATTCCGTGTTCCTTACATGCTACATACATCACGGCTTTGACAAACATGCATTCCTGAGTTGAGAACATGTGGATTACTAATCTTTCATCCTCTATAAAAGTACTATTTTCATCTAGACACGTGTACACATTTTCACAAGCTTTCCCTAACACCAGGTTCGAATTCGTTCATTTTTCACAGAAAAATAGTTCTGGAGCGTTTTCCACCTAACAGATGAGTAATTTACATGTATTCCAACAACATGGCATTCCGGGTTCCGTACATGCTACATGTATGATGGATTTGGCAATCATGCGTTTCTGACTTGTGAGCATGTGTATTACAGACCTTTCACCCACCAAACAAGGCGCATATACACTTAGAATTATTTACTCTGACTTCATAGATTTTTCTATCACCAGGTTCTAAAATCGGACATCTGGCAACAGAAAACACTCTTTGAGCGAATTCTCACCAATACACATTTAATTTACATTGTTTACATAACCATGGCATTCCGTATTACGAGCATGTTTCTTGCATCATGGATTCCTCAATCTTGAATTTCTGAGTTGTGAACATGCGCATGACTGATTTTTCAACCACCAAACAAGTTACCTATGCACTATGAAATATTTATTTTGACTTTATAGCTTCTTCCTATCACCAGTTTCAAGAATCACACTTTGATCCCACAAAAACCCTCTTGGAGCGAATTCTTCCCAAGACAAATGTAATTTGAATAGATTCCATCTACATGATATTCCGTGTTCCTTACATGCTACATACATGACGGCTTTGCCAAAATGCATTCCTGAGTTGAGAGCATGTGGATTACTAATCTTTCATCCTCTACAAAAGGAATATTTTCATCTAGACACGTGTACACATTTTCACAAGCTTTCCCTAACATCAGGTTCGAATTCGTTCATTTTTCACAGAAAAATAGTTCTGGAGCTTTTTCCACCTAACAGATATGTAATTTACATGTATTCCAACAACATGGCATTCCGGGTTCCGTACATGCTACATGTATGACGGATTTGGCAATCATGCGTTTCTGACTTGTGAGCATGTGGATTACAGACCTTTCACCCTCCGAACAAGGCATATATAGACTTAGAAATATTTACTCTGACTTTATAGGTTTTTCCTATCACCAGGTTCTAAAATCGGACATTTGGCACCAGAAAACACTCTTTGAGCGAATTCTCAAAAATACACATGTAATTTACATTGTTTACATAACCATGGCATTCCGTATTACGAGCATGTTTCATGCATCACGGATTCCTCAAACTTGAATTTCTGAGTTGTTAACATGCGCATGACTGATGTTTCAACCACCAAACAAGTTACCTATGCACTATGAAATATTTATTTTGACTTCGTAGTTTCTTCCTATCACCAGTTTCAAGAATCACACTTTGATCCCAGAAAAACCCTCTTGGAGTGAATTCTTCCCTAGACATATGTAATTTGAATAGAATCCATCTACATGATATTCCGTGTTCCTTACATGCTACATACATGACGGCTTTGACAAACATGCATTCCTGAGTTGAGAGCATGTGGATTACTAATCTTTCGTCCTCTATAAAAGGAATATTTTCATCTAGACACGTGTACACATTTTCAAAAGCTTTCCCTAACACCAGGTTCTAATTCGTTCATTTTTCACAGAAAAATAGTTCTGGAGCGTTTTACACCTAACAGATATGTAATTTACATGTATTCCAACAACATGGCATTCCGGGTTCCGTACATGCTACATGTATGACGGATTTGGCAATCATGCGTTTCTGACTTGTGAGCATGTGGATTACAGACCTTTCACCCTCCGAACAAGGCATATATAGACTTAGAAATATTTACTCTGACTTTATAGGTTTTTCCTATCACCAGGTTCTAAAATCGGACATTTGGCACCAGAAAACACTCTTTGAGCGAATTCTCACAAATACACATGTAATTTACATTGTTTACATAACCATGGCATTCCGTATACGAGCATGTTTCATGCATTTCGGATTCCTCAAACATGCATTTCTGAATAGTGAACATGCGCATGACTTATGTTTCAACTACCCAACAAGTTACCTATGCACTCTGAAATATTTACTTTGACTTTGTAGCTTCTTCCTATCACCAGTTTCAAGAATCACACTTTGATCCCACAAAAACCCTCTTGGAGCGAATTCTTCCCTAGACATATGTAATTTGCATTGATTCCATCTACATGATATTCCGTGTTCCTTACATGCTACATACATCACGGCTTTGACAAACATGCATTCCTGAGTTGAGAACATGTGGATTACTAATCTTTCATCCTCTATAAATGTACTATTTTCATCTAGACACGTGT
Organism: Vicugna pacos; assembly: GCF_048564905.1. Classification (NCBI taxonomy): domain Eukaryota; kingdom Metazoa; phylum Chordata; class Mammalia; order Artiodactyla; family Camelidae; genus Vicugna; species Vicugna pacos. Next base: position 14,799,908 of record NW_027328741.1, on the reverse strand, counting down.
ACACATTTTCACAAGCTTTCCCTAACACCAGGTTCGAATTCATTCATTTTTCACAGAAAAATAGTTCTGGAGCGTTTTCCACCTAACAGATGTGTAATTTACATGTATTCCAACAACATGGCATTCCGGGTTCCGTACATGCTACATGTATGATGGATTTGGCAATCATGCGTTTCTGACTTGTGAGCATGTGTATTACAGACCTTTCACCCACCAAACAAGGCGCATATACACTTAGAATTATTTACTCTGACTTCATAGATTTTTCTATCACCAGGTTCTAAAATCGGACATCTGGCAACAGAAAACACTCTTTGAGCGAATTCTCACCAATACACATGTAATTTACATTGTTTACATAACCATGGCATTCCGTATTACGAGCATCTTTCTTGCATCATGGATTCCTCAATCTTGAATTTCTGAGTTGTGAACATGCGCATGACTGATTTTTCAACCACCAAACAAGTTACCTATGCACTATGAAATATTTATTTTGACTTTGTAGCTTCTTCCTATCACCAGTTTCAAGAATCACACTTTGATCCCAGAAAAACCCTCTTGGAGCGAATTCTTCCCTAAACAAATGTAATTTGAATAGATCCCATCTACATGATATTCCGTGTTCCTTACATGCTACATACATGACGGCTTTGCCAAAATGCATTCCTGAGTTGAGAGCATGTGGATTACTAATCTTTCATCCTCTACAAAAGGAATATTTTCATCTAGACACGTGTACACATTTTCACAAGCTTTCCCTAACATCAGGTTCGAATTCGTTCATTTTTCACAGAAAAATAGTTCTGGAGCTTTTTCCACCTAACAGATATGTAATTTACATGTATTCCAACAACATGGCATTCCGGGTTCCGTACATGCTACATGTATGACGGATTTGGAAATCATGCGTTTCTGACTTGTGAGCATGTGGATTACAGAGCTTTCACCCTCCGAACAAGGCGTATATAGACTTAGAAATATTTACTCTGACTTTATAGGTTTTTCCTATCACCAGGTTCTAAAATCGGACATTTGGCACCAGAAAACACTCTTTGAGCGAATTCTCACAAATACACATGTAAATTACATTGTTTACATAACCATGGCGTTCCGTATTACGAGCATGTTTCATGCATCTCGGATTCCTCAAACATGCATTTCTGAATAGTGAACATGCGCATGACTGATGTTTCAACCACCAAACAAGTTACCTATGCACTCTGAAATATTTACTTTGACTTTGTAGCTTCTTCCTATCACCAGTTTCAAGAATCACACTTTGATCCCACAAAAACACTCTTGGAGCGAATTCTTCCCTAGACATATGTAATTTGCATAGATTCCATCTACATGATATTCCGTGTTCCGTACATGCTACATACATGACGGCTTTGACAAACATGCATTCCTGAGTTGAGAGCATGTGGATTTTTATCTTTCATCCTCTATAAAAGTACTATTTTCATCTAGACACGTGTACACATTTTCACAAGCTTTCCCTAACACCAGGTTCGAATTCATTCATTTTTCACAGAAAAATAGTTCTGGAGCGTTTTCCACCTAACAGATGTGTAATTTACATGTATTCCAACAACATGGCATTCCGGGTTCCGTACATGCTACATGCATGACGGATTCGGCAATCATGCAGTTCTGACTTGTGAGCATGTGGATTACTGACCTTTCATCCACCAAACAATGCGTATATACACTTAGAATTATTTACACTGACTTCATAGATTTTTCTATCACCAGGTTCTAAAATCGGACATCTGGCACCAGAAAACACTCTTTGAGCGAATTCTCACCAATACACATGTAATTTACATTGTTTACATAACCATGGCATTCCGTATTACGAGCATGTTTCATGCATCACGGATTCCTCAAACATGCATTTCTGAATTGTGAACATGCGCATGACTGATGTTTCAACCACCAAACAAGTTACCTATGCACTATGAAATATTTATTTTGACTTTGTAGCTTCTTCCTATCACCAGTTTCAAGAATCACACTTTGATCCCAGAAAAAACCTCTTGGAGCGAATTCTTCCCTAGACATATGTAATTTGAATAGAATCCATCTACATGATATTCCGTGTTCCTTACATGCTACATACATGACGGCTTTGACAAACATGCATTCCTGAGTTGAGAGCATGTGGATTACTAATCTTTCATCCTCTATAAAAGGAATATTTTCATCTAGACACGTGTACACATTTTCACAAGCTTTCCCTAACACCAGGTACGAATTCGTTCATTTATCACAGAAAAATAGTTCTGGAGCGTTTTCCACCTAACAGATATGTAATTTACATGTATTCCAACAACATGGCATTCCGGGTTCCGTACATGCTACATGTATGACGGATTTGGCAATCATGCGTTTCTGACTTGTGAGCATGTGGATTACAGACCTTTCACCCTCCGAACAAGGCGTATATAGACTTAGAAATATTTACTCTGACTTTATAGGTTTTTCCTATCACCAGGTTCTAAAATCGGACATTTGGCACCAGAAAACACTCTTTGAGCGAATTCTCACAAATACACATGTAATTTACATTGTTTACATAACCATGGCATTCCGTATTACGAGCATGTTTCATGCATCTCGGATTCCTCAAACATGCATTTCTGAATAGTGAACATGCGCATGACTTATGTTTCAACCACCCAAGAAGTTACCTATGCACTCTGAAATATTTACTTTGACTTTGTAGCTTCTTCCTATCACCAGTTTCAAGAATCACACTTTGATCCCAGAAAAACCCTCTTGGAGCGAATTCTTCCCTAAACAAATGTAATTTGAATAGATCCCATCTACATGATATTCCGTGTTCCTTACATGCTACATACATGACGGCTTTGCCAAAATGCATTCCTGAGTTGAGAGCATGTGGATTACTAATCTTTCATCCTCTACAAAAGGAATATTTTCATCTAGACACGTGTACACATTTTCACAAGCTTTCCCTAACATCAGGTTCGAATTCGTTCATTTTTCACAGAAAAATAGTTCTGGAGCTTTTTCCACCTAACAGATATGTAATTTACATGTATTCCAACAACATGGCATTCCGGGTTCCGTACATGCTACATGTATGACGGATTTGGAAATCATGCGTTTCTGACTTGTGAGCATGTGGATTACAGAGCTTTCACCCTCCGAACAAGGCGTATATAGACTTAGAAATATTTACTCTGACTTTATAGGTTTTTCCTATCACCAGGTTCTAAAATCGGACATTTGGCACCAGAAAACACTCTTTGAGCGAATTCTCACAAATACACATGTAAATTACATTGTTTACATAACCATGGCGTTCCGTATTACGAGCATGTTTCATGCATCTCGGATTCCTCAAACATGCATTTCTGAATAGTGAACATGCGCATGACTGATGTTTCAACCACCCAACAAGTTACCTATGCACTCTGAAATATTTACTTTGACTTTGTAGCTTCTTCCTATCACCAGTTTCAAGAATCACACTTTGATCCCACAAAAACCCTCTTGGAGCGAATTCTTCCCTAGACATATGTAATTTGCATAGATTCCATCTACATGATATTCCGTGTTCCGTACATGCTACATACATGACGGCTTTGACAAACATGCATTCCTGAGTTGAGAGCATGTGGATTTTTATCTTTCATCCTCTATAAAAGTACTATTTTCATCTAGACACGTGTACACATTTTCACAAGCTTTCCCTAACACCAGGTTCGAATTCATTCATTTTTCACAGAAAAATAGTTCTGGAGCGTTTTCCACCTAACAGATGTGTAATTTACATGTATTCCAACAACATGGCATTCCGGGTTCCGTACATGCTACATGCATGACGGATTCGGCAATCATGCAGTTCTGACTTGTGAGCATGTGGATTACTGACCTTTCATCCACCAAACAATGCGTATATACACTTAGAATTATTTACACTGACTTCATAGATTTTTCTATCACCAGGTTCTAAAATCGGACATCTGGCACCAGAAAACACTCTTTGAGCGAATTCTCACCAATACACATGTAATTTACATTGTTTACATAACCATGGCATTCCGTATTACGAGCATGTTTCATGCATCACGGATTCCTCAAACATGCATTTCTGAATTGTGAACATGCGCATGACTGATGTTTCAACCACCAAACAAGTTACCTATGCACTATGAAATATTTATTTTGACTTTGTAGCTTCTTCCTATCACCAGTTTCAAGAATCACACTTTGATCCCAGAAAAAACCTCTTGGAGCGAATTCTTCCCTAGACATATGTAATTTGAATAGAATCCATCTACATGATATTCCGTGTTCCTTACATGCTACATACATGACGGCTTTGACAAACATGCATTCCTGAGTTGAGAGCATGTGGATTACTAATCTTTCATCCTCTATAAAAGGAATATTTTCATCTAGACACGTGTACACATTTTCACAAGCTTTCCCTAACACCAGGTACGAATTCGTTCATTTATCACAGAAAAATAGTTCTGGAGCGTTTTCCACCTAACAGATATGTAATTTACATGTATTCCAACAACATGGCATTCCGGGTTCCGTACATGCTACATGTATGACGGATTTGGCAATCATGCGTTTCTGACTTGTGAGCATGTGGATTACAGACCTTTCACCCTCCGAACAAGGCGTATATAGACTTAGAAATATTTACTCTGACTTTATAGGTTTTTCCTATCACCAGGTTCTAAAATCGGACATTTGGCACCAGAAAACACTCTTTGAGCGAATTCTCACAAATACACATGTAATTTACATTGTTTACATAACCATGGCATTCCGTATTACGAGCATGTTTCATGCATCTCGGATTCCTCAAACATGCATTTCTGAATAGTGAACATGCGCATGACTTATGTTTCAACCACCCAACAAGTTACCTATGCACTCTGAAATATTTACTTTGACTTTGTAGCTTCTTCCTATCACCAGTTTCAAGAATCACACTTTGATCCCACAAAAACCCTCTTGGAGCGAATTCTTCCCTAGACATATGTAATTTGCATTGATTCCATCTACATGATATTCCGTGTTCCTTACATGCTACATACATCACGGCTTTGACAAACATGCATTCCTGAGTTGAGAACATGTGGATTACTAATCTTTCATCCTCTATTAAAGTACTATTTTCATCTAGACACGTGTACACATTTTCACAAGCTTTCCCTAACACCAGGTTCGAATTCGTTCATTTTTCACAGAAAAATAGTTCTGGAGCGTTTTCCACCTAACAGATGTGTAATTTACATGTATTCCAACAACATGGCATTCCGGGTTCCGTACATGCTACATGTATGACGGATTTGGCAATCATGCGTTTCTGACTTGTGAGCATGTGTATTACAGACCTTTCACCCACCAAACAAGGCGTATATACACTTAGAATTATTTACTCTGACTTCATAGATTTTTCTATCACCAGGTTCTAAAATCGGACATCTGGCACCAGAAAACACTCTTTGAGCGAATTCTCACCAATACACATGTAATTTACATTGTTTACATAACCATGGCATTCCGTATTACGAGCATGTTTCTTGCATCACGGATTCCTCAATCTTGAATTTCTGAGTTGTGAACATGCGCATGACTGATTTTTCAACCACCAAACAAGTTACCTATGCACTATGAAATATTTATTTTGACTTTGTAGCTTCTTCCCATCACCAGTTTCAAAAATCACACTTTGATCCCACAAAAACCCTCTTGGAGCGAATTCTTCCCTAGACAAATGTAATTTGAATAGATTCCATCTACATGATATTCCGTGTTCCTTACATGCTACATACATGACGGCTTTGCCAAAATGCATTCCTGAGTTGAGAGCATGTGGATTACTAATCTTTCATCCTCTATAAAAGGAATATTTTCATCTAGACACGTGTACACATTTTCACAAGCTTTCCCTAACACCAGGTACGAATTCGTTCATTTATCACAGAAAAATAGTTCTGGAGCGTTTTCCACCTAACAGATATGTAATTTACATGTATTCCAACAACATGGCATTCCGGGTTCCGTACATGCTACATGTATGACGGATTTGGCAATCATGCGTTTCTGACTTGTGAGCATGTGGATTACAGAGCTTTCACCCTCCGAACAAGGCGTATATAGACTTAGAAATATTTACTCTGACTTTATAGGTTTTTCCTATCACCAGGTTCTAAAATCGGACATTTGGCACCAGAAAACACTCTTTGAGCGAATTCTCACAAATACACATGTAATTTACATTGTTTACATAACCATGGCATTCCGTATTACGAGCATGTTTCATGCATCTCGGATTCCTCAAACATGCATTTCTGAATAGTGAACATGCGCATGACTTATGTTTCAACCACCCAACAAGTTACCTATGCACTCTGAAATATTTACTTTGACTTTGTAGCTTCTTCCTATCACCAGTTTCAAGAATCACACTTTGATCCCACAAAAACCCTCTTGGAGCGAATTCTTCCCTAGACATATGTAATTTGCATTGATTCCATCTACATGATATTCCGTGTTCCTTACATGCTACATACATCACGGCTTTGACAAACATGCATTCCTGAGTTGAGAACATGTGGATTACTAATCTTTCATCCTCTATTAAAGTACAATTTTCATCTAGACACGTGTACACATTTTCACAAGCTTTCCCTAACACCAGGTTCGAATTCGTTCATTTTTCACAGAAAAATAGTTCTGGAGCGTTTTCCACCTAACAGATGTGTAATTTACATGTATTCCAACAACATGGCATTCCGGGTTCCGTACATGCTACATGTATGACGGATTTGGCAATCATGCGTTTCTGACTTGTGAGCATGTGTATTACAGACCTTTCACCCACCAAACAAGGCGTATATACACTTAGAATTATTTACTCTGACTTCATAGATTTTTCTATCACCAGGTTCTAAAATCGGACATCTGGCACCAGAAAACACTCTTTGAGCGAATTCTCACCAATACACATGTAATTTACATTGTTTACATAACCATGGCATTCCGTATTACGAGCATGTTTCTTGCATCACGGATTCCTCAATCTTGAATTTCTGAGTTGTGAACATGCGCATGACTGATTTTTCAACCACCAAACAAGTTACCTATGCACTATGAAATATTTATTTTGACTTTGTAGCTTCTTCCCATCACCAGTTTCAAAAATCACACTTTGATCCCACAAAAACCCTCTTGGAGCGAATTCTTCCCTAGACAAATGTAATTTGAATAGATTCCATCTACATGATATTCCGTGTTCCTTACATGCTACATACATGACGGCTTTGCCAAAATGCATTCCTGAGTTGAGAGCATGTGGATTACTAATCTTTCATCCTCTACAAAAGGAATATTTTCATCTAGACACGTGTACACATTTTCACAAGCTTTCCCTAACATCAGGTTCGAATTCGTTCATTTTTCACAGAAAAATAGTTCTGGAGCTTTTTCCACCTAACAGATATGTAATTTACATGTATTCCAACAACATGGCATTCCGGGTTCCGTACATGCTACATGTATGACGGATTTGGAAATCATGCGTTTCTGACTTGTGAGCATGTGGATTACAGAGCTTTCACCCTCCGAACAAGGCGTATATAGACTTAGAAATATTTACTCTGACTTTATAGGTTTTTCCTATCACCAGGTTCTAAAATCGGACATTTGGCACCAGAAAACACTCTTTGAGCGAATTCTCACAAATACACATGTAAATTACATTGTTTACATAACCATGGCGTTCCGTATTACGAGCATGTTTCATGCATCTCGGATTCCTCAAACATGCATTTCTGAATAGTGAACATGCGCATGACTGATGTTTCAACCACCCAACAAGTTACCTATGCACTCTGAAATATTTACTTTGACTTTGTAGCTTCTTCCTATCACCAGTTTCAAGAATCACACTTTGATCCCACAAAAACCCTCTTGGAGCGAATTCTTCCCTAGACATATGTAATTTGCATAGATTCCATCTACATGATATTCCGTGTTCCGTACATGCTACATACATGACGGCTTTGACAAACATGCATTCCTGAGTTGAGAGCATGTGGATTTTTATCTTTCATCCTCTATAAAAGTACTATTTTCATCTAGACACGTGTACACATTTTCACAAGCTTTCCCTAACACCAGGTTCGAATTCATTCATTTTTCACAGAAAAATAGTTCTGGAGCGTTTTCCACCTAACAGATGTGTAATTTACATGTATTCCAACAACATGGCATTCCGGGTTCCGTACATGCTACATGCATGACGGATTCGGCAATCATGCAGTTCTGACTTGTGAGCATGTGGATTACTGACCTTTCATCCACCAAACAATGCGTATATACACTTAGAATTATTTACACTGACTTCATAGATTTTTCTATCACCAGGTTCTAAAATCGGACATCTGGCACCAGAAAACACTCTTTGAGCGAATTCTCACCAATACACATGTAATTTACATTGTTTACATAACCATGGCATTCCGTATTACGAGCATGTTTCATGCATCACGGATTCCTCAAACATGCATTTCTGAATTGTGAACATGCGCATGACTGATGTTTCAACCACCAAACAAGTTACCTATGCACTATGAAATATTTATTTTGACTTTGTAGCTTCTTCCTATCACCAGTTTCAAGAATCACACTTTGATCCCAGAAAAAACCTCTTGGAGCGAATTCTTCCCTAGACATATGTAATTTGAATAGAATCCATCTACATGATATTCCGTGTTCCTTACATGCTACATACATGACGGCTTTGACAAACATGCATTCCTGAGTTGAGAGCATGTGGATTACTAATCTTTCATCCTCTATAAAAGGAATATTTTCATCTAGACACGTGTACACATTTTCACAAGCTTTCCCTAACACCAGGTACGAATTCGTTCATTTATCACAGAAAAATAGTTCTGGAGCGTTTTCCACCTAACAGATATGTAATTTACATGTATTCCAACAACATGGCATTCCGGGTTCCGTACATGCTACATGTATGACGGATTTGGCAATCATGCGTTTCTGACTTGTGAGCATGTGGATTACAGACCTTTCACCCTCCGAACAAGGCGTATATAGACTTAGAAATATTTACTCTGACTTTATAGGTTTTTCCTATCACCAGGTTCTAAAATCGGACATTTGGCACCAGAAAACACTCTTTGAGCGAATTCTCACAAATACACATGTAATTTACATTGTTTACATAACCATGGCATTCCGTATTACGAGCATGTTTCATGCATCTCGGATTCCTCAAACATGCATTTCTGAATAGTGAACATGCGCATGACTTATGTTTCAACCACCCAACAAGTTACCTATGCACTCTGAAATATTTACTTTGACTTTGTAGCTTCTTCCTATCACCAGTTTCAAGAATCACACTTTGATCCCACAAAAACCCTCTTGGAGCGAATTCTTCCCTAGACATATGTAATTTGCATTGATTCCATCTACATGATATTCCGTGTTCCTTACATGCTACATACATCACGGCTTTGACAAACATGCATTCCTGAGTTGAGAACATGTGGATTACTAATCTTTCATCCTCTATTAAAGTACTATTTTCATCTAGACACGTGTACACATTTTCACAAGCTTTCCCTAACACCAGGTTCGAATTCGTTCATTTTTCACAGAAAAATAGTTCTGGAGCGTTTTCCACCTAACAGATGTGTAATTTACATGTATTCCAACAACATGGCATTCCGGGTTCCGTACATGCTACATGTATGACGGATTTGGCAATCATGCGTTTCTGACTTGTGAGCATGTGTATTACAGACCTTTCACCCACCAAACAAGGCGTATATACACTTAGAATTATTTACTCTGACTTCATAGATTTTTCTATCACCAGGTTCTAAAATCGGACATCTGGCACCAGAAAACACTCTTTGAGCGAATTCTCACCAATACACATGTAATTTACATTGTTTACATAACCATGGCATTCCGTATTACGAGCATGTTTCTTGCATCACGGATTCCTCAATCTTGAATTTCTGAGTTGTGAACATGCGCATGACTGATTTTTCAACCACCAAACAAGTTACCTATGCACTATGAAATATTTATTTTGACTTTGTAGCTTCTTCCCATCACCAGTTTCAAAAATCACACTTTGATCCCACAAAAACCCTCTTGGAGCGAATTCTTCCCTAGACAAATGTAATTTGAATAGATTCCATCTACATGATATTCCGTGTTCCTTACATGCTACATACATGACGGCTTTGCCAAAATGCATTCCTGAGTTGAGAGCATGTGGATTACTAATCTTTCATCCTCTATAAAAGGAATATTTTCATCTAGACACGTGTACACATTTTCACAAGCTTTCCCTAACACCAGGTACGAATTCGTTCATTTATCACAGAAAAATAGTTCTGGAGCGTTTTCCACCTAACAGATATGTAATTTACATGTATTCCAACAACATGGCATTCCGGGTTCCGTACATGCTACATGTATGACGGATTTGGCAATCATGCGTTTCTGACTTGTGAGCATGTGGATTACAGAGCTTTCACCCTCCGAACAAGGCGTATATAGACTTAGAAATATTTACTCTGACTTTATAGGTTTTTCCTATCACCAGGTTCTAAAATCGGACATTTGGCACCAGAAAACACTCTTTGAGCGAATTCTCACAAATACACATGTAATTTACATTGTTTACATAACCATGGCATTCCGTATTACGAGCATGTTTCATGCATCTCGGATTCCTCAAACATGCATTTCTGAATAGTGAACATGCGCATGACTTATGTTTCAACCACCCAACAAGTTACCTATGCACTCTGAAATATTTACTTTGACTTTGTAGCTTCTTCCTATCACCAGTTTCAAGAATCACACTTTGATCCCACAAAAACCCTCTTGGAGCGAATTCTTCCCTAGACATATGTAATTTGCATTGATTCCATCTACATGATATTCCGTGTTCCTTACATGCTACATACATCACGGCTTTGACAAACATGCATTCCTGAGTTGAGAACATGTGGATTACTAATCTTTCATCCTCTATTAAAGTACAATTTTCATCTAGACACGTGTACACATTTTCACAAGCTTTCCCTAACACCAGGTTCGAATTCGTTCATTTTTCACAGAAAAATAGTTCTGGAGCGTTTTCCACCTAACAGATGTGTAATTTACATGTATTCCAACAACATGGCATTCCGGGTTCCGTACATGCTACATGTATGACGGATTTGGCAATCATGCGTTTCTGACTTGTGAGCATGTGTATTACAGACCTTTCACCCACCAAACAAGGCGTATATACACTTAGAATTATTTACTCTGACTTCATAGATTTTTCTATCACCAGGTTCTAAAATCGGACATCTGGCACCAGAAAACACTCTTTGAGCGAATTCTCACCAATACACATGTAATTTACATTGTTTACATAACCATGGCATTCCGTATTACGAGCATGTTTCTTGCATCACGGATTCCTCAATCTTGAATTTCTGAGTTGTGAACATGCGCATGACTGATTTTTCAACCACCAAACAAGTTACCTATGCACTATGAAATATTTATTTTGACTTTGTAGCTTCTTCCCATCACCAGTTTCAAAAATCACACTTTGATCCCACAAAAACCCTCTTGGAGCGAATTCTTCCCTAGACAAATGTAATTTGAATAGATTCCATCTACATGATATTCCGTGTTCCTTACATGCTACATACATGACGGCTTTGCCAAAATGCATTCCTGAGTTGAGAGCATGTGGATTACTAATCTTTCATCCTCTACAAAAGGAATATTTTCATCTAGACACGTGTACACATTTTCACAAGCTTTCCCTAACATCAGGTTCGAATTCGTTCATTTTTCACAGAAAAATAGTTCTGGAGCTTTTTCCACCTAACAGATATGTAATTTACATGTATTCCAACAACATGGCATTCCGGGTTCCGTACATGCTACATGTATGACGGATTTGGAAATCATGCGTTTCTGACTTGTGAGCATGTGGATTACAGAGCTTTCACCCTCCGAACAAGGCGTATATAGACTTAGAAATATTTACTCTGACTTTATAGGTTTTTCCTATCACCAGGTTCTAAAATCGGACATTTGGCACCAGAAAACACTCTTTGAGCGAATTCTCACAAATACACATGTAAATTACATTGTTTACATAACCATGGCGTTCCGTATTACGAGCATGTTTCATGCATCTCGGATTCCTCAAACATGCATTTCTGAATAGTGAACATGCGCATGACTGATGTTTCAACCACCAAACAAGTTACCTATGCACTCTGAAATATTTACTTTGACTTTGTAGCTTCTTCCTATCACCAGTTTCAAGAATCACACTTTGATCCCACAAAAACACTCTTGGAGCGAATACTTCCCTAGACATATGTAATTTGCATAGATTCCATCTACATGATATTCCGTGTTCCGTACATGCTACATACATGACGGCTTTGACAAACATGCATTCCTGAGTTGAGAGCATGTGGATTTTTATCTTTCATCCTCTATAAAAGTACTATTTTCATCTAGACACGTGTACACATTTTCACAAGCTTTCCCTAACACCAGGTTCGAATTCATTCATTTTTCACAGAAAAATAGTTCTGGAGCGTTTTCCACCTAACAGATGTGTAATTTACATGTATTCCAACAACATGGCATTCCGGGTTCCGTACATGCTACATGCATGACGGATTCGGCAATCATGCAGTTCTGACTTGTGAGCATGTGGATTACTGACCTTTCATCCACCAAACAATGCGTATATACACTTAGAATTATTTACACTGACTTCATAGATTTTTCTATCACCAGGTTCTAAAATCGGACATCTGGCACCAGAAAACACTCTTTGAGCGAATTCTCACCAATACACATGTAATTTACATTGTTTACATAACCATGGCATTCCGTATTACGAGCATGTTTCATGCATCACGGATTCCTCAAACATGCATTTCTGAATTGTGAACATGCGCATGACTGATGTTTCAACCACCAAACAAGTTACCTATGCACTATGAAATATTTATTTTGACTTTGTAGCTTCTTCCTATCACCAGTTTCAAGAATCACACTTTGATCCCAGAAAAAACCTCTTGGAGCGAATTCTTCCCTAGACATATGTAATTTGAATAGAATCCATCTACATGATATTCCGTGTTCCTTACATGCTACATACATGACGGCTTTGACAAACATGCATTCCTGAGTTGAGAGCATGTGGATTACTAATCTTTCATCCTCTATAAAAGGAATATTTTCATCTAGACACGTGTACACATTTTCACAAGCTTTCCCTAACACCAGGTACGAATTCGTTCATTTATCACAGAAAAATAGTTCTGGAGCGTTTTCCACCTAACAGATATGTAATTTACATGTATTCCAACAACATGGCATTCCGGGTTCCGTACATGCTACATGTATGACGGATTTGGCAATCATGCGTTTCTGACTTGTGAGCATGTGGATTACAGACCTTTCACCCTCCGAACAAGGCGTATATAGACTTAGAAATATTTACTCTGACTTTATAGGTTTTTCCTATCACCAGGTTCTAAAATCGGACATTTGGCACCAGAAAACACTCTTTGAGCGAATTCTCACAAATACACATGTAATTTACATTGTTTACATAACCATGGCATTCCGTATTACGAGCATGTTTCATGCATCTCGGATTCCTCAAACATGCATTTCTGAATAGTGAACATGCGCATGACTTATGTTTCAACCACCCAACAAGTTACCTATGCACTCTGAAATATTTACTTTGACTTTGTAGCTTCTTCCTATCACCAGTTTCAAGAATCACACTTTGATCCCACAAAAACCCTCTTGGAGCGAATTCTTCCCTAGACATATGTAATTTGCATTGATTCCATCTACATGATATTCCGTGTTCCTTACATGCTACATACATCACGGCTTTGACAAACATGCATTCCTGAGTTGAGAACATGTGGATTACTAATCTTTCATCCTCTATTAAAGTACTATTTTCATCTAGACACGTGTACACATTTTCACAAGCTTTCCCTAACACCAGGTTCGAATTCGTTCATTTTTCACAGAAAAATAGTTCTGGAGCGTTTTCCACCTAACAGATGTGTAATTTACATGTATTCCAACAACATGGCATTCCGGGTTCCGTACATGCTACATGTATGACGGATTTGGCAATCATGCGTTTCTGACTTGTGAGCATGTGTATTACAGACCTTTCACCCACCAAACAAGGCGTATATACACTTAGAATTATTTACTCTGACTTCATAGATTTTTCTATCACCAGGTTCTAAAATCGGACATCTGGCACCAGAAAACACTCTTTGAGCGAATTCTCACCAATACACATGTAATTTACATTGTTTACATAACCATGGCATTCCGTATTACGAGCATGTTTCTTGCATCACGGATTCCTCAATCTTGAATTTCTGAGTTGTGAACATGCGCATGACTGATTTTTCAACCACCAAACAAGTTACCTATGCACTATGAAATATTTATTTTGACTTTGTAGCTTCTTCCCATCACCAGTTTCAAAAATCACACTTTGATCCCACAAAAACCCTCTTGGAGCGAATTCTTCCCTAGACAAATGTAATTTGAATAGATTCCATATACATGATATTCCGTGTTCCTTACATGCTACATACATGACGGCTTTGCCAAAATGCATTCCTGAGTTGAGAGCATGTGGATTACTAATCTTTCATCCTCTACAAAAGGAATATTTTCATCTAGACACGTGTACACATTTTCACAAGCTTTCCCTAACACCAGGTTCGAATTCGTTCATTTTTCACAGAAAAATAGTTCTGGAGCTTTTTCCACCTAACAGATATGTTATTTACAAGTATTAAAACAACATGGCATTCCGGGTTCCGTACATGCTACATGTATGACGGATTTGGAAATCATGCGTTTCTGACTTGTGAGCATGTGGATTACAGAGCTTTCACCCTCCGAACAAGGCGTATATAGACTTAGAAATATTTACTCTGACTTTATAGGTTTTTCCTATCACCAGGTTCTAAAATCGGACATTTGGCACCAGAAAACACTCTTTGAGCGAATTCTCACAAATACACATGTAAATTACATTGTTTACATAACCATGGCGTTCCGTATTACGAGCATGTTTCATGCATCTCGGATTCCTCAAACATGCATTTCTGAATAGTGAACATGCGCATGACTGATGTTTCAACCACCAAACAAGTTACCTATGCACTCTGAAATATTTACTTTGACTTCGTAGCTTCTTCCTATCACCAGTTTCAAGAATCAATCTTTGACCCCACAAAAACCCTCTTGGAGCGAATTCTACCCTAGAGATATGTAATTTGAATAGATCCAATCTAAATGATATTCCGTGTTTCGTTCATGCTACATATATTATGGATTCGACAAACATATATTCCTGAGGTGATCTCATCTTGATTACCAATGTTTCATCCACTATAAAAGAAATATTTTCATCTAGACACATGTAAAATTTTCACAAGCTTTCCCTAACACCAGGTTCGAATTCGTGCATTTTTCACAGAAAAATAGTTCTGGAGCGTTTTCCACCTAACAGATGTGTAATTTACATGTATTCCAACAACATGGCATTCCGGGTTCCGTACATGCTACATGTATGACGGATTTGGCAATCATGCGTTTCTGACTTGTGAGCATGTGTATTACAGACCTTTCACCCACCAAACAAGGCGTATATACACTTAGAATTATTTACTCTGACTTCATAGATTTTTCTATCACCAGGTTCTAAAATCGGACATCTGGCACCAGAAAACACTCTTTGAGCGAATTCTCACCAATACACATGTAATTTACATTGTTTACATAACCATGGCATTCCGTATTACGAGCATGTTTCTTGCATCACGGATTCCTCAATCTTGAATTTCTGAGTTGTGAACATGCGCATGACTGATTTTTCAACCACCAAACAAGTTACCTATGCACTATGAAATATTTATTTTGACTTTGTAGCTTCTTCCTATCACCAGTTTCAAAAATCACACTTTGATCCCACAAAAACCCTCTTGGAGCGAATTCTTCCCTAGACAAATGTAATTTGAGTAGATTCCATCTACATGATATTCCGTGTTCCTTACATGCTACATACATGACGGCTTTGCCAAAATGCATTCCTGAGTTGAGAGCATGTGGATTTCTAATCTTTCATCCTCTATAAAAGTACTATTTTCATCTAGACACGTGTACACATTTTCACAAGCTTTCCCTAACACCAGGTTCGAATTCGTTCATTTTTCACAGAAAAATAGTTCTGGAACTTTTTCCACCTAACAGATATGTTATTTACATGTATTAAAACAACATGGCATTCCGGGTTCCGTACATGCTACATGTATGACGGATTTGGAAATCATGCGTTTCTGACTTGTGAGCATGTGGATTACAGAGCTTTCACCCTCCGAACAAGGCGTATATAGACTTAGAAATATTTACTCTGACTTTATAGGTTTTTCCTATCACCAGGTTCTAAAATCGGACATTTGGCACCAGAAAACACTCTTTGAGCGAATTCTCACAAATACACATGTAAATTACATTGTTTACATAACCATGGCGTTCCGTATTACGAGCATGTTTCATGCATCTCGGATTCCTCAAACATGCATTTCTGAATAGTGAACATGCGCATGACTGATGTTTCAACCACCAAACAAGTTACCTATGCACTCTGAAATATTTACTTTGACTTTGTAGCTTCTTCCTATCACCAGTTTCAAGAATCACACTTTGATCCCACAAAAACCCTCTTGGAGCGAATTCTTCCCTAGACATATGTAATTTGCATAGATTCCATCTACATGATATTCCGTGTTCCGTACATGCTACATACATGACGGCTTTGACAAACATGCATTCCTGAGTTGAGAGCATGTGGATTTCTAATCTTTCATCCTCTATAAAAGTACTATTTTCATCTAGACACGTGTACACATTTTCACAAGCTTTCCCTAACACCAGGTTCGAATTCATTCATTTTTCACAGAAAAATAGTTCTGGAGCGTTTTCCACCTAACAGATGTGTAATTTACATGTATTCCAACAACATGGCATTCCGGGTTCCGTACATGCTACATGCATGACGGATTCGGCAATCATGCAGTTCTGACTTGTGAGCATGTGGATTACTGACCTTTCATCCACCAAACAATGCGTATATACACTTAGAATTATTTACTCTGACTTCATAGATTTTTCTATCACCAGGTTCTAAAATCGGACATCTGGCACCAGAAAACACTCTTTGAGCGAATTCTCACCAATACACATGTAATTTACATTGCTTACATAACCATGGCATTCCGTATTACGAGCATGTTTCATGCATCTTGGATTCCTCAAACATGCATTTCTGAATTGTGAACATGCGCATGACTTATGTTTCAACCACCCAACAAGTTACCTATGCACTCTGAAATATTTACTTTGACTTTGTAGCTTCTTCCTATCACCAGTTTCATGAATCACACTTTGATCCCACAAAAACCCTCTTGGAGCGAATTCTTCCCTAGACATATGTAATTTGCATTGATTCCATCTACATGATATTCCGTGTTCCTTACATGCTACATACATCACGGCTTTGACAAACATGCATTCCTGAGTTGAGAACATGTGGATTACTAATCTTTCATCCTCTATTAAAGTACTATTTTCATCTAGACACGTGTACACATTTTCACAAGCTTTCCCTAACACCAGGTTCGAATTCGTTCATTTTTCACAGAAAAATAGTTCTGGAGCGTTTTCCTCCTAACAGATGTGTAATTTACATGTATTCCAACAACATGGCATTCCGGGTTCCGTACATGCTACATGTATGACGGATTTGGCAATCATGCGTTTCTGACTTGTGAGCATGTGTATTACAGACCTTTCACCCACCAAACAAGGCGTATATACACTTAGAATTATTTACTCTGACTTCATAGATTTTTCTATCACCAGGTTCTAAAATCGGACATCTGGCACCAGAAAACACTCTTTGAGCGAATTCTCACCAATACACATGTAATTTACATTGTTTACATAACCATGGCATTCCGTATTACGAGCATGTTTCTTGCATCACGGATTCCTCAATCTTGAATTTCTGAGTTGTGAACATGCGCATGACTGATTTTTCAACCACCAAACAAGTTACCTATGCACTATGAAATATTTATTTTGACTTGTAGCTTCTTCCTATCACCAGTTTCAAAAATCACACTTTGATCCCACAAAAACCCTCTTGGAGCGAATTCTTCCCTAGACAAATGTAATTTGAATAGATCCATCTACATGATATTCCGTGTTCCTTACATGCTACATACATGACGGCTTTGCCAAAATGCATTCCTGAGTTGAGAGCATGTGGATTACTAATCTTTCATCCTCTACAAAAGGAATATTTTCATCTAGACACGTGTACACATTTTCAAAAGCTTTCCCTAACACCAGGTTCGAATTCGTTCATTTTTCACAGAAAAATAGTTCTGGAGCTTTTTCCACCTAACAGATATGTTATTTACATGTATTAAAACAACATGGCATTCCGGGTTCCGTACATGCTACATGTATGACGGATTTGGAAATCATGCGTTTCTGACTTGTGAGCATGTGGATTACAGAGCTTTCACCCTCCGAACAAGGCGTATATAGACTTAGAAATATTTACTCTGACTTTATAGGTTTTTCCTATCACCAGGTTCTAAAATCGGACATTTGGCACCAGAAAACACTCTTTGAGCGAATTCTCACAAATACACATGTAAATTACATTGTTTACATAACCATGGCGTTCCTTATTACGAGCATGTTTCATGCATCTCGGATTCCTCAAACATGCATTTCTGAATAGTGAACATGCGCATGACTGATGTTTCAACCACCAAACAAGTTACCTATGCACTCTGAAATATTTACTTTGACTTCGTAGCTTCTTCCTATCACCAGTTTCAAGAATCAATCTTTGACCCCACAAAAACCCTCTTGGAGCGAATTCTACCCTAGAGATATGTAATTTGAATAGATCCAATCTAAATGATATTCCGTGTTTCGTTCATGCTACATATATGATGGATTCGACAAACATATATTCCTGAGGTGAGCTCATCTTGATTACCAATGTTTCATCCACTATAAAAGGAATATTTTCATCTAGACACATGTAAAATTTTCACAAGCTTTCCCTAACACCAGGTTCGAATTCGTGCATTTTTCACAGAAAAATAGTTCTGGAGCGTTTTCCACCTAACAGATGTGTAATTTACATGTATTCCAACAACATGGCATTCCGGGTTCCGTACATGCTACATGTATGACGGATTTGGCAATCATGCGTTTCTGACTTGTGAGCATGTGTATTACAGACCTTTCACCCACCAAACAAGGCGTATATACACTTAGAATTATTTACTCTGACTTCATAGATTTTTCTATCACCAGGTTCTAAAATCGGACATCTGGTCCAGAAAACACTCTTTGAGCGAATTCTCACCAATACACATGTAATTTACATTGTTTACATAACCATGGCATTCCGTATTACGAGCATGTTTCTTGCATCACGGATTCCTCAATCTTGAATTTCTGAGTTGTGAACATGCGCATGACTGATTTTTCAACCACCAAACAAGTTACCTATGCACTATGAAATATTTATTTTGACTTTGTAGCTTCTTCCTATCACCAGTTTCAAAAATCACACTTTGATCCCACAAAAACCATCTTGGAGCGAATTCTTCCCTAGACAAATGTAATTTGAATAGATTCCATCTACATGATATTCCGTGTTCCTTACATGCTACATACATGACGGCTTTGCCAAAATGCATTCCTGAGTTGAGAGCATGTGGATTACTAATCTTTTATCCTCTACAAAAGGAATATTTTCATCTAGACACGTGTACACATTTTCACAAGCTTTCCCTAACACCAGGTTCGAATTCGTTCATTTTTCACAGAAAAATAGTTCTGGAGCTTTTTCCACCTAACAGATATGTTATTTACAAGTATTAAAACAACATGGCATTCCGGGTTCCGTACATGCTACATGTATGACGGATTTGGAAATCATGCGTTTCTGACTTGTGAGCATGTGGATTACAGAGCTTTCACCCTCCGAACAAGGCGTATATAGACTTAGAAATATTTACTCTGACTTTATAGGTTTTTCCTATCACCAGGTTCTAAAATCGGACATTTGGCACCAGAAAACACTCTTTGAGCGAATTCTCACAAATACACATGTAAATTACATTGTTTACATAACCATGGCGTTCCGTATTACGAGCATGTTTCATGCATCTCGGATTCCTCAAACATGCATTTCTGAATAGTGAACATGCGCATGACTGATGTTTCAACCACCAAACAAGTTACCTATGCACTCTGAAATATTTACTTTGACTTTGTAGCTTCTTCCTATCACCAGTTTCAAGAATCACACTTTGATCCCACAAAAACCCTCTTGGAGCGAATTCTTCCCTAGACATATGTAATTTGCATAGATTCCATCTACATGATATTCCGTGTTCCGTACATGCTACATACATGACGGCTTTGACAAACATGCATTCCTGAGTTGAGAGCATGTGGATTTCTAATCTTTCATCCTCTATAAAAGTACTATTTTCATCTA
The DNA here is from genome assembly GCF_048564905.1 of Vicugna pacos. Lineage (NCBI taxonomy): Eukaryota > Metazoa > Chordata > Mammalia > Artiodactyla > Camelidae > Vicugna > Vicugna pacos. The sequence goes on along the minus strand of NW_027328741.1, from coordinate 14,779,174 downwards.
GACACGTGTACACATTTTCACAAGCTTTCCCTAACACCAGGTTCGAATTCATTCATTTTTCACAGAAAAATAGTTCTGGAGCGTTTTCCACCTAACAGATGTGTAATTTACATGTATTCCAACAACATGGCATTCCGGGTTCCGTACATGCTACATGCATGACGGATTCGGCAATCATGCAGTTCTGACTTGTGAGCATGTGGATTACTGACCTTTCATCCACCAAACAATGCGTATATACACTTAGAAATATTTATTCTGACTTCATAGATTTTTCTATCACCAGGTTCTAAAATCGGACATCTGGCACCAGAAAACACTCTTTGAGCGAATTCTCACCAATACACATGTAATTTACATTGCTTACATAACCATGGCATTCCGTATTACGAGCATGTTTCATGCATCTCGGATTCCTCAAACATGCATTACTGAATAGTGAACATGCGCATGACTGATGTTTCAACCACCAAACAAGTTACCTATGCACTCTGAAATATTTACTTTGACTTTGTAGCTTCTTCCTATCACCAGTTTCAAGAATCGCACTATGATCCCACAAAAACCCTCTTGGAGCGAATTCTTCCCTAGACATATGTAATTTGCATAGATTCCATCTACATGATATTCCGTGTTCCGTACATGCTACATACATGACGGATTCGACAAATATGCATTCCTGATTTGAGGGCATCTGGATTACTAATCTTTCCTCCTCTATAATAGTACTATTTTCATCTAGACACGTGTACACATTTTCACAAGCTTTCCCTAACACCAGGTTCGAATTCGTGCATTTTTCACAAAAAAATATTTCTGGAGCGATTTCCACCTAATAGGTATTTAATTTACATGAATTCCATCAACATGGCATTCCGGGTTCCGTACATGCTACATGCATGACGGATTCGGCAATCATGCAGTTCTGACTTGTGAGCATGTGGATTACTGACCTTTCATCCACCAAACAATGCGTATATACACTTAGAATTATTTACTCTGACTTCATAGATTTTTCTATCACCAGTTTCTAAAATCGGACATCTGGCTCTAGAAAACACTCTTTGAGCGAATTCTCACCAATACACATGTAATTTACATTGTTTACATAACCATGGCATTCCGTATTACGAGCATGTTTCATGCATCACGGATTCTTCAAACTTGAATTTCTGAGTTGTGAACATGCGCATGACTGATGTTTCAACCAACAAACAAGTTACCTATGCACTATGAAATATTTATTATGACTTCGTAGCTTCTTCCTATCACCAGTTTCAAGAATCACACTTTGATCCCAGAAAAACCCTCTTGGAGCGAATTCTACCCTACAGACATGTAATTTGAATAGATTCCTTCTACATGATATTCCGTGTTCTTACATGCTACATACAAGACGGCTTTGACAAACATGCATTCCTGAGTTGAGTGCATGTTGATTTCTAATCTTACATCCTCTATAAAAGGAATATTTTCATCTAGACACGTGTACACATTTTCACAAGCTTTCCCTAAAACCAGGTTCGAATTCGTTCATTTTTCACAGAAAAATATTTCTGGAACGATTTCCACCTTACAGATATGTAATTTACATGTATCCCAACAACAAGGCATTCCGGGTTCCGTACATGCTACATGTATGACGGATTTGGCAATCATGCGTTTCTGACTTGTGAGCATGTGGATTACAGACCTTTCACCCTCTGAACAAGGCGTATATAGACTTAGAAATATTTACTCTGACTTTATAGGTTTTTCCTATCACCAGGTTCTAAAATCCGTCATTTGGCACCATAAAACACTCTTTGAGCGAATTCTCACAAATACACATGTAAATTACATTGTTTACATAACCATGGCATTCCGTATTACGAGCATGTTTCATGCATCTCGGATTCCTCAAACATGCATTTCTGAATAGTGAACATGCGCATGACTGATGTTTCAACCACCAAACAAGTTACCTATGCACTCTGAAATATTTACTTTGACTTTGTAGCTTCTTCCTATCACCAGTTTCAAGAATCACACTTTGATCCCACAAAAACCCTCTTGGAGCGAATTCTTCCCTAGACATATGTAATTTGCATAGATTCCATCTACATGATATTCCGTGTTCCGTACATGCTACATACATGACGGCTTTGACAAACATGCATTCCTGAGTTGAGAGCATGTGGATTTCTAATCTTTCATCCTCTATAAAAGTACTATTTTCATCTAGACACGTGTACACATTTTCACAAGCTTTTCCTAACACCAGGTTCGAATTCGTTCATTTTTCACAGAAAAATAGTTCTGGAGCGTTTTCCACCTAACAGATGTGTAATTTACATGTATTCCAACAACATGGCATTCCGGGCTCCGTACATGCTACATGCATGACGGATTCGGCAATCATGCAGTTCTGACTTGTGAGCATGTGGATTACTGACCTTTCATCCACCAAACAATGCGTATATACACTTAGAATTATTTACTCTGACTTCATAGATTTTTCAATCACCAGGTTCTGAAATCGGACATCTGGCACCAGAAAACACTCTTTGAGCGAATTCTCACCAATACACATGTAATTTACATTGTTTACATAACCATGGCATTCCGTATTACGAGCATGTTTCATGCATCTCGGATTCCTCAAACATGCATTTCTGAATAGTGAACATGCGCATGAATGATGTTTCAACCACCAAACAAGTTACCTATGCACTCTGAAATATTTATTTTGACTTTGTAGCTTCTTCCTATCACCAGATTCAAGAATCACACTTTGATCCCACAAAAACCCTCTTGGAGCGAATTCTTCCCTAGACATATGTAATTTGCATAGATTCCATCTACATGATATTCCGTGTTCCGTACATGCTACATACATGACGAATTCGACAAATATAGTTTCCTGAGTTGAGGGCATCTGGATTACTAATCTTTCCTCCTCTATAAACGTACTATTTTCATCTAGACCCGTGTACACATTTTCACAAGCTTTCCCTAAAACCAGGTTCGAAATCGTGCATTTTTCACAAAAAAAAATTTCTGGAGCGATTTCCACCTAATAGGTATGTAATTTACATGAATTCCATCAACATGGCATTCCGGGTTCCGTACATGCTACATGCATGACGGATTCGGCAATCATGCGTTTCTGACTTGTGAGCATGTGGATTACAGACCTTTCACCCTCCGAACAAGGCCTATATCGACTTAGAAATATTTACTCTGACTTTATAGGTTTTTCCTATCACCAGGTTCTAAAATCGGACATTTGGCACCAGAAAACACTCTTTGAGCGAATTCTCACAAATACACATGTAATTTACATTGTTTACATAACCATGGCATTCCGTATTACGAGCATTTTTCATGCATCTCGGATTCCTCAAACATGCATTTCTGAATTGTGAACATGCGCATGACTGATGTTTCAACCACCCAACAAGTTACCTATGCACTCTGAAATATTTATTTTGACTTTGTAGCTTCTTCCTATCACCAGTTTCAAGAATCACACTTTGATCCCACAAAAAACCTCTTGGAGCGAATTCTTCCCTAGACATATGTAATTGGCATAGATTTCATCTACATGATATTTCGTGTTCCGTTCATGCTACATACATGACGGATTCGACAAATAGACATTCCTGAGTTGAGGGCATCTGGATTAATAATCTTTCCTCCTCTATAAAAGTACTATTTTCATCAAGACACGTGTACACATTTTCACAAACTTTCCCTAAAACCAGGTTCGAATTCGTGCATTTTTCACAAAAAAATATTTCTGGAGCGATTTCCACCTAATAGGTATTTAATTTACATGAATTCCATCAACATGGCATTCCGGGTTCCGTACATGATACATGCATGACGGATTCGGCAATCATGCAGTTCTGACTTGTGAGCATGTGGATTACTGACCTTTCATCCACCAAACAATGCGTATATACACTTAGAATTATTTACTCTGACTTCATAAATTTTTCTATGACCAGGTTCTAAAATCGGACATCTGGCACCAGAAAACACTCTTTGAGCGAATTCTCACCAATACACATGTAATTTACATTGTTTACATAACCATGGCATTCCGTATTACGAACATGTTTCATGCATCACGGATTCCTCAAACTTGAATTTCTGAGTTGTGAACATGCGCATGACTGATGTTTCAACCAACAAACAAGTTACCTATGCACTATGAAATATTTATTTTGACTTCGTAGCTTCTTCCTATCACCAGTTTCAAGAATCACACTTTGATCCCAGAAAAACCCTCTTGGAGCGAATTCTACCCTATAGATATATAATTTGAATAGATTCCATCTACATGATATTCCGTGTTCCTTACATGCTACATACATGACGGCTTTGACAAACATGCATTCCTGAGTTGAGAGCATGTGGATTACTAATCTTTCCTCCTCTATAAAAGTACTATTTTCATCTAGACACGTGTACACATTTTCACAAGCTTTCCCTAACACCAGGTTCGAATTCGTTCATTTTTCACAGAAAAATAGTTCTGGAGCGTTTTCCACCTAACAGATATGTAATTTACATGTATTCCAACATCATGGCATTCCGGGTTCCGTACATGCTACATGTATGACGGATTTGGCAATCATGCGTTTCTGACTTGTGAGCTTGTGTATTACAGACCTTTCACTCTCCGAACAAGGCGTATATAGACTTAGAAATATTTACTCTGACTTTATAGGTTTTTCCTATCACCAGGTTCTAAAATCGGACATTTGGCACCAGAAAACACTCTTTGAGCGAATTCTCACAAATACACATGTAATTTACATTGTTTAAATAACCATGGCATTTCGTATTACGAGCATGTTTCATGCATCTCTGATTCCTCAAACATGCATTTCTGAATTGTGAACATGCGCATGACTGATGTTTCAACCACCAAACAAGTTACCTATGCACTCTGAAATATTTACTTTGACTTTGTAGCTCCTTCCTATCACCAGTTTCAAGAATCACACTTTGATCCCACAAAAACCCTCTTGGAGCGAATTCTTCCCTAGACATATGTAATTTGCATAGATTCCATCTACATGATATTCCGTGTTCCGTACATGCTACATGCATGACGGATTCGACAAATATACATTCCTGAGTTGAGGGTATCTGGATTACTAATCTTTCCTCCTCTATAAAAGGAATATTTTCTTCTAGACACGTGTACACATTTTCACAAGCTTTCCCTAAAACCAGGTTCGAATTCGTGCATTTTTCACAAAAAAATATTTCTGGAGCGATTTCCACCTAATAGGTATTTAATTTACATGAATTCCATCAACATGGCATTCCGGGTTCCGTACATGCTACATGCATGACGGATTCGGCAGTCATGCAGTTCTGACTTGTGAGCATGTGGATTACTGATCTTTCCTCCACCAAATAATGCGTATATACACTTAGACTTATTTACTCTGACTTCATAGATTTTTCTATCACCAGGTTCTAAAATCGGACATCTGGCACCAGAAAACACTCTTTGAACGAATTCTCACCAATACACATGTAATTTACATTGTTTACATAACCATGGCATTCCGTATTACGAACATGTTTCATGCATCACGAATTCCTTAAACTTGAATTTCTGACTTGTGAACATGCGCATGACTGATGTTTCAACCACCAAACAAGTTACCTATGCACTATGAAATATTTATTTTGACTTCGTAGCTTCTTCCTATCACCAGTTTCAAGAATCACACTTTGATCCCTGAAAAACCCTCTTGGAGCGAATTCTTCCCTAGACATATGTAATTTGAATAGATTCAATCTACATGATATTCCGTGTTCCTTACATGCTACATACATTACGGCTTTGACAAACATGCATTCCTGAGTTGAGAGCATGTGGATTACTAATCTTTCCTCCTCTATAAAAGTACTATTTTCATCTAGACACGTGTACACATTTTCACAAGCTTTCCCTAACACCAGGTTCGAATTCGTGCATTTTTCACAGAAAAATAGTTCTGGAGCGTTTTCCACCTAACAGATATGTAATTTACATGTATTCCAACATCATGGCATTCCGGGTTCCGTACATGCTACATGTATGACGGATTTGGCTATCATGCGTTTCTGACTTGTGAGCTTGTGTATTACAGACCTTTCACCCTCCGAACAAGGCGTATATAGACTTAGAAATATTTACTCTGACTTTATAGGTTTTTCCTATCACCAGGTTCTAAAATCGGACATTTGGCACCAGAAAACACTCTTTGAGCGAATTCTCACAAATACACATGTAATTTACATTGTTTAAATAACCATGGCATTTCGTATTACGAGCATGTTTCATGCATCTCTGATTCCTCAAACATGCATTTCTGAATTGTGAACATGCGCATGACTGATGTTTCAACCACCAAACAAGTTACCTATGCACTCTGAAATATTTACTTTGACTTTGTAGCTTCTTCCTATCACCAGTTTCAAGAATCACACTTTGATCCCACAAAAACCCTCTTGGAGCGAATACTTCCCTAGACATATGTAATTTGCATAGATTCCATCTACATGATATTCCGTGTTCCGTACATGCTACATGCATGACGGATTCGACAAATATACATTCCTGAGTTGAGGGCATCTGGATTACTAATCTTTCCTCCTCTATAAAAGTACTATTTTCATCTAGACATGTGTACACATTTTCACAAGTTTCCCTAAAACCAGGTTCGAATTCGTGCATTTTTCACAAAAAAATATTTCTGGAGCGATTTCCACCTAATAGGTATGTAATTTACATGAATTCCATCAACATGGCTTTCCGGGTTCCGTACATGCTACATGCATGACGGATTCGGCAATCATGCAGTTCTGACTTGTGAGCATGTGGATTACTGACCTTTCATCCACCAAACAATGCGTATATACACTTAGACTTATTTACTCTGACTTCATAGATTTTTCTATCACCAGGTTCTAAAATCGGACATCTGGCACCAGAAAACACTCTTTGAACGAATTCTCACCAATACACATGTAATTTACATTGTTTACATAACCATGGCATTCCGTATTACGAACATGTTTCATGCATCACGAATTCCTTAAACTTGAATTTCTGACTTGTGAACATGCGCATGACTGATGTTTCAACCACCAAACAAGTTACCTATGCACTATGAAATATTTATTTTGACTTCGTAGCTTCTTCCTATCACCAGTTTCAAGAATCACACTTTGATCCCTGAAAAACCCTCTTGGAGCGAATTCTTCCCTAGACATATGTAATTTGAATAGATTCAATCTACATGATATTCCGTGTTCCTTACATGCTACATACATGACGGCTTTGACAAACATGCATTCCTGAGTTGAGAGCATGTGGATTACTAATCTTTCCTCCTCTATAAAAGTACTATTTTCATCTAGACACGTGTACACATTTTCACAAGCTTTCCCTAACACCAGGTTCGAATTCGTTCATTTTTCACAGAAAAATAGTTCTGGAGCGTTTTCCACCTAACAGATATGTAATTTACATGTATTCCAACATCATGGCATTCCGGGTTCCGTACATGCTACATGTATGACGGATTTGGCAATCATGCGTTTCTGACTTGTGAGCTTGTGTATTACAGACCTTTCACTCTCCGAACAAGGCGTATATAGACTTAGAAATATTTACTCTGACTTTATAGGTTTTTCCTATCACCAGGTTCTAAAATCGGACATTTGGCACCAGAAAACACTCTTTGAGCGAATTCTCACAAATACACATGTAATTTACATTGTTTAAATAACCATGGCATTTCGTATTACGAGCATGTTTCATGCATCTCTGATTCCTCAAACATGCATTTCTGAATTGTGAACATGCGCATGACTGATGTTTCAACCACCAAACAAGTTACCTATGCACTCTGAAATATTTACTTTGACTTTGTAGCTCCTTCCTATCACCAGTTTCAAGAATCACACTTTGATCCCACAAAAACCCTCTTGGAGCGAATACTTCCCTAGACATATGTAATTTGCATAGATTCCATCTACATGATATTCCGTGTTCCGTACATGCTACATGCATGACGGATTCGACAAATATACATTCCTGAGTTGAGGGTATCTGGATTACTAATCTTTCCTCCTCTATAAAAGGAATATTTTCTTCTAGACACGTGTACACATTTTCACAAGCTTTCCCTAAAACCAGGTTCGAATTCGTGCATTTTTCACAAAAAAATATTTCTGGAGCGATTTCCACCTAATAGGTATTTAATTTACATGAATTCCATCAACATGGAATTCCGGGTTCCGTACATGCTACATGCATGACGGATTCGGCAGTCATGCAGTTCTGACTTGTGAGCATGTGGATTACTGATCTTTCCTCCACCAAACAATGCGTATATACCCTAAGAAATATTTACTCTGACTTCATAGATTTTTCTATCACCAGGTTCTAAAATCGGACATTTGGCACCAGAAAACACTCTTTCAGAGAATTCTCACAAATACACATGTAATTTACATTGTTTACATAACCATGGCATTCCATATTACGAACATGATTCATGCATCACGGATTCCTCGAACTTGAATTTCTGAGTTGTGAACATGTGCCTGACTGAAGTTTCAAACACCCAACAATTTACATATGCACATTGATATATTTATTTTGACTTCGTAGATTCTGCCTATCACCAGTTTCAAGAATCACACTTTGATCCCAAAAAAACCCACTTGGACAGAATTCTACCCTAGAGATATGTAATTTGAATAGATCCAATCTAGATGATATTCCGTGTTCCTTACATGCTACATACATTACGGATTTGACAAACATGCATTTTGAGTTGAGAGCATGTAGATTACTAAACTTTCATCCTCTATAAAAGGAATGTTTTCATCTAGACACGTGTACACATTTTCACAAGCTCTCCCTAACACCAGTTTCGAATTCGTGGTTTTTTCACAGAAAAATATTTCTGGAGCGATTTCCATGTAATAGGTATGTAATTTACATGAATTCCATCAACATGGCATTCCGGGTTCCTTACATGCTACATGCATGAAGGATTCGGCAATCATATGTTTCTGCCTTGTGAGCATGTGGATTAAAGACCTTTCATCCACCAAACAAGGTGTATATTCACTTAGAAATATTAAGTCTACCTTCATAGGTTTTTTCTATCACCAGTTTCTAAAAGCGGACATTTGGCACCAGAAAACACTCTTTGAGCGAATACCCATGAATGCACATGTAATTTACATTGTTTACATAACCATGGATTTCCGTATTACGAACATGATTCGTGCATTACGGATTCCGCAAACATGCATTTCTGAGTTGTGAACATGTGCATGACTGATGTTTCAAACACCAAACAATTTACATATGCACTCTGAAATATTTACTTTGACTTTGCAGCTTCTTCCTATCACCAGTTTCAGGAATCACTCTTTGATACCAGAAAAACCCTCTTGGAGCCAATTCTAACCTAGAGATATGTAATTTGAATAGATTCCATCTACATGATATTCCATGTCCCGTATATGCTACATACATGACGGATTCGAAAAACATGCATTCCTGATCGGAGAGCATGTGGATGATTAATCTTTCATCCTCTATAAAAGGAATATTTTCATCTAGACACGTGTACACATTTTCACAATCTTTCCCTAAAACCAGTTTCGAATTCATGCATTTTTCACAGAAAAATACTTCTTCAGCGATTTTCAGCTAACAGATATGTAATTTACCTGAATTCCATCAACATGGCATTCCGGGTTCCGTACATGCTACATGCATGACGGATTAGGCAATCATGCGTTTCTGACTTGTGAGCATGTGGATTACTGACCTTTCATCCACCAAAAGAGACGTATATTCACTTAGAAATATTTAGTCTGACTTCATAAGTTTTTCCTATCACCAGTTTCTACAATCGGAATTTCACACCAGAAAACACTCTTTGAACGAATTCTCACGAATACATATTTAATTTACTTTGTTTACCTAACCATGGCATTCCGTATTCCAAACATGATTCATGCATCACGGATTCTTCAAATATGAATTTCTGAGTTGTAAACTTGCACATGACTGATGTTTCATCCACAAAACATGTTATGTATGCACTCTGAAATATTTACATTGACATTGTAGATTCGTCCTATCACAAGGTTCAAGAATCACACTTTCATCCCACAAAAACTCTCTTGGAGCGAATTCTTCCCTAGAGATATTTAAATTGAATAGATTCCATCTACATGATATTCCGTGTTCCGTACATGCTACATAAATGACGGATTTGACAAATATGCATTCCTGAGTTGAGGGCATCTTGATTACTAATCTTTCATCCTCTATAAAAGGAATATTTTCATCTAGACACGTGTACACATTTTCACAATCTTTCCCTAAAACCAGGTTCTAATTCGTGCATTTTTCACAAAAAAATTTTTCTGGAGCGATTTCCACCTAATAGGTATGTAATTTACATGAATTCCATCAACATGGCATTCCGGGTTCCGTACATGCTACATGCATGACGGATTCGGCAATCATGCGTTTCTGACTTGTGAGCATGTGGATTACTGACCTTTCATCCACCAAACAAGGCGTATATAGACTTAGAAATATTTCCTCTGAATTCATAGACTTTTCCTATCACCAGGTTCCAAAATTGGACATTTGTCATCAGAAAACACTCTTTGAGCGTATTGTCACCAATACACATGTAATTTACATTGTTTACATAACCATGGAATTCCGTATTACGAACATGTTTCATGCATCACGGATTCCTCAAACATGCATTTCTGAGTTGTGTACATGCGCATGACTGATGTTTCAACCACCAAACAAGTTACCTATGCACTCTGAAATATTTACTTTGACTTCGTAGTTTCTTCCTATCACCAGTTTCAAGAATCACACTTTGATCCCAGAAAAACCCTCTTGGAGAGAATTCTACCCTAGAGATATTTAATTTGAATAGATTCCATCTACATGATATTCCGTGTTCATTACATGCTACATACATGACGGATTTGACAAACATGCATTCTTGAGTTGAGAGCATGTGGATTACTAATCTTTCATCCTCTATAAAAGGAATATTATCATCTAGACTCGTGTACACATTTTCACAAGCTTTCCCTAAAACCAGTTTCGAATTCGTGCTGTTTTCACAGAAAAATTGTTCTGGAGCGATTTCAACCTAACAGATATATAATTTACATGAATTCCAACAACTTGGCATTCAGGGTTCCGTACCTGCTACATGTATGACGGATTTGGCAATCATGCGTTTCTGACTTGTGAGCATGTGGATTATTGACCTTTCAACCTCCAAACAAGGCGAATATAAACTTAGACATATTTACTCTGACTTCATAGTTTTTTCTATCACCAGGTTCTAAAATCGGTCATTTGGCACCAGAAAACACTCTTTGAGCGATATCTAACAAATGCACATATAATTTGCATTGTTTACATAACCATGGCATTCCGTATTACGAACATGTTTCATGCGTCACGGATTCCTCAAACATGCATTTCTGAGTTGTGAACATGCGCATGCCTGATGTTTCAACCACCAAACTAGTTACCTATGCACTCTGAAATATTTACTTTGACTTCGTAGCTTCTTCCTATCACCAGTTTCAAGAATCACTCTTTGACCCCACAAAAACCCTCTTGGAGCGAATTCTACCCTAGAGATATGTAATTTGAATAGATCCAATCTAAATGATATTCCGTGTTTCGTTCATGCTACATATATGATGGATTCGACAAACATATATTCCTGAGGTGAGCTCATCTTGATTACCAATGTTTCATCCACTATAAAAGGAATATTTTCATCTAGACACATGTAAAATTTTCACAAGCTTTCCCTAACACCAGATTCGAATTCGTGCATTTTTCACAGAAGAAAAGTTCTGGAGCGACTTCCACCTAAAAGCTATGTAATTTACATGAATTCCAACAACTTGGCATTCAGGGTTCCGTACATTCTACATATATGACGGATTTGGCAATCATGCGTTTCTGACTTATGAGCATGTGGATTACTGACCTTTCATCCTCCGAACAAGGCGAATATATTCTTAGATATATTTACTCTGACTTCATAGGTTTTTCCTATCACCAGGTTCTAAAATCGGACATTTGGCACCAGAAAACGCTCTTTGAGCGAATTCTCACCAATACACATGTAATTTACATTGTTTACATAACCATGGCATTCCGTATTACGAACATGTTTCATGCATCACGGATTCCTCAAACTTGAATTTCTGAGTTGTGAACATGTGCCTGACTGAAGTTTCAAACACCAAACAATTTACCTATGCACTTTTATATATTTATTTTGACTTTGTAGTTTCTGCCTATCACCGGTATCAAGAATCACACTTTGATCCCAGAAAAACCCTCTTGGAGAGAATTCTATCCTAGAGATATGTAATTTGAATAGATTCCATCTACATGATATTCCGTGTTCCTTACATGCTACATTCATGACGGATTTGACAAACATGCATTCCTGAGTTGAGAGCATGTGGATTACTAATCTTTCATCCTCTTTAAAAGGAATATTTTCATCTAGACACGTGTGCACGTTTTCACAAACTTTCCCTACCACAAATTTCGAATTCATGCATTTTTCACAGAAAGATTGTTCTCGAGCGATTTAAACCTAACAGATGTGTAATTTACATGAATTCCAACAACATGGCATTCTGGGTTGCGTAAATGCTACATGTATGACGGATTCGGCAAACATACGTTTCTGGATTGTGAGCATGTGGATTACTGACCTTTCATCCACCAAACAAGGTTTATATAGGTTTAGAAATATTTACTCTGACTTCATAGATTTTCTATCACCAGGTTATAAAATCGGACATCTGGCACCAGAAAACACTCTTTGAGCCAAATCTAACAAATACACATGTAATTTGCATTGTTTACATAACCATGACATTTCGTATTACGAACATGTTTCATGCGTCACGGATTCATCAAACATGCATTTCTGAGTTGTGAACATGCGCATGTCTGATGTTTCAACCACCAAACTTGTTACCTATGCACTCTGAAATATTTACTTTGACTTCGTAGCTTCTTCCTATCACCAGTTTCAAGAATCACACTTTGATCCCTGAAAAACCCTCCTGGAGCGAATTCTTCCCTAGAGATATGTAATTTGAATACATTCAATCTACATGATATTCCGTGTTCATTACATGCTACATACATGACGGATTTGACAAACATGCATTCCTGAGTTGAGAGCATGTGGATTACTAATCTTTCACCCTCTATAAAAGGAATATTATCATCTAGACTCGTGTACACATTTTCACAAGCTTTCCCTAACACCAGTTTCGAATTCGTGGTTTTTTCACAGAAAAATATTTCTGGAGCGATTTCCATGTAATAGGTATGTAATTTACATGAATACCATCAACATGGCATTCCGGGTTCCTTACATGCTACATGCATGACGGATTCGGCAATCATATGTTTCTGGCTTGTGAGCATGTGGATTACTGACCTTTCATCCACCAAACATGGCGTATATAGTCTTAGAAACATTTACTCTGACTTCATAGTTTTTTCTATCACCAGGTTCTAAAATCGGACATTTGGCCCCAGTAAACACTCTTTGAGCGAAATCTCACCAATACACATGTAAATGCATTGTTTAAATAACCATGGCATTCCGTATTACGGACATGTTTCATGCGTCACGGATTCCTCAAACATGCATTTCTGAGATGTGAACATGCTCATGACTGATGTTTCAACCACCAAACATGTTATATATGCACTCTGAAATATTTATATTCAAGTCGTAAATTCTTCCTGTCACCAGTTTCAAGAATCACACTTTGATCCCAGAAAAACCCTCTTGGAGCGAATTCTACCCTTAGAGATATGTAATTTCAGTAGATTCCATCTAAATGATATTCTGTGTTCATTACATGCTACATAAATGACAGATTTGACAAACATGCATTCCTGAGTTGATAACATGTGGATTATTAATCCTTCATCCTCTATAAAAGGAATATTTTCATCTAGACACTTGTACATATTTTCACAAGCTTTCCCTACCACACAGGACGAATTCGTGCATTTTTCAGAGAAAAATAGATCTGGAACAATTTTCACCTAACAGATATGTAATTTACATGAATTCCAACAACATTGCACTCGGGGTTCCGTACCTGCTACATGTATGATGGATTTGGCAATCATGCGTTTCTGACTTGTGAGCATGTGGATTACTGACCTTTCATCCACCAAACAAGGCGTATATACCCTTAGAAATATTTAATCTGACTTAATAGGTTTTTCCAATCAGCAGGTTCTAAAATCGGACATTTGGCACCAGAAAACACTCTTTGAGCGAAATCTCACCAATACACATGTAATTTGCATTGTTTACATAACCATGGCTTCCCGTATTACGAACATGTTTCATGCATCACGGATTCCTCAAACATGCATTTTTGAGTTGTGAACATGCGCATGACTGATGTTTCAACCACCAAACAAGTTACCGATGCACTCTGAAATATTTACTTTGACTTCGTAGCTTCTTCCTATCACCAGTTTCAAGAATCACACTTTGATCCCAGAAAAACCCTCTTGGAGCGAATTCTACCCTAGAGATACGTAATTTGAATACATTCCATCTACATCATATTCCGTGTTCATTACATGCTACATACATGACGGATTTGACAAACATGCATTCCTGAGTTGAGAGCATGTGGGTTAATAATCTTTCATCCTCTATAAAAGGAATATTATCATCTAGAATCGTGTACACATTTTCACAAGCTTTCCTTAACACCAGTTTCGAATTCGTGGTTTTTTCACAGAAAAATATTTCTGGAGCGATTTCCATGTAATAGGTATGTAATTTACATGAATTCCATCAACATGGCATTCCGGGTTCCTTACATGCTACATGCATGACGGATTCGGCAATCATATGTTTCTGGCTTGTGAGCATGTGGATTACTGACCTTTCATCCACCAAACAAGGCGTATATAGGCTTAGAAACATTTACTCTGACTTCATAGTTTTTTCTATTACCAGGTTCTAAAATCGGACATTTGGCCCCAGTAAACACTCTTTGAGCGAAATCTCACCAATACACATGTAAATGCATTGTTTAAATAACCATGGCATTCCGTATTACGGACATGTTTCATGCGTCACAGATTCCACAAACATGCATTTCTGAGATGTGAACATGCTCATGATTGATGTTTCAACCACCAAACATGTTATATATGCACTCTGAAATATTTATTTTGACTTCGTAGCTTCTTCCTATCACCAGTTTCAAGAATCACACTTTGATCCCAGAAAAATCCTCTTGGAGCGAATTCTACCCTAGAGATATGTAATTTGAATAGATTCCATCTACATGATATTCCGTGTTCATTACATTCTACATACATGACGGATTTGACAAACATGCATTCTTGAGTTGAGAGCATGTGGATTACTAATCTTTCATCCTCTATAAAAGGAATATTATCATCTAGACTCGTGTACACATTTTCACAAGCTTTCCTTAAACCAGTTTCGAATTCGTGCTGTTTTCACAGAAAAATTATTCTGAAGCGATTTCAACCTAACAGATATGTAATTTACATGAATTCCAACAACTTGGCATTCAGGGTTCCGTACCTGCTACATGTATGACGGATTTGGCAATCATGCGTTTCTGACTTGTGAGCATGTGGATTACTGACCTTTCAACCTCCGAACAAGGCGAATATAAACTTAGACATATTTACTCTGACTTCATTGGTTTTTCCTATCACCAGGTTCTAAAATCAGATATTTGGCTCCAGAAAACTCTCTTTGTGCGAAATCTCACCAATACACATGTAATTTGCATTGTTTACATAACCATGGCATTCCGTATTACGAACATGTTTCTTGCATCACGGATTCCTCAAACATGCATTTCTGAGTTGTGAACATGCGCATGACTGATGTTTCAACCACCAAACAAGTTACCTATGCACTCTGAAATATTTACTTTGACTTCGTAGCTTCTTCCTATCACCAGTATCAAGAATCACACTTTGATCCCACAAAAACCCTCTTGGAGAGAATTCTACCCTATAGATATGTAATTTGAATAGATTCCTTCTACATGGTATTCCGTGTTCATTACATGCTACATACATGACGAATTCGACAAACATGCATTCCTGAGTTGAGGGCATCTGGATTACTACTCTTTCATCCTATTTAAAAGAATATTTTCATCTAGATACGTGTACACATTTTAACAAACTTTCCCTAACACCACGTTCGAATTCGTGCATTTTTCATAGAAAAATTGTTCTGGAGCGATTTCCACGTAATAGGTATGTAATTTATATGAATTCCATCAACATGGCATTCCGGGTTCCGTACATGCTACATGAATGAAGTATTCGGCAATCATGCGTTTCTGACTTCTGAGCATGTGGATTACTGACCTTTCATCCACCAAACAAGGCTTATATACACTAAGAAATATTTACTCTGACTTCATAGACTTTTCTATCACCAGTTACTAAAATCGGAAATTTGACACCAAAAACACTCTTTGAGCGAATTCTCACAAATACACATGAAAATTTCATTGTTTACATAACCATGGCATTCCGTATTACGAACATGACTCATGCATCACGGATTCCTCAAACTTGAATTTCTGAGTTGTGAACATGCGCCTGACTGAAGTTTCAAACACCAAACAAGTTACCTACGCACTTTGATATATTTATTTTGACTTCGTAGTTTCTGCCTATTACCAGTTTCAAGAATCACACTTTGATCCCAAAAAAAAACCTCTTGGAGCGAATTCTACCCTAGAAATATGTAATTTGAATCCATTACATCTACAAGATATTCCGTGTTCATTACATGCTACATACATGACGGATTTGACAAACATGCATTCCTGAGTTGAGAGCATGTGGATTACTAATCTTTCATCCTCTAAAAAAGGAATAATATCATCTAGACTCGTGTACACATTTTCACAAGCTTTCCCTACCACAAAGTTCGAATTCGTGCATTTTTCACAGAAAAATAGTTCTGGAGCAATTTTCACCTAACAGATATGTAATTTACATGAATTCCAACAACATGGCTTTCCAGGTTCCGTACATACTACATATATGACGGATTTGGCAAACATGCGTTTCTGACTTGTGTGCATGTGGATGACTGACCTTTCATCTTCCGAACAAGGTGTATATTCCATTAGAAATATTTAATCTGACTTAATAGGTTTTTCCTATCACCAGGTTCTAAAATCCGACATTTGGCAACAGAAAACACTCTTTGAGCGAAATCTCACCAATACACATGTAATTTGCATTGTTTACATAACCATGGCATTCCGTATTACGAACATGTTTCTTGCATCACGGATTCCTCAAACATGCATTTCTGAGTTGTGAACATGCGCATGACTGATGTTTCAACCACCAAACAATTTACCTATGCACTCTGAAATATTTACTTTGACTTCGTAGCTTCTTCCTATCACCAGTTTCAAGAATCACACTTTGATCCAACAAAAACCCTCTTGGAGCGAATTCTACCCTAGAGATATGTAATTTGAATAGATCCCATCTAAGTGATATTCCGTGTTTCATTCATGCTACATATATGATGGATTCGACAAACATATATTCCTGATGTGAGCTCATCTTGATTACCAATCTTTCATCCTCTATAAAAGGAATATTTTCATCTAGACACATGTAAAATTTTCACAAGCTTTCCCTAACTCCAGGTTCGAATACGTGCATTTTTCACAGAAAAATTGTTCTGGAGCAAATTCCACCTTATAGGTATGTAATTTACATGAATTCCTTCAACATGCCATTCCGGGTTCCGTACATGCTACATGTGTGACGGATTTGGCTATCATGCGTTTCTGACTTGTGAGCATGTGGATTACTGAACTTTCATCCACCAAACAAGGTGTATATTCACTTAGAAATATTAAGTCTGCCTTCATAGGTTTTTCCTGTCACCAGTTTCTAAAAGCGGACATTTGGCACCAGAAAACACTCTTTGAACGTATTCTCGCCAATACACATTTAATTTGCATTGTTTACATAACCATGGCATTCCGTAATCCAAACATGTTTCATGCAACACGGATTCCTCAAACTTGAATTTCTGAGTTGTAAACTTGCGCATGACTGATGTTTCAAACACCAAACATGTTACATATGCACTCTGAAATATTTACTTTGACTTCGTAGCTTCTTCCTATCACCAGTTTCAAGAATCACACTTTATCCCACAAAAACCCTCTTGAAGTGAATTCTTCCCTAGCGATATATAATTTGAATTGATTCCATCTACATGATATTCCGTGTTCCGTACATGCTACATACATGACGGATTCGACAAACATGCATTCCTGAGTTGAGGGCATCTGGATTATTAATCTTACATCCTCTATTAAAGAATAATTTCATCTAGACCCGTGTACACATTTTCACAAGCTTTCCCTTACACCAGGTTCTAATTCGTGCATTTTTCACAGAAGAAAAGTTCTGGAGCGACTTCCACCTAAAAGATATGTAATTTACATGAATTCCATCAACATGGCATTCCGGGTTCTGTACATGCTACATGCATGACTATTTCAGCAACAATGCGTTTCTGACTTGTGAGCATGTTGATTACTGACCTTTCGTCCACCAAGCAATGCGTATATTCACTTAGAAATATTTAGTTTGACTTCATAGGTTTTTCCTATCACCAGGTTCCAAAATCGGACATTTGTCATCAGAAAACACTCTTTGAGCGAATTCTCACCAATAGAAATGTAATTTACATTGTTTACATAACCATGGTATTCCGTATTATGAATATGTTTCATGCATCACGGATTCCTCAAACATGCATTTCTGAGTTGTGTACATGCGCATGGCTGATGTTTCAAACACCAAACAAGTTACCTATGCACTCTGAAATATTTACTTTGACTTCGTAGCTTCTTCCTATCACCAGTTACAAGAATCACACTTTGATCCCACAAAAACCCTCTTGGAGCGAATTCTACCCTAGAGATATGTAATTTGAATAGGTCCCATCTAAATGATATTCCGTGTTTCATTCATGCTACATAGATGATGGATTCGACAAACATATATTCCTGAGTTGAGTTCATCTGGATTACCAATCTTTCATCCTCTATAAAAGGAATATTTTCATCTAGACACATGTACAAATTTTCACAAACTTTCCCTAACACCAGGTTCGAATTCGTGCATTTTTCACAGAAAAATAGTTCTGGAGCGATTTCCACCTTATAGGTATGTAATTTACATGAATTCCATCAACATGGCATTCCGGGTTCCGTGCATGCTACATGTGTGACGGAATCGGCTATCATGCGTTTCTGACTTGTGAACATGTGGATTACTGACCTTTCATCCTCCAAACAAGGTGTATATTCACTTAGAAATATTAAGTCTGCCTTCATAGGTTTTTCCTATCACCAGTTTCTAAAAGCGGACATTTGGCACCAGAAAACACTCTTTGAGCGAATACTCATGAATGCACATGTAATTTACATTGTTTACATAACCATGGATTTCCGTATTACGAACATGATTCGTGCATTACGGATTCCTCAAACATGCATTTCTGAGTTGTGAACATGTGCATGGCTGATGTTTCAAACACCAAACAATTTACATATGCACTCTGAAATATTTACTTTGACTTTGCAACTTCTTCCTATCACCAGTTTCAGGAATCACTCTTTGATACCAGAAAAACCCTCTTGGAGCCAATTCTAACCTAGAGATATGTAATTTGAATAGATTCCATCTACATGATATTCCATGTCCCGTATATGCTACATACATGACGGATTCGAAAAACATGCATTCCTGATCGGAGAGCATGTGGATGATTAATCTTTCATCCTCTATAAAAGGAATATTTTCATCTAGACACGTGTACACATTTTCACAATCTTTCCCTAAAACCAGTTTCGAATTCATGCATTTTTCACAGAAAAATACTTCTTCAGCGATTTTCAGCTAACAGATATGTAATTTACCTTAATTCCATCAACATGGCATTCCGGGTTCCGTACATGCTACATGCATGAGGGATTAGGCAATCATGCGTTTCTGACTTGTGAGCATGTGGATTACTGACCTTTCATCCACCAAACGAGACGTATATTCACTTAGAATTATTTAGTCTGACTTCATAAGGTTTTCCTATCACCAGTTTCTACAATCGGAATTTCACACAAGAAAACACTCTTTGAACGAATTCTCACGAATACACATTTAATTTACTTTGTTTACCTAACCATGGCATTCCGTATTCCAAACATGTTTCATGCATCACGGATTCTTCAAATATGAATTTCTGAGTTGTAAACTTGCACATGACTGATGTTTCATCCACCAAACATTTTATGTATGCTCTCTGAAATATTTACATTGACTTCGTAGTTTCTGCCTATCACCAGTTTCAAGAATCACACTTTGATCCCAAAAAAAACCCTCTTGGAGCGAATTCTACCCTAGAGATATGTAATTTGAATACATTCCATCTACATGATATTCCGTGTTCATTACATGCTACATACATGACGGATTTGACAAACATGCATTCCTGAGTTGAGAGCATGTGGATTACTAATCTTTCATCCTCTAAAAAAGGAATATTATCATCTAGACTCGTGTACACATTTTCACAAGCTTTCCCTACCACAAAGTTCGAATTCGTGCATTTTTCACAGAAAAATATTTCTGGAGCAATTTTCACCTAACAGATATGTAATTTACATGAATTCCAACAACATGGCATTCCGGGTTCCGTAAATGCTAAATGTATGAAGGATTCGGCAATCATGCGTTTCTGACTTGTGAGCATGTGTATTACTGACCTTTCATCCACCAAACAAGGTGTATATTCACTTAGAAATATTTACTCTGACTTCATAGTTTTTTCTATCACCAGGTTCTAAAATCGGACATTTGGCACCAGAAAACACTCTTTGAGCGAAATCTAACAAATACACATGTAATTTGCATTGTTTACATAACCATGGCATTCCGTATTACGAACATGTTTCATGCGTCACGGATTCCTCAAACATGCATTTCTGAGTTGTGAACATGCGCATGACTGTTGTTTCAACCACCAAACTAGTTACCTATGCACTCTGAAATATTTACTTTGACTTCGTAGCTTCTTCCTTTCTCCAGTTTCAAGAATCACTCTTTGACCCCACAAAAAAACTCTTGGAGCGAATTCTACCCTAGAGATATGTAATTTGAATAGATCCCATCTATATGATATTCCGTGTTTCGTTCATGCTACATATATGATGGATTCGACAAACATATATTCCTGAGGTGAGCTCATCTTGATTACCAATCTTTCATCCTCTATAAAAGGAATATTTTCATCTAGACACATGTAAAATTTTCACAAGCTTTCCCTAACACCAGGTTCGAATTCGTGCATTTTTCACAGAAGAAAAGTTCTGGAGCGACTTCCACCTAAAAGATATGTAATTTACATGAATTCCATCAACATGGCATTCCGGGTTCTGTACATGCTACATGCATGATGGATTCAGCAACAATGCGTTTCTGACTTGTGAGCATGTGGATTAATGACCTTTCGTCCACCAAGCAAGGTGTATATTCACTTAGAAATATTTAGTTTGACTTCATAGCTTTTTCCTATCACCAGGTTCCAAAATCGGACATTTGTCATCAGAAAACACTCTTTGAGCGAATTCTCACCAATACACATGTAATTTACATTGTTTACATAACCATGGAATTCCGTATTCCAAACATGTTTCATGCATCACGGATTCCTCAAACATGCATTTCTGAGTTGTGTACATGCGCATGACTGATGTTTCAACCACCAAACAACTTACCTATGCACTCTGAAATATTTACTTTGACTTCGTAGCTTCTTCCTATCACCAGTTTCAAGAATCACACTTTGATCCAACAAAAACCCTCTTGGAGCGAATTCTACCCTAGAGATATGTAATTTGAATCGATCCCATCTAAGTGATATTCCGTGTTTCGTTCATGCTACATATATGATGGATTCGACAAACATATATTCCTGATGTGAGCTCATCTTGATTACCAATATTTCATCCTCTATAAAAGGAATATTTTCATCTAGACACATGTAAATTTTTCACAAGCTTTCCCTAACACCAGGTTCGAATACGTGCATTTTTCACAGAAAA
Organism: Vicugna pacos; assembly: GCF_048564905.1. NCBI lineage: Eukaryota > Metazoa > Chordata > Mammalia > Artiodactyla > Camelidae > Vicugna > Vicugna pacos. The sequence goes on along the minus strand of NW_027328741.1, from coordinate 14,756,872 downwards.
ATTATTCTGGAGCGAATTCCAACTTATAGGTATGTAATTTACATGAATTCCTTCAACATGCCATTCCGGGTTCCGTACATGCTACATGTGTGTCGGATTCGGCTATCATGCGTTTCTGACTTGTGAGCATGTGGATTACTGAACTTTCATCCACCAAACAAGGTGTATATTCACTTAGAAATATTAAGTCTGCCTTCATAGGTTTTTCCTATCACCAGTTTCTAAAAGCGGACATTTGGAACCAGAAAACACTCTTTGAACGTATTCTCGCCAATACACATTTAATTTACATTGTTTACATAACCATGGCATTCCGTATTCCAAACATGTTTCATGCAACACGGATTCCTCAAACTTGAATTTCTGAGTTGTAAAATTGCGCATGACTGATGTTTCAAACACCAAACATGTTACATATGCACTCTGAAATATTTACTTTGACTTCGTAGCTTCTTCCTATCACCAGTTTCAAGAATCACACTCTGCTCCCACAAAAACCCTCTTGAAGTGAATTCTTCCCTAGCGATATATAATTTGAATTGATTCCATCTACATGATATTCCGTGTTCCGTACATGCTACATACATGACGGATTCGACAAACATGCATTCCTGAGTTGAGGGCATCTGGATTATTAATCTTACATTATCTATTAAAGGTATATTTTCATCTAGACCCGTGTACACATTTTCACAAGCTTTCCATTACACCAGGTTCTAATTCGTGCATTTGTCACAGAAGAAAAATTCTGGAGCGACTTCCACCTAAAAGATATGTAATTTACATGAATTCCATCAACATGGCATTCCGGGTTCTGTACATGCTACATGCATGACGGATTCAGCAACAATGCGTTTCTGACTTGTGAGCATGTGGATTACTGACCTTTCGTCCACCAAGCAAGGCATATATACACTTAGAAATATTTAGTTTGACTTCATAGGTTTTTCCTATCACCAGGTTCCAAAATCGGACATTTGTCATCAGAAAACACTCTTTGAGCGAATTCTCACCAATACACATGTAATTTACATTGTTTACATAACCATGGAATTCCGTATTATGAACAAGTTTCATGCATCACGGATTCCTCAAACATGCATTTCTGAGTTGTGTACATGCGCATGGCTGATGTTTCAAACACCAAACAAGTTACCTATGCACTCTGAAATATTTACTTTGACTTCGTAGCTTATTCCTATCACCAGTTTCAAGAATCACACTTTGATCCAACAAAAACACTCTTGGAGCGAATTCTACCCTAGAGATATGTAATTTGAATAGATCCCATCTAAATGATATTCCGTGTTTCATTCATGCTACATATATGATGGATTCGACAAACATATATTCCTGAGTTGAGTTCATCTGGATTACCAATCTTTCATCCTCTATAAAAGGAATATTTTCATCTAGACACATGTACAAATTTTCACAAACTTTCCCTAACACCAGGTTGGAATTCGTGCATTTTTCACAGAAAAATAGTTCTGGAGCGATTTCCACCTTATAGGTATGTAATTTACATGAATTCCATCAACATGGCATTCCGGGTTCCGTGCATGCTACATGTGTGACGGAATCGGCTATCATGCGTTTCTGACTTGTGAGCATGTGGATTACTGACCTTTCGTCCACCAAGCAAGGTGTATATTCACTTAGAAATATTTAGTTTGACTTCATAGTTTTTTCCTATCACCAGGTTCCAAAATCGGACATCTGTCATCAGAAAACACTCTTTGAGCGAATTCTCACCAATACACATGTAATTTACATTGTTTACATAACCATGGAATTCCGTATTCCAAACATGTTTCATGCATCACGGATTCCTCAAACATGCATTATTGAGTTGTGTACATGCGCATGACTGATGTTTCAACCACCAAACAAGTTACCTATGCACTCTGAAATATTTACTTTGACTTCGTAGCTTCTTCCTATCACCAGTTTCAAGAATCACACTTTGATCCAACAAAAACCCTCTTGGAGCGAATTCTACCCTAGAGATATGTAATTTGAATCGATCCCATGTAAGTGATATTCCGTGTTTCGTTCATGCTACATATATGATGGATTCGACAAACATATATTCCTGATGTGAGCTCATCTTGATTACCAATCTTTCATCCTCTATAAAAGGAATATTTTCATCTAGACACATGTAAAATTTTCACAAGCTTTCCCTAACACCAGGTTCGAATACGTGCATTTTTCACAGAAAAATTATTCTGGAGCGAATTCCACCTTATAGGTATGTAATTTACATGAATACCTTCAACATGCCATTCCGGGTTCCGTACATGCTACATGTGTGTCGGATACGGCTATCATGCGTTTCTGACTTGTGAGCATGTGGATTACTGAACTTTCATCCACCAAACAAGGTGTATATTCACTTAGAAATATTAAGTCTGCCTTCATAGGTTTTTCCTATCACCAGTTTCTAAAAGCGGACATTTGGCACCAGAAAACACTCTTTGAGCGAATACTCATGAATGCACATGTAATTTACATTGTTTACATAACCATGGATTTCCGTATTACGAACATGATTCGTGCATTACGGATTCCTCAAACATGCATTTCTGAGTTGTGAACATGTGCATGACTGATGTTTCAAACACCAAACAATTTACATATGCACTCTGAAATATTTACTTTGACTTTGCAACTTCTTCCTATCACCAGTTTCAGGAATCACTCTTTGATACCAGAAAAACCCTCTTGGAGCCAATTCTAACCTAGAGATATGTAATTTGAATAGATTCCATCTACATGATATTCCATGTCCCGTATATGCTACATACATGACGGATTCGAAAAACATGCATTCCTGATCGGAGAGCATGTGGATGATTAATCTTTCATCCTCTATAAAAGGAATATTTTCATCAAGACACGTGTACACATTTTCACAATCTTTCCCTAAAACCAGTTTCGAATTCATGCATTTTTCACAGAAAAATACTTCTTCAGCGATTTTCAGCTAACAGGTATGTAATTTACCTGAATTCCATCAACATGGCATTCCGGGTTCCGTACATGCTACATGCATGACGGATTAGGCAATCATGCGTTTCTGACTTGTGAGCATGTGGATTACTGACCTTTCATCCACCAAAAGAGACGTATATTCACTTAGAAATATTTAGTCTGACTTCATAAGTTTTTCCTATCACCAGTTTCTACAATCGGAATTTGACACCAGAAAACACTCTTTGAACGAATTCTCACGAATACACATTTAATTTACTTTGTTTACCTAACCATGGCATTCCGTATTCCAAACATGTTTCATGCATCACGGATTCTTCAAATATGAATTTCTGAGTTGTAAACTTGCACATGAATGATGTTTCATCCACCAAACATGTTATGTATGCACTCTGAAATATTTACATTGACTTCGTAGTTTCTGCCTATCACCAGTTTCAAGAATCACACTTTGATCCCAAAAAAAACCCTCTTGGAGCGAATTCTACCCTAGAGATATGTAATTTGAATACATTCCATCTACATGATATTCCGTGTTCATTACATGCTACATACATGACGGATTTGACAAACATGCATTCCTGAGTTGAGAGCATGTGGATTACTAATCTTTCATCCTCTAAAAAAGGAATATTATCATCTAGACTCGTGTACACATTTTCACAAGCTTTCCCTACCACAAAGTTCGAATTCGTGCATTTTTCACAGAAAAATATTTCTGGAGCAATTTTCACCTAACAGATATGTAATTTACATGAATTCCAACAACATGGCATTCCGGGTTCCGTAAATGCTAAATGTATGAAGGATTCGGCAATCATGCGTTTCTGACTTGTGAGCATGTGTATTACTGACCTTTCATCCACCAAACAAGGTGTATATTCACTTAGAAATATTTACTCTGACTTCATAGTTTTTTCTATCACCAGGTTCTAAAATCGGACATTTGGCACCAGAAAACACTCTTTGAGCGAAATCTAACAAATAAACATGTAATTTGCATTGTTTACATAACCATGGCATTCCGTATTACGAACATGTTTCATGCGTCACGGATTCCTCAAACATGCATTTCTGAGTTGTGAACATGCGCATGACTGATGTTTCAACCACCAAACTAGTTACCTATGCACTCTGAAATATTTACTTTGACTTCGTAGCTTCTTCCTATCTCCAGTTTCAAGAATCACACTTTGACCCCACAAAAAAACTCTTGGAGCGAATTCTACCCTAGAGATATGTAATTTGAATAGATCCCATCTAAATGATATTCCGTGTTTCGTTCATGCTACATATATGATGGATTCGACAAACATATATTCCTGAGGTGAGCTCATCTTGATTACCAATCTTTCATCCTCTATAAAAGGAATATTTTCATCTAGACACATGTAAAATTTTCACAAGCTTTCCCTAACACCAGGTTCGAATTCGTGCATTTTTCACAGAAGAAAAGTTCTGGAGCGACTTCCACCTAAAAGATATGTAATTTACATGAATCCCATCAACATGCCATTCCGGGTTCCGTGCAAGTTAATGCATGACGGATTCGGCTATCATGCGTTGCTGACTTGTGAGCATGTGGATTACTGACCTTTCATCCATCAAACAAGGCGTATATTCACTTAGAAATATTTAGTCTGACTTCATAGGCTTTTCCTATCACCAGTTTCTAAAATCGGACATTTGGCACCAGAAAACACTCTTTGAACTAATTCTCACCAATACACATTTAATTTACATTGTTTACATAACCATGGCATTCCGTATTCCAAACATGTTTCATGCATCACGGATTCCTCAAACATGAATTTCTGAGTTGTGAACATGCGCATCCCTGATGTTTCAAACACCAAACATATTACATATGCACTCTGAAATATTTACTTTGACTTTGTAGCTTCTTCCTATCACCAGTTTCAAGAATCACACTTTGATCCCACAAAAAACCTCTTGGAGCGAATTCTTCCTTAGAGATATGTAATTTGATTACCTTATATCTACATGATATTCCGTGTTCCGTACATGCTACATACATGACTGATTCGACAAACATGCATTCCTGAGTTGAGGGCATCTGGATTACTAATCTTTCATCCTCTATAAAAGGAATATTTTCATCTAGACACGTGTTCACATTTTAACAAGCTTTCCCTAACACCAGGTTCGAATTCGTGCATTTTTCACAGAAAAATTGTTCTGGAGCGATTTCCACGTATTACGTATGTAATATACATGAATTCCATCAACATGGCATTCCGGGTTCCGAACATGCTACATGCATGACGGATTCGGCAATCATGCATTTCTAACTTGCGAGCATGTGGATTACTGACCTTTCATCCATCAAACAAGGCGGATATACACTTAGAAATATTTACTCGGACTTCATAGATTTTTCTATCACCAGGTTCTAAAATCGGACATTTGGCACCAAAAAACAATCTTTGAGCGAATTCTCACAAATACACATTTAATTTACATTGTTTACATAACTATGGCTTTCCGTATTACGAACATGATTCATGCATCACTGATTCCTCAAACATGCATTTCTGAGTTGTGAACATGCGCATGACTGATGTTTCAACCACCAAACAAGTTACCTATACCCTCTGAAATATTTATTTTTACTTCGTAGCTTCTTCCTATCACCAGTTTCAAGAATCACACTTTGATCCCAGAAAAACCCTCTTGGAGAGAATTCTACCCTAGAGATATGTAATTTGAATAGATTCCATCTACATGATATTCCGTGTTCATTAAATGCTACATATATGACGGATTTGACAAACATGCATTCTTGAGTTGACAGCATGTGGATTACTAATCTTTCATCCTCTATAAAAGTAATATTATCATCTAGACTCGTGTACACATTTTCACAAGCTTTCCCTAACACCAGTTTCGAATTCGTGGTTTTTTCACAGAAAAATTTTTCTGGAGCTATTTCCACGTAATAGGTATGTAATTTACATGAATTCCATCAACATGGCATTCCGGGTTCCGTACATGATACATGCATGACGGATTCGGCAATCATGAGTCCCTGACTTGTGAGCATGTGGATTACTGAACTTTCATCCACCAAACAAGGCGTATATTCACTTAGAAATATTTAGCCGGACTTCATAGTTTTTTCCTATCATCAGTTTCTAATATCGGACTTTTGGCACCAGAAAATACTCTTTGAACGAATTCTCACCAATACACATTTAATTTACATTGTTTACATAACCATGGCATTCCGTATTCCAAACATGTTTCATGCATCATGTATTCTTCCAACATGAATTTCTGAGTTGTGAACATGTGCATGACTGATGTTTCAAACACCAAACAAGTTACTTATGCACTCTGAAATAGTTACTTTGACTTTGTAGCTTCTTCCTATCACCAGTTTCAAGAATCACACTTTGTTCCCTGAAAAACCCTCTTGGAGCCATTCTACCCTAGAGATATGTAATTTTAATAGATTCCTTCTACATGATATTCCGTGTTTCGTACATGCTACATACATGATGGATTCGACAAACATGCATTCCTGAGTGGAGAGCATGTGGATTATTAATCTTTCATCCTCTATAAAAGGAATATTTTCATCTAGACACGTGTACACATTTTCACAAGCTTTCCCTAACACCAGTTTCGAATTCGTGGTTTTTTCACAGAAAAATTTTTCTGGAGCGATTTCCACGTAATAGGTATGTAATTTACATGAATTCCATCAACATGGCATTCCGGGTTCCTTACATGCTACATGCATGACGGATTCGACAATCATGCGTTTCTGACTTGTGAGCATGTGGATTACTGACCTTTCATCTTCCGAACAAGGCGTATATAGACTTAGACATATTTACTCTGACTTCATAGGTTTTTCCTATCCCCAGGTTCTAAAATCGGACATTTGGCACCAAAAAACACTCTTTGAGCGAAATCTAACCAATACACATGTAATTTGCATTGTTTACATAACCATGGCATTCCGTATTACGAACATGATTCATGCATCACGGATTCCTCAAACATGCATTTCTGAGTTGTGAACATGCTCATGACTGATGTTTCAAACACCAAACAAGTTACCTATGCACTCTGAAATATTTACTTTGACTTCGTAGCTTCTTCCTATCACCAGTTTCAAGAATCAGACTTTGATCCCACAAAAACCCTCTTGGAGCGAATTCTACACTAGAGATATGTAATTTGAATAGATCCCATCTAAATGTTATTCCGTGTTTCGTTCATGCTACATATATGATGGATTCGACAAACATATATTCCTGAGGTGAGCTCAACTTGATTACCAATCTTTCATCCTCTATAAAAGGAATATTTTCATCTAGACACATGTAAAATTTTCACAAGCTTTCCCTAACACCAGGTTCGAATACGTGCATTTTTCACAGAAGAAAAGTTCTGGAGCGACTTACACCTAAAATATATGTAATTTACATGAATTCCATCAACATGGCATTCCGGGTTCTGTACATGCTACATGCATGACGGATTCAGCAACAATGCGTTTATGACTTGTGAGCATGTGGATTACTGACCTTTCGTCCACCAAGCAAGGTGTATATTCACTTAGAAATATTTAGTTTGACTTCATAGTTTTTTCCTATCACCAGGTTATAAAATCAGACATTTGTCATCAGAAAACACTCTTTGAGCGAATTCTCACCAGTACACATGTAATTTACATTGTTTACATAACCATGGAATTCCGTATTCCAAACATGTTTCATGCATCACGGATTCCTCAAACATGCATTATTGAGTTGTGTACATGCGCATGACTGATGTTTCAACCACCAAACAAGTTACATATGCACTCTGAAATATTTACTTTGACTTCGTAGCTTCTGCCTTTCACCAGTTTCAAGAATCACATTTTGATCCCACAAAAACCCTCTTGAAGTGCATTCTTCCCTAGAGATATTTAATTCCAATAGATTCCATCTACATGATATTCCGTGTTCCGTACATGCTACATACATGACTGATTTGACAAACATGCATTCCTGAGTTGAGGGCATCTGGATTATTAATCTTTCACCCTCTATTAAAGGAATATTTTCATCTAAACAAGTGTACACATATTCACAAACTTTCCCTAACTCCAGGTTCTAATTCGTGCATTTTTCACAGAAGAAATTTTCTGGAGCGATTTCCACCTAACAGACATGTAATTTACATGAATTCCATCAACATGGCATTCCGGGTTCTGTACATGCTACATGCATGACTATTTCAGCAACAATGCGTTTCTGACATGTGAGCATGTTGATTAATGACCTTTCGTCCACCAAGCAATGCGTATATTCACTTAGAAATATTTAGTTTGACTTCATAGGTTTTTCCTATCACCAGGTTCCAAAATCGGACATTTGTCATCAGAAAACACTCTTTGAGCGAATTCTCACCAATAGAAATGTAATTTACATTGTTTACATAACCATGGTATTCCGTATTATGAACATGTTTCATGCATCACGGATTCCTCAAACATGCATTTCTGAGTTGTGTACATGCGCATGGCTGATGTTTCAAACACCAAACAAGTTACCTATGCACTCTGAAATATTTACTTTGACTTCGTAGCTTCTTCCTATCACCAGTTTCAAGAATCACACTTTGATCCCATAAAAACCCTCTTGGAGCGAATTCTACCCTAGAGATATGTAATTTGAATAGATCCCATCTAAATGATATTCCGTGTTTCATTCATGCTACATATATGATGGATTCGACAAACATATATTCCTGAGTTGAGTTCATCTGGATTAACAATCTTTCATCCTCTATAAAAGGAATATTTTCATCTAGACACATGTACAAATTTTCACATGCTTTCCCTAACACCAGGTTCGAATTCGTGCATTTTTCACAGAAAAATTGTTCTGGAGCGATTTCCACCTTATAGGTATGTAATTTACATGAATTCCATCAACATGGCATTCCGGGTTCCGTGCATGCTACATGTGTGACGGAATCGGCTATCATGCGTTTCTGACTTGTGAACATGTGGATTACTGACCTTTCATCCACCAAACAAGGTGTATATTCACTTAGAAATATTAAGTCTGCCTTCATAGGTTTTTCCTATCACCAGTTTCTAAAAGCGGACATTTGGCACCAGAAAACAATCTTTGAGCGAATACTCATGAATGCACATGTAATTTACATTGTTTACATAACCATGGATTTCCGTATTACGAACATGATTCGTGCATTACGGATTCCTCAAACATGCATTTCTGAGTTGTGAACATGTGCATGGCTGATGTTTCAAACACCAAACAATTTACATATGCACTCTGAAATATTTACTTTGACTTTGCAACTTCTTCCTATCACCAGTTTCAGGAATCACTCTCTGATACCAGAAAAACCGTCTTGGAGCCAATTCTAACCTAGAGATATGTAATTTGAATAGATTCCATCTACATGATATTCCATGTCCCGTATATGCTACATACATTACGGATTCGAAAAACATGCATTCCTGATCGGAGAGCATGTGGATGATTAATCTTTCATCCTCTATAAAAGGAATATTTTCATCTAGACACGTGTACACATTTTCACAATCTTTCCCTAAAACCAGTTTCGAATTCATGCATTTTTCACAGAAAAATACTTCTTCAGTGATTTTCAGCTAACAGATATGTAATTTACCTGAATTCCATCAACATGGCATTCCGGGTTCCGTACATGCTACATGCATGACGGATTAGGCAATCATGCGTTTCTGACTTGTGAGCATGTGGATTACTGACCTTTCATCCACCAAACAAGGCGTATATTCACTTAGAAATATTTACTCTGACTTCATAGTTTTTTCTATCACCAGGTTCTAAAATCAGACATTTGGCACCAGAAAACACTCTTTGAGTGAAATCTAACAAATACACATGTAATTTCATTGTTTACATAACCATGGCATTCCGTATTACGAACATGTTTCATGCGTCACGGATTCCTCAAACATGCATTTCTGAGTTGTGAACATGCGCATGACTGAAGTTTCAACCACCAAACTAGTTACCTATGCACTCTGAAACATTTACTTTGACTTCGTAGCTTCTTCCTATCTCCAGTTTCAAGAATCACTCTTTGACCCCACAAAAAAACTCTTGGAGCGAATTCTACCCTAGAGATATGTAATTTGAATAGATCTCAACTAAATGATATTCCGTGTTTCGTTCATGCTACATATATGATGGATTCGACAAACATATATTCCTGAGGTGAGCTCATCTTGATTACCAATCTTTCATCCTCTATAAAAGGAATATTTTCATCTAGACACATGTAAAATTTTCACAAGCTTTCCCTAACACCAGGTTCGAATTCGTGCATTTTTCACAGAAGAAAAGTTCTGGAGCGACTTCCACCTAAAAGATATGTAATTTACATGAATTCCATCAACATGGCATTCCGGGTTCTGTACATGCTACATGCATGACGGATTCAGCAACAATGCGTTTCTGACTTGTGAGCATGTGGATTACTGACCTTTCGTCCACCAAGCAAGGTGTATATTCACTTAGAAATATTTAGTTTGACTTCATAGCTTTTTCCTATCACCAGGTTCCAAAATCGGACATTTGTCATCAGAAAACACTCTTTGAGCGAATTCTCACCAATACACATGTAATTTACATTGTTTACATAACCATGGAATTCCGTATTCCAAACATGTTTCATGCAACACGGATTCCTCAAACTTGAATTTCTGAGTTGTAAAATTGCGCATGAATGATGTTTCAAACACCAAACATGTTACATATGCACTCTGAAATATTTACTTTGACTTCGTAGCTTCTTCCTATCACCAGTTTCAAGAATCACACTCTGCTCCCACAAAAACCCTCTTGAAGTGAATTCTTCCCTAGCGATATATAATTTGAATTGATTCCATCTACATGATATTCCGTGTTCCGTACATGCTACATACATTACGGATTCGACAAACATGCATTCCTGAGTTGAGGGCATCTGGATTATTAATCTTACATCCTCTATTAAAGGAATATTTTCATCTAGACCCGTGTACACATTTTCACAAGCTTTCCATTACACCAGGTTCTAATTCGTGCATTTGTCACAGAAGAAAAATTCTGGAGCGACTTCCACCTAAAAGATATGTAATTTACATGAATTCCATCAACATGGCATTCCGGGTTCTGTACATGCTACATGCATGACGGATTCAGCAACAATGCGTTTCTGACTTGTGAGCATGTTGATTACTGACCTTTCGTCCACCAAGCAAGGCATATATACACTTAGAAATATTTAGTTTGACTTCATAGGTTTTTCCTATCACCAGGTTCCAAAATCGGACATTTGTCATCAGAAAACACTCTTTGAGCGAATTCTCACCAATAGAAATGTAATTTACATTGTTTACATAACCATGGTATTCCGTATTATGAACATGTTTCATGCATCACGTATTCCTCAAACATGCATTTCTGAGTTGTGTACATGCGCATGGCTGATGTTTCAAACACCAAACAAGTTACCTATGCACTCTGAAATATTTACTTTGACTTCGTAGCTTCTTCCTATCACCAGTTTCAAGAATCACACTTTGATCCCACAAAAACCCTCTTGGAGCGAATTCTACCCTAGAGATATGTAATTTGAATAGATCCCATCTAAATGATATTCCGTGTTTCATTCATGCTACATATATGATGGATTCGACAAACATATATTCCTGAGTTGAGTTCATCTGGATTACCAATCTTTCATCCTCTATAAAAGGAATATTTTCATCTAGACACATGTACAAATTTTCACAAACTTTCCCTAACACCAGGTTCGAATTCGTGCATTTTTCACAGAAAAATAGTTCTGGAGCGATTTCCACCTTATAGGTATGTAATTTACATGAATTCCATCAACATGGCATTCCGGGTTCCGTGCATGATACATGTGTGACGGAATCGGGTATCATGCGTTTCTGACTTGTGAACATGTGGATTACTGACCTTTCATCCACCAAACAAGGTGTATATTCACTTAGAAATATTAAGTCTGCCTTCATAGGTTTTTCCTATCACCAGTTTCTAAAAGCGGACATTTGGCACCAGAAAACACTCTTTGAGCGAATACTCATGAATGCACATGTAATTTACATTGTTTACATAACCATGGATTTCCGTATTACGAACATGATTCGTGCATTACGGATTCCTCAAACATGCATTTCTGAGTTGTGAACATGTGCATGACTGATGTTTCAAACACCAAACAATTTACATATGCACTCTGAAATATTTACTTTGACTTTGCAGCTTCTTCCTATCACCAGTTTCAGGAATCACTCTTTGATACCTGAAAAACCCTCTTGGAGCCAATTCTATCCTAGAGATATGTAATTTGAATAGATTCCATCTACATGATATTATATGTCCCGTATATGCTACATACATGACGGATTCGAAAAACATGCATTCCTGATCGGAGAGCATGTGGATGATTAATCTTTCATCCTCTATAAAAGGAATATTTTCATCTAGACACGTGTACACATTTTCACAATCTTTCCCTAAAACCAGTTTCGAATTCATGCATTTTTCACAGAAAAATACTTCTTCAGCGATTTTCAGCTAACAGATATGTAATTTACCTGAATTCCATCAACATGGCATTCCGGGTTCCGTACATGCTACATGCATGACGGATTAGGCAATCATGCGTTTCTGACTTGTGAGCATGTGGATTACTGACCTTTCATCCACCAAACGAGACGTATATTCACTTAGAAATATTTAGTCTGACTTCATAAGGTTTTCCTATCACCAGTTTCTACAATCGGAATTTCACACCAGAAAACACTCTTTGAATGAATTCTCACGAATACGCATTTAATTTACTTTGTTTACCTAACCATGGCATTCCGTATTCCAAACATGTTTCATGCATCACGGATTCTTCAAATATGAATTTCTGAGTTGTAAACTTGCACATGACTGATGTTTCAAACACCAAACATGTTATGTATGCACTCTGAAATATTTACATTGACTTTGTAGCTTCGTCCTCTCACAAGGTTCAAGAATCACACTTTCATCCCTCAAAAACCCTCTTGGAGAGAATTCTTCCCTAGAGATATTTAAATTGAATAGATTCCATCTACATGATATTCCGTGTTCCGTACATGCTACATAAATGACGGATTCGACAAATATGCATTCCTGAGTTGAGGGCATCTTGATTACTAATCTTTCATCCTCTATAAAAGGAATATTTTCATCTAGACACGTGTGCACATTTTCACAAGCTTTCCCTAAAACCAGGTTCTAATTCGTGCATTTTTCACAAAAAAATATTTCTGGAGCGATTTCCACCTAATAGGTATGTAATTTACATGAATTCCATCAACATGGCATTCCGGGTTCCGTACATGCTACATGCATGACGGATTCGGCAATCATGCGTTTCTGACTTGTGAGCATGTGGATTACTGACCTTTCATCCACCAAACAATGCGTATATAGACTTAGAAATATTAACTCTGAATTCATAGACTTTTCCTATCACCAGGTTCCAAAATCGGACATTTGTCATCAGAAAACACTCTTTGAGCGTATTCTCACCAATACACATGTAATTTACATTGTTTACATAACCATGGAATTCCGTATTACAAACATGTTTCATGCATCACGGATTCCTCAAACATGCATTTCTGAGTTGTGTACATGCGCATGACTGATGTTTCAACCACCAAACAAGTTACCTATGCACTCTGAAATATTTACTTTGACTTCGTAGCTTCTTCTTATCACCAGTTTCAAGAATCACACTTTGATCCCACAAAAACCCTCTTGGAGCGAATTCTTCCCTAGAGATATGTAATTTGAATAGATTCCATCTACATGATTTTCCGTATTCCGTACATACTACATACATGGCGGATTCGACAACCATGCATTCCTGAGTTGAGGGCATCTGGATTACTAATCTTTCATTCTCTATAAAAGTAATATTTTCATCTAGACATGTGTACACATTTTCACAAGCTTTCCCTAACACCAGGTTCGAATTCGTGCATTTTTCACAGAAAAATAATTCTGGAGCTATTTCCAACTAACATATATGTAATATACATGAATTCCAACAAAATTGCATTCCGGGTTCCGTACATGCTACATGTGTGACGGATTCGGCAATCATAAGTTTCTGACTTGTGAGCATGAGGATTACAGACCTTTCATCCACCAAACAAGGCGTGTATAGACTTAGAAATATTTACTCTGACTTCATAGGTTTATTCTATCACCAGGTAATAAAATCGGACATTTGGTACAAGAAAACACACTTTGAGCGAATTCTCACCAATAAACGATATTTCCATTGTTAACATAACCATGGCATTCCGTATTACGAACATGTTTCTTGCATCACGTATTCCTCAAACATGCATTTCTGAGTTGTGAACATGCGCCTGACTGAAGTTTCAAACACCAAACATATTACCTATGCACTTTGATATATTTATTTTGACTTCGTAGTTTCTGCCTCTCACCAGTTTCAAGAATCACACTTTGATCCCAAAAAAAACCCACTTGGAGCGAATTCTACCCTAGAGATATGTAATTTGAATACATTCCATCTAAATGATAACCGTGTTCATTACATGATACATACATGACGGATTTGACAAACATGCATTCCTGAGTTGAGAGCATGTGGATTACTAATCATTCATCCTCTAAAAAAGGAATATTATCATCTAGACACGTGTTCACATTTTAACAAGCTTTCCCTAACACCAGGTTCGAATTCGTGCATTTTTCACAGAAAAATTGTTCTGGAGCGATTTCAACCTAACAGATATGTAATTTACATGAATTCCAACAACTTGGCATTCAGGGTTCCGTACCTGCTACATGTATGACGGATTTGGCAATCATGCGTTTCTGACTTGTGAGCATGTCGATTATTGACCTTTCAACCTCCGAACAAGACGAATATAAACTTAGACATATTTACTCTGACTTCATATTTTTTTCTATCACCAGGTTCTAAAATCGGACATTTGGCACCAGAAAACACTCTTTGAGCGATATCTAACAAATGCACATGTAATTTGCATTGTTTACATAACCATGGCATTCCGTATTACGAACATGTTTCATGCGTCACGGATTCCTCAAACATGCATTTCTGAGTTGTGAACATGCGCATGACTGATGTTTCAACCACCAAACTAGTTACCTATGCACTCTGAAATATTTACTTTGACTTCGTAGCTTCTTCCTATCACCAGTTTCAAGAATCACTCTTTGACCCCACAAAAACCCTCTTGGAGCGAATTCTACCCTAGAGATATGTAATTTGAATAGATCCAATCTAAATGATATTCCGTGTTTCGTTCATGCTACATATATGATGGATTCGACAAACATATATTCCTGAGGTGAGCTCATCTTGATTACCAATGTTTCATCCACTATAAAAGGAATATTTTCATCTAGACACATGTAAAATTTTCACAAGCTTTCCCTAACACCAGGTTCGAATTCGTGCATTTTTCACAGAAGTAAAGTTCTGGAGCGACTTCCACCTAAAAGCTATGTAATTTACATGAATTCCAACAACTTGGCATTCAGGGTTCCGTACATTCTACATATATGACGGATTTGGCAATCATGCGTTTCTGACTTATGAGCATGTGGATTACTGACCTTTCATCCTCCGAACAAGGCGAATATATTCTTAGACATATTTACTCTGACTTCATAGGTTTTTCCTATCACCAGGTTCTAAAATCGGACATTTGGCACCAGAAAACGCTCTTTGAGCGAATTCTCACCAATACACATGTAATTTACATTGTTTACATAACCATGGCATTCCGGATTATGAACATGTCCATGCATCATGGATTCCTCAAACATGAATTTCTGAGTTGTGAACATGCGAATGACTGATGTTTCAACTACCAAACAAGTTACTTATGCACTCTGAAATATTTACTTTGACTTTGTAGCTTCTTTCTATCACCAGTTACAAGAGTCAAACTTTGATCCCACAAAAACATTCTTGGAGCGAATTCTTCCTTAGAGATATGTAATTTGATTACATTACATCTACATAATATTCCGGGTTCTGTACATGCTACATACATGACGGATTCGACAAACATGCATTCCTGAGTTGATGGCATCTGGATTACTACTCTTTCATCCTATATAAAAGGAATATTTTCATCTAGACACATGTAAAATTTTCACAAGCTTTCCCTAACACCAGGTTCGAATTCGTGCATTTTTCACAAAAGAAAAGTTCTGGAGCGACTTCCACCTAAAAGATATGTAATTTACATGAATTCCATCAATATGGCATTCCGGGTTCTGTACATGCTACATGCATGACGGATTCAGCAACAATGCGTTTCTGACTTGTGAGCATGTGGATTACTGACCTTTCGTCCACCAAGCAAGGTGTATATTCACTTAGAAATATTTAGTTTGACTTCATAGCTTTTTCCTATCACCAGGTTCCAAAATCGGACATTTGTCATCAGAAAACACTCTTTGAGCGAATTCTCACCAATACACATGTAATTTACATTGTTTACATAACCATGGAATTCCATATTCCAAACATGTTTCATGCATCACGGATTCCTCAAACTTGAATTTCTGAGTTGTAAAATTGCGCATGACTGATGTTTCAAACACCAAACATGTTACATATGCACTCTGAAATATTTACTTTGACTTCGTAGCTTCTTCCTATCACCAGTTTCAAGAATCACACTCTGCTCCCACAAAAACCCTCTTGAAGTGAATTCTTCCCTAGCGATATATAATTTGAATTGATTCCATCTACATGATATTCCGTGTTCCGTACATGCTACATACATGACGGATTCGACAAACATGCATTCCTGAGTTGAGGGCATCTGGATTATTAATCTTACATCCTCTATTAAAGGAATATTTTCATCTAGACCCGTGTACACATTTTCACAAGCTTTCCATTACACCAGGTTCTAATTCGTGCATTTGTCACAGAAGAAAAATTCTGGAGCGACTTCCACCTAAAAGATATGTAATTTACATGAATTCCATCAACATGGCATTCCGGGTTCTGTACATGCTACATGCATGACGGATTCAGCAACAATGCGTTTCTGACTCGTGAGCATGTTGATTACTGACCTTTCGTCCACCAAGCAAGGCATATATTCACTTAGAAATATTTAGTTTGACTTCATAGGTTTTTCCTATCACCAGGTTCCAAAATCGGACATTTGTCATCAGAAAACACTCTTTGAGCGAATTCTCACCAATACAAATGTAATTTACATTGTTTACATAACCATGGTATTCCGTATTATGAACATGTTTCATGCATCACGGATTCCTCAAACATGCATTTCTGAGTTGTGTACATGCGCATGGCTGATGTTTCAAACACCAAACAAGTTACCTATGCACTCTGAAATATTTACTTTGACTTCGTAGCTTCTTCCTATCACCAGTTTCAAGAATCACACTTTGATCCCACAAAAACCCTCTTGGAGCGAATTCTACCCTAGAGATATGTAATTTGAATAGATCCCATCTAAATGATATTCCGTGTTTCATTCATGCTACATATATGATGGATTCGACAAACATATATTCCTGAGTTGAGTTCATCTGGATTACCAATCTTTCATCCTCTATAAAAGGAATATTTTCATCTAGACACATGTACAAATTTTCACAAACTTTCCCTAACACCAGGTTCGAATTCGTGCATTTTTCACAGAAAAATAGTTCTGGAGCGATTTCCACCTTATAGGTATGTAATTTACATGAATTCCATCAACATGGCATTCCGGGTTCCGTGCATGATACATGTGTGACGGAATCGGCTATCATGCGTTTCTGACTTGTGAACATGTGGATTACTGACCTTTCATCCACCAAACAAGGTGTATATTCACTTAGAAATATTAAGTCTGCCTTCATAGGTTTTTCCTATCACCAGTTTCTAAAAGCGGACATTTGGCACCAGAAAACACTCTTTGAGCGAATACTCATGAATGCACATGTAATTTACATTGTTTACATAACCATGGATTTCCGTATTACGAACATGATTCGTGCATTACGGATTCCTCAAACATGCATTTCTGAGTTGTGAACATGTGCATGACTGATGTTTCAAACACCAAACAATTTACATATGCACTCTGAAATATTTACTTTGACTTTGCAGCTTCTTCCTATCACCAGTTTCAGGAATCACTCTTTGATACCTGAAAAACCCTCTTGGAGCCAATTCTATCCTAGAGATATGTAATTTGAATAGATTCCATCTACATGATATTATATGTCCCGTATATGCTACATACATGACGGATTCGAAAAACATGCATTCCTGATCGGAGAGCATGTGGATGATTAATCTTTCATCCTCTATAAAAGGAATATTTTCATCTAGACACGTGTACACATTTTCACAATCTTTCCCTAAAACCAGTTTCGAATTCATGCATTTTTCACAGAAAAATACTTCTTCAGCGATTTTCAGCTAACAGATATGTAATTTACCTGAATTCCATCAACATGGCATTCCGGGTTCCGTACATGCTACATGCATGACGGATTAGGCAATCATGCGTTTCTGACTTGTGAGCATGTGGATTACTGACCTTTCATCCACCAAACGAGACGTATATTCACTTAGAAATATTTAGTCTGACTTCATAAGGTTTTCCTATCACCAGTTTCTACAATCGGAATTTCACACCAGAAAACACTCTTTGAATGAATTCTCACGAATACGCATTTAATTTACTTTGTTTACCTAACCATGGCATTCCGTATTCCAAACATGTTTCATGCATCACGGATTCTTCAAATATGAATTTCTGAGTTGTAAACTTGCACATGACTGATGTTTCAAACACCAAACATGTTATGTATGCACTCTGAAATATTTACATTGACTTTGTAGCTTCGTCCTCTCACAAGGTTCAAGAATCACACTTTCATCCCTCAAAAACCCTCTTGGAGAGAATTCTTCCCTAGAGATATTTAAATTGAATAGATTCCATCTACATGATATTCCGTGTTCCGTACATGCTACATAAATGACGGATTCGACAAATATGCATTCCTGAGTTGAGGGCATCTTGATTACTAATCTTTCATCCTCTATAAAAGGAATATTTTCATCTAGACACGTGTGCACATTTTCACAAGCTTTCCCTAAAACCAGGTTCTAATTCGTGCATTTTTCACAAAAAAATATTTCTGGAGCGATTTCCACCTAATAGGTATGTAATTTACATGAATTCCATCAACATGGCATTCCGGGTTCCGTACATGCTACATGCATGACGGATTCGGCAATCATGCGTTTCTGACTTGTGAGCATGTGGATTACTGACCTTTCATCCACCAAACAATGCGTATATAGACTTAGAAATATTAACTCTGAATTCATAGACTTTTCCTATCACCAGGTTCCAAAATCGGACATTTGTCATCAGAAAACACTCTTTGAGCGTATTCTCACCAATACACATGTAATTTACATTGTTTACATAACCATGGAATTCCGTATTACAAACATGTTTCATACATCACGGATTCCTCAAACATGCATTTCTGAGTTGTGTACATGCGCATGACTGATGTTTCAACCACCAAACAAGTTACCTATGCACTCTGAAATATTTACTTTGACTTCGTAGCTTCTTCTTATCACCAGTTTCAAGAATCACACTTTGATCCCACAAAAACCCTCTTGGAGCGAATTCTTCCCTAGAGATATGTAATTTGAATAGATTCCATCTACATGATTTTCCGTATTCCGTACATACTACATACATGGCGGATTCGACAACCATGCATTCCTGAGTTGAGGGCATCTGGATTACTAATCTTTCATTCTCTATAAAAGTAATATTTTCATCTAGACATGTGTACACATTTTCACAAGCTTTCCCTAACACCAGGTTCGAATTCGTGCATTTTTCACAGAAAAATAATTCTGGAGCTATTTCCAACTAACATATATGTAATATACATGAATTCCAACAAAATTGCATTCCGGGTTCCGTACATGCTACATGTGTGACGGATTCGGCAATCATAAGTTTCTGACTTGTGAGCATGAGGATTACTGACCTTTCATCCACCAAACAAGGCGTGTATAGACTTAGAAATATTTACTCTGACTTCATAGGTTTATTCTATCACCAGGTAATAAAATCGGACATTTGGTACAAGAAAACACACTTTGAGCGAATTCTCACCAATAAACGTTATTTCCATTGTTAACATAACCATGGCATTCCGTATTACGAACATGTTTCTTGCATCACGTATTCCTCAAACATGCATTTCTGAGTTGTGAACATGCGCCTGACTGAAGTTTCAAACACCAAACATATTACCTATGCACTTTGATATATTTATTTTGACTTCGTAGTTTCTGCCTATCACCAGTTTCAAGAATCACACTTTGATCCCAAAAAAAACCCACTTGGAGCGAATTCTACCCTAGAGATATGTAATTTGAATACATTCCATCTAAATGATAACCGTGTTCATTACATGATACATACATGACGGATTTGACAAACATGCATTCCTGAGTTGAGAGCATGTGGATTACTAATCATTCATCCTCTAAAAAAGGAATATTATCATCTAGACACGTGTTCACATTTTAACAAGCTTTCCCTAACACCAGGTTCGAATTCGTGCATTTTTCACAGAAAAATTGTTCTGGAGCGATTTCAACCTAACAGATATGTAATTTACATGAATTCCAACAACTTGGCATTCAGGGTTCCGTACCTGCTACATGTATGACGGATTTGGCAATCATGCGTTTCTGACTTGTGAGCATGTCGATTATTGACCTTTCAACCTCCGAACAAGACGAATATAAACTTAGACATATTTACTCTGACTTCATATTTTTTTCTATCACCAGGTTCTAAAATCGGACATTTGGCACCAGAAAACACTCTTTGAGCGATATCTAACAAATGCACATGTAATTTGCATTGTTTACATAACCATGGCATTCCGTATTACGAACATGTTTCATGCGTCACGGATTCCTCAAACATGCATTTCTGAGTTGTGAACATGCGCATGACTGATGTTTCAACCACCAAACTAGTTACCTATGCACTCTGAAATATTTACTTTGACTTCGTAGCTTCTTCCTATCACCAGTTTCAAGAATCACTCTTTGACCCCACAAAAACCCTCTTGGAGCGAATTCTACCCTAGAGATATGTAATTTGAATAGATCCAATCTAAATGATATTCCGTGTTTCCTTCATGCTACATATATGATGGATTCGACAAACATATATTCCTGAGGTGAGCTCATCTTGATTACCAATGTTTCATCCACTATAAAAGGAATATTTTCATCTAGACACATGTAAAATTTTCACAAGCTTTCCCTAACACCAGGTTCGAATTCGTGCATTTTTCACAGAAGTAAAGTTCTGGAGCGACTTCCACCTAAAAGCTATGTAATTTACATGAATTCCAACAACTTGGCTTTCAGGGTTCCGTACATTCTACATATATGACGGATTTGGCAATCATGCGTTTCTGACTTATGAGCATGTGGATTACTGACCTTTCATCCTCCGAACAAGGCGAATATATTCTTAGACATATTTACTCTGACTTCATAGGTTTTTCCTATCACCAGGTTCTAAAATCGGACATTTGGCACCAGAAAACGCTCTTTGAGCGAATTCTCACCAATACACATGTAATTTACATTGTTTACATAACCATGGCATTCCGGATTATGAACATGTCCATGCATCATGGATTCCTCAAACATGAATTTCTGAGTTGTGAACATGCGAATGACTGATGTTTCAACTACCAAACAAGTTACTTATGCACTCTGAAATATTTACTTTGACTTTGTAGCTTCTTTCTATCACCAGTTACAAGAGTCACACTTTGATCCCACAAAAACATTCTTGGAGCGAATTCTTCCTTAGAGATATGTAATTTGATTACATTACATCTACATAATATTCCGGGTTCTGTACATGCTACATACATGACGGATTCGACAAACATGCATTCCTGAGTTGATGGCATCTGGATTACTACTCTTTCATCCTATATAAAAGGAATATTTTCATCTAGACACGTGTACACATTTTAACAAACTTTCCCTAAAACCACGTTCGAATTCGTGCATTTTTCATAGAAAAATTGTTCTGGAGCTATTTCCACGTAATAGGTATGTAATTTACATGAATTCCATCAACATGGCATTCCGGGTTCCGTACATGCTACATGCATGATGGATTCGGCAATCATGCGTTTCTGACTTCTGAGCATGTGGATTACTGACCTTTCATCCACCAAACAAGGCTTATATACACTAAGAAATATTTACACTGACTTCATAGATTTTTCTATCACCAGGATCTAAAATCGGAAATTTGGCACCAAAAAACACTCTTTGAGCGAAATCTCACCAATAATCATTTAATTTGCATTGTTTACATAACCATGGCATTCCGTATTACGAACATGTTTCATGCATCACGGATTCCTCAAACTTGAATTTCTGAGTTGTGAAAATGTGCCTGACTGAAGTTTCAAACACCAAACAATTTACCTATGCACTTTTATATATTTATTTTGACTTTGTAGTTTCTGCCTATCATCGGTATCAAGAATCACACTTTGATCCCAGAAAAACCCTCTTGGAGAGAATTCTATCCTAGAGATATGTAATTTGAATAGATTCCATCTACATGATATTCCGTGTTCATTACATGCTACATTCATGACGGAATTGACAAACATGCATTCCTGAGTTGAGAGCATGTGGATTACTAATCTTTCATCCTCTTTAAAAGGAATATTTTCATCTAGACACGTGTGCACGTTTTCACAAACTTTCCCTACCACAAATTTTTAATTCATGCATTTTTCACAGAAAGATTGTTCTCGAGCAATTTAAACCTAACAGATGTGTAATTTACATGAATTCCAACAACATGGCATTCTGGGTTGCGTACATGCTACATGTATGACGGATTCGGCAATCATACGTTTCTGGATTGTGAGCATGTGGATTACTGACCTTTCATCCACCAAACAAGGTGTATATAGGTTTAGAAATATTTACTCTGACTTCATAGATTTTCTATCACCAGGTTATAAAATCGGACATCTGGCACCACAAAACACTCTTTGAGCCAAATCTAACAAATACACATGTAATTTGCATTGTTTACATAACCATGGCATTTAGTATTACGAACATGTTTCATGCGTCACGGATTCCTCAAACATGCATTTCTGAGTTGTGAACATGCGCATGTCTGATGTTTCAACCACCAAACTAGTTACCTATGCACTCTGAAATATTTACTTTGACTTCGTAGCTTCTTCCTATCACCAGTTTCAAGAATCACACTTTGATCCCTGAAAAACCCTCTTGGAGCGAATTCTACCCTAGAGATATGTAATTTGAATACATTCCATCTACATGATATTCCGTGTTCATTACATGCTACATACATGACGGATTTGACAAACATGCATTCCTGAGTTGAGAGCATGTGGATTACTAATCTTTCATCCTCTATAAAAGGAATATTATCATCTAGACTCGTGTACACATTTTCACAAGCTTTCCCTAACACCAGTTTCGAATTCGTGGTTTTTTCACAGAAAAATATTTCTGGAGCGATTTCCATGTAATAGGTATGTAATTTACATGTATTCCATCAACATGGCATTCCGGGTTCCTTACATGCTACATGCATGACGGATTCGGCAATCATATGTTTCTGGCTTGTGAGCATGTGGATTACTGACCTTTCATCCACCAAACAAGGCGTATATAGGCTTAGAAACATTTACTCTGACTTCATAGTTTTTTCTATCACCAGGTTCTAAAATCGGACATTTGGCCCCAGTAAACACTCTTTGAGCGAAATCTCACCAATACACATGTAAATGCATTGTTTAAATAACCATGGCATTCCGTATTACGGACATGTTTCATGCGTCACGGATTCCTCAAACATGCATTTCTGAGATGTGAACATGCTCATGACTGATGTTTCAACCACCAAACATGTTATATATGCACTCTGAAATATTTATTTTCAAGTCGTAAATTCTTCCTGTCACCAGTTTCAAGAATCACACTTTGATCCCAGAAAAACCCTCTTGGAGCGAATTCTACCCTTAGAGATATGTAATTTCAGTAGATTCCATCTAAATGATATTCCGTGTTCATTACATGCTACATAAATGACAGATGTGACAAACATGCATTCCTGAGTTGATAACATGTGGATTATTAATCCTTCATCCTCTATAAAAGGAATATTTTCATCTAGACACTTGTACATATTTTCACAAGCTTTCCCTACCACACAGTACGAATTCGTGCATTTTTCAGAGAAAAATAGTTCTGGAACAATTTTCACTTAACAGATATGTAATTTACATGAATTCCAACAACATTGCACTCGGGGTTCCGTACCTGCTACATGTATGATGGATTTGGCAATCATGCGTTTCTGACTTGTGAGCATGTGGATTACTGACCTTTCATCCACCAAACAAGGCGTATATTCCCTTTGAAATATTTAATCTGACTTAATAGGTTTTTCCAATCAGCAGGTTCTAAAATCGGACATTTGGCACCAGAAAACTCTCTTTGAGCGAAATCTCACCAATACACATGTAATTTGCATTGTTTACATAACCATGGCTTTCCGTATTACGAACATGTTTCATGCATCACGGATTCCTCAAACATGCATTTTTGAGTTGTGAACATGCACATGACTGATGTTTCAACCACCAAACAAGTTACCAATGCACTCTGAAATATTTACTTTGACTTCGTAGCTTCTTCCTATCACCAGTTTCAAGAATCACACTTTGATCCCAGAAAAACCCTCTTGGAGAGAATTCTACCCTAGAGATATGTAATTTGAATACATTCCATCTACATGATATTCCGTGTTCATTACATGCTACATAAATGACGGATTTGACAAACATGCATTCCTGAGTTGAGAGCATGTGGATTACTAATCTTTCATCCTCTATAAAAGGAATATTATCATCTAGAATCGTGTACACATTTTCACAAGCTTTCCCTAACACCAGTTTCGAATTCGTGGTTTTTTCACAGAAAAATATTTCTGGAGCGATTTCCATGTAATAGGTATGTAATTTACATGAATTCCATCAACATGGCATTCCGGGTTCCTTACATGCTACATGCATGACGGATTCGGCAATCATATGTTTCTGGCTTGTGAGCATGTGGATTACTGACCTTTCATCCACCAAACAAGGCGTATATAGGCTTAGAAACATTTACTCTGACTTCATAGTTTTTTCTATTACCAGGTTCTAAAATCGGACATTTGGCCCCAGTAAACACTCTTTGAGCGAAATCTCACCAATACACATGTAAATGCATTGTTTAAATAACCATGGCATTTCGTATTACGGACATGTTTCATGCGTCACGGATTCTACAAACATGCATTTCTGAGATGTGAACATGCTCATGACTGATGTTTCAACCACCAAACATGTTATATATGCACTCTGAAATATTTATTTTGACTTCGTAGCTTCTTCCTATCACCAGTTTCAAGAATCACACTTTGATCCCAGAAAAAACCTCTTGGAGCGAATTCTACCCTAGAGATATGTAATTTGAATACATTCCATCTACATGATATTCCGTGTTCATTACATGCTACATACATGACGGATTTGACAAACATGCATTCTTGAGTTGAGAGCATGTGGATTACTAATCTTTCATCCTCTATAAAAGGAATATTATCATCTAGACTCGTGTACACATTTTCACAAGCTTTCCTTAAACCTGTTTCGAATTCTTGCTGTTTTCAAAGAAAAATTATTCTGGAGCGATTTCAACCTAACAGATATGTAATTTACATGAATTCCAACAACTTGGCATTCAGGGTTCCGTACCTGCTACATGTATGACGGATTTGGCAATCATGCGTTTCTGACTTGTGAGCATGTGGATTACTGACTTTTCATCCACCAAACAAGGCATATATTCACTTAGAAATTTTTAATCTGACTTCAAAGATTTTTCCTATCACCAGGTTCTAAAATCCGACATTTGGCACCAGAAAACACTCTTTGAACGAAATCTCACCAATACACATGTAATTTGCATTGTTTACATAACCATGGCATTCCGTATTACGAACATGTTTCATGCATCAAGGATTCCTCAAACATGCATTTCTGAGTTGTGATCATGCGCATGACAGATGTTTCAACCACCAAACAAGTTACCAATGCACTCTGAAATATTTATTTGACTTCGTAGCTTCTTCCTATCACCAGTTTCAAGAATCACACTTTGATCCCAGAAAAACCCTCTTGGAGAGAATTCTACCCTAGAGATATGTAATTTGAATAAATTCCATCTACATGATATTCCGTGTTCATTATATGCTACATACTGACGGATTTGACCAACATGCATTCTTGAGTTGAGAGCATGTGGATTACTAATCTTTTATCCTCTATAAAAGGAATATTATCATCTAGACTCGTGTACAAATTTTCACAAGCTTTCCCTAAAACCAGTTTCGAATTCGTGCTTTTTTCACAGAAAAATAATTCTGGAGCGATTTCAACCTAACAGATATATAATTTACATGAATTACAACAACATGGCATTCAGGGTTCCATACCTGCTACATGTTTGACTGATTTGGCAATCATGCGTTTCTGACTTGTGAGCATGTGGATTACTGACCTTTCATCCTCCGAACAAGGCGTATATAGACTTAGACATATTTACTCTGACTTCATAGGTTTTTCCTATCACCAGGTTCTAAAATCG
Organism: Vicugna pacos; assembly: GCF_048564905.1. NCBI lineage: Eukaryota > Metazoa > Chordata > Mammalia > Artiodactyla > Camelidae > Vicugna > Vicugna pacos. Next base: position 14,729,962 of record NW_027328741.1, on the reverse strand, counting down.
GACATTTGGCACAAGAAAACTCTCTTTGAGCGAAATCTCACCAATACACATGTAACTTACATTGTTTACATAACCATGGCATTCCGTACTACGAACATGTTTCATGCATCACGGATTCCTCAAACATGCATTTCTCAGTTGTGAACATGCGCATGACTGATGTTTCAACCACCAAACAAGTTACCTATGCACTCTGAAATATTGACTTTGACTTTGTAGCTTCTGCCTATTACCAGTTTCAAGAATCACACTTTGATCCGAGAAAACTTCTTGGAGCGAATTCTACCCTAGAGATATGTAATTTGAATATATTCCATCTACATGATATTCCGTGTTCATTTCATGCTACATACATGAATGATTTGACAAACATGCATTCCTGAGTTGAGAGCATGTGGATTACTAATCTTTCATCCTCTATAAAAGGAATATTTTCATCTAGACACGTGTACACATTTTCACAAGCTTTCCTTAAAACCAGTTACGAATCCCTGCTTTTCTCACGGAAAAATATATCTTGAGCGATTTCCACCTAACAGATGTGTAATTTACATGAATTCCAACAACATGGCATTCCAGGTTCCGTACATGCTACATATATGACGGATTTGGCAAACATGCGTTTCTGACTTGTGAGCATGTGGATTACTGACCTTTCATCTTCCGAACAAGGCGAATATAGACTTAGAAATATTTACTCTGACTTCATAGGTTTTTCCTAACACCAGGTTCTAAAATCAGACATTTGGCACCAGAAAATGCTCTTTGAGCGAATTCTCACCAATACACATGTAATTTGCATTGCTTCCATGAACATGGCATTCCGAAGTATGAACTTGTCCATGCATCATGGATTCCTCAAACATGAATTTCTGACTTGTGAACATGCGCATGACTGATGGTTCAACTACCAAACAAGTTACTTATGCACTCTGAAATATTTACTTTGACTTTGTAGCTTCTTCCTGTCACCAGTTACAAGAATCACACTTTGATCCCACAATAACCCTCATGGAGCGAATTCTTCCTCAGAGATATGTAATTTGAATACATTCCATCTACATGATATTCCGTGTTCCGTACATGCTACATACATGATGGATTCGACAAACATGCATTCCTGAGTTGAGGGCATCTGGATTACTAATCTTTCATCCTCTAAAAAAGGAATATTTTCATCTAGACACTTGTACATATTTTCACATGCTTTCCCTACCACAAAGTACGAATTCGTGCATTTTTCAGAGAAAAATAGATCTGGAACAATTTTCACCTAACAGATATGTAATTTACATGAATTCCAACAACATTGCACTCGGGGTTCCGTACCTGCTACATGTATGACGGATTTGGCAATCATGCGTTTCTGACTTGTGAGCATGTGGATTACTGACCTTTCATCCACCAAACACGGTGTATATTCCCTTAGAAATATTTAATCTGACTTAATAGGTTTTTCCTATCACCAGGTTCTAAAATCCGACATTTGGCACCAGAAAACACTCTTTGTGCGAAATCTCACCAATACACATGTAATTTGCATTGTTTACATAACCATGGCATTCCGGATTACGAACATGTTTCTTGCATCACGGATTCCTCAAACATGCATTTCTGAGTTGTGAACATGCGCATGACTGATGTTTCAACCACCAAACAAGTTACCTATGCACTCTGAAATATTTACTTTGACTTCGTAGCTTCTTCCTATCACCAGTATCAAGAATCACACTTTGATCCCACAAAAACCCTCTTGGAGAGAATTCTACCCTATAGATATGTAATTTGAATAGATTCCTTCTACATGGTATTCCGTGTTCATTACATGTACATACATGACGAATTCGACAAACATGCATTCCTGAGTTGAGGGCATCTGGATTACTACTCTTTCATCCTATTTAAAAGAATATTTTCATCTAGACACGTGTACACATTTTAACAAACTTTACCTAACACCACGTTCGAATTCGTGCATTTTTCATAGAAAAATTGTTCTGGAGCGATTTCCACGTAATAGGTATGTAATTTATATGAATTCCATCAACATGGCATTCCGGGTTCCGTACATGCTACATGAATGACGTATTCGGCAATCATGCGTTTCTGACTTCTGAGCATGTGGATTACTGACCTTTCATCCACCAAACAAGGCTTATATACACTAAGAAATATTTACTCTGACTTCATAGACTTTTCTATCACCAGTTACTAAAATCGGAAATTTGGCACCAAAAACACTCTTTGAGCGAATTCTCACAAATACACATGAAAATTTCATTGTTTACATAACCATGGCATTCCGTATTACGAACATGACTCATGCATCACGGATTCCTCAAACTTGAATTTCTGAGTTGTGAACATGCGCCTGACTGAAGTTTCAAACACCAAACAAGTTACCTACGCACTTTGATATATTTATTTTGACTTCGTAGTTTCTGCCTATTACCAGTTTCAAGAATCACACTTTGATCCCCAAAAAAAACCTCTTGGAGCGAATTCTACCCTAGAGATATGTAATTTGAATCCATTACATCTACAAGATATTCCGTGTTCATTACATGCTACATACATGACGGATTTGACAAACATGCATTCCTGAGTTGAGAGCATGTGGATTACTAATCTTTCATCCTCTAAAAAAGGAATAATATCATCTAGACTCGTGTACACATTTTCACAAGCTTTCCCTACCACAAAGTTCGAATTCGTGCATTTTTCACAGAAAAATAGTTCTGGAGCAATTTTCACCTAACAGATATGTAATTTACATGAATTCCAACAACATGGCATTCCAGGTTCCGTACATACTACATATATGACGGATTTGGCAAACATGCGTTTCTGACTTGTGAGCATGTGGATGACTGACCTTTCATCTTCCGAACAAGGCGAATATAGACTTAGAAATATTTACTCTGACTTTATAGGTTTTTCCTAACACCAGGTTCTAAAATCAGATATTTGGCACCAGAAAATGCTCTTTGAGCGAATTCTCACCAATACACATGTAATTTGCATTGCTTACATGAACATGGCATTCCGTAGTATGAACATGTCCATGCATCATGGATTCCTCAAACATGAATTTCTGACTTGTGAACATGCGCATGACTGATGGTTCAACTACCAAACAAGTTACTTATGCACTCTGAAATATTTACTTTGACTTTGTAGCTTCTTCCTGTAACCAGTTACAAGAATCACACTTTGATCCCACAATAACCCTCATGGAGCGAATTCTTCCTTAGAGATATGTAATTTGAATACATTCCATCTACATGATATTCCGTGTTCCGTACATGCTACATACATGATGGATTCGACAAACATGCATTCCTGAGTTGAGGGCATCTGGATTACTAATCATTCATCCTCTAAAAAAGGAATATTTTCATCTAGACACTTGTACATATTTTCACAAGCTTTCCCTACCACAAAGTACGAATTCGTGCATTTTTCAGAGAAAAATAGATCTGGAACAATTTTCACCTAACAGATATGTAATTTACATGAATTCCAACAACATTGCACTCGGGGTTCCGTACCTGCTACATGTATGACGGATTTGGCAATCATGCGTTTCTGACTTGTGAGCATGTGGATTACTGACCTTTCATCCACCAAACAAGGTGTATATTCCCTTAGAAATATTTAATCTGACTTAATAGGTTTTTCCTATCACCAGGTTCTAAAATCCGACATTTGGCACCAGAAAACACTCTTTGAGCGAAATCTCACCAATACACATGTAATTTGCATTGTTTACATAACCATGGCATTCCGTATTACGAACATGTTTCTTGCATCACGGATTCCTCAAACATGCATTTCTGAGTTGTGAACATGCGCATGACTGATGTTTCAACCACCAAACAATTTACCTATGCACCCTGAAATATTTACTTTGACTTCGCAGCTTCTTCCTATCACCAGTTTCAAGAATCACACTTTGATCCCAGAAAAACCCTCTTGGAGAGAATTCTACCCTAGAGATATGTAATTTGAATAGATTCCATCTGCATGATATTCCGTGTTCATTTCATGCTACATACATGAATGATTTGACAAACATGCATTCCTGAGTTGAGAGCATGTGGATTACTAATCTTTCATCCTCTATAAAAGGAATATTATCATCTAGACTCGTGTACACATTTTCACAAGCTTTCCCTACCACAAAGTTCGAATTCGTGCATTTTTCACAGAAAAATAGTTCTGGAGCAATTTTCACCTAACAGATATGTAATTTACATGAATTCCAACAACATGGCATTCCGGGTTCCGTAAATGCTAAATGTATGACGGATTCGGCAATCATGGGTTTCTGACTTGTGAGCATGTGTATTACTGACCTTTCATCCACCAAACAAGGCGTATATTCACTTAGAAATATTTACTCTGACTTCATAGTTTTTTCTATCACCAGGTTCTAAAATCGGACATTTGGCACCAGAAAACACTCTTTGAGCGATATCTAACAAATGCACATGTAATTTGCATTGTTTACATAACCATGGAATTCCGTATTCCAAACATGTTTCATGCGTCACGGATTCCTCAAACATGCATTTCTGAGTTGTGAACATGCGCATGACTGATGTTTCAACCACCAAACTAGTTACCTATGCACTCTGAAATATTTACTTTGACTTCGTAGCTTCTTCCTATCACCAGTTGCAAGAATCACTCTTTGACCCCACATAAACCCTCTTGGAGCGAATTCTACCCTAGAGATATGTAATTTGAATAGATCCCATCTAAATGATATTCCGTGTTTCGTTCATGCTACATATATGATGGATTCGACAAACATATATTCCTGAGGTGAGCTCATCTTGATTACCAATGTTTCATCCACTATAAAAGGAATATTTTCATCTAGACACATGTAAAATTTTCACAAGTTTTCCCTAACACCAGGTTCGAATTCGTGCATTTTTCACAGAAGTAAAGTTCTGGAGCGACTTCCACCTAAAAGATATGTAATTTACATGAATTCCATCAACATGGCATTCCGGGTTCCGTACATGATACATGCATGATGGATTCGGCAATCATGCGTTTCTGACTTCTGAGCATGTGGATTACTGACCTTTCATCCACCAAACAAGGCTTATATACACTAAGAAATATTTACACTGACTTCATAGATTTTTCTATCACCAGGATCTAAAATCGGAAATTTGGCACCAAAAAACACTCTTTGAGCGAAATCTCACCAATAATCATTTAATTTGCATTGTTTACGTAACCATGGCATTCCGTATTACGAACATGTTTCATGCATCACGGATTCCTCAAACTTGAATTTCTGAGTTGTGAACATGTGCCTGACTGAAGTTTCAAACACCAAACAATTTACCTATGCACTTTTATATATTTATTTTGACTTTGTAGTTTCTGCCTATCATCGGTATCAAGAATCACACTTTGATTCCAGAAAAACCCTCTTGGAGAGAATTCTATCCTAGAGATATGTAATTTGATTAGATTCCATCTACATGATATTCCGTGTTCCTTACATGCTACATTCATGACGGAATTGACAAACATGCATTCCTGAGTTGAGAGCATGTGGATTACTAATCTTTCATCCTCTTTAAAAGGAATATTTTCATCTAGACACATGTGCACGTTTTCACAAACTTTCCCTACCACAAATTTTTAATTCATGCATTTTTCACAGAAAGATTGTTCTCGAGCGATTTAAACCTAACAGATGTGTAATTTACATGAATTCCAACAACATGGCATTCTGGGTTGCGTACATGCTACATGTATGACGGATTCGGCAATCATAAGTTTCTGGATTGTGAGCATGTGGATTACTGACCTTTCATCCACCAAACAAGGTGTATATAGGTTTAGAAATATTTACTCTGACTTCATAGATTTTCTATCACCAGGTTATAAAATCGGACATCTGGCACCACAAAACACTCTTTGAGCCAAATCTAACAAATACACATGTAATTTGCATTGTTTACATAACCATGGCATTCCATATTACGAACATGTTTCATGCGTCACGGATTCCTCAAACATGCATTTCTGAGTTGTGAACATGCGCATGTCTGATGTTTCAACCACCAAACTAGTTACCTATGCACTCTGAAATATTTACTTTGACTTCGTAGCATCTTCCTATCACCAGTTTCAAGAATCACACGTTGATCCCTGAAAAACCCTCTTGGAGCGAATTCTACCCTAGAGATATGTAATTTGAATACATTCCATCTACATGATATTCCGTGTTCATTACATGCTACATACATGACGGATTTGACAAACATGCATTCCTGAGTTGAGAGCATGTGGATTACTAATCTTTCATCCTCTATAAAAGGAATATTATCATCTAGACTCGTGTACACATTTTCACAAGCTTTCCCTAACACCAGTTTCGAATTCGTGGTTTTTCCACAGAAAAATATTTCTGGAGCGATTTCCATGTAATAGGTATGTAATTTACATGAATTCCATCAACATGGCATTCCGGGTTCCTTACATGCTACATGCATGACGGATTCGGCAATCATATGTTTCTGGCTTGTGAGCATGTGGATTCCTGACCTTTCATCCACCAAACAAGGCGTATATAGGCTTAGAAACATTTACTCTGACTTCATAGTTTTTTCTATCACCAGGTTCTTAAATCGGACATTTGGCCCCAGTAAACACTCTTTGAGCGAAATCTCACCAATACACATCTAAATGCATTGTTTAAATAACCATGGCATTCCGTATTACGGACATGTTTCATGCGTCACGGATTCCTCAAACATGCATTTCTGAGATGTGAACATGCTCATGACTGATGTTTCAACCACCAAACATGTTATATATGCACTCTGAAATATTTATTTTCAAGTCGTAAATTCTTCCTGTCACCAGTTTCAAGAATCACACTTTGATCCCAGAAAAACCCTCTTGGAGCGAATTCTACCCTAGAGATATGTAATTTCAGTAGATTCCATCTAAATGATATTCCGTGTTCATTACATGCTACATAAATGACAGATTTGACAAACATGCATTCCTGAGTTGATAACATGTGGATTATTAATCCTTCATCCTCTAAAAAAGGAATATTTTCATCTAGACACTTGTACATATTTTCACAAGCTTTCCCTACCACACAGTACGAATTCGTGCATTTTTCAGAGAAAAATAGATCTGGAACAATTTTCACCTAACAGATATGTAATTTACATGAATTCCAACAACATTGCACTCGGGGTTCCGTACCTGCTACATGTATGATGGATTTGGCAATCATGCGTTTCTGACTTGTGAGCATGTGGATTACTGACCTTTCATCCACCAAACAAGGCGTATATTCCCTTAGAAATATTTAATCTGACTTAATAGGTTTTTCCAATCAGCAGGTTCTAAAATCGGACATTTGGCACCAGAAAACTCTCTTTGAGCGAAATCTCACCAATACACATGTAATTTGCATTGTTTACATAACCATGGCTTTCCGAATTACGAACATGTTTCATGCATCACGGATTCCTCAAACATGCATTTTTGAGTTGTGAACATGCACATGACTGATGTTTCAACCACCAAACAAGTTACCGATGCACTCTGAAATATTTACTTTGACTTCGTAGCTTCTTCCTATCACCAGTTTCAAGAATCACACTTTGATCCCAGAAAAACCCTCTTGGAGAGAATTCTACCCTAGAGATATGTAATTTGAATACATTCCATCTACATGATATTCCGTGTTCATTACATGCTACATACATGACGGATTTGACAAACATGCATTCTTGAGTTGAGAGCATGTGGATTACTAATCTTTCATCCTCTATAAAAGGAATATTATCATCTAGACTCGTGTACACATTTTCACAAGCTTTCCTTAAACCAGTTTCGAATTCGTGCTGTTTTCACAGAAAAATTATTCTGGAGCGATTTCAACCTAACAGATATGTAATTTACATGAATTCCAACAACTTGGCATTCAGGGTTCCGTACCTGCTACATGTATGACGGATTTGGCAATCATGCGTTTCTGACTTGTGAGCATGTGGATTACTGACCTTTCAACCTCCGAACAAGGCGAATATAAACTTAGACATATTTACTCTGACTTCATAGGTTTTTCCTATCACCAGGTTCTAAAATCAGATATTTGGCTCCAGAAAACTCTCTTTGTGCGAAATCTCACCAATACTCATGTAATTTACATTGTTTACATAACCATGGCATTCCGTATTACGAACATGTCCATGCATCATGGATTCCTCAAACATGAATTTCTGAGTTGTGAACATGCGCATGACTGATGTTTCAACTACCAAACAAGTTACCTATGCACTCTGAAATATTTACTTTGACTTTGTAGCTTCTTTCTATCACCAGTTACAAGAGTCACAATTTGATCCCACAAAAACATTCTTGGAGCGAATTCTTCCTTAGAGATATGTAATTTGATTACATTATATCTAAATAATATTCCGTGTTCTGTACATGTTACATACATGACGGATTCGACAAACATGCATTCCTGAGTTGAGGGCATCTGGATTACTACTCTTTCATCCTATATAAAAAGAATATTTTCATCTAGACACGTGTACACATTTTAACAAACTTTCCCTAACACCACGTTCTAATTCGTGCATTTTTCATAGAAAAATTGTTCTGGAGCGATTCCCACGTAATAGGCATTTAATTTACATGAATTCCATCAACATGGCATTCCGGGTTCCGTACATGCTACATGAATGACTGATTCGGCAATCATGCGTTTCTGACTTCTGAGCATGTGGATTACTGACCTTTCATCCACCAAACAAGGCTTATATACACTAAGAAATATTTACTCTGACTTCATAGATTTTTCTATCACCAGGTTCTAAAATCGGAAATTTGGCACCAAAAAACACTCTTTGAGCGAATTCTCACAAATACATATGAAACTTTCATTGTTTACATAACCATGGCATTCTGTATTACGAACATGATTCATGCATCACGGATTCCTCAAACTTGAATTTCTGAGTTGTGAACATGCGCCTGACTGATGTTTCAAACGCCAAACAAGTTACCTACGCACTTTGATATATTTATTTTGACTTCGTAGTTTCTGCCTATCACCAGTTTCAAGAATCACACTTTGATCCCAAAAAAACCCTCTTGGAGCGAATTCTACCCTAGAGATATGTAATTTGAATGTATTCCATCTACATGATATTCAGTGTTCCTTACATGCTACATACATGACGGATTTGGCAAACATGCATTTTGAGTTGAGAGCATGTGGATTACTATCTTTAGTCCTCTAGAAAGGAATATTTTCATCTAGACACGTGTACAAATTTTCACAAGCTTTCCCTACCACAAAGTTCGAATTCGTGCATTTTTCACAGAAAAATAGTTCTGGAGCAATTTTCACCTAACAGATATGTAATTTACATGAATTCCAACAACATGGCATTCCGGGGTCCGTACATGCTAAATGTATGACGGATTCGTCAATCATGCGTTTCTGACTTGTGAGCATGTGGATTACTGACTTTTCATCCACCAAACAAGGCATATATTCACTTAGAAATTTTTAATCTGACTTCATAGATTTTTCCTATCACCAGGTTCTAAAATCCGACATTTGGCACCAGAAAACACTCTTTGAACGAAATCTCACCAATACACATGTAATTTGCATTGTTTACATAACCATGGCTTTCCGAATTACGAACATGTTTCATGCATCACGGATTCCTCAAACATGCATTTTTGAGTTGTGAACATGCACATGACTGATGTTTCAACCACCAAACAAGTTACCGATGCACTCTGAAATATTTACTTTGACTTCGTAGCTTCTTCCTATCACCAGTTTCAAGAATCACACTTTGATCCCAGAAAAACCCTCTTGGAGAGAATTCTACCCTAGAGATATGTAATTTGAATAGAATCCATCTACATGATATTCCGTGTTCATTACATGCTACATACATGACGGATTTGACAAACATGCATTCCTGAGTTGAGAGCATGTGGATTACTAATCTTTCATCCTCTATAAAAGGAATATTATCATCTAGAATCGTGTACACATTTTCACAAGCTTTCCCTAACACCAGTTTCGAATTCGTGGTTTTTTCACAGAAAAATATTTCTGGAGCGATTTCCATGTAATAGGTATGTAATTTACATGAATTCCATCAACATGGCATTCCGGGTTCCTTACATGCTACATGCATGACTGATTCGGCAATCATATGTTTCTGGCTTGTGAGCATGTGGATTACTGACCTTTCATCCACCAAACAAGGCGTATATAGGCTTAGATACATTTACTCTGACTTCATAGTTTTTTCTATTACCAGGTTCTAAAATCGGACATTTGGCCCCAGTAAACACTCTTTGAGCGAAATCTCACCAATACACATGTAAATGCATTGTTTAAATAACCATGGCATTCCGTATTACGGACATGTTTCATGCGTCACGGATTCCACAAACATGCATTTCTGAGATGTGAACATGCTCATGACTGATGTTTCAACCACCAAACATGTTATATATGCACTCTGAAATATTTATTTTGACTTCGTAGCTTCTTCCTATCACCAGTTTCAAGAATCACACTTTGATCCCAGAAAAAACCTCTTGGAGCGAATTCTACCCTAGAGATATGTAATTTGAATACATTCCATCTACATGATATTCCGTGTTCATTACATGCTACATACATGACGGATTTGACAAACATGCATTCTTGAGTTGAGAGCATGTGGATTACTAATCTTTCATCCTCTATAAAAGGAATATTATCATCTAGACTCGTGTACACATTTTCACAAGCTTTCCTTAAACCAGTTTCGAATTCGTGCTGTTTTCACAGAAAAATTATTCTGGAGCGATTTCAACCTAACAGATATGTAATTTACATGAATTCCAACAACTTGGCATTCAGGGTTCCGTACCTGCTACATGTATGACGGATTTGGCAATCATGCGTTTCTGACTTGTGAGCATGTGGATTACTGACCTTTCAACCTCCGAACAAGGCGAATATAAACTTAGACATATTTACTCTGACTTCATAGGTTTTTCCTATCACCAGGTTCTAAAATCAGATATTTGGCTCCAGAAAACTCTCTTTGTGCGAAATCTCACCAATACTCATGTAATTTACATTGTTTACATAACCATGGCATTCCGTATTACGAACATGTCCATGCATCATGGATTCCTCAAACATGAATTTCTGAGTTGTGAACATGCGCATGACTGATGTTTCAACTACCAAACAAGTTACCTATGCACTCTGAAATATTTACTTTGACTTTGTAGCTTCTTTCTATCACCAGTTACAAGAGTCACAATTTGATCCCACAAAAACATTCTTGGAGCGAATTCTTCCTTAGAGATATGTAATTTGATTACATTATATCTAAATAATATTCCGTGTTCTGTACATGTTACATACATGACGGATTCGACAAACATGCATTCCTGAGTTGAGGGCATCTGGATTACTACTCTTTCATCCTATATAAAAAGAATATTTTCATCTAGACACGTGTACACATTTTAACAAACTTTCCCTAACACCACGTTCTAATTCGTGCATTTTTCATAGAAAAATTGTTCTGGAGCGATTCCCACGTAATAGGCATTTAATTTACATGAATTCCATCAACATTTCATTCCGGGTTCCGTACATGCTACATGAATGACTGATTCGGCAATCATGCGTTTCTGACTTCTGAGCATGTGGATTACTGACCTTTCATCCACCAAACAAGGCTTATATACACTAAGAAATATTTACTCTGACTTCATAGATTTTTCTATCACCAGGTTCTAAAATCGGAAATTTGGCACCAAAAAACACTCTTTGAGCGAATTCTCACAAATACATATGAAACTTTCATTGTTTACATAACCATGGCATTCTGTATTACGAACATGATTCATGCATCACGGATTCCTCAAACTTGAATTTCTGAGTTGTGAACATGCGCCTGACTGATGTTTCAAACGCCAAACAAGTTACCTACGCACTTTGATATATTTATTTTGACTTCGTAGTTTCTGCCTATCACCAGTTTCAAGAATCACACTTTGATCCCAAAAAAACCCTCTTGGAGCGAATTCTACCCTAGAGATATGTAATTTGAATATATTCCATCTACATGATATTCAGTGTTCCTTACATGCTACATACATGACGGATTTGGCAAACATGCATTTTGAGTTGAGAGCATGTGGATTACTATCTTTAGTCCTCTAGAAAGGAATATTTTCATCTAGACACGTGTACAAATTTTCACAAGCTTTCCCTACCACAAAGTTCGAATTCGTGCATTTTTCACAGAAAAATAGTTCTGGAGCAATTTTCACCTAACAGATATGTAATTTACATGAATTCCAACAACATGGCATTCCGGGGTCCGTACATGCTAAATGTATGACGGATTCGTCAATCATGCGTTTCTGACTTGTGAGCATGTGGATTACTGACTTTTCATCCACCAAACAAGGCATATATTCACTTAGAAATTTTTAATCTGACTTCATAGATTTTTCCTATCACCAGGTTCTAAAATCCGACATTTGGCACCAGAAAACACTCTTTGAACGAAATCTCACCAATACACATGTAATTTGCATTGTTTACATAACCATGGCATTCCGTATTACGAACATGTTTCATGCATCAAGGATTCCTCAAACATGCATTTCTGAGTTGTGATCATGCGCATGACTGATGTTTCAACCACCAAACAAGTTACCAATGCACTCTGAAATATTTATTTGACTTCGTAGCTTCTTCCTATCACCAGTTTCAAGAATCACACTTTGATCCCAGAAAAACCCTCTTGGAGAGAATTCTACCCTAGAGATATGTAATTTGAATAAATTCCATCTACATGATATTCCGTGTTCATTATATGCTACATACTGACGGATTTGACCAACATGCATTCTTGAGTTGAGAGCATGTGGATTACTAATCTTTTATCCTCTATAAAAGGAATATTATCATCTAGACTCGTGTACAAATTTTCACAAGCTTTCCCTAAAACCAGTTTCGAATTCGTGCTTTTTTCACAGAAAAATAATTCTGGAGCGATTTCAACCTAACAGATATATAATTTACATGAATTACAACAACATGGCATTCAGGGTTCCATACCTGCTACATGTATGACTGATTTGGCAATCATGCGTTTCTGACTTGTGAGCATGTGGATTACTGACCTTTCATCCTCCGAACAAGGCGTATATAGACTTAGACATATTTACTCTGACTTCATAGGTTTTTCCTATCACCAGGTTCTAAATTCGGACATTTGGCACAAGAAAACTCTCTTTGAGCGAAATCTCACCAATACACATGTAACTTACATTGTTTACATAACCATGGCATTCCGTACTACGAACATGTTTCATGCATCACGGATTCCTCAAACATGCATTTCTCAGTTGTGAACATGCGCATGACTGATGTTTCAACCACCAAACAAGTTACCTATGCACTCTGAAATATTGACTTTGACTTTGTAGCTTCTGCCTATTACCAGTTTCAAGAATCACACTTTGATCCGAGAAAACTTTCTTGGAGCGAATTCTACCCTAGAGATATGTAATTTGAATATATTCCATCTACATGATATTCCGTGTTCATTTCATGCTACATACATGAATGATTTGACAAACATGCATTCCTGAGTTGAGAGCATGTGGATTACTAATCTTTCATCCTCTATAAAAGGAATATTTTCATCTAGACACGTGTACACATTTTCACAATCTTTCCTTAAAACCAGTTACGAATCCCTGCTTTTCTCACGGAAAAATATATCTGGAGCGATTTCCACCTAACAGATGTGTAATTTACATGAATTTCAACAACATGGCATTCCAGGTTCCGTACATGCTACATATATGACGGATTTGGCAAACATGCGTTTCTGACTTGTGAGCATGTGGATTACTGAACTTTCATCTTCCGAACAAGGCGAATATAGACTTAGAAATATTTACTCTGACTTCATAGGTTTTTCCTAACACCAGGTTCTAAAATCAGACATTTGGCACCAGAAAATGCTCTTTGAGCGAATTCTCACCAATACACATGTAATTTGCATTGCTTCCATGAACATGGCATTCCGAAGTATGAACATGTCCATGCATCATGGATTCCTCAAACATGAATTTCTGACTTGTGAACATGCGCATGACTGATGGTTCAACTACCAAACAAGTTACTTATGCACTCTGAAATATTTACTTTGACTTTGTAGCTTCTTCCTGTCACCAGTTACAAGAATCACACTTTGATCCCACAATAACCCTCATGGAGCGAATTCTTCCTCAGAGATATGTAATTTGAATACATTCCATCTACATGATATTCCGTGTTCCGTACATGCTACATACATGATGGATTCGACAAACATGCATTCCTGAGTTGAGGGCATCTGGATTACTAATCTTTCATCCTCTAAAAAAGGAATATTTTCATCTAGACACTTGTACATATTTTCACATGCTTTCCCTACCACAAAGTACGAATTCGTGCATTTTTCAGAGAAAAATAGATCTGGAACAATTTTCACCTAACAGATATGTAATTTACATGAATTCCAACAACATTGCACTCGGGGTTCCGTACCTGCTACATGTATGACAGATTTGGCAATCATGCGTTTCTGACTTGTGAGCATGTGGATTACTGACCTTTCATCCACCAAACACGGTGTATATTCCCTTAGAAATATTTAATCTGACTTAATAGGTTTTTCCTATCACCAGGTTCTAAAATCCGACATTTGGCACCAGAAAACACTCTTTGAGCGAAATCTCACCAATACACATGTAATTTGCATTGTTTACATAACCATGGCATTCCGGATTACGAACATGTTTCTTGCATCACGGATTCCTCAAACATGCATTTCTGAGTTGTGAACATGCGCATGACTGTTGTTTCAACCACCAAACAAGTTACCTATGCACTCTGAAATATTTACTTTGACTTCGTAGCTTCTTCCTATCACCAGTATCAAGAATCACACTTTGATCCCACAAAAACCCTCTTGGAGAGAATTCTACCCTATAGATATGTAATTTGAATAGATTCCTTCTACATGGTATTCCGTGTTCATTACATGCTACATACATGACGAATTCGACAAACATGCATTCCTGAGTTGAGGGCATCTGGATTACTACTCTTTCATCCTATTTAAAAGAATATTTTCATCTAGACACGTGTACACATTTTAACAAACTTTACCTAACACCACGTTCGAATTCGTGCATTTTTCATAGAAAAATTGTTCTGGAGCGATTTCCACGTAATAGGTATGTAATTTATATGAATTCCATCAACATGGCATTCCGGGTTCCGTACATGCTACATGAATGACGTATTCGGCAATCATGCGTTTCTGACTTCTGAGCATGTGGATTACTGACCTTTCATCCACCAAACAAGGCTTATATACACTAAGAAATATTTACTCTGACTTCATAGACTTTTCTATCACCAGTTACTAAAATGGGAAATTTGGCACCAAAAACACTCTTTGAGCGAATTCTCACAAATACACATGAAAATTTCATTGTTTACATAACCATGGCATTCCGTATTACGAACATGACTCATGCATCACGGATTCCTCAAACTTGAATTTCTGAGTTGTGAACATGCGCCTGACTGAAGTTTCAAACACCAAACAAGTTACCTACGCACTTTGATATATTTATTTTGACTTCGTAGTTTCTGCCTATTAACAGTTTCAAGAATCACACTTTGATCCCAAAAAAAAACCTCTTGGAGCGAATTCTACCCTAGAGATATGTAATTTGAATCCATTACATCTACAAGATATTCCGTGTTCATTACATGCTACATACATGACGGATTTGACAAACATGCATTCCTGAGTTGAGAGCATGTGGATTACTAATCTTTCATCCTCTAAAAAAGGAATAATATCATCTAGAATCGTGTACACATTTTCATAAGCTTTCCCTACCACAAAGTTCGAATTCGTGCATTTTTCACAGAAAAATAGTTCTGGAGCAATTTTCACCTAACAGATATGTAATTTACATGAATTCCAACAACATGGCATTCCAGGTTCCGTACATACTACATATATGACGGATTTGGCAAACATGCGTTTCTGACTTGTGAGCATGTGGATGACTGACCTTTCATCTTCCGAATAAGGCGAATATAGACTTAGAAATATTTACTCTGACTTCATAGTTTTTTCTATCACCAGGTTCTAAAATCGGACATTTGGCACCAGAAAACACTCTTTGAGCGATATCTAACAAATGCACATGTAATTTGCATTGTTTACATAACCATGGAATTCCGTATTCCAAACATGTTTCATGCGTCACGGATTCCTCAAACATGCATTTCTGAGTTGTGAACATGCGCATGACTGATGTTTCAACCACCAAACTAGTTACCTATGCACTCTGAAATATTTACTTTGACTTCGTAGCTTCTTCCTATCACCAGTTGCAAGAATCACTCTTTGACCCCACAAAAACCCTCTTGGAGCGAATTCTACCCTAGAGATATGTAATTTGAATAGATCCCATCTAAATGATATTCCGTGTTTCGTTCATGCTACATATATGATGGATTCGACAAACATATATTCCTGAGGTGAGCTCATCTTGATTACCAATATTTCATCCACTATAAAAGGAATATTTTCATCTAGACACATGTAAAATTTTCACAAGTTTCCCTAACACCAGGTTCGAATTCGTGCATTTTTCACAGAAGTAAAGTTCTGGAGCGACTTCCACCTAAAAGATATGTAATTTACATGAATTCCATCAACATGGCATTCCGGGTTCTGTACATGCTACATGCATGACGGATTCAGCAACAATGAGTTTCTGACTTGTGAGCATGTGGATTACTGACCTTTCGTCCACCAAGCAAGGTGTATATTCACTTAGAAATATTTAGTTTGACTTCATAGTTTTTTCCTAACACCAGGTTCCAAAATCGGACATTTGTCATCAGAAAACACTCTTTGAGCGAATTCTCACCAATACACATGTAATTTACATTGTTTACATAACCATGGAATTCCGTTTTCCAAACATGTTTCATGCATCACGGATTCCTCAAACATGCATTATTGAGTTGTGTACATGCGCATGACTGATGTTTCAACCACCAAACAAGTTACCTATGCACTCTGAAATATTTACTTTAACTTCGTAGCTCTTCCTATCACCAGTTTCAAGAATCACACTTTGATCCCACAAAAACCCTCTTGGAGCCAATTCTACCCTAGAGATATGTAATTTGAATAGATCCCATCTAAGTGATATTCCGTGTTTCGTTCATGCTACATATATGATGGATTCGACAAACATATATTCCTGATGTGAGCTCATCTTGATTACCAATCTTTCATCCTCTATAAAAGGAATATTTTCATCTAGACACATGTAAAATTTTCACAAGCTTTCCCTAACACCAGGTTCGAATACGTGCATTTTTCACAGAAAAATTGTTCTGGAGTAAATTCCACCTTATAGGTATGTAATTTACATGAATTCCTTCAACATGCCATTCCGGGTTCCGTACATGCTACATGTGTGACGGATTCGGCTATCATGAGTTTCTGACTTGTGAGCATGTGGATTACTGAACTTTCATCCACCAAACAAGGTGTATATTCACTTAGAAATATTAAGTCTGCCTTCATAGGTTTTTCCTATCACCAGTTTCTAAAAGCGGACATTTGGCACCAGAAAACACTCTTTGAACGTATTCTCGCCAATACACATTTAATTTGCATTGTTTACATAACCATGGCATTCCGTATTCCAAACATGTTTCATGCAACACGGATTCCTCAAACTTGAATTTCTGAGTTGTAAACTTGCGCATGACTGATGTTTCAAACACCAAACTAGTTACCTATGCACTCTGAAATATTTACTTTGTCTTCGTAGCTTCTACCTATCACCAGTTTCAAGAATCACACTTTATCCCACAAAAACCCTCTTGAAGTGAATTCTTCCCTAGCGATATATAATTTGAATTGATTCCATCTACATGATATTCCGTGTTCCGTACATGCTACATACATGACGGATTCGACAAACATGCATTCCTGAGTTGAGGGCATCTGGATTATTAATCTTACATCCTCTATTAAAGGAATATTTTCATCTTGACCCGTGTACACATTTTCACAAGCTTTCCCTTACACCAGGTTCTAATTCGTGCATTTTTCACAGAAGAAAAGTTCTGGAGCGACTTCCACCTAAAAGATATGTAATTTACATGAATTCCATCAACATGGCATTCCGGGTTCTGTACATGCTACATGCATGACGGATTCAGCAACAATGCGTTTCTGACTTGTGAGCATGTTGATTACTGACCTTTCGTCCACCAAGCAATGCGTATATTCACTTAGAAATATTTAGTTTGACTTCATAGGTTTTTCCTATCACCAGGTTCCAAAATCGGACATTTGTCATCAGAAAACACTCTTTGAGCGAATTCTCACCAATAGAAATGTAATTTACATTGTTTACATAACCATGGTATTCCGTATTATGAACATGTTTCATGCATCACGGATTCCTCAAACATGCATTTCTGAGTTGTGTACATGCGCATGGCTGATGTTTCAAACACCAAACAAGTTACCTATGCACTCTGAAATATTTACTTTGACTTCGTAGCTTCTTCCTATCACCAGTTTCAAGAATCACACTTTGATCCCACAAAAACCCTCTTGGAGCGAATTCTACCGTAGAGATATGTAATTTGAATAGATCCCATCTAAATGATATTCCGTGTTTCATTCATGCTACATATATGATGGATTCGACAAACATATATTCCTGAGTTGAGTTCATCTGGATTACCAATCTTTCATCCTCTATAAAAGGAATATTTTCATCTAGACACATGTACAAATTTTCACAAGCTTTCCCTAACACCAGGTTCGAATTCGTGCATTTTTCACAGAAAAATTGTTCTGGAGCGATTTCCACCTTATAGGTATGTAATTTACATGAATTCCATCAACATGGCATTCCGGGTTCCGTGCATGCTACATGTGTGACGGAATCAGCTATCATGCGTTTCTGACTTGTGAACATGTGGATTACTGACCTTTCATCCACCAAACAAGGTGTATATTCACTTAGAAATATTAAGTCTGCCTTCATAGGTTTTTCCTATCACCAGTTTCTAAAAGTGGACATTTGGCACCTGAAAACACTCTTTGAGCGAATACTCATGAATGCACATGTAATTTACATTGTTTACATAACCATGGATTTCCGTATTACGAACATGATTCGTGCATTACGGATTCCTCAAACATGCATTTCTGAGTTGTGAACATGTGCATGACTGATGTTTCAAACACCAAACAATTTACATATGCACTCTGAAATATTTACTTTGACTTTGCAGCTTCTTCCTATCACCAGTTTCAGGAATCACTCTTTGATACCAGAAAAACCCTCTTGGAGCCAATTCTAACCTAGAGATATGTAATTTGAATAGATTCCATCTACATGATATTCTATGTCCCGTATATGCTACATACATGACGGATTCGAAAAACATGCATTCCTGATCGGAGAGCATGTGGATGATTAATCTTTCATCCTCTATAAAAGGAATATTTTCATCTAGACACGTGTACACATTTTCACAATCTTTCCCTAAAACCAGTTTCGAATTCATGCATTTTTCACAGAAAAATACTTCTTTAGCGATTTTCAGCTAACAGATATGTAATTTACCTGAATTCCATCAACATGGCATTCCGGGTTCCGTACATGCTACATGCATGACGGATTAGGCAATCATGCGTTTCTGACTTGTGAGCATGTGGATTACTGACCTTTCATCCACCAAACGAGACGTATATTCACTTAGAAATATTTAGTCTGACTTCATAAGTTTTTCCTATCACCAGTTTCTACAATCGGAATTTCACACCAGAAAACACTCTTTGAACGAATTCTCACGAATACACATTTAATTTACTTTGTTTACCTAACCATGGCATTCCGTATTCCAAACATGTTTCATGCATCACGGATTCTTCAAATATGAATTTCTGAGTTGTAAACTTGCACATGAATGATGTTTCATTCACCAAACATGTTATGTATGCACTCTGAAATATTTACATTGACTTCGTAGTTTCTGCCTATCACCAGTTTCAAGAATCACACTTTGATCCCAAAAAAAACCCTCTTGGAGCGAATTCTACCCTAGAGATATGTAATTTGAATACATTCCATCTACATGATATTCCGTGTTCATTACATGCTACATACATGACGGATTTGACAAACATGCATTCCTGAGTTGAGAGCATGTGGATTACTAATCTTTCATCCTCTACAAAAGGAATATTATCATCTAGACTCGTGTACACATTTTCACAAGCTTTCCCTACCACAAAGTTCGAATTCGTGCATTTTTCACAGAAAAATATTTCTGGAGCAATATTCACCTAACAGATATGTAATTTACATGAATTCCAACAACATGGCATTCCGGGTTCCGTAAATGCTAAATGTATGAAGGATTCGGCAATCATGCGTTTCTGACTTGTGAGCATGTGTATTACTGACCTTTCATCCACCAAACAAGGTGTATATTCATTTAGAAATATTTACTCTGACTTCATAGTTTTTTCTATCACCAGGTTCTAAAATCGGACATTTGGCACCAGAAAACACTCTTTGAGCGAAATCTAACAAATAAACATGTAATTTGCATTGTTTACATAACCATGGCATTCCGTATTACGAACATGTTTCATGCGTCACGGATTCCTCAAACATGCATTTCTGAGTTGTGAACATGCGCATGACTGATGTTTCAACCACCAAACTAGTTACCTATGCTCTCTGAAATATTTACTTTGACTTCGTAGCTTCTTCCTATCTCCAGTTTCAAGAATCACTCTTTGACCCCACAAAAAACTCTTGGAGCGAATTCTACCCTAGAGATATGTAATTTGAATAGATCCCATCTAAATGATATTCCGTGTTTCGTTCATGCTACATATATGATGGATTCGACAAACATATATTCCTGAGGTGAGCTCATCTTGATTACCAATCTTTCATCCTCTATAAAAGGAATATTTTCATCTAGACACATGTAAAATTTTCACAAGCTTTCCCTAACACCAGGTTCGAATTCGTGCATTTTTCACAGAAGGAAAGTTCTGGAGCGACTTCCACCTAAAAGATATGTAATTTACATGAATCCCATCAACATGCCATTCCGGGTTCCGTGCAAGCTAAATGCATGACGGATTCGGCTATCATGCGTTGCTGACTTGTGAGCATGTGGATTACTGACCTTTCATCCATCAAACAAGGCGTATATTCACTTAGAAATATTTAGTCTGACTTCATAGGCTTTTCCTATCACCAGTTTCTAAAATCGGACATTTGGCACCAGAAAACACTCTTTGAACTAATTCTCACCAATACACATTTAATTTACATTGTTTACATAACCATGTCATTCCGTATTCCAAACATGTTTCATGCATCACGGATTCCTCAAACATGAATTTCTGAGTTGTGAACATGCGCATCCCTGATGTTTCAAACACCAAACATATTACATATGCACTCTGAAATATTTACTTTGACTTTGTAGCTTCTTCCTATGACCAGTTTCAAGAATCACACTTTGATCCCACAAAAAACCTCTTGGAGCGAATTCTTCCTTAGAGATATGTAATTTGATTACCTTATATCTACATGATATACCGTGTTCCGTACATGCTACATACATGACTGATTCGACAAACATGCATTCCTGAGTTGAGGGCATCTGGATTACTAATCTTTCATCCTCTATAAAAGGAATATTTTCATCTAGACACGTGTTCACATTTTAACAAGCTTTCCCTAACACCAGGTTCGAATTCGTGCATTTTTCACAGAAAAATTGTTCTGGAGCGATTTCCACGTATTACGTATGTAATATACATGAATTCCATCAACATGGCATTCCGGGTTCCGAACATGCTACATGCATGACGGATTCGGCAATCATGCATTTCTAACTTGCGAGCATGTGGATTACTGACCTTTCATCCACCAAACAAGGCGGATATACACTTAGAAATATTTACTCGGACTTCATAGATTTTTCTATCACCAGGTTCTAAAATCGGACATTTGGCACAAAAAAACAATCTTTGAGCGAATTCTCACAAATACACATTTAATTTACATTGTTTACATAACTATGGCTTTCCGTATTACGAACATGATTCATGCATCACAGATTCCTCAAACATGCATTTCTGAGTTGTGAACATGCGCATGACTGATGTTTCAACCACCAAACAAGTTACCTATACCCTCTGAAATATTTATTTTTACTTCGTAGCTTCTTCCTATCACCAGTTTCAAGAATCACACTTTGATCCCAGAAAAACCCTCTTGGAGAGAATTCTACCCTAGAGATATGTAATTTGAATAGATTCCATCTACATGATATTCCGTGTTCATTAAATGCTACATATATGACGGATTTGACAAACATGCATTCTTGAGTTGACAGTATGTGGATTACTATTCTTTCATCCTCTATAAAAGTAATATTATCATCTAGACTCGTGTACACATTTTCACAAGCTTTCCCTAACACCAGTTTCGAATTCGTGTTTTTTTCACAGAAAAATTTTTCTGGAGCTATTTCCACGTAATAGGTATGTAATTTACATGAATTCCATCAACATGGCATTCTGGGTTCCGTACATGATACATGCATGACGGATTCGGCAATCATGAGTTCCTGACTTGTGAGCATGTGGATTACTGAACTTTCATCCACCAAACAAGGCGTATATTCACTTAGAAATATTTAGCCGGACTTCATATGTTTTTCCTATCATCAGTTTCTAATATCGGACTTTTGGCACCAGAAAATACTCTTTGAACGAATTCTCACCAATACACATTTAATTTACATTGTTTACATAACCATGGCATTCCGTATTCCAAACATGTTTCATGCATCATTTATTCTTCCAACATGAATTTCTGAGTTGTGAACATGTGCATGACTGATGTTTCAAACACCAAACAAGTTACTTATGCACTCTGAAATAGTTACTTTGACTTTGTAGCTTCTTCCTATCACCAGTTTCAAGAATCACACTTTGTTCCCTGAAAAACCCTCTTGGAGCCATTCTACCCTAGAGATATGTAATTTTAATAGATTCCTTCTACATGATATTCCGTGTTTCGTACATGCTACATAGATGATGGATTCGACAAACATGCATTCCTGAGTGGAGAGCATGTGGATTATTAATCTTTCATCCTCTATAAAAGGAATATTTTCATCTAGACACGTGTACACATTTTCACAAGCTTTCCCTAACACCAGTTTCGAATTCGTGGTTTTTTCACAGAAAAATTTTTCTGGAGCGATTTCCACGTAATAGGTATGTAATTTACATGAATTCCATCAACATGGCATTCCAGGTTCCTTACATGCTACATGCATGACGGATTCGGCAATCATGCGTTTCTGACTTGTGAGCATGTGGATTACTGACGTTTCAACTTCCGAACAAGGCGTATATATACTTAGACATATTTACTCTGACTTCATAGGTTTTTCCTATCCCCAGGTTCTAAAATCGGACATTTGGCACCAAAAAACACTCTTTGAGCGAAATCTAACCAATACACATGTAATTTGCATTGTTTACATAACCATGGCATTCCGTATTACGAACATGATTCATGCATCACGGATTCCTCAAACATGCATTTCTGAGTTGTGAACATGATCATGACTGATGTTTCAACCACCAAACAAGTTACCTATGCACTCTGAAATATTTACTTTGACTTCGTAGCTTCTTCCTATCACCAGTTTCAAGAATCACACTTTGATCCCACAAAAACCCTCTTGGAGCGAATTCTACACTAGAGATATGTAATTTGAATAGATCCCATCTAAATGTTATTCCGTGTTTCGTTCATGCTACATATATGATGGATTCGACAAACATATATTCCTGAGGTGAGCTCATCTTGATTACCAATCTTTCATCCTCTATAAAAGGAATATTTTCATCTAGACACATGTAAAATTTTCACAAGCTTTCCCTAACACCAGGTTCGAATACGTGCATTTTTCACAGAAGAAAAGTTCTGGAGCGACTTACACCTAAAATATATGTAATTTACATGAATTCCATCAACATGGCATTCCGGGTTCTGTACATGCTACATGCATGACGGATTCAGCAACAATGCGTTTCTGACTTGTGAGCATGTGGATTACTGACCTTTCGTCCACCAAGCAAGGTGTATATTCACTTAGAAATATTTAGTTTGACTTCATAGTTTTTTCCTACCACCAGGTTCCAAAATCGGACATTTGTCATCAGAAAACACTCTTTGAGCGAATTCTCACCAATACACATGTAATTTACATTGTTTACATAACCATGGAATTCCGTATTCCAAACATGTTTCATGCATCACGGATTCCTCAAACATGCATTATTGAGTTGTGTACATGCGCATGACTGATGTTTCAACCACCAAACAAGTTACATATGCACTCTGAAATATTTACTTTGACTTCGTAGCTTCTGCCTGTCACCAGTTTCAAGAATCACATTTTGATCCCACAAAAACCCTCTTGAAGTGCATTCTTCCCTAGAGATATTTAATTTCAATAGATTCCATCTACATGATATTCCGTGTTCCGTACATGCTACATACATGACTGATTTGACAAACATGCATTCCTGAGTTGAGGACATATGGATTATTAATCTTTCACCCTCTATTAAAGGAATATTTTCATCTAAACAAGTGTACACATATTCACAAACTTTCCCTAACACCAGGTTCTAATTCGTGCATTTTTCACAGAAGAAAATTCTGGAGCGATTTCCACCTAACAGACATGTAATTTACATGAATTCCATCAACATAGCATTCCGGGTTCTGTACATGCTACATGCATGACTATTTCAGCAACAATGCGTTTCTGACATGTGAGCATGTTGATTAATGACCTTTCGTCCACCAAGCAATGCGTATATTCACTTAGAAATATTTAGTTTGACTTCATAGGTTTTTCCTATCACCAGGTTCCAAAATCGGACATTTGTCATCAGAAAACACTCTTTGAGCGAATTCTCACCAATAGAAATGTAATTTACATTGTTTACATAACCATGGTATTCCGTATTATGAACATGTTTCATGCATCACGGATTCCTCAAACATGCATTTCTGAGTTGTGTACATGCGCATGGCTGATGTTTCAAACACCAAACAAGTTACCTATGCACTCTGAAATATTTACTTTGACTTCGTAGCTTCTTCCTATCACCAGTTTCAAGAATCACACTTTGATCCCATAAAAACCCTCTTGGAGCGAATTCTACCCTAGAGATATGTAATTTGAATAGATCCCATCTAAATGATATTCCGTGTTTCATTCATGCTACATATATGATGGATTCGACAAACATATATTCCTGAGTTGAGTTCATCTGGATTACCAATCTTTCATCCTCTATAAAAGGAATATTTTCATCTAGATACATGTACAAATTTTCACATGCTTTCCCTAACACCAGGTTCGAATTCGTGCATTTTTCACAGAAAAATTGTTCTGGAGCGATTTCCACCTTATAGGTATGTAATTTACATGAATTCCATCAACATGGCATTCCGGGTTCCGTGCATGCTACATGTGTGACGGAATCGGCTATCATGCGTTTCTGACTTGTGAACATGTGGATTACTGACCTTTCATCCACCAAACAAGGTGTATATTCACTTAGAAATATTAAGTCTGCCTTCATAGGTTTTTCCTATCACCAGTTTCTAAAAGCGGACATTTGGCACCAGAAAACACTCTTTGAGCGAATACTCATGGATGCACATGTAATTTACATTGTTTACATAACCATGGATTTCCGTATTACGAACATGATTCGTGCATTACGGATTCCTCAAACATGCATTTCTGAGTTTTGAACATGTGCATGACTGATGTTTCAAACACCAAACAATTTACATATGCACTCTGAAATATTTACTTTGACTTTGCAACTTCTTCCTATCACCAGTTTCAGGAATCACTCTCTGATACCAGAAAAACCCTCTTGGAGCCAATTCTAACCTAGAGATATGTAATTTGAATAGATTCCATCTACATGATATTCCATGTCCCGTATATGCTACATACATGACGGATTCGAAAAACATGCATTCCTGATCGGAGAGCATGTGGATGATTAATCTTTCATCCTCTATAAAAGGAATATTTTCATCTAGACACGTGTACACATTTTCACAATCTTTCCCTAAAACCAGTTTCGAATTCATGCATTTTTCACAGAAAAATACTTCTTCAGTGATTTTCAGCTAACAGATATGTAATTTACCTGAATTCCATCAACATGGCATTCCGGGTTCCGTACATGCTACATGCATGACAGATTAGGCAATCATGCGTTTCTGACTTGTGAGCATGTGGATTACTGACCTTTCATCCACCAAACGAGACGTATATTCACTTAGAAATATTTAGTCTGACTTCATAAGGTTTTCCTATCACCAGTTTCTACAATCGGAATTTCACACCAGAAAACACTCTTTGAACGAATTCTCACGAATACACATTTAATTTACTTTGTTTACCTAACCATGGCATTCCGTATTCCAAACATGTTTCATACATCACGGATTCTTCAAATATGAATTTCTGAGTTGTAAACTTGCACATGACTGATGTTTCATCCACCAAACATGTTATGTATGCACTCTGAAATATTTACATTGACTTCGTAGTTTCTGCCTATCACCAGTTTCAAGAATCACACTTTGATCCCAAAAAAAACCCTCTTGGAGCGAATTCTACCCTAGAGATATGTAATTTGAATACATTCCATCTACATGATATTCCGTGTTCATTACATGCTACATACATGACGGATTTGACAAACATGCATTCCTGAGTTGAGAGCATGTGGATTACTAATCTTTCATCCTCTAAAAAAGGAATATTATCATCTAGACTCGTGTACACATTTTCACAAGCTTTCCCTAACACAAAGTTCGAATTCGTGCATTTTTCACAGAAAAATAGTTCTGGAGCAATTTTCACCTAACAGATATGTAATTTACATGAATTCCAACAACATGGCATTCCGGGTTCCGTAAATGCTAAATGTATGAAGGATTCGGCAATCATGCGTTTCTGACTTGTGAGCATGTGGATTACTGACCTTTCATCCACCAAACAAGGCGTATATTCACTTAGAAATATTTACTCTGACTTCATAGTTTTTTCTATCACCAGGTTCTAAAATCAGACATTTGGCACCAGAAAACACTCTTTGAGCGAAATCTAACAAATACACATGTAATTCGCATTGTTTACATAACCATGGCATTCCGTATTACGAACATGTTTCATGCGTCACGGATTCCTCAAACATGCATTTCTGAGTTGTGAACATGCGCATGACTGATGTTTCAACCACCAAACTTGTTACCTATGCACTCTGAAATATTTACTTTGACTTCGTAGCTTCTTCCTATCTCCAGTTTGAAGAATCACTCTTTTACCCCACAAAAAAACTCTTGGAGCGAATTCTACCCTAGAGATATGTAATTTGAATAGATCCCAACTAAATGATATTCCGTGTTTCGTTCATGCTACATATATGATGGATTCGACAAACATATATTCCTGAGGTGAGCTCATCTTGATTACCAATCTTTCATCCTCTATAAAAGGAATATTTTCATCTAGACACATGTAAAATTTTCACAAGCTTTCCCTAACACCAGGTTAGAATTCGTGCATTTTTCACAGAAGAAAAGTTCTGGAGCGACTTCCACCTAAAAGATATGTAATTTACATGATTTCCATCAACATGGCATTCCGGGTTCTGTACATGCTACATGCATGACGGATTCAGCAACAATGCGTTTCTGACTTGTGAGCATGTGGATTACTGACCTTTCGTCCACCAAGCAAGGTGTATATTCACTTAGAAATATTTAGTTTGACTTCATAGTTTTTTCCTAACACCAGGTTCCAAAATCGGACATTTGTCATCAGAAAACACTCTTTGAGCGAATTCTCACCAATACACATGTAATTTACATTGTTTACATAACCATGGAATTCCGTATTCCAAACATGTTTCATGCATCACGGATTCCTCAAACATGCATTATTGAGTTGTGTACATGCGCATGACTGATGTTTCAACCACCAAACAACTTACCTATGCACTCTGAAATATTTACTTTGACTTCGTAGCTTCTTCCTATCACCAGTTTCAAGAATCACACTTTGATCCAACAAAAACCCTCTTGGAGCGAATTCTACCCTAGAGATATGTAATTTGAATAGATCCCATCTAAGTGATATTCCGTGTTTCGTTCATGCTACATATATGATGGATTCGACAAACATATATTCCTGATGTGAGCTCATCTTGATTACCAATCTTTCATCCTCTATAAAAGGAATATTTTCATCTAGACACATGTAAAATTTTCACAAGCTTTCCCTAACACCAAGTTCGAATACGTGCATTTTTCACAGAAAAAATATTCTGGAGCGAATTCCACCTTATAGGTATGTAATTTACATGAATTCCTTCTACATGCCATTCCGGGTTCCGTACATGCTACATGTGTGTCGGATTCGGTAATCATGCGTTTCTGACTTGTGAGCATGTGGATTACTGAACTTTCATCCACCAAACAAGGTGTATATTCACTTAGAAATATTAAGTCTGCCTTCATAGGTTTTTCCTATCACCAGTTTCTAAAAGCGGACATTTGGAAGCAGAAAACACTCTTTGAACGTATTCTCGCCAATACACATTTAATTTACATTGTTTACATAACCATGGCATTCCGTATTCCAAACATGTTTCATGCAACACGGATTCCTCAAACTTGAATTTCTGAGTTGTAAAATTGCGCATGACTGATATTTCAAACACCAAACATGTTACATATGCACTCTGAAATATTTACTTTGACTTCGTAGCTTCTTCCTATCACCAGTTTCAAGAATCACACTCTGCTCCCACAAAAACCCTCTTGAAGTGAATTCTTCCCTAGCGATATATAATTTGAATTGATTCTATCTACATGATATTCCGTGTTCCGTACATGCTACATACATGACGGATTCGACAAACATGCATTCCTGAGTTGAGGGCATCTGGATTATTAATCTTACATCCTCTATTAAAGGAATATTTTCATCTAGACCCGTGTACACATTTTCACAAGCTTTCCATTACACCAGGTTCTAATTCGTGCATTTGTCACAGAAGAAAAATTCTGGAGCGACTTCCACCTAAAAGATATGTAATTTACATGAATTCCATCAACATGGCATTCCGGGTTCTGTACATGCTACATGCATGACGGATTCAGCAAAAATGCGTTTCTGACTTGTGAGCATGTTGATTACTGACCTTTCGTCCACCAAGCAAGGCATATATTCACTTAGAAATATTTAGTTTGACTTCATAGGTTTTTCCTATCACCAGGTTCCAAAATCGGACATTTGTCATCAGAAAACACTCTTTGAGCGAATTCTCACCAATACAAATGTAATTTACATTGTTTACATAACCATGGTATTCCGTATTATGAACATGTTTCATGCATCACGGATTCCTCAAACATGCATTTCTGAGTTGTGTACATGCGCATGGCTGATGTTTCAAACACCAAACAAGTTACCTATGCACTCTGAAATATTTACTTTGACTTCGTAGCTTCTTCCTATCACCAGTTTCAAGAATCACACTTTGATCCCACAAAAACCCTCTTGGAGCGAATTCTACCCTAGAGATATGTAATTTGAATAGATCCCATCTAAATGATATTCCGTGTTTCATTCATGCTACATATATGATGGATTCGACAAACATATATTCCTGAGTTGAGTTCATCTGGATTACCAATCTTTCATCCTCTATAAAAGGAATATTTTCATCTAGACACATGTACAAATTTTCACAAACTTTCCCTAACACCAGGTTCGAATTCGTGCATTTTTCACAGAAAAATAGTTCTGGAGCGATTTCCACCTTATAGGTATGTAATTTACATGAATTCCATCAACATGGCATTCCGGGTTCCGTGCATGATACATGTGTGACGGAATCGGGTATCATGCGTTTCTGACTTGTGAACATGTGGATTACTGACCTTTCATCCACCAAACAAGGTGTATATTCACTTAGAAATATTAAGTCTGCCTTCATAGGTTTTTCCTATCACCAGTTTCTAAAAGCGGACATTTGGCACCAGAAAACACTCTTTGAGCGAATACTCATGAATGCACATGTAATTTACATTGTTTACATAACCATGGATTTCCGTATTACGAACATGATTCGTGCATTACGGATTCCTCAAACATGCATTTCTGAGTTGTGAACATGTGCATGACTGATGTTTCAAACACCAAACAATTTACATATGCACTCTGAAATATTTACTTTTACTTTGCAGCTTCTTCCTATCACCAGTTTCAGGAATCACTCTTTGATACCTGAAAAACCCTCTTGGAGCCAATTCTATCCTAGAGATATGTAATTTGAATAGATTCCATCTACATGATATTATATGTCCCGTATATGCTACATACATGACGGATTCGAAAAACATGCATTCCTGATCGGAGAGCATGTGGATGATTAATCTTTCATCCTCTATAAAAGGAATATTTTCATCTAGACACGTGTACACATTTTCACAATCTTTCCCTAAAACCAGTTTCGAATTCATGCATTTTTCACAGAAAAATACTTCTTCAGCGATTTTCAGCTAACAGATATGTAATTTACCTGAATTCCATCAACATGGCATTCCGGGTTCCGTACATGCTACATGCATGACGGATTAGGCAATCATGCGTTTCTGACTTGTGAGCATGTGGATTACTGACCTTTCATCCACCAAACGAGACGTATATTCACTTAGAAATATTTAGTCTGACTTCATAAGGTTTTCCTATCACCAGTTTCTACAATCGGAATTTCACACCAGAAAACACTCTTTGAATGAATTCTCACGAATACGCATTTAATTTACTTTGTTTACCTAACCATGGCATTCCGTATTCCAAACATGTTTCATGCATCACGGATTCTTCAAATATGAATTTCTGAGTTGTAATCTTGCACATGACTGATGTTTCAAACACCAAACATGTTATGTATGCACTCTGAAATATTTACATTGACTTTGTAGCTTCGTCCTCTCACAAGGTTCAAGAATCACACTTTCATCCCTCAAAAACCCTCTTGGAGAGAATTCTTCCCTAGAGATATTTAAATTGAATAGATTCCATCTACATGATATTCCGTGTTCCGTACATGCTACATAAATGACGGATTCGACAAATATGCATTCCTGAGTTGAGGGCATCTTGATTACTAATCTTTCATCCTCTATAAAAGAATATTTTCATCTAGACACGTGTGCACATTTTCACAAGCTTTCCCTAAAACCAGGTTCTAATTCGTGCATTTTTCACAAAAAAATATTTCTGGAGCGATTTCCACCTAATAGGTATGTAATTTACATGAATTCCATCAACATGGCATTCCGGGTTCCGTACATGCTACATGCATGACGGATTCGGCAATCATGCGTTTCTGACTTGTGAGCATGTGGATTACTGACCTTTCATCCACCAAACAATGCGTATATAGACTTAGAAATATTAACTCTGAATTCATAGACTTTTCCTATCACCAGGTTCCAAAATCGGACATTTGTCATCAGAAAACACTCTTTGAGCGTATTCTCACCAATACACATGTAATTTACATTGTTTACATAACCATGGAATTCCGTATTACAAACATGTTTCATGCATCACGGATTCCTCAAACATGCATTTCTGAGTTGTGTACATGCGCATGACTGATGTTTCAACCACCAAACTAGTTACCTATGCACTCTGAAATATTTACTTTGACTTCGTAGCTTCTTCTTATCACCAGTTTCAAGAATCACACTTTGATCCCACAAAAACCCTCTTGGAGCGAATTCTTCCCTAGAGATATGTAATTTGAATAGATTCCATCTACATGATTTTCCGTATTCCGTACATACTACATACATGGCGGATTCGACAACCATGCATTCCTGAGTTGAGGGCATCTGGATTACTAATCTTTCATTCTCTATAAAAGTAATATTTTCATCTAGACATGTGTACACATTTTCACAAGCTTTCCCTAACACCAGGTTCGAATTCGTGCATTTTTCACAGAAAAATAATTCTGGAGCTATTTCCAACTAACATATATGTAATATACATGAATTCCAACAAAATTGCATTCCGGGTTCCGTACATGCTACATGTGTGACGGATTCGGCAATCATAAGTTTCTGACTTGTGAGCATGAGGATTACTGAGCTTTCATCCACCAAACAAGGCGTGTATAGACTTAGAAATATTTACTCTGACTTCATAGGTTTATTCTATCACCAGGTAATAAAATCGGACATTTGGTACAAGAAAACACACTTTGAGCGAATTCTCACCAATAAACGTTATTTCCATTGTTAACATAACCATGGCATTCCGTATTACGAACATGTTTCTTGCATCACGTATTCCTCAAACATGCATTTCTGAGTTGTGAACATGCGCCTGACTGAAGTTTCAAACACCAAACATATTACCTATGCACTTTGATATATTTATTTTGACTTCGTAGTTTCTGCCTATCACCAGTTTCAAGAATCACACTTTGATCCCAAAAAAAACCCACTTGGAGCGAATTCTACCCTAGAGATATGTAATTTGAATACATTCCATCTAAATGATAACCGTGTTCATTACATGCTACATACATGACGGATTTGACAAACATGCATTCCTGAGTTGAGAGCATGTGGATTACTAATCATTCATCCTCTAAAAAAGGAATATTATCATCTAGACACGTGTTCACATTTTAACAAGCTTTCCCTAACACCAGGTTCGAATTCGTGCATTTTTCACAGAAAAATTGTTCTGGAGCGATTTCAACCTAACAGATATGTAATTTACATGAATTCCAACAACTTGGCATTCAGGGTTCCGTACCTGCTACATGTATGACGGATTTGGCAATCATGCGTTTCTGACTTGTGAGCATGTCGATTATTGACCTTTCAACCTCCGAACAAGACGAATATAAACTTAGACATATTTACTCTGACTTCATATTTTTTTCTATCACCAGGTTCTAAAATCGGACATTTGGCACCAGAAAACACTCTTTGAGCGATATCTAACAAATGCACATGTAATTTGCATTGTTTACATAACCATGGCATTCCGTATTACGAACATGTTTCATGCGTCACGGATTCCTCAAACATGCATTTCTGAGTTGTGAACATGCGCATGACTGATGTTTCAACCACCAAACTAGTTACCTATGCACTCTGAAATATTTACTTTGACTTCGTAGCTTCTTCCTATCACCAGTTTCAAGAATCAATCTTTGACCCCACAAAAACCCTCTTGGAGCGAATTCTACCCTAGAGATATGTAATTTGAATAGATCCAATCTAAATGATATTCCGTGTTTCGTTCATGCTACATATATGATGGATTCGACAAACATATATTCCTGAGGTGAGCTCATCTTGATTACCAATGTTTCATCCACTATAAAAGGAATATTTTCATCTAGACACATGTAAAATTTTCACAAGCTTTCCCTAACACCAGGTTCGAATTCGTGCATTTTTCACAGAAGTAAAGTTCTGGAGCGACTTCCACCTAAAAGCTATGTAATTTACATGAATTCCAACAACTTGGCATTCAGGGTTCCGTACATTCTACATATATGACGGATTTGACAATCATGCGTTTCTGACTTATGAGCATGTGGATTACTGACCTTTCATCCTCCGAACAAGGCGAATATATTCTTAGACATATTTACTCTGACTTCATAGGTTTTTCCTATCACCAGGTTCTAAAATCGGACATTTGGCACCAGAAAACGCTCTTTGAGCGAATTCTCACCAATACACATGTAATTTACATTGTTTACATAACCATGGCATTCCGGATTATGAACATGTCCATGCATCATGGATTCCTCAAACATGAATTTCTGAGTTGTGAACATGCGAATGACTGATGTTTCAACTACCAAACAAGTTACTTATGCACTCTGAAATATTTACTTTGACTTTGTAGCTTCTTTCTATCACCAGTTACAAGAGTCACACTTTGATCCCACAAAAACATTCTTGGAGCGAATTCTTCCTTAGAGATATGTAATTTGATTACATTACATCTACATAATATTCCGGGTTCTGTACATGCTACATACATGACGGATTCGACAAACATGCATTCCTGAGTTGATGGCATCTGGATTACTACTCTTTCATCCTATATAAAAGGAATATTTTCATCTAGACACGTGTACACATTTTAACAAACTTTCCCTAAAACCACGTTCGAATTCGTGCATTTTTCATAGAAAAATTGTTCTGGAGCTATTTCCACGTAATAGGTATGTAATTTACATGAATTCCATCAACATGGCATTCCGGGTTCCGTACATGCTACATGCATGATGGATTCGGCAATCATGCGTTTCTGACTTCTGAGCATGTGGATTACTGACCTTTCATCCACCAAACAAGGCTTATATACACTAAGAAATATTTACACTGACTTCATAGATTTTTCTATCACCAGGATCTAAAATCGGAAATTTGGCACCAAAAAACACTCTTTGAGCGAAATCTCACCAATAATCATTTAATTTGCATTGTTTACATAACCATGGCATTCCGTATTACGAACATGTTTCATGCATCACGGATTCCTCAAACTTGAATTTCTGAGTTGTGAAAATGTGCCTGACTGAAGTTTCAAACACCAAACAATTTACCTATGCACTTTTATATATTTATTTTGACTTTGTAGTTTCTGCCTATCATCGGTATCAAGAATCACACTTTGATCCCAGAAAAACCCTCTTGGAGAGAATTCTATCCTAGAGATATGTAATTTGAATAGATTCCATCTACATGATATTCCGTGTTCATTACATGCTACATTCATGACGGAATTGACAAACATGCATTCCTGAGTTGAGAGCATGTGGATTACTAATCTTTCATCCTCTTTAAAAGGAATATTTTCATCTAGACACGTGTGCACGTTTTCACAAACTTTCCCTACCACAAATTTTTAATTCATGCATTTTTCACAGAAAGATTGTTCTCGAGCGATTTAAACCTAACAGATGTGTAATTTACATGAATTCCAACAACATGGCATTCTGGGTTGCGTACATGCTACATGTATGACGGATTCGGCAATCATACGTTTCTGGATTGTGAGCATGTGGATTACTGACCTTTCATCCACCAAACAAGGTGTATATAGGTTTAGAAATATTTACTCTGACTTCATAGATTTTCTATCACCAGGTTATAAAATCGGACATCTGGCACCACAAAACACTCTTTGAGCCAAATCTAACAAATACACATGTAATTTGCATTGTTTACATAACCATGGCATTCCGTATTACGAACATGTTTCATGCGTCACGGATTCCTCAAACATGCATTTCTGAGTTGTGAACATGCGCATGTCTGATGTTTCAACCACCAAACTAGTTACCTATGCACTCTGAAATATTTACTTTGACTTCGTAGCTTCTTCCTATCACCAGTTTCAAGAATCACACTTTGATCCCTGAAAAACCCTCTTGGAGCGAATTCTACCCTAGAGATATGTAATTTGAATACATTCCATCTACATGATATTCCGTGTTCATTACATGCTACATACATGACGGATTTGACAAACATGCATTCCTGAGTTGAGAGCATGTGGATTACTAATCTTTCATCCTCTATAAAAGGAATATTATCATCTAGACTCGTGTACACATTTTCACAAGCTTTCCCTAACACCAGTTTCGAATTCGTGGTTTTTTCACAGAAAAATATTTCTGGAGCGATTTCCATGTAATAGGTATGTAATTTACATGAATTCCATCAACATGGCATTCCGGGTTCCGTACATGCTACATGCATGACGGATTCGGCAATCATGCGTTTCTGACTTGTGAGCATGTGGATTACTGACCTTTCATCCACCAAACAATGCGTATATAGACTTAGAAATATTAACTCTGAATTCATAGACTTTTCCTATCACCAGGTTCCAAAATCGGACATTTGTCATCAGAAAACACTCTTTGAGCGTATTCTCACCAATACACATGTAATTTACATTGTTTACATAACCATGGAATTCCGTATTACAAACATGTTTCATGCATCACGGATTCCTCAAACATGCATTTCTGAGTTGTGTACATGCGCATGACTGATGTTTCAACCACCAAACTAGTTACCTATGCACTCTGAAATATTTACTTTGACTTCGTAGCTTCTTCTTATCACCAGTTTCAAGAATCACACTTTGATCCCACAAAAACCCTCTTGGAGCGAATTCTTCCCTAGAGATATGTAATTTGAATAGATTCCATCTACATGATTTTCCGTATTCCGTACATACTACATACATGGCGGATTCGACAACCATGCATTCCTGAGTTGAGGGCATCTGGATTACTAATCTTTCATTCTCTATAAAAGTAATATTTTCATCTAGACATGTGTACACATTTTCACAAGCTTTCCCTAACACCAGGTTCGAATTCGTGCATTTTTCACAGAAAAATAATTCTGGAGCTATT
This sequence comes from Vicugna pacos, assembly GCF_048564905.1. Lineage (NCBI taxonomy): Eukaryota > Metazoa > Chordata > Mammalia > Artiodactyla > Camelidae > Vicugna > Vicugna pacos. The sequence goes on along the minus strand of NW_027328741.1, from coordinate 14,693,135 downwards.
TCCAACTAACATATATGTAATATACATGAATTCCAACAAAATTGCATTCCGGGTTCCGTACATGCTACATGTGTGACGGATTCGGCAATCATAAGTTTCTGACTTGTGAGCATGAGGATTACTGAGCTTTCATCCACCAAACAAGGCGTGTATAGACTTAGAAATATTTACTCTGACTTCATAGGTTTATTCTATCACCAGGTAATAAAATCGGACATTTGGTACAAGAAAACACACTTTGAGCGAATTCTCACCAATAAACGTTATTTCCATTGTTAACATAACCATGGCATTCCGTATTACGAACATGTTTCTTGCATCACGTATTCCTCAAACATGCATTTCTGAGTTGTGAACATGCGCCTGACTGAAGTTTCAAACACCAAACATATTACCTATGCACTTTGATATATTTATTTTGACTTCGTAGTTTCTGCCTATCACCAGTTTCAAGAATCACACTTTGATCCCAAAAAAAACCCACTTGGAGCGAATTCTACCCTAGAGATATGTAATTTGAATACATTCCATCTAAATGATAACCGTGTTCATTACATGCTACATACATGACGGATTTGACAAACATGCATTCCTGAGTTGAGAGCATGTGGATTACTAATCATTCATCCTCTAAAAAAGGAATATTATCATCTAGACACGTGTTCACATTTTAACAAGCTTTCCCTAACACCAGGTTCGAATTCGTGCATTTTTCACAGAAAAATTGTTCTGGAGCGATTTCAACCTAACAGATATGTAATTTACATGAATTCCAACAACTTGGCATTCAGGGTTCCGTACCTGCTACATGTATGACGGATTTGGCAATCATGCGTTTCTGACTTGTGAGCATGTCGATTATTGACCTTTCAACCTCCGAACAAGACGAATATAAACTTAGACATATTTACTCTGACTTCATATTTTTTTCTATCACCAGGTTCTAAAATCGGACATTTGGCACCAGAAAACACTCTTTGAGCGATATCTAACAAATGCACATGTAATTTGCATTGTTTACATAACCATGGCATTCCGTATTACGAACATGTTTCATGCGTCACGGATTCCTCAAACATGCATTTCTGAGTTGTGAACATGCGCATGACTGATGTTTCAACCACCAAACTAGTTACCTATGCACTCTGAAATATTTACTTTGACTTCGTAGCTTCTTCCTATCACCAGTTTCAAGAATCAATCTTTGACCCCACAAAAACCCTCTTGGAGCGAATTCTACCCTAGAGATATGTAATTTGAATAGATCCAATCTAAATGATATTCCGTGTTTCGTTCATGCTACATATATGATGGATTCGACAAACATATATTCCTGAGGTGAGCTCATCTTGATTACCAATGTTTCATCCACTATAAAAGGAATATTTTCATCTAGACACATGTAAAATTTTCACAAGCTTTCCCTAACACCAGGTTCGAATTCGTGCATTTTTCACAGAAGTAAAGTTCTGGAGCGACTTCCACCTAAAAGCTATGTAATTTACATGAATTCCAACAACTTGGCATTCAGGGTTCCGTACATTCTACATATATGACGGATTTGACAATCATGCGTTTCTGACTTATGAGCATGTGGATTACTGACCTTTCATCCTCCGAACAAGGCGAATATATTCTTAGACATATTTACTCTGACTTCATAGGTTTTTCCTATCACCAGGTTCTAAAATCGGACATTTGGCACCAGAAAACGCTCTTTGAGCGAATTCTCACCAATACACATGTAATTTACATTGTTTACATAACCATGGCATTCCGGATTATGAACATGTCCATGCATCATGGATTCCTCAAACATGAATTTCTGAGTTGTGAACATGCGAATGACTGATGTTTCAACTACCAAACAAGTTACTTATGCACTCTGAAATATTTACTTTGACTTTGTAGCTTCTTTCTATCACCAGTTACAAGAGTCACACTTTGATCCCACAAAAACATTCTTGGAGCGAATTCTTCCTTAGAGATATGTAATTTGATTACATTACATCTACATAATATTCCGGGTTCTGTACATGCTACATACATGACGGATTCGACAAACATGCATTCCTGAGTTGATGGCATCTGGATTACTACTCTTTCATCCTATATAAAAGGAATATTTTCATCTAGACACGTGTACACATTTTAACAAACTTTCCCTAAAACCACGTTCGAATTCGTGCATTTTTCATAGAAAAATTGTTCTGGAGCTATTTCCACGTAATAGGTATGTAATTTACATGAATTCCATCAACATGGCATTCCGGGTTCCGTACATGCTACATGCATGATGGATTCGGCAATCATGCGTTTCTGACTTCTGAGCATGTGGATTACTGACCTTTCATCCACCAAACAAGGCTTATATACACTAAGAAATATTTACACTGACTTCATAGATTTTTCTATCACCAGGATCTAAAATCGGAAATTTGGCACCAAAAAACACTCTTTGAGCGAAATCTCACCAATAATCATTTAATTTGCATTGTTTACATAACCATGGCATTCCGTATTACGAACATGTTTCATGCATCACGGATTCCTCAAACTTGAATTTCTGAGTTGTGAAAATGTGCCTGACTGAAGTTTCAAACACCAAACAATTTACCTATGCACTTTTATATATTTATTTTGACTTTGTAGTTTCTGCCTATCATCGGTATCAAGAATCACACTTTGATCCCAGAAAAACCCTCTTGGAGAGAATTCTATCCTAGAGATATGTAATTTGAATAGATTCCATCTACATGATATTCCGTGTTCATTACATGCTACATTCATGACGGAATTGACAAACATGCATTCCTGAGTTGAGAGCATGTGGATTACTAATCTTTCATCCTCTTTAAAAGGAATATTTTCATCTAGACACGTGTGCACGTTTTCACAAACTTTCCCTACCACAAATTTTTAATTCATGCATTTTTCACAGAAAGATTGTTCTCGAGCGATTTAAACCTAACAGATGTGTAATTTACATGAATTCCAACAACATGGCATTCTGGGTTGCGTACATGCTACATGTATGACGGATTCGGCAATCATACGTTTCTGGATTGTGAGCATGTGGATTACTGACCTTTCATCCACCAAACAAGGTGTATATAGGTTTAGAAATATTTACTCTGACTTCATAGATTTTCTATCACCAGGTTATAAAATCGGACATCTGGCACCACAAAACACTCTTTGAGCCAAATCTAACAAATACACATGTAATTTGCATTGTTTACATAACCATGGCATTCCGTATTACGAACATGTTTCATGCGTCACGGATTCCTCAAACATGCATTTCTGAGTTGTGAACATGCGCATGTCTGATGTTTCAACCACCAAACTAGTTACCTATGCACTCTGAAATATTTACTTTGACTTCGTAGCTTCTTCCTATCACCAGTTTCAAGAATCACACTTTGATCCCTGAAAAACCCTCTTGGAGCGAATTCTACCCTAGAGATATGTAATTTGAATACATTCCATCTACATGATATTCCGTGTTCATTACATGCTACATACATGACGGATTTGACAAACATGCATTCCTGAGTTGAGAGCATGTGGATTACTAATCTTTCATCCTCTATAAAAGGAATATTATCATCTAGACTCGTGTACACATTTTCACAAGCTTTCCCTAACACCAGTTTCGAATTCGTGGTTTTTTCACAGAAAAATATTTCTGGAGCGATTTCCATGTAATAGGTATGTAATTTACATGTATTCCATCAACATGGCATTCCGGGTTCCTTACATGCTACATGCATGACGGATTCGGCAATCATATGTTTCTGGCTTGTGAGCATGTGGATTACTGACCTTTCATCCACCAAACAAGGCGTATATAGGCTTAGAAACATTTACTCTGACTTCATAGTTTTTTCTATCACCAGGTTCTAAAATCGGACATTTGGCCCCAGTAAACACTCTTTGAGCGAAATCTCACCAATACACATGTAAATGCATTGTTTAAATAACCATGGCATTCCGTATTACGGACATGTTTCATGCGTCACGGATTCCTCAAACATGCATTTCTGAGATGTGAACATGCTCATGACTGATGTTTCAACCACCAAACATGTTATATATGCACTCTGAAATATTTATTTTCAAGTCGTAAATTCTTCCTGTCACCAGTTTCAAGAATCACACTTTGATCCCAGAAAAACCCTCTTGGAGCGAATTCTACCCTTAGAGATATGTAATTTCAGTAGATTCCATCTAAATGATATTCCGTGTTCATTACATGCTACATAAATGACAGATGTGACAAACATGCATTCCTGAGTTGATAACATGTGGATTATTAATCCTTCATCCTCTATAAAAGGAATATTTTCATCTAGACACTTGTACATATTTTCACAAGCTTTCCCTACCACACAGTACGAATTCGTGCATTTTTCAGAGAAAAATAGTTCTGGAACAATTTTCACCTAACAGATATGTAATTTACATGAATTCCAACAACATTGCACTCGGGGTTCCGTACCTGCTACATGTATGATGGATTTGGCAATCATGCGTTTCTGACTTGTGAGCATGTGGATTACTGACCTTTCATCCACCAAACAAGGCGTATATTCCCTTTGAAATATTTAATCTGACTTAATAGGTTTTTCCAATCAGCAGGTTCTAAAATCGGACATTTGGCACCAGAAAACTCTCTTTGAGCGAAATCTCACCAATACACATGTAATTTGCATTGTTTACATAACCATGGCTTTCCGTATTACGAACATGTTTCATGCATCACGGATTCCTCAAACATGCATTTTTGAGTTGTGAACATGCACATGACTGATGTTTCAACCACCAAACAAGTTACCAATGCACTCTGAAATATTTACTTTGACTTCGTAGCTTCTTCCTATCACCAGTTTCAAGAATCACACTTTGATCCCAGAAAAACCCTCTTGGAGAGAATTCTACCCTAGAGATATGTAATTTGAATACATTCCATCTACATGATATTCCGTGTTCATTACATGCTACATAAATGACGGATTTGACAAACATGCATTCCTGAGTTGAGAGCATGTGGATTACTAATCTTTCATCCTCTATAAAAGGAATATTATCATCTAGAATCGTGTACACATTTTCACAAGCTTTCCCTAACACCAGTTTCGAATTCGTGGTTTTTTCACAGAAAAATATTTCTGGAGCGATTTCCATGTAATAGGTATGTAATTTACATGAATTCCATCAACATGGCATTCCGGGTTCCTTACATGCTACATGCATGACGGATTCGGCAATCATATGTTTCTGGCTTGTGAGCATGTGGATTACTGACCTTTCATCCACCAAACAAGGCGTATATAGGCTTAGATACATTTACTCTGACTTCATAGTTTTTTCTATTACCAGGTTCTAAAATCGGACATTTGGCCCCAGTAAACACTCTTTGAGCGAAATCTCACCAATACACATGTAAATGCATTGTTTAAATAACCATGGCATTTCGTATTACGGACATGTTTCATGCGTCACGGATTCTACAAACATGCATTTCTGAGATGTGAACATGCTCATGACTGATGTTTCAACCACCAAACATGTTATATATGCACTCTGAAATATTTATTTTGACTTCGTAGCTTCTTCCTATCACCAGTTTCAAGAATCACACTTTGATCCCAGAAAAAACCTCTTGGAGCGAATTCTACCCTAGAGATATGTAATTTGAATACATTCCATCTACATGATATTCCGTGTTCATTACATGCTACATACATGACGGATTTGACAAACATGCATTCTTGAGTTGAGAGCATGTGGATTACTAATCTTTCATCCTCTATAAAAGGAATATTATCATCTAGACTCGTGTACACATTTTCACAAGCTTTCCTTAAACCTGTTTCGAATTCTTGCTGTTTTCAAAGAAAAATTATTCTGGAGCGATTTCAACCTAACAGATATGTAATTTACATGAATTCCAACAACTTGGCATTCAGGGTTCCGTACCTGCTACATGTATGACGGATTTGGCAATCATGCGTTTCTGACTTGTGAGCATGTGGATTACTGACCTTTCAACCTCCGAACAAGGCGAATATAAACTTCGACATATTTACTCTGACTTCATAGGTTTTTCCTATCACCAGGTTCTAAAATCAGATATTTGGCTCCAGAAAACTCTCTTTGTGCGAAATCTCACCAATACTCATGTAATTTACATTGTTTACATAACCATGGCATTCCGTATTACGAACATGTCCATGCATCATGGATTCCTCAAACATGAATTTCTGAGTTGTGAACATGCGCATGACTGATGTTTCAACTACCAAACAAGTTACCTATGCACTCTGAAATATTTACTTTGACTTTGTAGCTTCTTTCTATCACCAGTTACAAGAGTCACAATTTGATCCCACAAAAACATTCTTGGAGCGAATTCTTCCTTAGAGATATGTAATTTGATTACATTATATCTACATAATATTCCGTGTTCTGTACATGTTACATACATGACGGATTCGACAAACATGCAGTCCTGAGTTGAGAGCATCTGGATTACTACTCTTTCATCCTATATAAAAGGAATATTTTCATCTAGACACGTGTACACATTTTAACAAACTTTCCCTAACACCACGTTCTAATTCGTGCATTTTTCATAGAAAAATTGTTCTGGAGCGATTCCCACGTAATAGGCATTTAATTTACATGAATTCCATCAACATGGCATTCCGGGTTCCGTACATGCTACATGAATGACTGATTCGGCAATCATGCGTTTCTGACTTCTGAGCATGTGGATTACTGACCTTTCATCCACCAAACAAGGCTTATATACACTAAGAAATATTTACTCTGACTTCATAGATTTTTCTATCACCAGGTTCTAAAATCGGAAATTTGGCACCAAAAAACACTCTTTGAGCGAATTCTCACAAATACATATGAAACTTTCATTGTTTACATAACCATGGCATTCTGTATTACGAACATGATTCATGCATCACGGATTCCTCAAACTTGAATTTCTGAGTTGTGAACATGCGCCTGACTGATGTTTCAAACGCCAAACAAGTTACCTACGCACTTTGATATATTTATTTTGACTTCGTAGTTTCTGCCTATCACCAGTTTCAAGAATCACACTTTGATCCCAAAAAAACCCTCTTGGAGCGAATTCTACCCTAGAGATATGTAATTTGAATATATTCCATCTACATGATATTCAGTGTTCCTTACATGCTACATACATGACGGATTTGGCAAACATGCATTTTGAGTTGAGAGCATGTGGATTACTATCTTTAGTCCTTTAGAAAGGAATATTTTCATCTAGACACGTGTACAAATTTTCACAAGCTTTCCCTACCACAAAGTTCGAATTCGTGCATTTTTCACAGAAAAATAGTTCTGGAGCAATTTTCACCTAACAGATATGTAATTTACATGAATTCCAACAACATGGCATTCCGGGGTCCGTACATGCTAAATGTATGACGGATTCGTCAATCATGCGTTTCTGACTTGTGAGCATGTGGATTACTGACTTTTCATCCACCAAACAAGGCATATATTCACTTAGAAATTTTTAATCTGACTTCAAAGATTTTTCCTATCACCAGGTTCTAAAATCCGACATTTGGCACCAGAAAACACTCTTTGAACGAAATCTCACCAATACACATGTAATTTGCATTGTTTACATAACCATGGCATTCCGTATTACGAACATGTTTCATGCATCAAGGATTCCTCAAACATGCATTTCTGAGTTGTGATCATGCGCATGACAGATGTTTCAACCACCAAACAAGTTACCAATGCACTCTGAAATATTTATTTGACTTCGTAGCTTCTTCCTATCACCAGTTTCAAGAATCACACTTTGATCCCAGAAAAACCCTCTTGGAGAGAATTCTACCCTAGAGATATGTAATTTGAATAAATTCCATCTACATGATATTCCGTGTTCATTATATGCTACATACTGACGGATTTGACCAACATGCATTCTTGAGTTGAGAGCATGTGGATTACTAATCTTTTATCCTCTATAAAAGGAATATTATCATCTAGACTCGTGTACAAATTTTCACAAGCTTTCCCTAAAACCAGTTTCGAATTCGTGCTTTTTTCACAGAAAAATAATTCTGGAGCGATTTCAACCTAACAGATATATAATTTACATGAATTACAACAACATGGCATTCAGGGTTCCATACCTGCTACATGTTTGACTGATTTGGCAATCATGCGTTTCTGACTTGTGAGCATGTGGATTACTGACCTTTCATCCTCCGAACAAGGCGTATATAGACTTAGACATATTTACTCTGACTTCATAGGTTTTTCCTATCACCAGGTTCTAAAATCGGACATTTGGCACAAGAAAACTCTCTTTGAGCGAAATCTCACCAATACACATGTAACTTACATTGTTTACATAACCATGGCATTCCGTACTACGAACATGTTTCATGCATCACGGATTCCTCAAACATGCATTTCTCAGTTGTGAACATGCGCATGACTGATGTTTCAACCACCAAACAAGTTACCTATGCACTCTGAAATATTGACTTTGACTTTGTAGCTTCTGCCTATTACCAGTTTCAAGAATCACACTTTGATCCGAGAAAACTTCTTGGAGCGAATTCTACCCTAGAGATATGTAATTTGAATATATTCCATCTACATGATATTCCGTGTTCATTTCATGCTACATACATGAATGATTTGACAAACATGCATTCCTGAGTTGAGAGCATGTGGATTACTAATCTTTCATCCTCTATAAAAGGAATATTTTCATCTAGACACGTGTACACATTTTCACAAGCTTTCCTTAAAACCAGTTACGAATCCCTGCTTTTCTCACGGAAAAATATATCTTGAGCGATTTCCACCTAACAGATGTGTAATTTACATGAATTCCAACAACATGGCATTCCAGGTTCCGTACATGCTACATATATGACGGATTTGGCAAACATGCGTTTCTGACTTGTGAGCATGTGGATTACTGACCTTTCATCTTCCGAACAAGGCGAATATAGACTTAGAAATATTTACTCTGACTTCATAGGTTTTTCCTAACACCAGGTTCTAAAATCAGACATTTGGCACCAGAAAATGCTCTTTGAGCGAATTCTCACCAATACACATGTAATTTGCATTGCTTCCATGAACATGGCATTCCGAAGTATGAACTTGTCCATGCATCATGGATTCCTCAAACATGAATTTCTGACTTGTGAACATGCGCATGACTGATGGTTCAACTACCAAACAAGTTACTTATGCACTCTGAAATATTTACTTTGACTTTGTAGCTTCTTCCTGTCACCAGTTACAAGAATCACACTTTGATCCCACAATAACCCTCATGGAGCGAATTCTTCCTCAGAGATATGTAATTTGAATACATTCCATCTACATGATATTCCGTGTTCCGTACATGCTACATACATGATGGATTCGACAAACATGCATTCCTGAGTTGAGGGCATCTGGATTACTAATCTTTCATCCTCTAAAAAAGGAATATTTTCATCTAGACACTTGTACATATTTTCACATGCTTTCCCTACCACAAAGTACGAATTCGTGCATTTTTCAGAGAAAAATAGATCTGGAACAATTTTCACCTAACAGATATGTAATTTACATGAATTCCAACAACATTGCACTCGGGGTTCCGTACCTGCTACATGTATGACGGATTTGGCAATCATGCGTTTCTGACTTGTGAGCATGTGGATTACTGACCTTTCATCCACCAAACACGGTGTATATTCCCTTAGAAATATTTAATCTGACTTAATAGGTTTTTCCTATCACCAGGTTCTAAAATCCGACATTTGGCACCAGAAAACACTCTTTGAGCGAAATCTCACCAATACACATGTAATTTGCATTGTTTACATAACCATGGCATTCCGGATTACGAACATGTTTCTTGCATCACGGATTCCTCAAACATGCATTTCTGAGTTGTGAACATGCGCATGACTGATGTTTCAACCACCAAACAAGTTACCTATGCACTCTGAAATATTTACTTTGACTTCGTAGCTTCTTCCTATCACCAGTATCAAGAATCACACTTTGATCCCACAAAAACCCTCTTGGAGAGAATTCTACCCTATAGATATGTAATTTGAATAGATTCCTTCTACATGGTATTCCGTGTTCATTACATGTACATACATGACGAATTCGACAAACATGCATTCCTGAGTTGAGGGCATCTGGATTACTACTCTTTCATCCTATTTAAAAGAATATTTTCATCTAGACACGTGTACACATTTTAACAAACTTTACCTAACACCACGTTCGAATTCGTGCATTTTTCATAGAAAAATTGTTCTGGAGCGATTTCCACGTAATAGGTATGTAATTTATATGAATTCCATCAACATGGCATTCCGGGTTCCGTACATGCTACATGAATGACGTATTCGGCAATCATGCGTTTCTGACTTCTGAGCATGTGGATTACTGACCTTTCATCCACCAAACAAGGCTTATATACACTAAGAAATATTTACTCTGACTTCATAGACTTTTCTATCACCAGTTACTAAAATCGGAAATTTGGCACCAAAAACACTCTTTGAGCGAATTCTCACAAATACACATGAAAATTTCATTGTTTACATAACCATGGCATTCCGTATTACGAACATGACTCATGCATCACGGATTCCTCAAACTTGAATTTCTGAGTTGTGAACATGCGCCTGACTGAAGTTTCAAACACCAAACAAGTTACCTACGCACTTTGATATATTTATTTTGACTTCGTAGTTTCTGCCTATTACCAGTTTCAAGAATCACACTTTGATCCCCAAAAAAAACCTCTTGGAGCGAATTCTACCCTAGAGATATGTAATTTGAATCCATTACATCTACAAGATATTCCGTGTTCATTACATGCTACATACATGACGGATTTGACAAACATGCATTCCTGAGTTGAGAGCATGTGGATTACTAATCTTTCATCCTCTAAAAAAGGAATAATATCATCTAGACTCGTGTACACATTTTCACAAGCTTTCCCTACCACAAAGTTCGAATTCGTGCATTTTTCACAGAAAAATAGTTCTGGAGCAATTTTCACCTAACAGATATGTAATTTACATGAATTCCAACAACATGGCATTCCAGGTTCCGTACATACTACATATATGACGGATTTGGCAAACATGCGTTTCTGACTTGTGAGCATGTGGATGACTGACCTTTCATCTTCCGAACAAGGCGAATATAGACTTAGAAATATTTACTCTGACTTTATAGGTTTTTCCTAACACCAGGTTCTAAAATCAGATATTTGGCAACAGAAAATGCTCTTTGAGCGAATTCTCACCAATACACATGTAATTTGCATTGCTTACATGAACATGGCATTCCGTAGTATGAACATGTCCATGCATCATGGATTCCTCAAACATGAATTTCTGACTTGTGAACATGCGCATGACTGATGGTTCAACTACCAAACAAGTTACTTATGCACTCTGAAATATTTACTTTGACTTTGTAGCTTCTTCCTGTAACCAGTTACAAGAATCACACTTTGATCCCACAAAAACCCTCTTGGAGCGAATTCTACCCTAGAGATATGTAATTTGAATAGATCCCATCTAAATGATATTCCGTGTTTCATTCATGCTACATATATGATGGATTCGACAAACATATATTCCTGAGTTGAGTTCATCTGGATTACCAATCTTTCATCCTCTATAAAAGGAATATTTTCATCTAGACACATGTACAAATTTTCACAAGCTTTCCCTAACACCAGGTTCGAATTCGTGCATTTTTCACAGAAAAATTGTTCTGGAGCGATTTCCACCTTATAGGTATGTAATTTACATGAATTCCATCAACATGGCATTCCGGGTTCCGTGCATGCTACATGTGTGACGGAATCAGCTATCATGCGTTTCTGACTTGTGAACATGTGGATTACTGACCTTTCATCCACCAAACAAGGTGTATATTCACTTAGAAATATTAAGTCTGCCTTCATAGGTTTTTCCTATCACCAGTTTCTAAAAGTGGACATTTGGCACCTGAAAACACTCTTCAACGAATACTCATGAATGCACATGTAATTTACATTGTTTACATAACCATGGATTTCCGTATTACGAACATGATTCGTGCATTACGGATTCCTCAAACATGCATTTCTGAGTTGTGAACATGTGCATGACTGATGTTTCAAACACCAAACAATTTACATATGCACTCTGAAATATTTACTTTGACTTTGCAGCTTCTTCCTATCACCAGTTTCAGGAATCACTCTTTGATACCAGAAAAACCCTCTTGGAGCCAATTCTAACCTAGAGATATGTAATTTGAATAGATTCCATCTACATGATATTCCATGTCCCGTATATGCTACATACATGACGGATTCGAAAAACATGCATTCCTGATCGGAGAGAATGTGGATGATTAATCTTTCATCCTCTATAAAAGGAATATTTTCATCTAGACACGTGTACACATTTTCACAATCTTTCCCTAAAACCAGTTTCGAATTCATGCATTTTTCACAGAAAAATACTTCTTCAGCGATTTTCAGCTAACAGATATGTAATTTACCTGAATTCCATCAACATGGCATTCCGGGTTCCGTACATGCTACATGCATGACGGATTAGGCAATCATGGGTTTCTGACTTGTGAGCATGTGGATTACTGACCTTTCATCCACCAAACGAGACGTATATTCACTTAGAAATATTTAGTCTGACTTCATAAAGTTTTCCTATCACCAGTTTCTACAATCGGAATTTCACACCAGAAAACACTCTTTGAACGAATTCTCACGAATACACATTTAATTTACTTTGTTTACCTAACCATGGCATTCCGTATTCCAAACATGTTTCATGCATCACGGATTCTTCAAATATGAATTTCTGAGTTGTAAACTTGCACATGACTGATGTTTCATACACCAAACATGTTATGTATGCACTCTGAAATATTTACATTGACTTCGTAGTTTCTGCCTATCACCAGTTTCAAGAATCACACTTTGATCCCAAAAAAAACCCTCTTGGAGCGAATTCTACCCTAGAGATATGTAATTTGAATACATTCCATCTACATGATATTCCGTGTTCATTAATGCTACATACATGACGGATTTGACAAACATGCATTCCTGAGTTGAGAGCATGTGGATTACTAATCTTTCATCCTCTAAAAAAGGAATATTATCATCTAGACTCGTGTACACATTTTCACAAGCTTTCCCTACCACAAAGTTCGAATTCGTGCATTTTTCACAGAAAAATATTTCTGGAGCAATTTTCACCTAACAGATATGTAATTTACATGAATTCCAACAACATGGCATTCCGGGTTCCGTAAATGCTAAATGTATGAAGGATTCAACAATCATGCGTTTCTGACTTGTGAGCATGTGTATTACTGACCTTTCATCCACCAAACAAGGTGTATATTCACTTAGAAATATTTACTCTGACTTCATAGTTTTTCTATCACCAGGTTCTAAAATCGGACATTTGGCACCAGAAAACACTCTTTGAGCGAAATCTAACAAATACACATGTAATTCGCATTGTTTACATAACCATGGCATTCCGTATTACGAACATGTTTCATGCGTCACGGATTCCTCAAACATGCATTTCTGAGTTGTGAACATGCGCATGACTGATGTTTCAACCACCAAACTAGTTACCTATGCACTCTGAAATATTTACTTTGACTTCGTAGCTTCTTCCTATCACCAGTTTCAAGAATCACTCTTTGACCCCACAAAAAAACTCTTGGAGCGAATTCTACCCTAGAGATATGTAATTTGAATAGATCCCATCTAAATGATATTCCGTGTTTCGTTCATGCTACATATATGATGGATTCGACAAACATATATTCCTGAGGTGAGCTCATCTTGATTACCAATCTTTCATCCTCTATAAAAGGAATATTTTCATCTAGACACATGTAAAATTTTCACAAGCTTTCCCTAACACCAGGTTCGAATTCGTGCATTTTTCACAGAAGAAAAGTTCTGGAGCGACTTCCACCTAAAAGATATGTAATTTACATGAATTCCATCAACATGGCATTCCGGGTTCTGTACATGCTACATGCATGACGGATTCAGCAACAATGCGTTTCTGACTTGTGAGCATGTGGATTACTGACTTTTCGTCCACCAAGCAAGGTGTATATTCAGTTAGAAATATTTAGTTTGACTTCATACTTTTTTCCTATCACCAGGTTCCAAAATCGGACATTTGTCATCAGAAAACACTCTTTGAGCGAATTCTCACCAATACACATGTAATTTACATTGTTTACATAACCATGGAATTCCGTATTCCAAACATGTTTCATGCATCACGGATTCCTCAAACATGCATTATTGAGTTGTGTACATGCGCATGACTGATGTTTCAACCACCAAACAACTTACCTATGCACTCTGAAATATTTACTTTGACTTCGTAGCTTCTTCCTATCACCAGTTTCAAGAATCACACTTTGATCCAACAAAAACCCTCTTGGAGCGAATTCTACCCTAGAGATATGTAATTTGAATAGATCCCATCTAAGTGATATTCCGTGTTTCGTTCATGCTACATATATGATGTATTCGACAAACATATATTCCTGATGTGAGCTCATCTTGATTACCAATCTTTCATCCTCTATAAAAGGAATATTTTCATCTAGACACATGTAAAATTTTCACAAGCTTTCCCTAACACCAGGTTCGAATATGTGCATTTTTCACAGAAAAATTATTCTGGAGCGAATTCCACCTTATAGGTATGTAATTTACATGAATTCCTTCAACATGCCATTCCGGGTTCCGTACATTCTACATGTGTGTCGGATTCGGCTATCATGCGTTTCTGACTTGTGAGCATTTGGATTACTGAACTTTCATCCACCAAACAAGGTGTATATTCACTTAGAAATATTAAGTCTGCCTTCATAGGTTTTTCCTATCACCAGTTTCTAAAAGCGGACATTTGGAACCAGAAAACACTCTTTGAACGTATTCTCGCCAATACACATTTAATTTACATTGTTTACATAACCATGGCTTTCCGTATTCCAAACATGTTTCATGCAACACGGATTCCTCAAACTTGAATTTCTGAGTTGTAAAATTGCGCATGACTGATGTTTCAAACACCAAACATGTTACATATGCACTCTGAAATATTTACTTTGACTTCGTAGCTTCTTCCTATCACCAGTTTCAAGAATCACACTCTGCTCCCACAAAAACCCTCTTGAAGTGAATTCTTCAGTAGCGATATATAATTTGAATTGATTCCATCTACATGATATTCCGTGTTCCGTACATGCTACATACATGACGGATTCGACAAACATGCATTCCTGAGTTGAGGGCATCTGGATTATTAATCTTACATCCTCTATTAAAGGAATATTTTCATCTAGACCCGTGTACACATTTTCACAAGCTTTCCATTACACCAGGTTCTAATTCGTGCATTTTTCACAGAAGAAAAATTCTGGAGCGACTTCCACCTAAAAGATATGTAATTTACATGAATTCCATCAACATGGCATTCCGGGTTCTGTACATGCTACATGCATGACGGATTCAGCAAAAATGCGTTTCTGACTTGTGAGCATGTTGATTACTGACCTTTCGTCCACCAAGCAAGGCATATATTCACTTAGAAATATTTAGTTTGACTTCATAGTTTTTTCCTATCACCAGGTTCCAAAATCGGACATTTGTCATCAGAAAACACTCTTTGAGCGAATTCTCACCAATACAAATGTAATTAACATTGTTTACATAACCATGGTATTCCGTATTATGAACATGTTTCATGCATCACGGATTCCTCAAACATGCATTTCTGAGTTGTGTACATGCGCACGGCTGATGTTTCAAACACCAAACAAGTTACCTATGCACTCTGAAATATTTACTTTGACTTCGTAGCTTCTTCCTATCACCAGTTTCAAGAATCACACTTTGATCCCACAAAAACCCTCTTGGAGCGAATTCTACCCTAGAGATATGTAATTTGAATAGATCCCATCTAAATGATATTCCGTGTTTCATTCATGCTACATATATGATGGATTCGACAAACATATATTCCTGAGTTGAGTTCATCTGGATTACCAATCTTTCATCCTCTATAAAAGGAATATTTTCATCTAGACACATGTACAAATTTTCACAAACTTTCCCTAACACCAGGTTCGAATTCGTGCATTTTTCACAGAAAAATAGTTCTGGAGCGATTTCCACCTTATAGGTATGTAATTTACATGAATTCCATCAACATGGCATTCCGGGTTCCGTGCATGCTACATGTGTGACGGAATCGGCTATCATGCGTTTCTGACTTGTGAACATGTGGATTACTGACCTTTCATCCACCAAACAAGGTGTATATTCACTTAGAAATATTAAGTCTGCCTTCATAGGTTTTTCCTATCACCAGTTTCTAAAAGCGGACATTTGGCACCAGAAAACACTCTTTGAGCGAATACTCATGAATGCACATGTAATTTACATTGTTTACATAACCATGGATTTCCGTATTACGTACATGATTCGTGCATTACGGATTCCTCAAACATGCATTTCTGAGTTGTGAACATGTGCATGACTGATGTTTCAAACACCAAACAATTTACATATGCACTCTGAAATATTTACTTTGACTTTGCAGCTTCTTCCTATCACCAGTTTCAGGAATCACTCTTTGATACCAGAAAAACCCTCTTGGAGCCAATTCTAACCTAGAGATATGTAATTTGAATAGATTCCATCTACATGATATTATATGTCCCGTATATGCTACATACATGACGGATTCGAAAAACATGCATTCCTGATCGGAGAGCATGTGGATGATTAATCTTTCATCCTCTATAAAAGGAATATTTTCATCTAGACACGTGTACACATTTTTACAATCTTTCCTTAAAACCAGTTTCGAATTCATGCATTTTTCACAGAAAAATACTTCTTCAGCGATTTTCAGCTAACAGATATGTAATTTACCTGAATTCCATCAACATGGCATTCCAGGTTCCGTACATGCTACATGCATGACGGATTAGGCAATCATGCGTTTCTGACTTGTGAGCATGTGGATTACTGACCTTTCATCCACCAAACGAGACGTATATTCACTTAGAAATATTTAGTCTGACTTCATAAGGTTTTCCTATCACCAGTTTCTACAATCGGAATTTCACACCAGAAAACACTCTTTGAATGAATTCTCACGAATACACATTTAATTTACTTTGTTTACCTAACCATGGCATTCCGTATTCCAAACATGTTTCATGCATCACGGATTCTTCAAATATGAATTTCTGAGTTGTAATCTTGCACATGACTGATGTTTCAAACACCAAACATGTTATGTATGCACTCTGAAATATTTACATTGACTTTGTAGCTTCGTCCTCTCACAAGGTTCAGGAATCACACTTTCATCCCTCAAAAACCCTCTTGGAGAGAATTCTTCCCTAGAGATATTTAAATTGAATAGATTCCATCTACATGATATTCCGTGTTCCGTACATGCTACATAAATGACGGATTCGACAAATATGCATTCCTGAGTTGAGGGCATCTTGATTACTAATCTTTCATCCTCTATAAAAGGAATATTTTCATCTAGACACGTGTGCACATTTTCACAAGCTTTCCCTAAAACCAGGTTCTAATTCGTGCATTTTTCACAAAAAAGTATTTCTGGAGCGATTTCCACCTAATAGGTATGTAATTTACATGAATTCCATCAACATGGCATTCCGGGTTCCGTACATGCTACATGCATGACGGATTCGGCAATCATGCGTTTCTGACTTGTGAGCATGTGGATTACTGACCTTTCATCCACCAAACAATGCGTATATAGACTTAGAAATATTAACTCTGAATTCATAGACTTTTCCTATCACCAGGTTCCAAAATCGGACATTTGTCATCAGAAAACACTCTTTGAGCGTATTCTCACCAATATACATGTAATTTACATTGTTTACATAAGCATGGAATTCCGTATTTCAAACATGTTTCATGCATCACGGATTCCTCAAACATGCATTTCTGAGTTGTGTACATGCGCATGACTGATGTTTCAACCACCAAACAAGTTACCTATGCACTCTGAAATATTTACTTTGACTTCGTAGCTTCTTCCTATCACCAGTTTCAAGAATCACACTTTGATCCCACAAAAACCCTCTTGGAGCGAATTCTACCCTAGAGATATGTAATTTGAATAGATTCCATCTACATGATTTTCCGTATTCCGTACATACTACATACATGGCGGATTCGACAACCATGCATTCCTGAGTTGAGGGCATCTGGATTACTAATCTTTCATTCTCTATAAAAGGAATATTTTCATCTAGACATGTGTACACATTTTCACAAGCTTTCCCTAACACCAGGTTCGAATTCGTGCATTTTTCACAGAAAAATAATTCTGGAGCTATTTCCAACTAACATATATGTAATATACATGAATTCCAACAAAATTGCATTCCGGGTTCCGTACATGCTACATGTGTGATGGATTCGGCAATCATAAGTTTCTGACTTGTGAGCATGAGGATTACTGACCTTTCATCCACCAAACAAGGCGTGTATAGACTTAGAAATATTTACTCTGACTTCATAGGTTTATTCTATCACCAGGTAATAAAATCGGACATTTGGTACAAGAAAACACGCTTTGAGCGAATTCTCACAAAAAACGTTATTTCCATTGTTTACATAACCATGGCATTCCGTATTACGAACATGTTTCTTGCATCACGTATTCCTCAAACATGCATTTCTGAGTTGTGAACATGCGCCTGACTGAAGTTTCAAACACCAAACATATTACCTATGCACTTTGATATATTTATTTTAACTTCGTAGTTTCTGCCTATCACCAGTTTCAAGAATCACACTTTGATCCCAAAAAAAACCCACTTGGAGCGAATTCTACCCTAGAGATATGTAATTTGAATACATTCCATCTAAATGATAACCGTGTTCATTACATGCTACATACATGACGGATTTGACAAACATGCATTCCTGAGTTGAGAGCATGTGGATTACTAATCATTCATCCTCTAAAAAAGGAATATTATCATCTAGACTCGTGTACACATTTTCACAAGCTTTCCCTACCACAAAGTTCGAATTTGTGCATTTTTCACAGAAAAATAGTTCTGGAGCAATTTTCAACTTATAGGTATGTAATTTACATGAATTCCATCAACATGGCTTTCCGGATTCCGTACATGCTAAATGCATGACGGATTCAACAATCATGCGTTTCTGACTTGTGAGCATGTGGATTACTGACCTTTCATCCACGAACAAGGCGTATATAGGCTTAGAAATATTTACTCTGTCTTCATAGATTTTTCCTATCACCAGGTTCTAAATTCGGACATTTGGCACCATAAAACACTCTTTGAGCGAATTCTCCCCAATACACATGTAATTTACATTGTTTACATAACCATGGAATTCCGTATTACGAACATGTTTCATGCAACACGGATTCCTCAAACATGCATTTCTGAGTTGTGAACATGCGCATGACTGATATTTCAACCACCCAACAAGTTACCAATTCACTCTGAAATATTTACTTTGACTTCGTAGCTTCTTCCTATCACCAGTTTCAAGAATCACACTTTGACCCCACAAAAACCCTCTTGGAGCCAATTCTACCCTAGAGATATGTAATTTGAATAGGTCCCATCTAAATGATATTCCGTGTTTCGTTCATGCTACATATATGATGGATTCGACAAACATATATTCCTGAGGTGAGCTCATCTTGATTACCAATCTTTCATCCTCTATAAAAGGAATATTTTCATCTAGACACATGTAAAATTTTCACAAGCTTTCCCTAACACCAGGTTCGAATTCGTGCATTTTTCACAGAAGAAAAATTCTGGGGCGACTTCCACCTAAAAGATATGTAATTTACATGAATTCCATCAACATGGCATTCCGGGTTCTGTACATGCTACATGCATGACGGATTCAGGAACAATGCGTTTCTGACTTGTGAGCATGTGGATTACTGACCTTTCGTCCACCAAGCAAGGTGTATATTCACTTAGAAATATTTAGTTTGACTTCATAGTTTTTTCCTATCACCAGGTTCCAAAATCGGACATTTGTCATCAGAAAACACTCTTTGAGCGAATTCTCACCAATACACATGTAATTTACATTGTTTACCTAACCATGGAAATCCGTATTCCAAACAAGTTTCATGCATCACGGATTCCTCAAACATGCATTATTGAGTTGTGTACATGCGCATGACTGATGTTTCAACCACCAAACAACTTACCTATGCACTCTGAAATATTTACTTTGACTTCGTAGCTTCTTCCTATCACCAGTTTCAAGAATCACACTTTGATCCCACAAAAACCCTCTTGGAGCCAATTCTACTCTAGAGATATGTAATTTGAATAGATCCCATCTAAATGATATTCCGTGTTTCGTTCATGCTACATATATGATGGATTCGACAAACATATATTCCTGAGGTGAGCTCATCTTGATTACCAATCTTTCGTCCTCTATAAAAGGAATATTTTCATCTAGACACATGTAAAATTTTCACAAGCTTTCCCTAACACCAGGTTCGAATACGTGCATTTTTCACAGAAAATTGTTCTGGAGTGAATTCCACCTTATAGGTATGTAATTTACATGAATCCCTTCAACATGGCATTCCGGGTTCCGTACATGCTACATGTGTGGCGGATTCGGCTATCATGCGTTTCTGACTTGTGAGCATGTGGATTACTGAACTTTCATCCACCAAACAAGGTGTATATTCACTTAGAAATATTAAGTCTGCCTTCATAGATTTTTCCTATCACCAGTTTCTAAAAGCGCACATTTGGCCCCAGAAAACACTCTTTGAACGTATTCTCGCCAATACACATTTAATTTACATTGTTTACATAACCATGGCATTCCGTATTCCAAACATGTTTCATGCAACACGGATTCCTCAAACTTGAATTTCTGAGTTGTAAACTTGCGCATGACTGATGTTTCAAACACCAAACATGTTACATATGCACTCTGAAATATTTACTTTGACTTCGTAACTTCTTCCTATCACCAGTTTCAAGAATCACACTTTATCCCACAAAAACCCTCTTGAAGCGAATTCTTCCCTAGCGATATATAATTTGAATTGATTCCATTTACATGATATTCCGTGTTCCGTACATGCTACATACATGACGGTTTCGACAAACATGCATTCCTGAGTTGAGGGCATCTGGATTATTAATCTTATATCCTCTATAAAAGGAATATTTTCATCTAGACACGTGTAAACTTTTTCACAAGCTTTCCCTAAAACCAGGTTCTAATTCGTGCATTTTTCACAGAAGTAAATTTCTGGAGCGATTTCCACCCAACAAATATGTAATTTACATTAATCCCATCAACATGCCATTCCGGGTTCCGTGCAAGCTAAATGCATGACGGATTCGGCTATCATGCGTTGCTGACTTGTGAGCATGTGGATTACTGACCTTTTATCCATCAAACAAGACGTATATTCACTTAGAAATATTTAGTCTGACTTCATAGGCTTTTCCTATCACCAGTTTCTAAAATCGGACATTTGGCACCAGAAAACACTCTTTGAACTAATTCTCACCAATACACATTTAATTAACATTGTTTACATAACCATGGCATTCCGTATTCCAAACATGTTTCATGCATTACGGATTCCTCAAACATGCATTTCTGAGTTGTGAACATGCGCATCCCTGATGTTTCAAACACCAAACATATTACATATGCACTCTGAAATATTTACTTTGACTTCGTAGCTTCTTCCTATCACCAGTTTCAAGAATCACACTTTGATCCCACAAAAAACCTCATGGAGCGAATTCTTCCTTAGAGATATGTAATTTGATTACCTTACATCTACATGATATTCCGTGTTCCGTACATGCTACATACATGACGGATTCGACAAACATGCATTCCTGAGTTGAGGGCATCTGGATTACTAATCTTTCATACTCTATAAAAGGAATATTTTCATCTAGACACGTGTTCACATTTTAACAAGCTTTCCCTAACACCAGGTTCGAATTCGTGCATTTTTCACAGAAAAATTGTTCTGGAGCGATTTCCACGTATTACGTATGTAATATACATGAATTCCATCAACATGGCATTCCGGGTTCCGAACATGCTACATGCATGACGGATTCGGCAATCATGCATTTCTAACTTGCGAGCATGTGGATTACTGACCTTTCATCCACCAAACAAGGCGTATATACACTTAGAAATATTTACTCGGACTTCATAGATTTTTCTATCACCAGGTTCTAAAATCGGACATTTGGCACCAAAAAACAATCTTTGAGCGAATTCTCACAAATACACATTTAATTTACATTGTTTACATAACTATGGCTTTCCGTATTACGAACATGATTCATGCATCACAGATTCCTCAAACATGCATTTCTGAGTTGTGAACATGCGCATGACTGATGTTTCATCCACCAAACAAGTTACCTATACCCTCTGAAATATTTATTTTTACTTCGTAGCTTCTTCCTATCACCAGTTTCAGGAATCACTCTTTGATACCAGAAAAACCCTCTTGGAGCCAATTCTAACCTAGAGATATGTAATTTGAATAGATTCCATCTACATGATATTATATGTCCCGTATATGCTACATACATGACGGATTCGAAAAACATGCATTCCTGATCGGAGAGCATGTGGATGATTAATCTTTCATCCTCTATAAAAGGAATATTTTCATCTAGACACGTGTACACATTTTTACAATCTTTCCTTAAAACCAGTTTCGAATTCATGCATTTTTCACAGAAAAATACTTCTTCAGCGATTTTCAGCTAACAGATATGTAATTTACCTGAATTCCATCAACATGGCATTCCAGGTTCCGTACATGCTACATGCATGACGGATTAGGCAATCATGCGTTTCTGACTTGTGAGCATGTGGATTACTGACCTTTCATCCACCAAACGAGACGTATATTCACTTAGAAATATTTAGTCTGACTTCATAAGGTTTTCTTATCACCAGTTTCTACAATCGGAATTTCACACCAGAAAACACTCTTTGAATGAATTCTCACGAATACACATTTAATTTACTTTGTTTACCTAACCATGGCATTCCGTATTCCAAACATGTTTCATGCATCACGGATTCTTCAAATATGAATTTCTGAGTTGTAATCTTGCACATGACTGATGTTTCAAACACCAAACATGTTATGTATGCACTCTGAAATATTTACATTGACTTTGTAGCTTCGTCCTCTCACAAGGTTCAGGAATCACACTTTCATCCCTCAAAAACCCTCTTGGAGAGAATTCTTCCCTAGAGATATTTAAATTGAATAGATTCCATCTACATGATATTCCGTGTACCGTACATGCTACATAAATGACGGATTCGACAAATATGCATTCCTGAGTTGAGGGCATCTTGATTACTAATCTTTCATCCTCTATAAAAGGAATATTTTCATCTAGACACGTGTGCACATTTTCACAAGCTTTCCCTAAAACCAGGTTCTAATTCGTGCATTTTTCACAAAAAAGTATTTCTGGAGCGATTTCCACCTAATAGGTATGTAATTTACATGAATTCCATCAACATGGCATTCCGGGTTCCGTACATGCTACATGCATGACGGATTCGGCAATCATGCGTTTCTGACTTGTGAGCATGTGGATTACTGACCTTTCATCCACCAAACAATGCGTATATAGACTTAGAAATATTAACTCTGAATTCATAGACTTTTCCTATCACCAGGTTCCAAAATCGGACATTTGTCATCAGAAAACACTCTTTGAGCGTATTCTCACCAATACACATGTAATTTACATTGTTTACATAAGCATGGAATTCCGTATTTCAAACATGTTTCATGCATCACGGATTCCTCAAACATGCATTTCTGAGTTGTGTACATGCGCATGACTGATGTTTCAACCACCAAACAAGTTACCTATGCACTCTGAAATATTTACTTTGACTTCGTAGCTTCTTCCTATCACCAGTTTCAAGAATCACACTTTGATCCCACAAAAACCCTCTTGGAGCGAATTCTACCCTAGAGATATGTAATTTGAATAGATTCCATCTACATGATTTTCCGTATTCCGTACATACTACATACATGGCGGATTCGACAACCATGCATTCCTGAGTTGAGGGCATCTGGATTACTAATCTTTCATTCTCTATAAAAGGAATATTTTCATCTAGACATGTGTACACATTTTCACAAGCTTTCCCTAACACCAGGTTCGAATTCGTGCATTTTTCACAGAAAAATAATTCTGGAGCTATTTCCAACTAACATATATGTAATATACATGAATTCCAACAAAATTGCATTCCGGGTTCCGTACATGCTACATGTGTGATGGATTCGGCAATCATAAGTGTCTGACTTGTGAGCATGAGGATTACTGACCTTTCATCCACCAAACAAGGCGTGTATAGACTTAGAAATATTTACTCTGACTTCATAGGTTTATTCTATCACCAGGTAATAAAATCGGACATTTGGTACAAGAAAACACGCTTTGAGCGAATTCTCACCAATAAACGTTATTTCCATTGTTTACATAACCATGGCATTCCGTATTCCGAACATGTTTCTTGCATCACGTATTCCTCAAACATGCATTTCTGAGTTGTGAACATGCGCCTGACTGAAGTTTCAAACACCAAACATATTACCTATGCACTTTGATATATTTATTTTAACTTCGTAGTTTCTGCCTATCACCAGTTTCAAGAATCACACTTTGATCCCTGAAAAACCCTCTTGGAGCCATTCTACCCTAGAGATATGTAATTTTAATAGTTTCCTTCTACATGATATTCCGTGTTCCTTACATGCTACATACATGATGGATTCGACAAACATGCATTCCTGAGTGGAGAGCATGTGGATTATTAATCTTTCATCCTCTATAAAAGGAATATTTTCATCTAGACACGTGTACACATTTTCACAAGCTTTCCCTAATACCAAGTTCGAATTTGTGCATTTTCCACCAAAAATATTTCTGGAGCGATATCCACCTAACAGATATGTAATTTGCATGAATTCCAACAACATGGCATTCCAGGTTCCGTACATGCTACATGTATGACGGATTCGGCAATCATACGTTTCTGACTTGTGGGCATGTGAATTACTGAACTATCATTCACCAAACAAGGCGTATATAGGCTTAGAATATTTATCTGTCTTCATAGATTTTTTCTATCAGCAGTTTCTAAATTCGGATATTTGGCACCAGAAAACACTCTTTGAGCGAATTCTCACCAATACACATATAATTTACATTGTTTACATAACCATGGCATTCCGTATTACGAACATATTTCATGCATCATGGATTCCTCAAACATGAATTTCTGAGTTGTGAACATGCGCGTGACTGATGTTTCAACCACCAAAGAAGTTACCTATGCACTCTGAAATATTTACTTTGACTTCGTAGCTTCTTCCTATCACCAGTTTCAAGAATCACACTTTGATCCAACAAATCCCTCTTGGAGCGAATTCTACCCTAGAGATATGTAATTTGAATAGATCCCATCTACATGATATTTCGTGTTACGTGCATGCTACATACATGACGGATTCGACAAACATGCATTCCTGAGTTGAGAGCATGTGGATTACTAATCTTTCATCCTCTATAAAAGGAATATTTTCGTCTAGACACGTGTACACATTTTCACAAGCTTTCCCTAACAACAGGTTCGAATTTTGCTTTTTTCATAGAAACGCATTTCTAGAGTGATTTCCACCTAACACATACGTAATTTACATGAATTCCAACAACATGGCATTCCGAGTTCCGTACATGCTACATGTATGACGGATTCGGCAATCATGCGTTTCTGACTTGTGAGCTAGTGGATTAATTACCTTTCATCCACGAAACAAGCTTATATAGACTTAGAAATTTTTCCACTGGCTTCAAAAATTTTTCCTATCAACAGGTTCTAAAATCGGACATTTGGCACCAGAAAACACTCTCTGAGCGAATTCTCACGAATACACATGTAATTTACATTGTTTACCTAACCATGGCATTCCGAATTATGTACATGTTGCATGCATCAAGGATTCCACAAACATGCATTTCTGAGTTGTGAACATGCGCATGACTGATGTTTCAACCACTAAACAAGTTACCTATGCACTCTGAAATATTTACTTTGACTTCGTAGATTCTTCCTATCACCAGTTTCAAGAATCACTTTGATACCACAAAAAAACTCTTGGAGCGAATTCTTCCCTAGAGATATGTAATTTGAATAGATTCCATCTACATGATATTCCATATTCCTTGCAAGCTACATTCGTGACGAATTCGACAAACATGCATTCCTGATTTGAGAGCATCTGGATTACTAATCTTTCATCATCTATATAAGGAATATTTCCATCTAGACACGTGTACACATTTTCACAAGCTTTCCCTAACACCACGTTCAAATTCGTGCATTTTTCACAGAAAAAATGTTCTGGAGCGATTTCCACGTAATAGGAATGTAATTTGCATGAATTCCATCAACATGGCATTCCTGGTTCCGTACATGCTACATGCATGACTGATTCAGCAATCATGAGTTTCTGACTTGTCTGCATGTGTATTACTGACCTTTCATCCACCAAACAATGCATATATAGACTTAGAAATATTTACTATGACTTCATAGTTCTTTTCTATCTCCAGGTTCTAAAATCGGACATTTGGCACCAGAAAACACGCTTTGAGCGAATTCTCACCAATACACATGTAATTTACATTGTTTACATAACCATGGAATTCCGTATTCCGAACATGTTTCATGCATCACGGATTCCTCAAACATGCATTTCTGAGTTGTGAACATGCGTATGACTGATGTTTCAAACACCAAAAAATTTACATATGCACTTTGCAATATTATTTTCACTTCGAAGCTTCTGCCTATCTCAGTTGCAAGAATCACAGTTTGATCCCACAAAAACCCTCTTGTAGTGAATTCTTCCCTAGAGATATGTAATTTGAATAGATTCCATCTACATGGTATTCCGTGTTCCGTACATGCTACATACATGTCGGATTCGACAAATATGCATTACTGAGTTGAGAGCATGTGGAATACTAATCTTTCATCCTCTAAA
Organism: Vicugna pacos; assembly: GCF_048564905.1. NCBI lineage: Eukaryota > Metazoa > Chordata > Mammalia > Artiodactyla > Camelidae > Vicugna > Vicugna pacos. The sequence continues at coordinate 14,665,842 of NW_027328741.1, read as the reverse complement.
AGAAAATTTTCATCTAGAGTCGTGTACACATTTTCATAAGCTTTCCCTAATACCAGTTTCGAATACGTGCTTTTTTCACAGAAAAATAGTTCTGGAGCGATTCCCATCTAACAGATATGTAATTTACATGAATTCCCACAACATAGCATTCCGGGTTCCGTACATGTTACATGCATGACGGTATCGGCAATCATGCGTTTCTGACTTGTGAGCGTTTGGATTACTGAACTTCCATCCTCCAAACAAGGCGTATATATACTTAGAAATATTTACTCTGACTTCATAGTTTTTTCCTATCACCAGGTTCTAAAATCGGACCTTTGGCACCAGAAAACTCTGTTTGAACGAATTCTCACCAAAACACATATAATTTACATTGTTTACATAACCATGGCATTCCGTATTCCGAACATGTTTCATGCATCACGGATTCCTCAAACATGAATTTCTGAGTGTGAACGTGCGCATGAGTGATGTTTCCACCACCAAACAAGTTACCTATGCACTCTGAAACATTTATTTTGACTTCGTACATTCTGCCTATCACCAGCTTCAAGAATCACAATTTGATCCCACAAAAACCGTCTTGGAGCAAATTCTACACTAGAGATATGTAATTTGAATAGATTCCATCTACATGATATTCCATGTTCCGTACTTTTACATACATGACGGATTAGACAAACATGCATTCCTGAGTTGAGGGCATCTGGATTACTAATCTTTCATCCTCTATAAAAGGAATATTTTCGTCTAGACACGTGTACACATTTTCACAAGATTTCCCTAACACCAGGTACGAATTCGTGCATTTTTCACAGAAAAATTTTTCTGGAGCGATATCCACCTAATAGGTATGTAATTTACATGAATTCCATCAACATGTCATTCCGGGTTCAGTACATGCTACATGCATGATGGATTAGGCAATTATGCGTTTCTGACTTGTGAGCATGTGGATTACTGATCTTTCATCCACCAAACAAGGCGTATATATACTTAGAAATATTTACTTTGACTTCATAGGTTTTTCCTATCACCAGGATCTAAAATTGGACATTTGGCACCAGAAAACACTCTCTGAGCGAATTCTCACGAATACATATGTAATTTAAATTGTTTACCTAACCATGGCATTCCGAATCACGAACATGTTGCATGCATCAAAGATACCACAAACATGCACTTCTGAGTTGTGAACATGTGCATGACTGATGTTATAAACACCAAACAAGTTACATAAGCACTCTGAAATATTTACTTTGACTTTGCAGCTTCTTCCTATCACCAGTTTCAGGAATCACACTTTGATACCTGAAAAATCCTGTTGGAGCCAATTCTACCCGACAGATATGTAATTTGAATAGATTCCATCTACATGATATTCCGTGTCCTGTATATGCTACATACATGACGGATTCGAAAAACATGCATTCCTGATCGGAGAGCATGTGGATGATTAATCTTTCATCCTCTATAAAAGGAATATTTTCATCTAGACACGTGTACACATTTTCACAATCTTTCCCAAAAACCAGTTTCGAATTCATGCATTTTTCACAGAAAAATACTTCTTCAGCGATTTTCAGCTAACAGATATGTAATTTACATGAATTCCATCAACATGGCATTCCGGGTTCCGTATATGCTACATGCATTACGGATTAGGCAATCATGCGTTTCTGACTTGTGAGCATGTGGATTACTGACCTTTCATCCACCAAACGAGACGTATATTCTCTTAGAAATATTTAGTCTGACTTCATAAGATTTTCCTATCACCAGTTTATACAATCGGACTTTAGCACCAGAAAAATCTCTTTGAGCGTATTCTCACCAATACACATGTAATTTACATTGTTTACATAACCATGAAATTCCGTATTACGAACATGTTTCATGCATCACGGATTCCTCAAACATGCATTTCTGAGTTGTGTACATGCGCATGACTGATGTTTCAAACACCAAACAAGTTACCTATGCACTCTGAAATATTTACTTTGACTTCGTAGCTTCTTCCTATCACAAGTTTCAAGAATCACACTTTGATCCCACAAAAACCCTCTTGGAGCGAATTCTTCCCTAGAGATATGTAATTTGAATAGATTCCATCTACATGATATTCCGTATTCCGTACATGCTACATACATGGCGGATTCGACAACCATGCATTCCTGAGTTGAGGGCATCTGGATTACTAATCTTTCATCCTCTAAAAAGGAATATATTCATCTAGACACGTGTACACATTTTCACAAGCTTTCCCCAACACCAGGTTCGAATTCGTGCATTTTTCACAGAAAAATAATTCTGGAGCTATTTCCAACTAACATATATGTAATATACATGAATTCCAACAAAATTGCATTCCGGGTTCCGTACATGCTACATGTGTGACGGATTCGGCAATCATACGTTTCTGACTTGTGAGCATGAGGATTACTGACCTTTCATCCACCAAACAAGGCGTGTATAGACATAGAAATATTTACTCTGACTTCATAGTTTTTTTCTATCACCAGGTAATAAAATCAGAGATTTGGCACAAGAAAACACTCTTTGAGTGAATTCTCACCAATAAACGTTATTTTCATTGTTTACATAACCATGGAATTCCTTATTACGAACAGGATTCCTGCATCACGGATTCCTCAAACATGAATTTCTGAGTTGTGAACATGTACATGACTGAAGTTTCAAACACCAAACACGTTACCAATGCACTCTGAACTATTTACTTTGACTTCGTAGCTTCTTCCTATCACCAGTTTCAAGAATCACACTTTGATCCCACAAAAACCCTCTTGGAGCGAATTCTTCCCTAGAGATATGTGATTTGAATAGATTCCATCTACATGATATTCAGTGTTCTGTACATGCTACATAAATGACGGATTCGACAACCATGTATTCCTGAGTTGAGCGCATCTGGATTACTAATCTTTCATCCTCTATAAAAGGAATATATTCATCTAGACACGTGTACACATTTTCACAGCTTTCCCTAACACAAGGTTCGAATTCGTGCATTTTTCACAGAAAAATTGTTCTGGAGCGATTTCCACCTTATAGGTATGTAATTTACATGAATTCCATCAACATGGCTTTCCGGATTCCGTACATGCTAAATGCATGACGGATTCAACAATCATGCGTTTCTGACTTGTGAGCATGTGGATTACTGACCTTTCATCCACGAACAAGGCGTATATAGGCTTAGAAATATTTTCTCTGTCTTCATAGATTTTTCCTATCACCAGGTTCTCAAATCGGACATTTGGCACCAGAAAACACTCTTTGAGCCAATTCTCCCCAATACACATGTAATTTACATTGTTTACATAATCATGGAATTCCGTATTACGAACATGTTTCATGCATCACGGATTCTTCAAACATGCATTTCTGAGTTGTGAACATGCGCATGACTGATGTTTCAAGCACCAAACAATTTACCTATGCATTCTGAAATATTTAATTTGACTTCGTAGCTTCTTCCTATCACCAGTTTCAAGAATCACACTTTGAATCAACAAAAACCCTCTTGGAGCGAATTCTACCCTAGAGATATATAATTTGAATAGATCCCATCTACATGATATTCCGTGTTCCGTACATGATACATACATGACGGATTCGACAAACATGCATTCCTGAGTTAAGTGCATCTGGATTACTAATCTTTCATTCTGTATAAAAGGAATATATTCATCTAGACACGTGTACACATTTTCACATGCTTTCCCTAACACCAGGTTCTAATTCGTGAATTTTTCACAGAAGTAAACTTCTGAAGCGATTTCCACCCAACAAATATGTACTTTACATTAATCCCATCAACATGCCATTCCGGGTTCCGTACAAGCTAAATGCATGACGGATTCGGCTATCATGCGTTGCTGACTTGTGAGCATGTGGATTACTGACCTTTCATCCACCAAACAAGGCGTATATTCACTTAGAAATATTTAGTCTGACTTCATAGGTTTTTCCTATCACCAGTTTCTAAAATCGGACATTTGGCACCAGAAAACACTCTTTGAACGAATTCTCACCAATACATATTTGATTTACATTGTTTAAATAACCATGGCATTCCGTTTTACGAACATGTTTCATGCATCACGGATTCCTCAAACATGCATTTCTGTGTTGTGAACATGCGCATCCCTGATGTTTCAACCACCAAACATGTTACATATGCACTCTGAAATATTTAATTTGACTTCGTAGCTTCTTCCTATCACCAGATTCAAGAATCACACTTTGATCCCAGATAAACCCTCTTGGAGCCAATTCTACCCTAGAGATATGTAATTTGAATAGATACCATCTACATTATATTCCGTGTTCCGTACATGCAACATACATGATGGATTCGACAAACATGCATTCCTGAGTGGAGAGCATGTGGATTATTAATCGTTCATCTTCTATAAAGGAATATTTTCATATAGACACATGTACACATTTTCACAATCTTTCACTAAAACCAGTTTCGAATTCATGCATTTTTCACAGAAAAATACTTCTTCAGCCATTTCCAACTAACAAATATGTAATTTACATGAATTCCATCAACATGGCATTCCGGGTTCCGTACATGCTACATGCATGACGGATTCGGCAATCATGCGTTTCTGGCTTGTGAGCATGTGGATTACTGACCTTTCATCCACAAAATATTGCGTATATAGACTTCGAATTATTTACTCTGACTTCATAGATTTTTCCTGTCACCAGGTTCCAAAATCGGACATTTGTCATCAGAAAACACTCTTTGAGCGAATTCTCACAAATACACATGTAATTTACATTGTTTACATAACCATGGCATTCCGTATTACAAACATGTTTCATGCATCACGGATTCCTCAAACATGCATTTCTGAGTTGTGTACATGTGCATGACTGATGTTTCAACAACCAAACAAGTTACCTATTCACTCTGAAATATTTACTTTGACTTCTTAGATTCTTCCCATCACCAGTTTTAAGAATCACACTTTGATCCCACAAAAACCCTCTTGGAGCGAATTCTACACTAGAGATATGTAATTTGAATAGATCCCATCTACATGATGTTCCGTGTTCCGTACATGATACATCCATGACGGATTCGACAAACATGCATTCCTGAGTTGAGGGCATCTGGATTACTAATCTTTCATCCTCTATAAAAGGAATATTTTCATCTAGACACGTGTACACATTTTCAGAAGCTTTCCCTAACACCAGGTTCGAATTCGTGCATTTTTCACAGAAAAATTGTTCTGGAGCGATTTCCACCTAATAGGTATGTAATTTACATGAAATCCATCAACATGGCATTCCGGGTTCCGTTCATGTTACATGAATGAAGGATTCGGCTATCATGTGTTTCTGACTTGTGAGCATGTGGATTACTGACCTTTCATCCACCAAAAAAGGCGTATATTCACTTAGAAATATTTAGTCTCCCTTCATAGGTTTTTCCTATCACCAGTTTCTAAAAGTGGATATTTGGCACCAGAAAACACTCTTTGAACGAATTCTCACCAATACACATTTAATTTTCATTGTTTACATAACCATGGCATTCCGTCTGCAAACATGTTTCATGCATCATGTATTCCTCAAACATGAATTTCTGAGTTGTAAACCTGCACATGACTGATGTTTCAAACACCAAACATGTTACATATTCACTCTGAAATATTTACTTTTAGTTCGTAGCTTCTGCCTGTCACCAGTTTCAAGAATCACATTTTGATCCCACAAAAACCCTCTTAAAGCGCATTCTTCCCTAGAGATATTTAATTTGATTAGATTCCATCTACATGATATTCCGTGTTCCGTACATGCTACATACATGACTGATTTGACAAACATGCATTCCTGAGTTGAGGGCATCTGGATTATTAAGATTTCATCCTCTATTAAAGGAATATTTTCATCTAAACACTTGTACACATTTTCACAAGATTTTCCTAACACCAGGTTCTAATTCGTGCATTTTTCACAGAAGAAATGTTATGGAGCGATTTCCACCTAACAGACATGTAATTTACATTTATTCCATCAACATGGCATTCCGGGTTCCGTACATGCTACATGCATGACGGATTCGGCAATCATGCGTTCCTGACCTGTGAGCATGTGGATTACTGAACTTTCGTCCACCAAACAAGGCGTATATTCACTTAGAATTATATAGTCGGACATTCATAAGTTTTTCCTATCATCAGTTTCTAATATCGGACATTTGGCATCAGAAAATACTCTTTGAACGAATTCTCACCAATACACATTTAATTTAAATTGTTTACATAACCATGGCATTCCGTATTCCAAACATGTTTCATGCATCATGGATTCCTCAAACATGAATTTCTGAGTTGTAAATCTGCGTATGACTGATGTTTCAAACACCAAACATGTTACATATGCAATCTGAAATATTTACTTTGACTTCGTAGCTTCTGCCTATCACCAGTTTTAAGAATCACACTTTGTTCCCACAAAAACCCTCTTGAAGCGAATTCTTCCCTAGAGATATTTAATATGAATAGATTCCATCTACATGATATTCCGTGTTCCGTACATGCTACATACATGACGGATTCGACAAACATGCATTCCTGAGTTGAGGGCATCTGGATTATTAATCTTTCATCCTCTATTAAAGGAATATTTTCATCTAAACACGTGTACAAATTTTCACAAGCTTTCCCTAACACCAGGTTCTAATTCGTGCATTTTTCACAGAAGAAATGTTCTGGAGCGATTTCCACCTAACATATATGTAATTTACATGAATTCCATCAACATGGCATTCCGGGTTCCGTACATGCTACATGCATGACGGATTCGGCAATCATGCGTTCCTGACTTGTGAGCATGTGGATTACTGAACTTTCGTCCACCAAACAAGGCATATATTCCCTTAGAAATATTTAGCCGTAATTCATAGGTTTTTCCTATCATCAGTTTCTAATATCGGACATTTGGCACCAGAAAATACTCTTTGAACGAATTCTCACCAATACACATTTAATTTACATTGTTTACATAAGCATGGGATTCCGTATTCCAAACATGTTTCTTGCATCATGGATTCTTCAAACATGAATTTCTGAGTTGTAAACTTGCGCATGACTGATGTTTCAACCACCAAACAAGTTACATATGCACTCTGAAATATTTACTTTGACATTGTAGCTTCTTCCTATCACCAGTTTCAAGAATCACACTTTGATCACACAAAAACCCTCTTGGAGCGAATACGTCCCTAGAGATATGTAATTTGAATAGATTCAATCTGCATGATGTTCCGTGTTCCGTACATGCTACATAAATGACATTTTCGACAAACATGCATTCCTGAATTCTGGGCATCTGGATTACTAAACTTTCATCCTCTATAAAAGGAATATTTTCGTCTAGACTTGTGTACACATTTTCACAAGCTTTCCCTAACAACAGGTTCGAATTTTGCTTTTTTCATAGAAACGTATTTCTGGAGTGATTTCCACCTAACACATATGTAATTTACATGAATTCCAACAACATGGTATTCCGTGTTCCGTACATGCTACATGTATGACGGATTCGGCTATCATGCGTTTCTGACTTGTGAGCTAGTGGATTAATTACCTTTCATCCACGAAACAAGCTTATATAGACTTAGAAATATTTCCTCTAGCTTCAAATATTTTTCCTATCACCAGGTTCTAAAATCGGACATTTGGCACCAGAAAACACTCTCTGAGTGAATTCTCACGAATACACATGTAATTTACATTGTTTACCTAACCATGCCATTCCGAATTATGAACATGTTTCATGCATCAAGGATTCCACAAACATGCATTTCTGAGTTGTGAACATGCGCATGACTGATGTTTCAACCACTAAACAAGTTACCTATGTACTCTGAAATATTTACTTTGACTTCGTAGATTCTTCCTATCACCAGTTCAAGAATCACTTTGATACCACAAAAACACTCTTGGAGCGTATTCTTCCCTAGAGATATGTAGTTTGAATAGATTCCATCTACATGATATTCCATATTCCTTGCAAGCTACATTCATGACGGATTCGACAAACATGCATTCCTAATTTGAGAGCATCTGGAATACTAATCTTTCATCATCTATAACAGGAATATTTCCATCTAGACACGTGTACACATTTTCACAAGCTTTCCCTAACACCACGTTCAAATTCGTGCATTTTTCATAGAAAAAATGTTCTGGAGCGATTTCCACGTAATAGGACTGTAATTTGCATGAATTCCATCAACATGGCGTTCCTGGTTCCGTACATGCTACATGCATGACGGATTCAGCAATCATGCTTTTCTGACTTGTCAGCATGTGGATTACTGACCTTTCATCCACCAAACAATGCGTATATAGACTTAGAAATATTTACTATGACTTCATAGTTCTTTTCTATCACCAGGTTCTAAAATCGGAGATTTGGCACCAGAAAACCCGCTTTGAGCGAATTCTCACCAATACACATGTAATTTACATTGTTTACATAACCATGGAATTCCGTATTACGAACACGTTTCATGCATCACGGATTCCTCAAACATGCATTTCTGAGTTGTGAACATGCGTATGACTGATGTTTCAAACACCAAAAATTTACAAATGCACTTTGCCATATTATTTTCACTTCAAAGCTTCTGCCTATCTCAGTTGCAAGAATCACACTTTGATCCCACAAAAACCCTTTTGTAGTGAATTCTACCCTAGAGATATGTAATTTGAATAGATTCCATCTACATGATATTCCGTGTTCCGTACATGATACATACATGTCGGATTCGACAAATATGCATTCCTGAGTTGAGAGCATGTGGAATACTAATCTTTCATCCTCTATAAAAGAAAATTTTCATCTAGAGTCGTGTACACCTTTTCATAAGCTTTCCCTAATACCAGTTTCGAATACGTGATTTTTTCACAGAAAAATAGTTCTGGAGCGATTTCCATCTAACAGATATGTAATTTACATGAATTCCCACAACATAGCATTCCGGGTTCCGTACATGTTACATGCATGACGATATCGGCAATCATGCGTTTCTGACTTGTTAACATGTGGATTACTGAACTTCCATACTCCAAACAAGGCGTATATATACTTAGAAATATTTACTCTGACTTCATAGGTTTTTCCTATCACCAGGTTCTAAAATCGGACCTTTGGCACCAGAAAACTCTGTTTGAACGAATTCTCACCAAAACACATATAATTTACATTCTTTACATAACCATGGCATTCCGTATTCCGAACATGTTTCATGCATCACGGATTCCTCAAACATGAATTTCTGAGTGTGAACGTGCGCATGAGTGATATTTCCACCACCAAACAAGTTACTTATGCACTCTGAAACATTTATTTTGACTTCGTAGATTCTGCCTATCACCAGCTTCAAGAAACACAATTTGATCCCACAAAAACCGTCTTGGAGCGAATTCTACCCTAGAGATATGTAATTTGAATAGATCCCATCTACATGATGTTCCGTGTTCCGTACATGATACATACATTACGGATTCGACAAACATGCATACCTGAGTTGAGGGCATCTGGATTACTAATCTTTCATCCTCTATAAAAGGAATATTTTCATCTAGACATGTGTACACATTTTCAGAAGCTTTCCCTAACACCAGGTTCGAATTCGTGCATTTTTCACAGAAGAAATTTCTGGAGCGATTTCCACCTAACAGGTATGTAATTTACATGAATTCCATCAATATGGATTTCCGGGTTCCGTACATGCTACATATGTGATGGATTCGACAATCATACGTTTCTGACTTGTGAGCATGTGGATTACTGACCTTTCATTCACTAAAAAAGGCGTATATAGGCTTAGAAATATTTACTCTGACTTCATAGGTTTTTTGTACCACCAGGTTCTAAATTCGGACATTTGGCACCAGAAAACACTCTTTGAGCGAATTCTCACCAATACACATGTAATTTACATTGTTTACATAACCATGGCATTCCGTATTCCAAACATGATTCATGCATCACGGATTCCTCAAACATGCATTTCTGAGTTGTGAACATGCTCATCACTGATGTTTCAACCACCAAACAAGTTACCTATGCACTCTGAAATATTTACTTTGACTTCGAAGCTTCTTCCTATCACCAGTTTCAAGAATCACACTTTGATCCCACAAAAACCCTCTTAGAGCGAATTCTACCCTAGAGATATTTAATTTGAGTAGATTCCATCTACATGATATTCCGTGTTTCATGCATGCTACATATATGACGGATTCGACAAACATACATTCCTGAGTTGAGGTCATCTGGATTACCAATCTTTCATCCTCTATAAAAGGAATATTTTCATCTAGACACGTGTACACATATTAACAAGCTTTCCCAAACACCATGTTCGAATTCGGGCATTTTTAACAGAAAAATTGTTCTGGAGCGATTTCCACATAATAGGTATTTAATTTAAATGAATTCCATCAACATGGCATTCCGGGTTCCGTACATGTTACATGCATGACGGATTTGGCAATCATGCGTTTCTGACTTGTGAGCATGTGGATTACTGGACTTTCATCCACCAAACAAGGCATATATACACTTAGAAATATTTACTCTGTCTTCATAGATTTTTCTATCACCAGGTTCTAAAATCGGACATTTGGCACCAGAAAACACTCTTTGAGCGAATTCTCACCAGTACACATGTAATTTACATTGTTTACATAACCATGGAATTCCGTGTTACGAACATGTCTCATGCATCACGGATTCCTCAAACGTGCATTTCTCAGTTGTGAACATGCACATGACTGATGTTTCAAACACCAAACAAGTTACCTATGCACTCTGAAAGATTTACTTTGACTTCGTAAATTCTGCCTATCACCAGATTCAAGAATCACACTTTGATCCCACAAAAAACCTCTTGGAGCGAATTCTACCCTAAAGATATGTAATTTGAATAGATTCCATCTACATGATATTCCGTGTTCCTTACATGCTACATACATGACGGATTTGACAAATATGCATTCCTGAGTTGAGAGCATGTGAATTACTAATCTTTCATCCTCTATAAAAGGAATATTTTCATCTAGACACGTGTACACATTTTCACAAATTTTCCCTAACACCAGGTCTAATTCGTGCATTTTTCACAGAAAAATAGTTCTGGAGCGATTTCCACATAACAGATATGTAATTTACATGAATTCAAAGAGCATGGCATTCCGGAATCTGTACATGCTACATGTATGGCGGATTTGGCTATCATGCGGTTCTGACTTGTGAGCATGTGTATTACAGACCTTTCATCCTCCGAACTAGGCGTATATATACTTAGAAATATTTACTCTGACTTCAAAGGTTTTTCCTATCACCAGGTTCTAAAATCGGATATTTGGCACCAGAAAACACTCTTTGAGCGAATTCTCACCAATACACATGTAATTTACATTGTTTACATAACCATGGAATTCCGTATTATGAACATGTTTCATGCATCAAGGATTTCTCAAACATGCATTTCTGGGTTGTGAACATGCGCATGACTGATGTTTCAACCACTAAACAAGTTACCTATGCACTCTGAAATATTTACTTTAACTTCGTAGCTTCTTCCTATCACCAGTTTCAAGAATCACAATTTGATCCCACATAAACCCTCTTGGAGCGAATTCTACCCTAGAGATATGTAATTTGAATAGATCCCATCTACATGATATTCCGTGTTTTGTGCATGCTATGTAATTGACGGATTCGACAAAGATACATTCCAGAGTTGAGGTCATCTTGATTACCAATCTTTCATCCTCTATAAAAGGAATATTTTCCTCTAGACACATGTACACATTTTCACAAATTTCCGTAACACCAGATTCGAATTCTTGCTTTTTTCACAGAAACATAATTCTGGAGCATTTTCCACCTTTCAAATATGTAATTTACATGAATTCAAACAACATGGCATTCCGGGTTCCGTACATGCTACATGTATGACGGATTTGGCAATCATGCGTTTCTGACTTGTGAGCATGTGGATTACTGAACTTTCATCCAGCAAACAAGGCGTATATAGGGTTAGAAATATTTACTCTGACTTCATAGATTTTTCTATCACCAGGTTCTAAAATCGGACATCTGGCACCAGAAAACACTCTTTGAGCGAATTCTCAACAATACACATGTAGTTTTCATTGTTTACATAACCATGGCATTCCGTATTACGAACATGATTCATGCAACACGGATTCCTCATACTTGAATTTCTGAGTTGTGAACATGCGCATGACTGAAGTTTCAAGCACCAAACAAGTTACCTATGCACTTTGAAATATTGACTTTGACTTCGTAGCTTCTACCTATCACCAGTTTTAAGAATCACACTTAGATATCAGAAAAAACCTCTTGGACCGAATTCTATCCTAGACATATGTAATTTGAATAGATTCCATCTACAATATATTCCCTGTTCCATACATTCTACATACATGACGGATTCGACAAACATACATTCCTGAGTTGAGGGCATCTAGGTTACTAATTTTTCATCCTCTATAAAAGTAATATTATCATCTAGAGGCTTGTACACATTTTCACAAGCTTTCCCTAAAACCAATTTCGAATTCGTGCTTTTTTCACAGAAACATAGTTCTGGAGCGATTTCCACCTAAAAGATATGTAATTTACATGAATACCAACAACATGGTTCCGGGTTCCGTGCATGCTACATGCATGTCGGATTCGGGAATTATGCGTTGCTGACTTGTGAGCATGTGGATCACTGACTTTTCATCCACCAAACAAGGCGTATATAGACTTAGAAATATTTACTCTGACTTCATAGGTTTTCCTATCACCAGATTCTAAAATCGAACATTTGACACTAGAAAACACTCTTTGTGCGAATTCTCACCAATACACATGTAATATACATTGTTTACATAACCATGGAATTCCGTATTACGAACATGTTTCATGAATCACGGATTTCTCAAACATGAATTTCTGAATTTTGAACATGTGCATGACTGATGTTTCAACCACCAAACAAGTTACGTATGCACTCTGAAATATTTTCTTTGACTTCGTAGCTTCTTCATATCACCAGTTTCAAGAATCACACTTTGGTCCCACAAAAAGCCTCTTGGAGTGAATTCTACCCTAGAGATATGTAATTTGATTAGATTCCATCTACATGATATTCCGTATTCCGTGCATGCTACATAGACGACGGATTTGACAAACATACATTTCTGAGTTGAGGTCATCTGGATTACTCAACTTTCATCCTCTATAAAAGGAATATTTTCATCTAGACACGTGTACACATTTTCACAATCTTTCCCTAAAACCAGGTTCGAATTCGTGCATTTTTCACAGAAAAATATTTCTGGAGTGATTTCCACCTAATAGGTTTGTAATTTACATGAATTCTTTCAACATGGCAGTCCGTGTTCCGTAAATGCTAAAAGCATGACGGATTCGGCATTCATGTGTTTCTCACTTGTTAGCATGAGGATTACTGACCTTTCATCCACCAAACAAGGCGTATATAGGCTTAGAAATATTTACTCTGACTTCATAGAGTTTTCCTATCACCAAGTTCTAAAATCGGACATTTGACACCAGAAAACACTCTTTGAGCGAATTCTCACCAATACACATGTAATTTACATTGTTTACTTAACCATGGAATTCCGTATTACCAGCATGTTTCATGTATCATGGATTCCTCAAACATGAATTTCTGAGTTGTGAACATGCTCATGACTGATGTTTCAACCACCAAACAAGTTACCTATGCACTCTGAAATATTTACTTTACTTCGTAGTTTCTTGCTATCACCAGTTTCAAGAATCACACTTTGATCCCACAAAAACCCTCTTGGAGCGAATTCTTCCCTAGAGATATGTAATTTGAATAGATTCCATCTACATGATATTCCTTGTTCCGTACATGCTACATACATGACGGATTCGACAAACATGCTTTCCTGAGTTGAGGGCATCTGGATTACTAATCTTTCATCCTCTATAAAAGGAATATTTCCCTCTAGACACTTGTACACCTTTTCACAAGCTTTCCCTAACACCAGATTCGAATTCGTGCTTTTTTCACAGAAACATTTTTCTGGAGCGATTTCCACCTAACAGATATGTAATTTACATGAATTCCAACAACATGGCATTCCGTGTTCCGTACATGCTACATGCATGACGGATTCGACAAACATGCATTCCTGAGTGGAGAGCATGTGGATGATTAATCTTTCATCCTCTATAAAATGAATATTTTCATCTAGACACGTGTACACATTTTCACAATCTTTCCCTAAAACCAGTTTCGAATTCATGCATTTTTCACAGAAAAATACTTCTCCAGTGATATCCACCTAACAGATATGTAATTTAAATGAATTCCAACAACATGGCTTTCCGGGATCCGTACATGCTTCATGCATGACGGATTCGGCAATCATGCGTTTCTGACTTGTGAGCATGTGGATTACTGACCTTTCATCCACCAAACAAGGCGTATATAGGCTTAGAAATATTTTCTCTGACTTCATAGGTTTTTTCTATCACCAGGTTCTAAAATCGGATATTTGGCTCCATAAATTTCTCTTTGAGCGAATTCTCACCAATACACTTGTAATTTACATTGTTTACATAACCATGGCATTCCGTATTCCGAAGATTTTTCATGCATCACGGATTCATCTAACATGAATTTCTGGGTTCTGAACATGCGCATGACTGATGTTTCAACCACCAAACAAGTTACCTATGCACTTTGAAATATTTACTTTCACTTCGTAGTTTCTTCCTATCACCAGTTTCAAGAATCACACTATGATCCCAGAAAAACCCTCTTGGAGCAAATTCTACCCAAGAGAAATGTAATTTGAATAAATTCCATCAACATGATATTCTGTGTTCCGTACATGCTACAAGCATGATGGATTCGTCAAACATGCATTCCTGAGTTGAGAGCATGTGGATTACTGATTTTTCATCCTCTATAATAGGAAAATTTTAATCAAGACACGTGTATTCATTTTCACAAGCTTTCCCTACATCAGTTTCGAATTCGTGCATTTTTCACTCAAAAATACTTCTGGAGCTATTTCAACCAAATAGATATGTAATTTACATGAATTCCATCCACATGGCATTCTGGGTTCCGTACATGCTACATGTATGACGGATTCGGAAATCATGTGTTTCTGGCATGTGAGCATGTGGATTACGGACCTTTCATCCACCAAACAAGGCATATATACACTTAGAAATATTTACTCTGACTTCATAGGTTTTTTCTAACACCAGGTTGTAAAATCGGACATTAGACACCAGAAAACACTCTTTGAGCGAATTCTCACCAATACACATGTAATTTACGTTGTCTACATAACCATGGCATTCCGTATTTCGAACATGTTTCATGCAACACGGATTCCTCAAACATGCATTTCTGAGTTGTGAACATGCGCATGACTGATGTATCAACGATAATAAGTTACCTATGCACTTTGAAATATTTACTTTGACTTCGTACTTCTTCCTGTCAACAGTTTCATAAATCACACTTTGATCACAGAAAAACCCTCTTGGATTGAATACTACCCTAGGGATATGTAGTTTGATTAGATTCCATCAACATGATATTCCGTGTTCCGTTCATGCTTCATGCATGACTGATTCGACAAACATGCATTCCTGAGTTGAGAGCATGTGGATTACTGATTTTTCATCCTCTATAAAACAAATATTTTCATCTAGACACGTGTATTCATTTTCACAAGATTTCACTAACACCAGGCTCGAATTCGTGCATTATTCAACAGAAAAGTAGTTCTGGAGTGATTTCCACCTAACAGATATGTAATTTACATGAATTCCATCAACATGGCATTCCGGGTTCCGTACATGCTTCATGCTTGACGGTTTCGACAACATGAGTTTCTGAGTTGTTAGCATGTGAATTAGTGAACTTTCATCCACCAAACAATGCCTATATTCACGTAGAAATTTTTCCTGTGACTTCATAGGTTTTTTTCTATCACCAGGGTATAAATCGGACATTTAGCACCAGAAAACCCTCTTTGAGCGTATTCTCACCAATACATATATATTTACATTGTTTACATAACCATGGCATTTCGTATCCCGAACATGTTTCATGCAACACGGATTCCGCAAACATGCATTTCTGAGTTGTGAACATGCGCATGACTGTTGTATCAACCATAACAACTTACCTATGCACTTTGAAAGATTTACTTTGAATTCGCACTTCTTCCTATCACCAATTTCAAGAATCACACTTTGATCCCAGATAAACTATCTTGGAGCGAATTCTTCCCTAGAGATATGGAATTTGAATACATTCTATCAACATGAAATTCCGTGTTCCGTACATGCTTCATGCATAACGGATTCGACAAACATCCATTCCTGGGTTGTGAGCATGTGGATGACTCATCTTTCATCCTCTATAAAAGGAAAATTTTCATCTAGACGCGTGTACACTTTTTCACATGTTTTCCCTAACACCAGTTTCGAATTCGTGCATTTTTCACATAAGAATATTTCTGGAGCGATTTCCTCCTAACAGATATGTAATTTACATGTGTTCAATCAACATTACATTCCAGGTTCCGCACATGATACATGCAAGACGGATTCGGCAAACATATGTTTCTGATTTGTGAGCATACGTTACTGACCTTTCATCCACCAAACAAGCATATATACACTTTGAAATATTTAATCTGACTTCATAGATTTTTTCTACCACCAAGTTTAAAATTGGACTTTTGGCACCAGAAAACACTCCGATTGAATTCCCACCAATACACATGTTATTTACTTTGTTTACATAACCATGGCATTCCGTATTCCGAAAATGTTTCATGCAATGCGGATTCCTCAAACATGAATTTCTGAATTGTGAAAATGTGCATGACTGATGTTTCAACCTTAAGAATTTTCCTATGCACATTGAAATATCTACTTTGAATTCGTAGATTCTTCGTATCACCAGTTTCAAGAATCAAACTTTGATCCCAGAAAATCCCTCTTGTATCGAATACTAAACTAGAGATATTTCACTTGAATAGAATTCATCAACATGATATTCCGTGTTGCATACTAGCTACATGCATGACGGATTCGACAAACATGCATTCCTGAGTTGAGAGCATGTGGATTACTGATCTTTCATCCTCTATAAATGGAATATTTTCATCTAGACATGTGTACTCATTTTCACAAGCTTTCCACAACACCAGTTTCGAATTCGTGAATTTTTCACAGATAAATACTTCTGGAGTGATTTCCACCTAACAGATATGTAATTTACATGAATTCCATCAACATGTCTTTCCGGGTTCCATACATTGTACATGCATGATGGATTCAACAATCATGAGTTTCTGAGTTTCAGAATGTGGATTAGTGAACTTTCATCCACCAAACAAGTCGTATATACACTTAGAAATATTTACTCTGACTTCATAGGATTTTTCTTTCACCAGGTTTTAAAATAAGACATTTGGCACCAGAAAACACTCTTTGAGTGAAATCTCACCAATACACATGTAATTTTCATTGTTAAAATAACCATGGCATTCCATATTACGAAGAAGTTTCATGCATCACGGATTCCAACAACATGCATTTCTGAGTTGTGAACATGTGCATGACTCATATTTCAACCATAACATGTTACATATGCACTTTGAAATATCTACTTTGACTTTGTACATTCTTCCTATCACCAGTTTCAAGAATCACACTTTGATCCAAGGAAAAACCTCTTGGAGTTAATAATACCCTAGAGATTTGTAATTTGAATAGATTCCATCTACATGATATTTTTTGTTCCGTACATGCTACATGCATGACGGATTCGGCAAACATGTGTTTCTGATTTGTGAGCATGTGGATTAGTGAACTATCGTCCAACAGAACAAAGCATATATACACTTAGATATATTTAGTGTGACTTCATAAGTTTTTTCCTATCACCAGATTCTAAAATCGGACATTTGGCACCAGAGATAAATCTTTGAGCGATTTCTCACCAATACGCTTGTAATTTACATTGTTTATATAACCATGGCTTTCCGTATTCTGAACATGATTCATGCAACACTGATAACTCAAACATGCATTTCTGAGTTGTGAAAATGCGCATGACTCATATTTCAACCACCAAACAAGTTACCTATGCACTTTGAATTATTTACCTTGACTTCGTACCTTCTTCCTATCACTAGTCTCCAGAATCAAATTTTATCCTAGAAAAACCCTCTTGGAGTGAATTCTACAATAGAGATATTTAATTTGAATGGATTCCATCAACATGAAATTCCGTGTTCCGTACATGCTACATATATGACGGATTCGACAAACATGCATTCCTGAGTTGAGAGCATGTGGATTACTGACCTTTCATCCTCTATAAAACGAATATTTTCATCTAGACACGTGTAGTCATTTTCACAAGTTTACAAAACACCAGTTTCGAATTCGTGCATTTTTCACCGAAAAATACTTCTGGAGCGATTTCCACCTAACAGATATGTAATTTACATGAATTCCATGAGCATGGCATTCCGGGTACCGTACATGCTACATGCATGACGGATTCGGCAAACATACGTTTCTGACATGTGAGCATGTGTTAATGATCTTTCATCCACCAAACAAGGCATATATACACTTAGGAATATTTATACTGACTTCATAGGTTTTTTTCGTATGACCGGGTTCTAAAATCAGATATTTGACACGAGAAAAAACTCTTTGAGCGAATTCCCATGAATAAATTTTTAATTTACATTGTTTACATAACCATGGCATTCCGTGTTCCGAACATGTTTCATTCATCACGGATTCTTCAAACATACATTTCTATGTTGTGCACATGCGCATGACTGATGTTTCAACCATAAGAAGTTACTTATGCACTTTGAAATATTTACTTTGACTTCGTAGATTCTTCCTATCACAAGTTTCATGAATCACAATTTGAACCCAGAAAATTCATCTTGGAGAGAATTATTCCCTAGAAATATGTAATTTGAATAGATTCCATCTAAATCATATTCCGTATTCTGTACATTCTTCATGCAATACGGATTCGACAAAGATGAATTCCTTATTTGAGAGCATGTGGATTACTGATCTTTCATCCTCTATAATAGGAATAATTCCATCTTGAAACATGTAATCATTTTCACAAGCTTTCCCTAACACAAGTTTATAATTCGTGCATTTGTCACAGAAAAATACCCCTTTAGCGATTTCCAACTAACAGACATGTAATTTACATGAATTCCATCAACATGGCATTCCGGGTTCCGTACATGCTACATGCATGAAGGATTCGGCAAACAAGAGTTTCTGACTTGTGAGAATGTGAATTACTGACCTTTCATCCACCAAAAAATGCGTATATACACTTAGAAATATTTATTCTGACTTCATATGTTTTCTCTATCACCAGGTTCTAATATCAGACATTTGACACCAGAAAGCACTGTTTGAGCGAATGCTCACCAATACAAATGTAATTTACATTCTTTACATAACCATGGTAATCCATATTCCGAACATGTTTCATACATCACT
Source organism: Vicugna pacos (assembly GCF_048564905.1). Lineage (NCBI taxonomy): Eukaryota > Metazoa > Chordata > Mammalia > Artiodactyla > Camelidae > Vicugna > Vicugna pacos. Next base: position 14,646,171 of record NW_027328741.1, on the reverse strand, counting down.
GATTCCTCAAACATGCATTTCTGAATTGTGAACTTGTGCATGACTGATGTTTCTACCACCAAACAAGTTACCTATGCACTTTGAAATATTTACTTTGACTTCGTAGCGTCTTGCTATCACCAGTTTCAAGAATCACACTTTGATCCCAGAAAGACCATCTTGGAGCGAATTCTAAACTAGAGATATTTAATTTGATTAGATTCCATCTACATGATATTCCGTGTTTCGTACAAGCTACATGCATTACGGATTCAACAAACATGCATTCCTGAGTTGAGAACATATGGATTAATGATTTTTCATTCTCTATAAAACAAATATTTTCATCTAGACACGTTTACAAATTTTCACAAACTTTCCCTAACACCAGTTTCGAATTCGTGCATTTTTCACAGAATAATTCTTATGGAGTGAATTCCACCTAACAGATATGTAATTTACATGTATTCCAACAACATGGCATTCCGGGTTCCGTACATGCTACATGTATGACGGATTTGGCAAACATGCGTTTCTGACTTCTGGGCATGTGGATTACTGAACTTTCATCCACCAAACAAGGCATATATACATTTAGAAATATTTACTCTGGCTTCAAATGTTTTTCTATCACCAGGTTCTAAAATCGGATATTTGGCACCATAAATTTCTCTTTGAGAGAATTCTCACCAATACACTTGTAATTTACATTGTTTACATAACCATGGCATTCCGTATTCCGAAGATTTTTCATGCATCACGGATTACTCTAACATGCATTTCAGAGTTGTGAACATGCGCATGACTGGTGTTTCAACCACCAAACAAGTTAACTATGCACTTTGAAATATTTACTTGGCTTCGTAGCTTCTTCTTTTCACTAGTTTCATGAATCACACTTTGATCCCAGAAAAACACTCTTAGAGCGAATTCTACCCTTTAGATATGTAATTTGAATAGATACCATCTACATGATATTCCATTTTCCGTACATGCAACATGAATGATGGAATCGACAAACATTCATTCCTGAGTTGAGAGCATGTGGATTACTGATATTTCATCCTCTATAAAAGGAATATTTTCATCTAGATACGAGTACCCATTTTCACAAGCTTTCCCTACCACCAGTTTGGAATTCGTGCATTTTTCACAGAAAAATAGTTCTGGAGCTATTTCCACATAACAGATATATAATTTACATGAATTCTTTCAACATGGCATTCCGGGTTCTTTACATGCTACATGCATGATGGATTCGGCAAACATGTGTTTCAGAGTTGTGAGTATGTGGATTACTGACCTTTCATCCACCAAACAAGGCATATATACACTTAGAAATATTTACTCTGACTCTTAGGTTTTTTCTATCACCAGGTTCTAAAATCGGACATTTGGCACCAGAAAATTCTCTTTGAGCGAATTTTCACCAATACGCATCTAATTTACATTGTTTACATAACCATGGCATTCCGTATTCTGAACATGTTTCATGCAGAACGGATTCCTCAAACATGCATTTCTGAGTTGTGAGCATGTGCATGACTGATATTTCAACCATACAAGTTACCTATGCACTTTGAAATATCTACTGTGTCTTTGTGGCTTCTTCCTATCACCAGTTTCAGAATCACACATTGATCCCAAAAAACCCTCTTGGATTGAATACTACCCTAGAGATATGTAATTTGAATAGATTCCATCTACATGATATTCCGTGTTCATACATGCTACATGCATGACGGATTCGACAAACATGCATTCCTGAGTTGAGAGCATGTGGATGACTGATCTTTCATTCTCTATAAAAGGAATATTTTCTTCTAGACACGTGTACTCATTTTCACAATATTTCCCTAACACCAGTTTCGAATTCGTGCATTTTTCAAAGAAAAATACTTCTGGAGCGATTTCCACCTAACAGATATGTAATTTACATGAATTCCATCCACATGGCATTCCGGGTTTGGTACATGCTACATGCATCACGGATTCGGCAAACATGCGTTTCTGACTTGTGAGCATGTTGATTACTGATCTTTCTTCCACTGAACTAGGCATATATACACTTAGAAATATTTACTCTGACTTCATAGTTTTTTTCTATCACCAAGTTTTGAAATCGGATATTTGGCACCAGAAAACACTCTTTTATCGTATTCTCACCAATACACATGTAATTTAAATTGTTTACATAACCATGGCATTCCTTATTCCGAACATGATTCATTCAACACGGATTCCTCAAACATGCATTTCTGAGTTGTGAACATGCGCATAACTCATGTTTCCAACACCAAACAATTACCTATTCAATTTGAAATATTTACTTTGTCTTCGTAGCTTCTTCCTATCACTAGTTTCAAGAATCACACTTTGTTCCCAGAAAAACCCTCTTGAATTCAATTCTAGCCTAGATAAATTTATTTTGAATACATTCCATCAAAATGTTATTCCGTGTTCCGTACATGCTTCATGCATGACTGATTCGAGAAACATGAATTCCTGAGATGAGATCATGTGGCTTACTGGTCTTTCATTCTTTATAAAAGGAATATTTTCATCTTGACACGTGTACACATTTTCACAAGCTTCTCTCACACCAGTTTCGAATTCGTGCATTTTTCCCAGTATAATACTTCTGTAGCGATTTCCACCTAACAGATATGTAATTTACATGACTTCTATCAAGATGGCATTCCGGGTTCCGTATATGCTTCATGCTTGATGGATTCGACAAACATGCATTCCTGAGTTGAGAGCATGTGGATTACTGATCTTTCATTCTCTATAAAACGAATATTTTCATCTAGACACGTGTACTCATTTTCACAAGCTTTACACAACACCAGTTTCGAATTCGTGCATTTTTCACAGAAAAATACTTCTGGAGCTATTTCCACCTAACAGATATGTAATTTACATGAATACCATCAACATGGCATTCCGCGTTCCGTACATGCTACATGCTTGACGCTTTCGACAAACATGAGTTTCTGAGTTGTGAGCATGTAGATTAGTGAACTTTCAACCACCAAACAAGGCATATATACTCTTAGAAGTATTTACTATGAATTTAGAGAATTTTTTGTATCACCAGGTTCTAAAATCAGACATTTGGCACCAGAAAACACTCTATGAGCGAATTCTCACGTATAAACATTTAATTTACATTGTTTACATAACCATGGCATTCCGTGTTCCGAACATGTTTCATGCATCACGGATTCATAATACATACATTTCTGAGTTGTGAACATGTGCATGACTAATGTTTCAACCATAAGAAGTTACTTATGCACTTTGAAATATTTACTTTGACTTCGTAGCTTCTTCCTATCACCAGTTTCAAAAATCACAATTTTAACCTAGAAAAACCATCTTGGAGCGAATTCTACCCTAGAGATATGAAATTTGAATACATTCCATCTAAATCATATTCCATGTTCCGTACATGCTTCATGCAAGACGGATTCGACAAATATGAATTCCTGATTTGAGAGCATGTGGGTTACAGATTTTTCGTTCTCTATAAAAGGAATAATTCCATCCTGACACATGTACTCACTTTCACAAACTTTCCCTAAAAGTATTTTTGAATTCGTGCATTTATTACAGAAAAATACTTCTAGAGCGATTTCCAGCTAACAGATATGTAATTTACATTAATTCCATCAACATGGCATTCCGGGTTCCGTAAATGATACATGCATGACGGATTCGGCAAACAAGCGTTTCTGACTTGTGAACATGTGGATTACTGACCTTTCATCCACCAAAAAAAGCATATATACACGTAGAAATATTTACTCTGACTTCATATATTTTCTCTATCACCAGGTTCTAAAATCGGACATTTGACACCAGAAAGCACTCTTTGAGCGAATTCTCACCAATACACATTTAATTTACATTCTTTACATAACCATGGCATTCCGAATTCCGAACATGTTTCATGCATCACGGATTCCTCAAACATGCATTTCTGAGTTGTGAACATGTGCATGACTGATGTTTCTACCACCAAACAAGTTACCTATGCACTTTGAAATATTTAATTTGACTTCGTAGCATCTTGCTATCACTAGTTTCAAGAATCACTCTTTGATCCCAGAAAGACCCTCTTGGAGCGAATTCTAACCTAGAGATATTTAATTTGATTAGATTCCATCTACATGATATTCCGAGTTTCGTACAAGCTACATGCATTACGGATTCAACAAACATGCATTCCTGAGTAGAGAACATGTGGATTAATGATTTTTCATTCTCTATAAAACAAATATTTTCATCTAGACACGTTTACAAATTTTCACAAACTTTCCCTAACACCAGTTTCGAATTCGTGCATTTTTCACAAAATATTACTTATGGAGCGATTTCCACCTAACAGATATGTAATTTACATGAATTCCATGAGCATGGCATTCCGGGTTCTGTACATGCTACATGCATGACGCATTCGGTAATCATGCGTTTCTGACTTGTGGGTATGTGGATTACTGACCTTTCATCCACCAAACAATGCATATATACACTTAGAAATATTTACTCTGACTTCAAAGGTTTTTTCTATCATCAGGTTCTAAAATCGGATATTTGGCACCATAAATATCTCTTTGAGCAAATTCTCACCAATACACTTGTAATTTACATTGTTAACTTAACCATGGCATTCCGTATTCCGAAGATTTTTCATACATCACGGATTCATCTAACATGAATTTCTGAGTTGTGAACATGCGCATGACTGATGTTTCAACCACCAAACAAGTTACCTATGCACTTTGAAATATTTACTTTCACTTCGTAGCTTCTTCCTATCACCAGTTTCAAGAATCACACTTTGATCATAGAAAAACCCTCTTGGAGCAAATTCTACCCAAGAGAAATTTAATTTGAATAGATTCCATCAACATGATATTCTGTGTTCAGTACATGCTACATGCATGATGGATTAGTCAAACATGCATTCCTGAGTTGAGAGCATGTGGATTACTGATTTTTCACCCTCTATAAAAGGAAAATTTTAATCAAGACACGTGTATTCATTTTCACAAGCTTTCCCTACATCAGTTTCGAATTCGTGCATTTTTCACTCAAAAATACTTCTGGAGCTATTTCAACCAAATAGATATGTAATTTACATGAATTCCATCCACATGGCATTCTGGGTTCCGTACATGCTACATGCATGACGGATTCGGAAAACATGTGTTTCTGGCATGTGAGCATGTGGATTACTGATCTTTCATCCACCAAACAAGGCATATATACACTTAGAAATATTTACTCTGACTTCATAGGTTTTTTCTAACACCAGGTTGTAAAATCGGACATTTGACACCAGAAAACTCTCTTTAAGCAATTCTCACCAATACACATGTAATTTACATTGTCTACATAACCATGGCATTCCGTATTTCGAACATGTTTCATGCAACACGGATTCTTCAAACATGCATTTCTGAGTTGTGAACATGCGCATGAATGATGTATCAACGATAATAAGTTACCTATGCACTTTGAAATATTTACTTTGACTTCGTACTTCTTCCTGTCAACAGTTTCATAAATCACACTTTGATCCCAGAAAAACCCTCTTGGAGCGAATTATACCCTAGAAATATGTAGTTTGATTAGATTCCATCAACATGATATTCCGTGTTCCGTACATGCTTCATGCATGACGGATTCAACAAACATGCATTCCTGAGTTGAGAGCATGTGGATTACTGATCTTTCATCCTCTATAAAACGAATATTTTCATCTAGACACGTGTATTCATTTTCACAAGCTTTACACAACACCAGTTTTGAATTCGTGCATTTTTCACAGAAAAATATTTCTGCAGCGATTTCCACCTAACAGATATGTAATTTACATGAATACCATCAACATGGCATTCCGGGTTCCGTACATGTTACATGCATGACGGATTCGACAAACATGAGTTTCTGAGTTGTGAGCATGTGGTTTAGTGAACTTTCATCCACCAAACAATGCATATATTCACGTAGAAATTTTTCCTGTGACTTCATAGGTTTTTTTCTATCACCAGGATATAAATCGGACATTTAGCACCAGAAAACCCTCTTTGAGCGTTTTCTCACCAATACATATATATTTAAATTGTTTACATAACCATGGCTTTCCGTATCCCGAACATCTTTCATCAACATGGATTCCGCTAACATGCATTTCTGAGTTGTGAACATGCGCATGACTGTTGTATCAACCATAACATCTTACCTATGCACTTTGAAATATATACTTTGACTTCGTACTTCTTCCTATCACCAATTTCAAGAATCACACTTTGATCCCAGGTAAACTCTCTTGGAGCGAATCCTTCCCTAGAGATATGGAATTTGAATAGATTCCATCAACATGATATTCCGTGTTCCGTACATGCTTCATGCATAACGGATTCGACAAACATGCATTCCTGAGTTGAGAGCATGTGGATGACTGATCTTTCATCCTCTATAAAAGGAATATTGTCATCTAGACATGTGTACTCATTTTCACAAGCTTTCCACAACACCAGTTTCGAATTCGTGAACTTTTCACAGATAAATACTTCTGACACGATTTCCACCTAACAGATATGTAATTTACATGAATTCCATCAACATGTCTCTCCGGGTTCCATACATTGTACATGCATGATGGATTCAACAATCATGAGTTTCTGAGTTTCAGAATGTGGATTAGTGAACTTTCATCCACCAAACAAGTCGTTTATAAACTTAGAAATATTTACTCTGACTTCTTAGGATTTTTCTATCACCAGGTTTTAAAATGAGACATTTGGCACCAGAAAACACTCTTTGAGTGAAATCTCACCAATACACATGTAATTTTCATTGTTAAAATAACCATGACATTCCATATTACGAAGAAGTTTCATGCATCACGGATTCCTCAAACATGCATTTCTGAGTTGTGAACATGCGCATGACTCATATTTCAACCATAATATGTTACATATGTACTTTGAAATATCTACTTTGACTTCGTACCTTCTTCCTATCACCAGTGTCAAGAATCACACTTTGATCCAAGGAAAAACCTCTTGGAGTTAATAATACCCTAGAGATTTGTAATTTGAATAGATTCCATCTACATGATATTTTTTGTTCCGTACATGCTACATGCATGACGGATTCGACAAACATCCATTCCTGGGTTGAGAGCATATGGATTACTGATCTTTCATCCTCTATAAAACGAATATTTTCATCTAGACACGTGTACACTTTTTCACAAGCTTTCACTAACACCAGTTTCGAATTCGTGCATTTTTCACATAAGAATATTTGTGGAGCGATTTCCACCTAACAGATATGTAATTTACATGTATTCAATCAACATGGCATTCCGGGTTCCGTACATGATTCATGCAAGACGGATTCGGCAAACATAAGTTTCTGACTTGTGAGCATGCGTTACTGACCTTTCATCCACCAAACAAGCATATATACACTTTGAAATATTTACTCTGACTTCATAGATTTTTTCTATCACCAGGTTTTAAAATCGGACTTTTGGCACCAGAAAACACTCCGATTGAATTCCCACCAATACACATTTTATTTACATTGTTTACATAACCATGGCATTCCGTATTCCGAAAATGTTTCATGCAATGTGGATTCCTCAAACATTATTTCTGAGTTGTGAAAATGCGCATGACTGATGTTTCAACCATAAGAATTTTCCTATGCACTTTGAAATATCAACTTTGAATTCGTAGCTTCTTCCTATCACCAGTTTCAAGAATCAAACTTTGATCCCAGAAAATCCCTCTTGTATCGAATACTAAACTAGAGATATTTCACTTGAATAGAATTCATCAACATGATATTCCGTGTTGCATACATTCTACATGCATGACGGATTGGACAAACATGCATTCCTGAGTTGAGAGCATGTGGATTACTGATCTTTCATCCTCTATAAATGGAATATTTTCATCTAGACATGTGTACTCATTTTCACAAGCTTTCCACAACACCAGTTTCGAATTCGTAAATTTTTCACAGATAAATACTTCTGGAGCGATTTCCACCTAACAGATATGTAATTTACATGAATTCCATCAACATGGCATTCCGGGTTCCGTACATTGTACGTGCATGATGGATTCAACAATCATGAGTTTCTGAGTTTCAGAATGTGGATTAGTGAACTTTCATCCACCAAACAAGACGTATAGACACTTAGAAATATTTACTCTGACTTCATAGGATTTTTCTATCACTAAGTTTTAAAATCAGACATTTGGCTCCAGAAAACTCTCTTTGAGTGAAATCTCACCAATACACATGTAATTTTCATTGTTAAAATAACCATGGCATTCCGTATTACGAAGAAGTTTCATGCATCACGGATTCCACCAACATGCATTTCTGAGTTGTGAACATGCGCATGACTCATATTTAAACCATAACATGTTACATATGCACTTTGAAATATCTACTTTGACTTCGTACATTCTTCCTATCACCAGTTTCAAGAATCACACTTTGATCCAAGGAAAAACCTCTTGGTGTTAATAATACCCTAGAGATTTGTAATTTGAATAGATTCCATCTACATGATATTTTTTGTTCCGTACATGCTACATGCATGACGGATTAGGCAAACATGTGTTTCTGATTTGTGAGCATGTGGATTAGTGAACTGTCGTCCAACAGAACAAAGCATATATACACTTAGATATTTAGTGTGACTTCATACGTTTTTTCCTATCACCAGATTCTAAAATCGGACATTTGGCACCAGAGAAAAATCTTTGAGCGATTTCTCACTAATACGCATGTAATTTACATTGTTTATATAACCATGGCATTCCGTATTCTGAACATGATTCATGCAATACGGATAACTCAAACATGCATTTCTGAGTTGTGAAAATGCGCATGACTCATGTTTCAACCACCAAACAAGTTACCTATGCACTTTGAATTATTTACCTTGACTTCGTACCTTCTTCCTATCACCAGTTTCCAGAATCAAATTTTATCCTAGAAAAACCCTCTTGGAGTGAATTCTACAATAGAGATATTTAATTTGAATAGATTCCATCAACATGAAATTCCGTGTTCCGTACATGCTACATATATAACGGATTCGACAAACATGCATTCCTGAGTTGAGAGCATGTGAATTACTGACATTTCATCCTCTATAAAACGAATATTTTCATCTAGACACGTGTAGTCATTTTCACAAGCTTTACAAAACACCAGTTACGAATTCGTGCATTTTTCACCGAAAAATACTTCTGGAGCGATTTCCACCTAACAGATATGTAATTTACATGTATTCCATCAACATGGCATTCCGGATTCCGTACATGATACATACTTGACGGAATCTACAAACATGAAATTCTGAGTTGTGAGCATGTGGATTAGTGAACTTTCATCCCCCAAATAAGGCATGTATACACTTAGAAATATTTACTGTGACTTCATAGGTTTTTTCTAACACCAGGTTGTAAAATTGGACATTTGGCACCATAATATACTCTTTGAGCTAATTCTCACCAATATAATTGTAATTTACATTGTTTACATAACCGTGGCGTTCCGTATTCCGAACATGATTCATGCAGCATGGATTCCTCAAACATGCATTTCTGAGTTGTGAACATGTGCATGACTGATGTATCAACCATAACAAGTTACCTATACACTTTGAAATATTTACTTTGACTTTGTACTTCTTCCTATACCAATGTCAATAATCACACTTTGATCCCAGAAAAACTCTCTTGGAGCGAATTCTACCCTAGAGATTTTGAATTTAAATAGATTCCATCAACATGATATTCCGTGTTCCGTACATGCTACATGCATGACGGATTCGACAAACATGCATTTCTGAGTTGAGAGCATGTGGATGACTGATCTTTCATCCTCTATAAAAGGAATATTTTCATCTAGACACGTGTACTCATTTTCACACGCTTTCCCTAACACCAGTTTCGAATTCGTGCATTTTTCACATAAAAATACTTCTAGAGTTATTTCCACCTAACAGATATGTAATTTACATGTATTCAATCAACATGGCATTCCGGGTTCCGTACATGATACATGCATGATGGATTTGGCAAACATACTTTTCTGAATTGTGAGCATGTGTTAATGATCTTTCATCCACCAAACAAGGCATATATACACTTAGGAATATTTACACTGACTTCATAAGTTTTTTCAATCACCAGGTTTTAAAATCGGACATTTGGTACCAGAAAACTCTCCGATCGAATTCTCACCTATACACATGTAATTTACATTGTTTACGTAACCATGGTATTCCGTATTCCCGAAAATATTTCATGCAACGCGGATTCTTCAAACAGGCATTTCTGAGTTGTGAACATGCGCATGACTGATGTTTCAACCATAAGAATTCTCCTATGTACTTTGAAATATCTACTTTGAATTCATAGCTTCTTCCTATCACCAGTTTCATGAATCACACTTTGATCCCAGAAAAACCCTCTTTGATCGAATACTAAACAAGAGATATTTCACTTGAATAGAATCCATCAACATGATTTTCCATGTTGCATACATTCTACATGCATGACAGATTCGACAAACATGCATTCCTGAGTTGAGAGCATGTGGATTACTTATCTATCATCCTCTATATATGGAATATTTTCATCTAGACACGTTTACTCTTTTTCACAAGCTTTCCACAACACCAGTTTCGAATTTGTGAATTTTTCACAGAAATATACTTCTGGAGCGATTTCCATCTAACAGATATGTAATTTACATGAATTCCATCAACATGTCTCTCCAGGTTCCGTACATTGTACATGCATGATGGATTCCACAATCATGAGTTTCTGAGTATGAGAATGTGGATTAGTTAACTTTCATCCACCAAACAATTCATATATACCCTTAAAAATATTTACTCTGACTTCATAGGATTTTTCTATCACCAGGTTTTAAAATCGGACATTTGTCACCAGGAAACACTCTTTGCGCGAATTCTCACCAATACACATGTAATTTACATAGTTTGCATAACCATGGCAATCCGTAATCCGAACATGTTTCATGCATCATGGATTCCTCAAACTTGCATTTCTGAGTTGTGAACATGCACATGACTGATGTTTCAACCATAAAAATTAACCTATGCACTTTGAAATAACTACTTTGTCTTCGTAGCTTCTTCCTATCACCAGCTCAAGAATCACACATTGATCCCAGAAAAACTCTCTTGGAACGAATACTTCCCTAGAGAAATGTAATTTGAATAGATTCCATCTACATGATATTTCATATTCCGTACATGCTACGTGCATGACGGACTCGACAAACATGCATTCCTGAGTTGAGAGCATGCGGATTACTGTTCTTTCATTCTCTATAAAACGAATATTTTCATCTAGACAGCTGTACACATTTTCACAAGCTTTCCCGAAAACCTGTTTCGAATTTGTGCATTTTTCACAGAATAATACTTCTGGAGCGATTTCCACCTAACAGATATGTAATTTACATGAATTCCATCCACATGGAATTCCGGGTTCCGTACATGCTACATGCATGACGGATTGGGCAAACATGCGTTTCTGACTTGTGAGTATCTGGGTTACTGGCCTTTCATCCACCAAACAAAGCATATATTCACTTAGAAATATTTACTCCGACTTCATTGGTTTTCTCTATCACCAGGTTCTGAAATCGGACATTTGACACCAGAAAGCACTCTTTGAGCGAATTCTCACCAATACACATGTAATTTACATTCTTTACATAACCATGGTATTCCGTAATCCTAACATGTTTCATGGATCAGGCATTCTTCAATCATGCATTTCTGAGTTGTGAACATGCACATGAATGATATTTAAACCATAAAAAGTTACTTATGCACTTTGAAATATTTATTTTGACTTCGTAGCGTCTTCCTATCTCCAGTTTAAAGAATCAAACTTTGATCCCAGAAAGACACTCTTGGAGGGAATTCTACCCTGGAGTTATTTAATTTGAATAGATTCCATCTACATGATATTCCGTTTTCCGTACTAGCTACATGAATGACGGGATCGACAAATATGCATTCCTGAGTTGAAAGCATGTGGATAAAGATCTTTCATCCTCTATAAATGGAATATTTTCATCTAGACACGTTTACAAATTTTCACAAACTTTCCCTAACATCAGTTTCGAAATCATGCATTTTTCACAGAATAATACTTCTGAAGCGATTTCACCTAACAGATATGTAATTTACATGAATTCCATCAGCATAACATTCCGGGTTCTGTACATGTTACATGCATGACGTATTTGGCAAACATGCGTTTCTGACTTGTGGGCATGTGGTTTAGTGACCTTTCATCAACCAAACAAGGCATATATACACTTAGAAATATTTACTCTGACTTCATAGGTTTTTTCTATCACCAGGTTCTAAAATCAGACATTTGGCCCCAGAAAATTCTCTTTGAGCGAATTCTCACCAATACACTTGTAATTTACATTGTTTACATAACCGTGGCATTCCGTATTCCGAACATGTTTCAAGCATCACTGATTCCTGTAACATGCATTTCTGAGTTGTGAACATACGCATGACTGATGTTTCAACCACCAAACAAGTTACCTATGCACTCTGAAATATTTACTTTGACTTCGTAGCTTCTTCCTTTCACCAGTTTCAAGAATCACACTTTGATCCCAAAAACCTCTCTTGGGACGAATTATACCCTAGGGATATGTAATTTGAATAGATTCCATCGACATGATATTCCTTGTTCCGTACATGCTACATGCATGACGGATTCGACACACATGCATTTCTGAGTTGAGAGCATGTGGATAACTGATCTTTCATCCTCTATAAAACGAATAATTTCATCTAGACTCGTGTACACATTTTCACAGACTTTCCTTAACACCATTGCCGAATTCACACATGTTTCACAGGAAAATACTTCTGGAGCGATTTCCAACTATCGGATATGTAATTTACATGAATTCCATCAACATGGCATTCTGGGATCCGTACATTCTACATGCATGACGGATTCGGAAACATGAGTTTCTGACTTGTGTGCATGTGGATTACTGACCTTTCATCCACCAAACAAGGCATATATACACTTAGAAATATTTACTCTAACTCATAGGTTTTTTCTATCACCAGGTTGTAAAATCGGACATTTGGCACCAGAAAACACACTTTGAGTGAATTCTCACCAAAACACATGTAATTTACATTGTCTAAATAACCATGGCATTCCGTATTCCGAACATCTTTCATGCAACACGGATTCCTCAAACATGCATTTCTGAGTGGTGAACATGCGCATGACTCATGTTTCCAACACCAAACAACTTACATATTCACTTTGAAATATTTACTTTGACTTCGTAGCTTCTTCCTATCACTAGATTGGAGAATCACACTTTGTTCTCAGAAAAACCCTCTTGAAATGAATTCTACCCTAGAGAAATGTAATTTGAATACATTCCATCAACATGATATTCCGTGTTCTGTACATGCTTCATGCATGACGGATTCGACAAACATGAATTCCTGAGTTGAGAGCATGTGGATTACTGATCTGTCATTCTGTATAAAAGGAATATTTTCGTCTAGAAACTTGTACACATTTTCAAAAGCTTCCCTCACACCAGTTTCGAATTCGTGCATTTTTTCCAGTATAATACTAATGGAGCAATTTCAACTTAATAGATATGTAATTTACATGAATTCCATCAACATGGTATTCCAGGTTCTGTACATGCTACATGCATGAGGGATTCGGCATAAATGCGTTTCTGACTTCTGAGCATTGGGATTACTGACCATTCATTCACCAGACAAGGCTTATATAGAGCTAGAAATATTTACTCTGACTTCATAAGTTTTTTCTAAAACTAGGTTCAGAAATCGGACATTTGGCACCAGAAAACTGTCTTTTAGCGAATTTTCACCAATACGCGTCTAATTTACACTGTTTACATAACCATGGCATTCCGTAATCTGAACATGTTTCATGCAGCACAGATTACTCAAACATGCATTTCTGAGTTGTGAACATGTGTATGACTGATGTTTCAACCATAACAAGTTACCTATGCACTTTGAAATATCTACATTGACTTTGTGTCTTCTTCCTATCACCAGTTTCAAGAATCACAGATTGATCGCAGAAAAACCCTCTTGGAGCGAATACTACCCTAGAGATATGTAATTTGAATAGATTCCATCTAAATGATATTCCGTGTTCCGTACAAACTACATGAATGACGGGATCGACAAATATGCATTCCTGAGTTGAGAGCATGTGGATAAATATCTTTCATCCTCTATAAATGGAATATTTTCATCTAGACATGTTTACAAATTTTCACAAACTTTCCCTAACACCAGTTTCGAATTCGTGCATTTTTCACAGAATAATTCTTCTGGAGCGATTTCTCTTAACAGATATGTAATTTACATGAATTCCATCAGCATAACATTCCGGGTTCTGTACATGCTACATGCATGACGTATTTGGCAAACATGTGTTTCTGACTTGTGGGCATGTGGATTACTGACCTTTCAAACACCAAACAAGGCATATATACACTTAGAAATATTTACTCTGACTTCATAGATTTTTTCTATCACCAGGTTCTAAAATCCGACATTTGGCACCAGAAAACACTCTTTGAGAGAATTCTCACCAATACACATGTAATTTGCATTGTTTACATAACCATGGCATCCGTATTCCGAAAATGTTTCATGCAATGCGGATTCCTCATATATGCATTTCTGAATTGTGAACATGCTCATGATTGATGTTTCAACCATAACAAGTTACATATGCACTTTGAAATATCTACTTTGACTTCGTAGATTCTTCATATCCCCAGTTTCCAGAATCATACTTTGATACCACAAATACCCTCTTGGTGCGAATACTACCCTAGAGATATGTAATCTGAATAGATTCCATTTACATGATATTCCGTGTTCCAGATATTTTTCATGCATGACGGATTCGACAAACTTAGATTCCTGAGTTGAGAGCACGTGGATTACTGATCATTCATCCTCTATAAAGGAATATTTTCATCTAGACCCGTGTACTCATTTTCACAAGCTTTCCCTAACACCAGTTTCGACTTCATGCATTTTTCACAGAAAAATAAATCGGGAGGGATTTCCACCTAACAGATATGTAATTTACATAAATTCCATCCACATGGCATTCTGGGTTCCGTAAATGATACATGCATGACGGATTCGGCAAATATATGTTTCTGACTTGTGGGCATTTGTTACTGAACTTTCATCCACCAAACAAGGCATATATACACTTAGAAATATTTAATCTGACTTCATAGGGTTTTTTCTATCACCAGGTTTTAAAATCGGATATTTGGCACCCGAAAACACTCTTTGAGCGAATTCTCACCAATAGACATGTAATTTACATTGTTTACATAACCATGGCATTCCGTATTCCGATAATGTTTCATGCAACTAGGATTCCCCAAACATGAATTTCTGAGTTCTGAACATGCGCATGAATGATGGTTCAACCATAAGAAGTTTCCTAAGCACTTTGAAATATCTACTTTGAATTCGAAGCTTCTTCCTATCACCAGTTTCAAGAATCACACTTTGATCCCAGAAAAACCCTCTTTGATCGAATACTACCCTAGAGATATGTCACTTGAATGGAATCCATCAACATGATATTCCGTGTTGCATACATGCTACATGCATGACGGATTCATCAAACATGCATTCCTGAGTTGAGAGCATGTGGATTACTGGTCTTTCATCCTGTATAAATTTAATATTTTCATCTAGTCATGTGTAATCATTTTCACAAGCTTTCCTTAAAATCAGTTTGTATATGTGCATTTTTCACAGAAAAATACTTCTGGAGCGATATCAACCTGATAGATATTTAATTTACATGAATTCCATCAATATGGCATTGCAGATTCCGTACATGCTACATGCATGACTGATTCGACAAACATGCATTTCTCAGTTGTGAACATGTGGAGAACTGACCTTTCATTCACCAAACAAGACATATATACACTTAGAAATATTTACTCTGACTTCATAGATTTTTTCTATCACCATGCTGTAAATTCAGACAATTGGGTCCAGAAAATCCTCTTTGAGCGAATTCTCACCAATACACATGTAATTTGCAGTGTTTACATAACCACGCCATTCCGTATTACGAAGATGTTTCATGCATCACGGATTCCTCATACATGCATTTCTGAGTTGTGATCATGCGCATGAATCATGTTTTCACCATAAAAAGTTACATGTGCACTTTTAAATATCAAATTTGACTTCGTACCTTCTCCCTATCACCAGTTTCAAGAATCACAACTTGTACCCAGAAAAAACCTCTTGGAGCGAATACTAACCTAGAGATATGTAATTTGATTAGATTCCATCTACATGATATTCCGTGTTACGTACATGCTACATGCATGACGGATTCAACAAACAAGCATTCCTGAGTTGAGGGCATGTGGATTAATGATCTTTCATCCTTTATAAAAGGAATATTTTCATCTAGACACGTGTACACATTTTAACAATCTTTCCACAACACCAGTTTCGAATTTTTTCATTTTTCACAGAAAAATACTTCTGGAGAGATTTACACCTCACAGATATGTAATTTACATGAATTTCATCAGCATGGCATTCCGGGTTCCTTACATGCTACATCATGACTGATTCGACAAACATGCATTTCTGAGTTGTGAGCATGTGGATTAGTGAATTTTCATCCACCAGAAAAAGGCATATACACAATTAGAAATATTTAGTGTGACTTCATAGGTATTTTTCTATCACCAGATTCTAAAATCAGACATTTGGCCCCAGAAATCCCTCTTTGAGTGAATTCTCACCAATACACATCTAATTTACTTTGTTTACATAACCATGGCATTCCATATTCAGAACATGTTTCATGCACCATGGATTCCTTAAACATGCATTTCTGAGTTGTGAACAGGTGCATGACTGATGTTTCTACCACCGAACATGTTACCCATGCACTTTGAAATATTTACCTTGACTTCGTAGATTCTTCCTATCACCAGTTTCAAGAATCACACATTGATCCCAGAAAAACCCTCTTGGAGCGAATACTATCCTAGAGATATTTAATTTGAATAGATTCCATCTACTTGATATTCCGTGTTCTGTACATGCTACATGTATGACGGATTCGACAAACATGCATTCCTCAGTTGAGCATGTGGATTACTGATCTTTCATCCTCTATATAAGGAATATTTACATCTAGACAGGTGTACTCATGTTCACAAGCTTTCCACAACACCAGTTTCGAATTCGTGCATTTTTCACAGAAAAATACTTCTGGAGCGAATTCCACATAACAGATATGTAATTTACATGAATTTCATCAACATGGCATTCCGGGTTCATACATGCTACATGCATGACAGATTCGACAATCATGCGTTTTAGAGTTGTGAGCATGTGGATTACTGACCTTTCATCCACCAAACAAGGCATATATACACTAAGAAATATTTACTCTGACTTCATAGATTTTTTCTATCACCAAATTCTAAAATCGGACATTTGGCACCAGAAAAAACTCTTTGAGCGAATTCTCACCAATACACATATAATTTGCAGTGTTTACATAAGCATGGCATTCCGTATTCTGAACATGATTCATGCATCACAGATTCCTCAAAGATGCATTTCTGAGTTGTGAACATGCGCATGACTGATGTTTCAACCATAAAAATTAACCTATGCACTTTGAAATATCTACTTTGTCTTCGTAGCTTCTTCCTATCACCAGTTTCAAGAATCACAATTTGATCCCAGAAAAACCCTCTTGGAACGAATGCTTCCCTAGAGATATGTAATTTGAATAAATTCAATCTACATGATATTTCATGTTCCGTACATGCTACATGCATGACGGATTCGACAAACATGCATTCTTGTGTTGAGAGCATGTGGATTACTGATCTTTCATTCTCTATAAAAGGAATATTTTCATCTTGACACGTGTACAAATTTTCACAATCCTTCCCGAACACCTGTTTC
This sequence comes from Vicugna pacos, assembly GCF_048564905.1. Classification (NCBI taxonomy): domain Eukaryota; kingdom Metazoa; phylum Chordata; class Mammalia; order Artiodactyla; family Camelidae; genus Vicugna; species Vicugna pacos. Next base: position 14,628,065 of record NW_027328741.1, on the reverse strand, counting down.
TAATTCTTTCATTTTTCACAGAATAATACTTCTGGAGCGATTTCCACCTAACAGATATGTAATTTACATGAATTCTATCAACATGGCTTTCCGGGTTCTGTACATGCTACATGCATGACGGATTGGGTAAACATGCATTTCTGAGTTGTGAGCATGTGGATTACTGATGTTTCATCCACCAAACAAGTCTTATATACACTTTGATATATTTATTCTGACTTCATAGGTTTTTTTCTATCACCAGGTTCTAAAATCGTACATTTGACACCAAAAAACTCTCTTTGTGCGAATTCTAACCAATACACATGTAATTTACATTGTTTACATAACCATGACATTCCGTATTCTGAACATGTTTCATGCAACATGGATTCCTCAAACATGCATTTCTGAGTTGTGAACATGCAAATGACTCATGTTTCAACCACCAAACAAGTTACCTATGACCTTTGAAATATTTACTTTGACTTCGTAGCTTCTTCCTATCACCAGTTTGAAAAATCACACTTTGATCCCAAAAAAATCCTCTTGGAGTGAATTCTACCCTATAGATATTCAATTTGAATAGATTCCATCAACATGATATTACGTGTTCCGTACATGCTTCATCCATGATGGAATTGACAAACATGCATTCCTGATTTGAGAGCATGTGGATTACGGATCTTCCATCTACTATAAATGGAATATTTTCATCTAAACTCGTGGACTCATTTTCACAAGCTCTCCCAAAAAGAAGTTACAAATTCGTTCATTTTTCACAGAAAAATACTTCTGGAGAGATTTACATCTTACAGTTATGTAATTTACATGAATTTCATCATCATGGCATTCCGGGTTCCGTACATGCTACATGCATGACGGATTCGACAAACATGAGCTTCTGATTTGTGAGCATGTGGTTTAGTGAACTTTCATCCAACAGAACAAGGCATATATACACTTAGAAATATTTATTGTGACTTCATGTTTTTTTCTTTCACCAGATTCTAAAATCGGACATTTGGACCCAGAAAAAAATCTTTGAGCGAATTCTCACCAATACACATGTAATTTACATTGTTTACATAACCATGGCATTCCGTATTCCGAACATGTTTCATGCACCATGGAATCCTTAAACATGCATTTCTGAGTTGTAAACATGTGCATGACTGATGTTTCTAACACCAAACAAGTTACCTATGCACTTTGAAATATTTACTTTGACTTCGTAGCTTCTTCCTTTCACCAGTTTCAAGAATCACACTTTGATCCAGAAAAACCCTCTTGGAGTGAATACTACCCTTGATATATGTAATTTAACTAGATTCCATCAACATGAAATTCCGTGTTCCGTACAAGCTTCATGCATGACGGATTTGACAAACATGCATTCCTGAGTTGATAGCATGTGGATTACTGATCTTTCATCCTCTATAAAAGGAATAATTTCATCTAGATACGTGTACTCATTTTCACAAGCTTTCCATAACACCAGTTTCGAATTCGTTCATTTTTCACAGAAAAATACTTCTGGGGCGATTTCCACCTAAGAGATACGTAATTTACATGAATTCCATCCACATGGCATTCCGGGTTCGATACATTGTACATGCATGATGGATTTGACAATCATGCGTTTTTGAGTTGTGAGCATGTGGATTACTGACCTTTCATCCACCAAACAAGGCATATATACACTTAAAAATATTTACTCTGACTTCATAGATTTTTTCTATCACCAGGTTCTAAAATCGGACATTTGGCACCAGAAAACACTCTTTGAGCGAATTCTCACCAATACACATGTAATTTGCAGTGTTTACATAAGCATGGAATTCCGTATTCCGATCATGTTTCATGCATCACAGATTCCTCAAACATGCATTTCTGAGTTGTGAACATACGCATGACTGATGTTTCAACCATAAAAATTAACCTATGCACATTGAAATATCTAGTTTGTCTTCGTAGCTTCTTTCTATCACCAGTTACAAGAATCACACTTTGATCCCAGAAAAACCCTTTTGGAGCGAATAATTCCCTAGAGATATGTAATTTGAATAGATTCCAACTACATGATATTTCATGTTCCGTACATGCTACATGCATGACGGATTCGACAAACATGCATTCCTGAGTTGAGGGCATGTGGATTACTGATCTTTCATTCTCTATAAAATGAATATTTTCATCTAGACACGTGTACAAATTTTCAGAAGCTTTCCCGAACACCTGTTACGAATTCATGCATTTTTCACAGAATAATACTTCTGGAGCGATTTCCACCTAACAGATATGTAATTTACATGAATTCCATCAACATGGCATTTCGGGTTCCGTACATGGTACATGCATGACGGATTGGGCAAACATGCGTTCCTGAGTTGTGAGCATGTGTATTACTGACCTTTCATCCACCAAACAAGGCTTATATACACTTAGATATATTTACTCTGACTTCATAGGTTTTTCCTATCACCAGGTTCTAAAATCGGACATTTGGCACCAGAAAACTCTCTTTGAGCGAATTCTCACCAATACACATTTAATTTACATTGTTTACATAACCATGGCATTTCGTATTCCCAACATGTTTCAGGCATCACGGATTCCTCAATCATGCATTTCTGAGTGGTGAACATGCGCATGACTGATGTTTCAACCATAACATGTTACGTATGTACTTTGAAATATTTACTTTGACTTCGTAGCTTCCCCTGTAACCAGTTTCAAGGATCACACTTTGATACCAAACAAACCACCTTGGAGCGAATTCTACCCAAGAAGTTTGTAATTTGAATAGATCCCATCTACATGATATTCCGTTTTCCGTACATGCTACATGCATGATGGATTCGACAAATATGCATTCCTGAATTGAGAGCATGTGGATTACTGATCTTTCATCCTCTATAAAAGGAATAGTTTCATCTAGACACGTGTACTCATTTTCACAAGCTTTCTAGAACACCAGTTTCGAATTCGTGCATTTTTCACAGAAAAATACTTCTGGAGCGATTTCCACCTAACAGATATGTAATTTACATGAATTCCATCGACATGGCATTCCGGGTTCCGTACATTGTACATGCATGATGAATTCGACAATCATGCGTTTTTGCATTGTTAGCATGTGGATTACAGACCTTTCATCCACCAAAAAAGTCATATATACACTTAGAAATATTTACTCTGACTTCATAGGTTGTTTCTATCACCAGGTTCTAAAATCGGACATTTGACACCAGAAAACTTTGTTTGTGCGAATTCTCACCAAAACACATGTAATTTACATTGTTTACATAACCATGGCATTCCGTATTCCAAACATGTTTCATGCATCATGGATTCCACAAACATGCGTTTCTGAGTTGCGAACATGTGCATGACTGATGTTTCAACCATCAAACATTGTACCTATGGACTATGAAAAGTTTACTTTGACTTCGAAGCTTCTTACTATCACCAGTTTACAGAATCACACTTTGATCCCAGAAAAACCCTCTTGGAGCGAATTCTACCCTAGGGATATGTAATTTGAATAGATTCCATCAGCCTTTTTTGAGAATTCACTCAAAGAGTGTTTTCTGGTGTCAAATGTCCAATTTTAGAACCTGGTGATAGAAAAAACCTATGAACTCAGAGTAAATATTTAAAGTTTATATGTGCCCTGTTAGGTGAATGAAAGGTCAGTAATCCACATGCTCACAACTCAGAAACGCATGTTTCTTGAATCCATCATGCAATGAGCATGTACGGAACCCAGAATGCCATGTTGATTGAATTCATTTAAATTACATATCTATTAGGTTGAATACGCACCAGAAGTATTTTTCTGTGAAAAATGCACGAATTCGAATCTGGTGTTTGGAAGAGCTTCTGAAAATGTGTACACATTTCTAGATGAAAATATTCCTTTTATAATGGATGAATGATCAGAGATCCATATGCCATCAACTCACGAATGCATGTTTGTCGAATCCATCATGTATGTATCACGTACGAATCATGGAATATCATGTTGATGGAATCTATTCAAGTTACATATCCCAAGGGTAGAATTCGCTCCAAGAGTGTTTTTCTGGGATCAAAGTTTGATTCTGGAACTGGTGATAGGAAAACTATGAAGTCAATGTAAATATTTCAAAGTGTGTAGGTATCTTGTTTGGTGGTTGAAATATCAGTCATGCACATGATAAGGAAACAGAAATCCATGTTTGTGGAATCCGTGATGCATGAAACATGTTCGAAATACGGAATGCTATGGTTATGTGAACAATGTAAATTACATGTGTATTGCTGAGAATTCGCTCAAAGAGTGTTTTCTGGTGCCCAGTGTCCGATTTTAACCTGGTTATAGAAAAAACCTATGAAGTCAGAGTAAATATTTCTAAGTGTATATATGCCTTCTTTGGTGGATGAAATGTCAGTGTTGCACATGCTCACAACTCAGAAACTCATGTTTGTTGAATACGTCATGCATGTAGCATGAACGGACTCTTTAATGCCATGTTGATGGAATTCATGTAAATTACATATCTATTAGTTTGAAATCACTCCAGAAATATTTTCTGTGAAAAATGCACGAATTCGATGCTGGTGTTAGAAAAACCTTGTGAAAATGTGTTGTCATTTCTAGATGAAAATTATCCTTTTACAGTTGATGAAAAATCAGTAATCCACATGCTCCCAACTCAGGAATGCATGTTTGTCAAAACCTTCATGCATGTTGCATGTACGGAACACGGAATATTATGTTGATGGAATCTTTTCAAATTACATATCTCTAGGGTAGAATGCGCTCCAAGTGATTTTTCTGGGATCAAAGCGTGATTTTTGAAACTGGTGATAGGAAGATGCTTCGAAGTCAAAGTAAATATTTCAAAGTGCATAAGTACCATGTTTGTTGTTTGAAATATCAGTAATTCACATGTTCACAACACAGAAATGCATGTTTGTGGAATCGGTGGTGCATGAAACATGTTTGGAATACGGAATGCTATGGTTATTTAAACAATGTAAATTATATGAGTATTGGTCAGAATTGGCTCAAAGATTGTTTTCTGGTGCAAAATGTCCTATTTTAGAACCTGGACATAGAAAAAAACCTATGAAGATAGTGTAAATCTTTCTAAGTGTATATATGCCTTTTTTGGTGGATGAAATTTCACTAATCCACATGCTCACAACTCAGAAACTCATGTTTGTCATATCTGTCATTATGTAGCATGTACGGAACCCGGAATGCCATGTTGATTGTATTTATGTAAATTACGTATCTATTAGGTGGAAATCGCTCCAGAATTATTTTTCTTGAAAAATGCACCAATTCGTAACTGATGTTAGGAAATGCTTCTGAAAATGAGTATACGTTTCTAGATGAAAATATTAGTTTTATGGAGGATGAAAGATCAGTAATCCACATGCTCTCAACTCAGGAGTGCATGTTTGTCAAATACGTAATGTATGTAGCTAGTACAAAACCTGGAAAGCCATGTTGATCGAATTTATGTAAAATAAATATCTATTAGTTTGAAATCGCTCCAGAAGTACTTTTCTGTGCAAAATGCACGAATTCAAAACTGGTGTAAGGATAAGCTTGTAAATATGAAATCACGTTTCTAGGTGAAAATATTCCTTTTATAGAGGAGGAAAGATGAGTAATCCACATGCTCTCAACTCAGGAATGCATCTTTCTCGAATCCGTCAAATTACATTTAGCATGTACGGAACACGGAATATCATGTTGATGGAATCTATTCAAATTACATATCTATAGGAAATTATTGGCTCCAAGAGTGTTTTTCTGGGATAAAATTGTGATTCTTGAAACTGGTGATAGCAAGAAGCTATGAAGTCAAAGTAAATATTTCAAAGTGCATAGGTACTTTGTATGGTGTTTGAAACAACAGTCATCAATATGCTCACTACTCAAAAATGCATGTTTGTGGAATCCGTGATGTATTAATCATGTTCTGAATAAGGAATACCATGGTTATGTAAACAATGTAAATTACATGTGTATTGGTGAGAATTCGCTCAAAGAGTGTTTTCTGGTGCAAAATGTCCAATTTTAGAACCTGGTGATAGAAAAAACCTATGAAGTCAGAGTAAATATTTCTAAGTGTATATATGCCTTGTTTGGTGGATGAAAGGTCTGTAATCCACATGCTCACAACTCAAAATCGCATGTTGGTCGAATCTGTCATGCATGTAAAATGTACGGAAACCGGACCGCCATGTTGATCGAATTTATGTAAATTACATATCTATTATGTGGAAATCGCTCCAGAAGTATTTTTCTGTGAAAAATGCACGAATTCGAAACTGGTGTTAAGAGAAGCTTGTGAAAATTAGAACACTTTCTAGATGAAAATATTCCTTTTACAGAGAATGAAAGATTAGTAATCCACATGCTCTCAACTCAGGAATGCATGTTTGTCGAATCCATCATGCATGTTACCTGTACGGAACACGGAATATCATGTTGATGGAATCTATACAAATTACATATCTCTAGGTTAGAAATCGCTCTGAGAGTGTTTTTGGGAGAAAAGTGTGATTCTTAAAACTGGTGAAAGAAAGAAGGAACGAAGACATATATATATTTCAAGTGCATAGGTACTTTTTGGTGGTTGAAACATCAGTCATGCACATGTTAACATCTCAGAAATGCATGTTTGTGGAATTGGTGATGCATGAAACATGATAGGAATACGGAATGACATGGTAATGTAAAAAATGTAAATTACATGGTATTGGTCATAATTCACCCAAAGAGTGCTTCTTGGCGCAAAATGTCAGATTTTAGAAACTGGTAATGGGAAAAACCTATGAAGACACAGTCAAATTTTTTATTGAATATATGACTAGTTTGGTGGATGAATGTTCAGTAATCCACATGCTCACAACTCAGAAACGCATGTTATTGAAATCCGTCATGTATGTAGCATGTAGAGATTCCGGAATGCCATGTTGATCGAATTAATGTAAATTAAATATCTATTAGTTTGAAATAGCTCCAGAAGTACTTTTCTGTGAATAATGCACGAATTCAAAACTGGTGTAAGAATAAGCTTGTAAATATGAGAACAATTTTCTAGGTGAAAATATTCCTTTTATAGAGGAGGAAAGATCAGTAATCCATAAGCCCTCAACTCAGGAATGCATCTTTGTCGAATCCATCATGCATGTAGCATGTACGGAACACGGAATATCATGTTGAAGGAATCTACTCAAATTACATATCTAAAGGGTCGAATGCGCTGCAAGAGGTTTTTTCTGTGATCAAAGTGTTATTCTTGAAACTGGTGATAGGAAGAAGCTACGAAGTCAAAGTTAATACTTCAAAGTGCATAGAAACCTAGTTTGATGTTTGAAATATCAGTCATCCACATGTTCACAACTCAGAAATGCATGTTTTGGAATCCGTGATGCATGAAGCATGATTGGAATACGGAATCCCATGCTTATGTAAAAAATGTTAATTACATTTGTAAAGGTGAGAATTCTCTCAAAGAGTGTTTTTTGGTGCAAAAAGTCCAATTTTAGAAACTGGTGATGGAAAAAACCTATGAAGTCAGAGTAAATATTACTAAGTGAAGTGTATATATGCCTTGTTGGTGGATGAAAGGTCAGTAATCCACATGCTCACAACTCAGAAACTCATGTTTGTCGAATCCGTCAAGAATGTAGCATACGGAATCCAGAATTCCATGTTGATCGAACTTATGTAAATTACATTTCTATTAGGTGGAAATCGCTCCAGAAGTGTTTTTCTGTGAAAAATGCATGAATTCAAAACTGGTGTTAGGAAAAGTTTGTGAAAATGAGTACACGTTTCTAAATGAAAATAATCCTTAATAGAGGATGAAAGATCAGTAATCCACATGCTCTCAACTCAGGAATGCATGTTTGTCGAATTCGTCATGCATGTAGCCTGTACGGATCACGGAATATCATGTTGATGGAACCTATTCAAATTACATATCTCTAGGGTAGAAATCACGATGAGAGTGTTTGTCTGGGAGAAAACAGTGATTCTTGAACTGGTGAAAGGAAGACTTTACGAAGTCAAGTATATATTTCAAAGTGCATAGGAACCTAGTTTGGTTGTTGAAACATCAGTCATGCACATGTTCACATCTCAGAAATGCATGTTTGTGGAATCTGTGATGCATGAAACATGTTAGGAGTATGGAATTATATGGTTATGTAAACAATGTAAATTACATGGGTATTGGTCAGAATTCGCTCAAGGGTGTTTCTTGGCGCAAAATGTCAGATTTTATAATTTGGTGATGGAGAAAAACTATGAAGTCAGTGTCAAAATTTTTTAGTGTTTATATGACTTGTTTGGTGGATGAAAGTTCAGTAATCCACATGCTCACAACTCAGAAATGCATGTTTGTCAAATTCATCATGTATGTATCATGTACGGAACCCGGAATGCCATATTGATCGAATTTATGTAAATTTCATAATTATTAGGTGTAAATCGCTCCAGAAGTATCTTTCTGTGAAAAATGCACGAATTCGAAACTGGTGTTAGGCAATGCTTCTGAAAATGAGTACACGTTTCTAGATGAAAATATTACTTTTATAGAGGATGAAAGATTAGTAATCCACATGTTCTCAACTCAAGAGTGCATGTTTGTCAAATCCGTCACGTATGTAGCATGTACAGAACCCGGAATGCCATGTGATCGTATTTATGTAAATTACATATCTATTAGTTTGAAATCGCTCCAGAAGTGCTTTTCTGTGCAAAATGCACGAATTCAAAACTTGTGTAAGAATAAGCTTGTAAATATGAGAACACGTTTCTAGGTGAAAATATTCCTTTTATAGAGGAGGAAATATCAGTAATCCACATGCTCTCAACTCAGAAATGCATCTTAGTCGAATCCGTCATGCATGTAGCATGTACGAAACACGGAATATCATGTTGATTGAATCTATTCAAATTACATATCTATAGGGTAGAATTGTCTTTAAGAGTGTTTTTCTGGAAGCAAAGTTTGATTCTTTAAACTGGTTATAGGAAGAAGCTACGAAGTCAAAGTAAATAATTCAAAGTGCTTGTGTAACTTGATTGGTGGTTGAAACATCAGTCATCCTCATGTCCACAACTCAGAATTGCATGTTTGTCGAATCCGTGATGCATGAAACATGATCGGAATACAGAATGCCATGCTTATGTAAACAATGTTAATTATATGTGTATTGGTGAGAATTCTCTCAAAGAGTGTTTTTTGTGCAAAATTTCAGATTTTAGAAACTGGTGACGGAAAAAACCTATGAAGCCAGGGTAAATATTTCTAAGTCTATACATGCCTTTCTTGGTGGAAGAAAGGTCAGAAATCCACATGATCACAACTCAGAAACGCATGTTTTCAAATCCGTCAAACATGTATCATGTATGGAACCCGGAATGCCATGTTGATCGAATTTATGTAAATTACATATCTATTAGATGTAAATCTCTCCAGAAGTATTTTTCTGTGAAAAATCCACGAATTCGAAATTGGTGATAGGAAAAGCTTTTGAAAATCAGTACACGTTTTTTGATGAAAATATTCCATTTATAGAGGATGAAAGATAAGTAATCCACATGCTCCCAAATCAGAAATGCATGTTTCTCAAATCCGTCATGCATGTAGCATGTCAGGATCACAGAATATCATGTACATGGAATCTATTCAAATTACATATCTATAGGATAGTATTAGCTCCAAGAGTGTTTTTCTGAGATAAAAGTTTGATTCTTGAAACTGGTGATAGGAAGAGCTACGAAGTCAAAGTAAATATTTCAAAGTGCATAGGTTCCTTTATGGTGGTTGAAACATCATTCATCCACATGTTCACAACTCAGAAATGCATGTTTTTGGAATCCGTGATGCATGAAACATGTTAGGAATACGGAATGCCATGGTTATGTAAACAATGTAAATTACATGTGTATTGGTGAGAATTCGCGCAAAGAGTGTTTTCTGGTACAAAATGTCCGATTTTAGAACCTGGAGATAGAAAAAACCTATGAAGTCAGAGTAAATATTTCTAAGTGTATATATGCCTTGTTTGGTGGATGAAAGGTCAGTAATCCACATGGTCACAACTCAAAATCGCATGTTGGTCGAATCCGTCATGCATGTAAAATGTACGGAAACCGGAACACCATGTTGATCGAATTTATGTAAATTACATATCTATTATGTGGAAATCGCTCCAGAAGTATTTTTCTGTGAAAAATGCACGAATTCGAAACTGGTGTTAGGGAAACTTGTGAAAATTAGTACACATTTCTAGATGAAAATATTCCTTTTATAGAGGATGAAAGATCTGTAATCCACATGCTCTCAACTCAGGAATGTATTTTTGTCGAATCCGTCATGCATGTAGCCTGTACGGAACACGGAATATCATGTTGATGGAATGTATTCAAATTACATATCTCTAGGGTAGAAATCGCTCTGAGAGTGTTTTTGGAGAAAAGTGTGATTCTTGAAACTGGTGAAAGGAAGAAGGTACAAAGTCAAGTATATATTTCAAAGTGCATAGTTTCCTTTTATGGTGATTGAAACATCATTCATCCACATGTTCACAACTCATAAATGCATGTTTGTGGAATCCGTGATGCATGAAACATGTTCGGAATTCAGAATGCCATGCTTATGTAAACAATGTAAATTACATGTGTATAGGTTAGAATTCATTCTAAAAGTTTTTTTTAGTGCAAAATATCCGATTTTAGAAACTGGTAATAGAAAAAACCTATGAAGCCAGAGGAAATATTTCTAAGTGTATGTATGCCTTGCCTGGTGGATGAAAGGTCAGTAATCCACATGCTCACAACTCAGAAACACATGTTTGTCGAATCCATCAAGCATGTAGCATGTACTGAAACCAGAATGCCATGTTGTACAAATTTATGTAAATTGCATGCCTATTAGGTATATATCGCAACAGAAGTTTGTTTTGGTGAAAAATGAACGAATTAGATACTGGTGTTAGGAAAAGCCTGTGAGAATGTGGACACGGCTCTTGATGAAAATATTCCATTTATAGAGGATGAAAGATCAGTAATCCACCTGCTGTCAACTCAGGAATGCATGTTTGTCGAATCCTTCATGCATGTACCATGTACAGAACACGGAATATCATGTTGATGCAATCTATTCAAATTACATATCTATAGGGTAGAATAGGCTTCAAGAGAGTTTTCTGGGATAAAAGTGTGATTCTTGAAACTGGTATAGGAAAAATCTACGAAGTCAGAATAATTATTTCAAAGAACATAGGTACATTGTATGGTGGTTGAAACATCAGTCATCCACATGTTCACAAGTCAGAAATTCATGTTTGTGGAATCCGTGGTGCATGAAACATGTTCAGAATATGGAATGCCATGCTTATGGAAACAATGTTAATTACATGTGTATTGGTGACAATACTCTCAAAGAAATTTTTTTGGTTCAAAACTCCGATTTAAGAAACTGGTGACAGAAAAAACTATGAAATAAGAGTAAATATTTCTAAGGGTATATATGCCTTGTTTCGTGGATGAAAAGTCAGTAATTCCCATGCTCACAATGAGAAACGCATGTTTGTTCAATCCATAATGCATGTTGCATGTACGGAACCCAGAATGCCATGATGATCAAATTTATGTAAATTACATATCTATTAGGTTGAAATCGCTCCAGAGATATTTTTTTGTAAAAAATGAACGAATTCAAAACTGGTGTTAGGACAAACTTGTGAAAATGAGTACAGGTTTCTAGATGAAAATAATCCATTTATAGAGGATGAAAGATGAGTAATCCACATGCTCTAAATTCAGGAATGCATGTTTGTCAAATCCATCATGCATGTAGCATGTACAGAACACGGAATATCATGTTGATGGAATCTATTCAAATTACATATCTATAGGGAATTATTGGCTCCAAGAGTGTTTTTCTGGGATAATAGTGTGATTCTTGCAACTGGTGATGGCATGAAGCTACGAAATTAAAGTCAATATTTCAAAGTGCATAGGTACTTGGTATGGTGGTTGAAACATCAGTCATCCATATGTTCACAACTCAGAAATGCATGTTTCTGGAATCCGTGATGCATGAATCATGTTCTGAATTCAGAATCCCGTGGTTATATTAACAATGTAAATTACATGTGTATTGGTGAGAATTCGCTCAAAGAGTGTTTTCTGGTGCAAAATGTCCGATTTTAAAACCTGGTGATAGAAAAAACCTATGAAGTCAGAGTAAATATTTCTAAGTGTATATATGCCTTGTTTGGTGGATGAAAGGTCAGTAATCCACATGCTCACAACTCAAAATCGCATGTTTATCGAATACTTCATGCATGTAAAATATACGGAAACCGAATGCCATGTTGATCGAATTTATGTAAATTACATATCTATTAGTTGGAAATAGATCCAGAAGTACTTTTCTGTGAAAAATGCACAAATTCAAAACTGGTGTAAGGATAAGTTTGTAAATATGAGAACAAGTTTCTATGTGAAAATATTCCGTTTATAGAGGAGAAAAGATCAGTAATCCACATACCATCAACTCAGGAATGCATCTTTTTCGAATCCGTCATGCATGTAGCATGTACGGATCACGGAATATCATGTTGATGGAATGTAGTCAAATTACATATCTAAAGGGTCGAATGCGCTCCAAGAGGGTTTTTCTGTGATCAAAGTGTTATTCTTGAAACTGGTGATAGGAATAAGCTACGAAGTCAAAGTAAATATTTCAAAGTGCATAGGAACCTAGTTTGGTGGTTGAAACATCAGTCATCCACATGTTCACAACTCAGAAATGCATGTTTGTGGAATCCGTGATGCATGAAACATGATCGGAATACGGAATCCCATGCTTATGTAAACAATGTTAATTACATGTGTATAGGTGAGAATTCTCTCAAAGAGTTTTTTTTGGTGCAAAAAGTCCAATTTTAGAAACTGGTGATAGAAAAAACCTATGAAGTCAGAGTAAATATTTCTAAGTCTATATATGCCTTGTTTGGTGGATGAAAGGTCAGTAATCCACATGCTCACAACTCAGAAACGCATGTTTGTCGAATCCATCAAGCATGTAGCATACGGAACCCGGAATTCCATGTTGATCGATTTATGTAAATTACATATCTATTTGGTTGAAATCGCTCCAGAATTATTTTTCTGTGAAAAATTCACGATTTCAAATCTGGTGTTAGGAAAAACTTCTGAAAATGTTTACACGTTTCTAGATGAAAATAATCCATTTATAGAGGATGAAAGATCAGTAATCCACATGCTGTCAACTCAGGAATTCATGTTTGTCGAATCCGTAATGCATGTAGCATGTACGGAACACGGAATATCATCTTGATGGAATCTATTCAAATTACATATCTATAGGTTAGAATAGTCTCCAAGAGATTTTGCTGGGATAAAAATGTGATTCTTGAAACTGGTATAGGAAAAATCAACGAAGTCAAAATAAATACTTCAAAGAACATAGGTACATAGTATAGTGGTTGAAACATCAGTCATCCACATGTTCACAAGTCAGAAATGCAAGTTTGTGGAATCCGTGGTGCATGAAACATGTTCGGAATACGGAATGGCATGCTTATGGAAACAGAGTTAATTACATGTGTATTGGTGACAATTCTCACAAAGAATGTTTTTTGGTTCAAAAATTCCGATTTAAGAAACTGGTGACAGAAAAAACCTATGAAGTTAGAGTAAATATATCTAAGTGTATATATGCCTTGTTTCGTGGATGAAAGGTCAGTAATCCCCATGCTCACAATGAGAAATGCATGTTTGTTGAATCCATAATGCATGTTGAATGTACGGAACCCGGAATGCCATGTTGATCAAATTTATGTAAATTACATATCTATTAGATGGAAATCGCTCCAGAAGTATTTTTCTGTGAAAAATGCACGAATTCAAAACTGTTGTTAGGAAAAGGTTGTGAAAATGAGTACAAGTTTCTAGATTAAAATATTCCTTTATAGAGGATGAAAGATCTGTAATCCACATGCTCTAAACTCAGGAATGCATGTTTGTCGAATACGTCATGCATGTAGCATGTACGGAACACGGAATATCATGTGATGGAATCTATTCAAATTAAATATCTATAGGGTAGATTTCGCCTCAAGTGTGTTTTTGTGTGATAAAAGTATGATTCTTGAAACTGGGAGATGCTACGAAGTCAAAGTAAATATTCCAAATTGCATAGTTACCTTGTTTGGTGGTAGTAACATAAGTAATCCACATGATCACAACTCAGAAATGCCTGTTTGTGGAATCCATGATGCATGAAACATGTTCGGAATACGGAAATTCATGGTTATGTAAACAATATATATTACATGTGTATTGGTGAGGATTGGCCCAAAGATTGTTTTTTGGGGCAAAATGTCTGATTTCAGAATCTGGTGATAGAAAAATCCTATGAAGTTAGAGTAAATATTTCTAAGTGAATATATGCCTTGTTTGGTGGATGAAAGGTCAGTAATCCACATGCTCAAACTCAGAAACACATGTTCCTCGAATCCTTCATGCGTGCAACATGTACGGGACCCGGAATGCCATGTTGATTGAATTTATGTAAATTACATATCTATTAGGTTGACATCGATCCAGAATATTTATGTGAAAAATGCACTAATTCGCAACTGGTGTTAGGAAAACTTGTGAAAATGGGTACACGATTCTAGATGAAAATATTCCTTTTATTGAGGATGAAAGATGAGTTATCCACATGTTCTCAACTCAGGAATGCATGTTTGTGGAATCTGTAATGCATGAAACATGTTAGAAAATGGAATGTCATGGTTATGTAAAAAATGTAAATTACATGTGTATGGTGAGCATTTGCTCAAAGAGTTTTTTATGGTGCAAAATATCTGATTTTAGAAACTGGAGATAGAAACAACCTATGAAGTCAGAGTAAATATTTCTAAGTCTATATATGCCTTGTTTGGTGGATGAAAGATTAGTAATCCACATTCTCGCAGCTCAGAAATGCATGTTTGTCGAATCCGTCATGCATGTAACATGTATGGAACCCGGAATGCCATGTTGGTCGAATTCATGTAAATTACATATCTAGTAGGTTCAAATCGCTCCAGAAGTATTTTTCTGTGAAAAATACACGAATTCGAAACTGGTGTAAGGGAAAGCTTGTGAAAATGTGTACACGATTTTAGATAAAAATATTCCTTTTATTGAGGATGAAAGATGAGTTATCAACATGCTCTCAACTCAAGAATGCATATTTGTGGAATCTGTAATGCATGAAACATGTTCAGAATACGGAATGTCATGGTTATGTAAACAATGTTAATTACATGTGTATGGTGAGCATTTGCTCAAAGATTTTTTATGGTACAAAATATCTGATTTTATATACTGGTGATAGAAACAAACTATGAAGTCAGAGTAAATATTTCTAACTGTATATATGCCTCGTTTGGTGGATGAAAGATTAGTAATCCACATTCTCGCAACTCAGAAATGTATGTTTGTCGAATCCGCATTACATGTAGCATGTATGGAACCCAGAATGCCTTGTTGATCGAATTTATGTAAATTACATATCTAGTAGTTTGAAATCACTCCAGAAGTATTTTTCTGTAAAAAATGCAAGAATTCGAAACTGGTGTTAGGGGAAGCTTGTGAAAATGTGTACACGATTCTAGATGAAAATATTCCTTTTATTGAAGATGAAAGATAAATAATCCACATGCTCTCAACTCAGGAATGCATGTTTGTCGAATCCGTCATGCATGTAGCATGTACAGAACACGGAATATCATGTTGATTGAATCGATTCAAATTACATATATCTAGGGTAGAATTCTATCCAAGAGTTTTTCTGGGATAAAATTGTGATTCTTGAAACTGGTGATGGGAAGAATGTACGAAGTCAAAGTATATATTTCAACGTGCATAGGTTCATTGTTTGGTGGTTGAAACATCAGTTATCCACATGTTCACAGTCAGAAATGCATGTTTGTTGAATCCGTGATGCATGAATCATGTTCGGAGTACGGAATGCCATGGTTATGTAAACAATGTAATTACATGTGTATTGGTGAGAATTTGCTCAACGAGAGTTTTCTGGTTCAAAATGTCTGATTTTAGAACCTGGTGATAGAAAAAACTATGAAGTCAGAGTAAATATTTCTAAGTGTATATATGCCTAGTTTGGTGAATGAAAGGTCAGTAATCCACATGCTCACAACTCAGAAACGCATGTTTGTCGAATCCGTGAAGCATGTATCATGCGCGGAACCCGGGTTGCCATGTTGATCGAATTTAAGTAAATTACATATCTATTAGGTGTAAATCGCTCCACAAGTATTTTTCTGTGAAAAATGCACGAATTCGAACCTGGTGTTAGGAAAAGCTTGTGAAAATGAGTACACGTTACTTGATGAAAATATTCCTTTTATAGAGGATGAAAGATAAGTAATCCACATGATCCCAATTCAGGAATGCATGTTTGTCGAATCCGTCATGCATGTAGCTTGTCAGGAACACTGAATATCATCTTGATGGAATCTATTCAAATTATATATCTGTAGGATAGTATTCGCTCCAAGACTGTTTATCTGGGATAAAAGTGTGATTCTTGAATCTGGTGATAGGAAGAGCTACAAAGTCAAAATAAATATTTCAAACTGCATAGGTTCCTTTTATGGTGATTGAAACATCATTCATCCACATGTTCACAACTCAGAAATGCATGTTTGTGGAATCCGTGATGCTTGAAACATGTTCGGAATACAGAATGCCATGCTTATATAAACAATGTAAATTACATGGGTATTGGTCAGAATTCACTCAAAGAGTGTTTCTTGGCGCAAAATGTCAGATTTTATAAATTGGTGATGTAAAAAACCTATGAAGTCAGAGTCAAAATTTTTTAGTGTTTATAAGACTTGTTTGGTGGATGAATGTTCAGTAATCCACATGCTCACAACTCAGAAACGCATGTTTGTCAAATTGGTCATGTATGTAGCATGTACAGAACCTGGAATGCCACGTTGATCGAATTTATGTAAATTTCATATCTATTAGGTGTAAATCGCTCCAGAAGTATTTTTCTGTGAAAAATGCATGAATTCGAAACTGGTGTTAGGAAATGCTTCTGAAAATGAGTACACGTTTCTAGATGAAAATATTACTTTTATAGAGGATGAAAGATCAGTAATCCACATGTTCTCAACTCAGGAGTGCATGTTTGTCAAATCCGTCATGTATGTAGCATGTACAGAACCCGGAATGCCATGTTGATCATATTTATGTAAATTACATAACAATTAGTTTGAAATCGCTCCAGAAGTACTTTTCTGTGCAAAATGCACGAATTCAAACCTGGTGAAAGGATAAGCTTGCAAATATGAGAACACGTTTCTAGGTGAAAATATTCCTTTTATATAGGAGGAAATATCAGTAATCCACATGCTCTCAACTCAGAAATGCATCTTAGTCGAATCCGTCATGCATGTAGCATGTACGGAACATGGAATATCATATTGATTGAATCTATTCAAATTGCATATCTATAGGGTAGAATTGTCTTCAAGAGTGTTTTTCTCGGATCAAAGTATGATTCTTTAAACTGGTTACAGGAAGAAGCTACGAAGTCAAAGTAAATATTTCAAAGTGCTTGTGTAACTTGTTTGGTGGTTGAAACATCAGTCATCCTCATGTCCACAACTCAGAATTGCATGTTTGTTGAATCCATGATGCATGAAACATGATCGGAATACAGAATGCCATGCTTATGTAAACAATGTTAATTATATGTGTATTGGTGAGAATTCTCTCAAAGAGTGTTTTTTGTGCAAAATTTCAGATTTTAGAAACTGGTGACGGAAAAAACCTATGAAGCCTGAGTAAATATTTCTAAGTCTATATATGCCTTGTTTGGTGGAGGAAAGGTCAGTAATCCACATGATCACAACTCAGAAACGCATGTTTGTCGAATCGGTCAAGCATGTATCATGTACGGAACCCGGAATGCCATGTTGATCGAACTTATGTAAATTACATATTTATTAGGTGTAAATCTCTCCAGAAGTATTTTTCTGTGAAAAATCCATGAATTCGAAACTGGTGATAGGAAAAGCTTTTGAAAATGTGTTCACGTTTTTTGTTGAAAATATTCCATTTATAGAGGATGAAAGATAAGTAATCCACATGCTCCCAAATCAGAAATGCATGTTTCTCAAATCCGTCATGCATGTAGCATGTCAGGATCACAGAATATCATGTACATGGAATCTATTCAAATTACATATCTATAGGATAGTATTAGCTCCAAGAGTGTTTTTCTGAGATAATAGTTTGATTCTTGAAACTGGTGATAGGAAGAGCTACGAAGTCAAAGTAAATATTTCAAAGTGCATAGGAACCTAGTTTGGTGGTTGAAACATCATTCATCCACATGTTCACAACTCAGAAATGCATGTTTTTGGAATCCGTGATGCATGAAACATGTTAGGAATACGGAATGCCATGGTTATGTAAACAATGTAAATTAAATGTGTATTGGTGAATATTCACGCAAAGAGTGTTTTCTGGTGCAAAATGTCCGATTTTAGAACCTGGTGATAGAAAAAACCTATGAAGTCAGAGTAAATATTTCTAAGTGTATATATGCCTGGTCTGGTGGATGAAAGGTCAGTAATCCACATGGTCACAACTCAAAATCGCATGTTGGTCGAATCCATCATGCATGTAAAATGTACGGAATCCGGAATGCCATTTTGATCGAATTTATGTAAATTACATATCTATTATGTGGATATCGCTCCAGAAGTATTTTTCTGTGAAAAATGCACGAATTCGAAACTGGTGTTAGGGAAAGCTTGTGAAAATTATTACACATTTCTAGATGAAAATATTCCTTTTATAGATGATGGAAGATCTGTAATCCACATGCTCTCAACTCAGGAATGTATTTTTGTCGAATCAGTCATTCATGTAGCCTGTACGGAACACGGAATATCATGTTGATGCAATCTATTCAAATTACATATCTATAGGGTAGAATAGGCTTCAAGAGAGTTTTCTGGGATAAAAGTGTGATTCTTGAAACTGGTATAGGAAAAATCTACGAAGTCAAAACAAATATTTCAAAGCCATAGTTACATTATATGGTGGTTGAAACATCAGTCATCCACATGTTCACAAGTCAGAAATTCATGTTTGTGGAATCCGTGGTGCATGAAACATGTTCGGAACACGGAATGCCATGCTTATGGAAACAATATTAATTACATGTGTATTGGTGACAATTATCTCAAAGAATGTTTTTTGGTTCAAAAAGTCCGAGTTAAGAAACTGGTGACAGAAAAATCTATGAAGTAAGAGTAAATATTTCTAAGTGTATATATGCCTTATTTCGTGGATGAAAGGTCAGTAATTCCCATGCTCACAATGAGAAACGCATGTTTGTTGAATCCATAATGCATGTTGCATGTACGGAACCCAGAATGCCATGATGATCGAATTTATGTAAATTTCATATCTATTAGATGGAAATCGCTCTAGAAGTATTTTTCTGTGAAAAATACACGAATTTGAAACTGGTGTTAGGGAAAGCTTGTGAAAATGTTTACACGGTTCTAGATGGAAATATTTCTTTTAAAGAAAATGAAAGATCAGTAATCCACATGCTCTCAACTCAGGAATGCATGTTTGTCGAATCCATCATGCATGTAGCATGTACGGAACACGGAATATCATGTTGATGGAATCTATTCAAATTACATATATATAGGTTAGAATTCGCTCCAACAGTGTTTTTCTGGGATCAAAGTGTGATTCTTGAAACTGGTGATAGGAAGAAGGTACGAAGTCAAAGTATATATTTCAAAGTTCATAGGACCTTGTTTGGTGGTTGAAAAATCAGTCATCCACATGTTCACAAGTCAGAAATTCATGTTTGTGGTATCCGTGATGCATGAATCATGTTCAGAGTAAGGAATGCCATGGTATGTAAACAATATAAATACTATATGTATTGGTGAGAATTTGCTCAACAAGAGATTTCTGGTACAAAATGTCTGATTTTAGAACCTTTTGATAGAAAAAAACTTTGAAGTCAGAGTAAATATTTCTAAGTGTATATATGCCTTGTTTGGTGGATGAATGGTCAGTAATCCACATGCTCAAACTCAGAAACGCATGTTTGTCGAATCCGTCATGCATGTATCATGTATTGAAACCGGAATGCCATGTTGATCGAATTTATGTAAATTACATATCTATTAGGTTGAAATCGCTCCAGAGATATTTTTCTGTGAAAAATGCACGAATTCAAAACTGGTGTTAGGACAAACTTGTGAAAAAGAGTACAGGTTTCTAGATGAAAATAATGCATTTACAGAGGATGAAAGATCATTAATCCACAGGCTCTAAATTCAGGAATGCATGTTTGTCAAATCCATAATGCATGTAGCATGAACAGAACACGGAATATCATGTTGATGCAATCTATTCAAATTACATATCTATAGGGAATTATTGGCTCCAAGAGTGACTTTCTGGGATAATAGTGTGATTATTGCAACTGGTGATGGCATGAAGCAACGAAGTTAAAGTCAATATTTCAAAGTGCATAGGTACTTTGTATGGTGGTTGAAACATCAGTCATCCATATGTTCACAACTCAGAAATGCATGTTTGTGGAATCCGTGGTGCATGAAACATGTTCGGAATACGGAATGGCATGCTTATGGAAACAATGTTAATTACATGTGTATTGGTGACAATTCTCTCAAAGAATGTTTTTTGGTTCAAAAATTCCGATTTAAGAAACTGGTGACAGAAAAAACCTATGAAGTTAGAGTAAATATATCTAAGTGTATATATGCCTTGTTTCGTAGATGAAAGGTCAGTAATCCCCATGCTCACAATGAGAAACGCATGTTTTTTGAATCCATAATGCATGTTTAATATACGGAACCCGGAATGCCATGTTGATCAAATTTATGTAAATTACATATCTTTTAGATGGAAATCGCTCCAGAAGTATTTTTCTGTGAGAAATGCACGAATTCGAAACTGGTGTTAGGAAAAGGTTGTGAAAATGAGTACACGTTTCTAGATGAAAATATTCCTTTATAGAGGATGAAAGATCTGTAATCCACATGCTCTAAACTCAGGAATGCATGTTTGTCGAATACGTCATGCATGTAGCATGTACGGAACACGGAATATCATGTGATGGAATCTATTCAAATTTCATATCTATAGGGTAGATTTCGCCCCAAGTGTGTTTTTGTGTGATAAAAGTATGATTCTTGAAACTGGTGCTAGGAAGATGCTACGAAGTCAATGTAAATATTCCAAATTGCATAGTTACCTTGTTTGGTGGTAGAAACATCAGTAATCCACATGATCACAACTCAGAAATGCCTGTTTGTGGAATCCATGATGCATGAAACATGTTCGGAATACGGAAATTCATGGTTATGTAAACAATATATATTACATGTGTATTGGTGAGTATTGGTACAAAGATTTTTTTTGGGGCAAAATGTCTGATTTCAGAATCTGGTGATAGAAAAATCCTATGAAGTTAGAGTAAATATTTCTAAGTGTATATATGCCTTGTTTGGTGGATGAAAGGTCAGTAATCCACATGCTCAAACTCAGAAACACATGTTCCTGGAATCCATCATGCGTGCAACAAGTACGGGACCCGGAATGCCATGTTGATTGAATTTATGTAAATTACATATCTATTAGGTTGACATCGATCCAGAATATTTATGTGAAAGATGCACGAATTCGCAACTGGTGTTAGGAAAACTTGTGAAAATGGGTACACGATTCTAGATAAAAATATTCCTTTTATTGAGGATGAAAGATGAGTTATCAACATGCTCTCAACTCAGGAATGCATATTTGTGGAATCTGTAATGCATGAAACATGTTAGAAAACGGAATGTCATGGTTATGTAAAAAATGTAAATTACATGTGTATGGTGAGCATTTGCTCAAAGAGTTTTATATGGTGCAAAATATCTGATTTTAGAAACTGGAGATAGAAACAAACTATGAAGTCAGAGTAAATATTTCTAAGTGCATATATGCCTTGTTTGGTGGATAAAAGATTAGTAATCCACATTCTCGCAGCTCAGAAATGCATGTTTGTCGAAACCGTCATGCATGTAACATGTATGGAACCCGGAATGCGATGTTGATCGAATTTATGTAAATTACATATCTAGTAGGTTGAAATCGCTCCAGAAGTATTTTTCTGTGAAAAATGCATGAATTCGAAACTGGTGTTAGGAAAACTTGTGAAAATGTGTACACGATTCTAGATGAAAATATTCCTTTTACTGAGGAGGAAAGATGAGTTATCCACATGCTCTCAACTCAGGAATGCATGTTTGTGGAATCTGTAATGCATGAAACATGTTCAGAATACGGAATGTCATGGTTATGTAAACAATGTTAATTACATGTGTATGGTGAGCATTTGCTCAAAGATTTTTTATGGTACAAAATATCTGATTTTATATACTGGTGATAGAAACAAACTATGAAGTCAGAGTAAATATTTCTAACTGTATATATGCCTCGTTTGGTGGATGAAAGATTAGTAATCCACATTCTCGCAACTCAGAAATGTATGTTTGTCGAATCCGCATTACATGTAGCATGTATGGAACCCAGAATGCCTTGTTGATCGAATTTATGTAAATTACATATCTAGTAGTTTGAAATCACTCCAGAAGTATTTTTCTGTAAAAAATGCAAGAATTCGAAACTGGTGTTAGGGGAAGCTTGTGAAAATGTGTACACGATTCTAGATGAAAATATTCCTTTTATTGAAGATGAAAGATAAATAATCCACATGCTCTCAACTCAGGAATGCATGTTTGTCGAATCCGTCATGCATGTAGCATGTACAGAACACGGAATATCATGTTGATTGAATCGATTCAAATTACATATATCTAGGGTAGAATTCTATCCAAGAGTTTTTCTGGGATAAAATTGTGATTCTTGAAACTGGTGATGGGAAGAATGTACGAAGTCAAAGTATATATTTCAACGTGCATAGGTTCATTGTTTGGTGGTTGAAACATCAGTTATCCACATGTTCACAGTCAGAAATGCATGTTTGTTGAATCCGTGATGCATGAATCATGTTCGGAGTACGGAATGCCATGGTTATGTAAACAATGTAATTACATGTGTATTGGTGAGAATTTGCTCAACGAGAGTTTTCTGGTTCAAAATGTCTGATTTTAGAACCTGGTGATAGAAAAAACTATGAAGTCAGAGTAAATATTTCTAAGTGTATATATGCCTAGTTTGGTGAATGAAAGGTCAGTAATCCACATGCTCACAACTCAGAAACGCATGTTTGTCGAATCCGTGAAGCATGTATCATGCGCGGAACCTGGGTTGCCATGTTGATCGAATTTAAGTAAATTACATATCTATTAGGTGTAAATCGCTCCACAAGTATTTTTCTGTGAAAAATGCACGAATTCGAACCTGGTGTTAGGAAAAGCTTGTGAAAATGAGTACACGTTACTTGATGAAAATATTCCTTTTATAGAGGATGAAAGATAAGTAATCCACATGATCCCAATTCAGGAATGCATGTTTGTCGAATCCGTCATGCATGTAGCTTGTCAGGAACACTGAATATCATCTTGATGGAATCTATTCAAATTATATATCTGTAGGATAGTATTCGCTCCAAGACTGTTTATCTGGGATAAAAGTGTGATTCTTGAATCTGGTGATAGGAAGAGCTACAAAGTCAAAATAAATATTTCAAACTGCATAGGTTCCTTTTATGGTGATTGAAACATCATTCATCCACATGTTCACAACTCAGAAATGCATGTTTGTGGAATCCGTGATGCATGAAACATGTTCGGAATACAGAATGCCATGCTTATATAAACAATGTAAATTACATGGGTATTGGTCAGAATTCACTCAAAGAGTGTTTCTTGGCGCAAAATGTCAGATTTTATAAATTGGTGATGTAAAAAACCTATGAAGTCAGAGTCAAAATTTTTTAGTGTTTATAAGACTTGTTTGGTGGATGAATGTTCAGTAATCCACATGCTCACAACTCAGAAACGCATGTTTGTCAAATTGGTCATGTATGTAGCATGTACAGAACCCGGAATGCCATGTTGATCGAATTTATGTAAATTTCATATCTATTAGGTGTAAATCGCTCCAGAAGTATTTTTCTGTGAAAAATGCATGAATTCGAAACTGGTGTTAGGAAATGCTTCTGAAAATGAGTACACGTTTCTAGATGAAAATATTACTTCTATAGAGGATGAAAGATCAGTAATCCACATGTTCTCAACTCAGGAGTGCATGTTTGTCAAATCCGTCATGTATGTAGCATGTACAGAACCCGGAATGCCATGTTGATCATATTTATGTAAATTACATATCTATTAGTTTGAAATCGCTCCAGAAGTACTTTTCTGTGCAAAATGCACGAATTCAAAACTGGTGTAAGGATAAGCTTGTAAATATGAGAACACGTTTCTAGGTGAAAATATTCCTTTTATATAGGAGGAAATATCAGTAATCCAGATGATCTCAACTCACAAATGCATCTTAGTCGAATCCGTCATGCATGTAGCATGTATGGAACATGGAATATCATGTTGATTGAATCTATTCAAATTACATATCTATAGGGTAGAATTGTCTTCAAGAGTGTTTTTCTCGGATCAAAGTATGATTCTTTAAATTGGTTACAGGAAGAAGCTACGAAGTTAAAGTAAATATTTCAAAGTGCTTGTGTAACTTGTTTGGTGGTTGAAACATCAGTCATCCACATGTCCACAACTCAGAATTGCATGTTTGTTGAATCCGTGTTGCATGAAACATGATCAGAATACAGAATGCCATGCTTATGTAAACAATGTTAATTATATGTGTATTGGTGAGAATTCTCTCAAAGAGTGTTTTTTGTGCAAAATTTCAGATTTTAGAAACTGGTGACGGAAAAAACCTATGAAGCTGGAGTAAATAATTCTAAGTCTATATATGCCTTGTTTGGTGGAGGAAAGGTCAGTAATCCACATGCTCACAACTCAGAAACGCATGTTTGTCGAATCTGTCAAGCATGTATCATGTACGGAACCCAGAATGCCATGTTGATCGAATTTATGTAAATTACATATCTATTAGGTGTAAATCACTCCAGAAGTATTTTTCTGTGAAAAATCCACGAATTCGAAACTGGTGATAGGAAAAGTTTTGAAAATTAGTACACGTTTTTGGTGAAAATATTCCATTTATAGAGGATGAAAGATAAGTAATCCACATGCTCCCAAATCAGAAATGCATGTTTCTCAAATCCGTCATGCATGTAGCATGTCAGGATCACAGAATATCATGTTGGTGGAATCTATTCAAATTACATATCTATAGGATAGTATTAGCTCCAAGAGTGTTTTTTGAGATAAAAGTTTTATTCTTGAAACTGGTGATAGGAAGAGATACAAAGTCAAAGTAAATATTTCAAAGTGCATAGGTACCTTGTTTGGTGGTTGAAACATCAGTCATCCACATGTTCACAAGTCAGAAATTCATGTTTGTGGTATCCGTGATGCATGAATCATGTTCGGAGTAAGGAATGCCATGGTTATGTAAACAATGTAAATTACATGTGTATTGGTGAGAATTCGCTCAACGAGAGTTTTCTGGTACTAAATGTCTGATTTTAGAACCTTTTGATAGAAAAAAACTATGAAGTCAGAGTAAATATTTCTAAGTGTATATAAGCATGGTTTGGTGGATGAAAGGTCAGTAATCCACATGCTCTAACTCAGAAACGCATGTTTGTCGAATCCGTCATGCATGTATCATGTACGGAACCCGGAATGCCATGTTGATCAAATTTATGTAAATTACATATCTATTATGTGGAAATCGCTCCAGAAGTATTTTTCTGTGAAAAATGCACGATTTTGAAACTGGTGTTAGGAAAAGGTTGTGAAAATGAGTACAAGTTTCTAGATGAATATATTCCTTTATAGAGGATGAAAGATTAGTAATCCACATGCTCTCACCTCAGGAATGCATGTTTGTCAAATCCGTCATGTATGTAACATGTACGGAACACGGAATATCATGTTGATTGAATCTATTCAAATTACATATATATAGGGTAGAATTCTCTCCAAGTGTGTTTTTCTCGGAAAAAAGAGTGATTTTGTAACTGGTGAAAGGAAGAATGTACGAAGTCAAATATATATTTCAAAGTGCATAAGTACCTTGATTGGTGGTTGAAACATCAGTCATGCATATGTTCACATCTCAGAAATGCATGTTTCTGGAATCCGTGATACATGAAACATGTTAGGATTCCGGAATGACATGGTTATGTAAACAATGTAAATTCCATGGGTTTTGATCAGAATTCGCTCAAAGAGTGTTTCTTGGCGCAAAATGTCAGATTTCATAAACTGGTGATGGAAAAATCCTATGAAGTCAGAGTCAAAATTTTTTTGTGTATTTATGACTTGTTTGTGGGGTGAAAGCTCAGTAATCCACATGCCCACATCTCAGAAAGGCATGTTTGTCATATCCATCATGTATGTAGCATATACGGAACCCGGAATGCCATGTTGATCGAATTTATGTAAATTACATATCTATTAGGTGTAAATCGCTCCAGAAGTATTTTTCTGAAAAAATGCACGAATTCACAACTGGTGTTAGTAAAAGCTTGTGAAAATAAGTACACGTTTTTGATGAAAATATTCCTTTTATAGAGGCTGAAAGATAAGTAATCCACATGCTCTCAACTCAGGAATGCATTTTTCTCGAATCCATCATGCATGTAGCATGTCAGGAACACAGAATTTCATGTTGATGGAATCTATTCAAATTACATATCTATAGGATAGTATTCGCTCTAAGAGTGTTTTTGTGGGATAAAATTGTGGTTCTTTAAACTGGTTATAGGAAGAGATACGAAGTCAAAGTAAATATTTCAAGTGCATAGATACCTTTTTTGGTTTTTGAAACATCAGTCATCCACATGTTCACAAGGCAGAAATACATGATTGCGGAATTCGTGATGCATGGATCATGTTCAGAACACGGAATGTCATGGTCATGTAAACAGTGTAAATTACATGTGTATTGGTGAGAATTCGCTCAAAGAGTCTTGTTTGGTGCAAAATGTATGATTTTAGAAACTGGTGGTCGAAACAAACTCTGAAGTCAGAGTAAATATTTCTAAGTATATATATGCCTTGTTTGGTGGATGAAAGGCCAGTAATCCACATGCTCACAACTCAGAAACGCATGTTTGTTGACTCCGTCATGCATGTAGAATGTACGGACCCCGGATTGCCATATTGAACGACTTTATGTAAATTACATATCTATTAGGTTGAAATCGCTCCAGAGATATTTCTCTGTGAAAAATGCACGAATTCAATACTGGTGTTAGGACAAACTTGTGAAAATGAGTACACGTTTCTAGATGAAAATAATCCATTTATTGAGGATGAAAGATCGGTATTCCACATGCTCTAAATTCAGGAATGCATGTTTGTCAAATCCATAATGCATGAAGCATGTACAGAACACGGAATATCATGTTGATGGAATCTATTGAAATTACATATCTATAGTGTGGAATTCGTTCCAAGAGAATTTTTCAGTGATAAAAGTATGATTCTTGAAACTGGTCATAGGAAGAAGCTACGAAGTCAAAGTAAATATTTCAAAGTGCATAAGTACGTTGTTTGGTGTTTGAAACATTAGTAATCCACATGTTCACAACTCAGAAATGCATGTTTGTCGAATCCGTGATGCATGAAACATGTTTGGAACTCGGAATGTCATGGTAATGTAAACAATGTAAATTTCTTGTGTATTGGTGAGAATTCGATCAAAGAGTTTTTTTTGGTGTAAAATGTCTGATTTTAGAAACTGATTATAGCAAATATCTTTGAAGCCAGAGTAAATATTTCTGTCTTTATATGCCTTGTTTCATGGATGAAAGGACAGTAATCCAAATGCTCACAACTCAGAAACGCATGTTTGTTGAATCCTTAATGCATATAGCATGTACGGAACGTGGAATGCCATGTTGATCGAATTAATTTAAATTACATATCTTTTAGGTTGAAATCGCTCCAGAAGTATTTTTCATCAAAAATGCAGAATTCGAAACTGTTGTTGGGAAAAACATCTGAAAATGGGTACATGATTCTAGAAGAAAATATTCCTTTAATAGAGGAAGAAAGATCAGTAATCCACATGCTCTCAACTCTGGAATGCATGTTTGTCTAATACATCATGCATGTAGCATGTATGCAAAACGGAATATCATGTTGATGGAATTTATTCAAATTACATAAATATAGGGTAGAATACGCTCCAAGAGTGTTTTTGTGTGATAAAACTATGATTCTTGAAACTGTTGATAAGAAGAAGCTAGGAAGTCAAAGTAAATATTTCAAAGTGCATAGGTACCTTGTTTGGTGTTTGAAACATCAGTCATCCACATGTTGACAACTCAGAAATGCATGTTTGTGGAATCCGTGATACATGAAACATGTTCGGATCACGGAATATCATGGTAATATAAACAATGAAAATTCATTGTGTATTGGTGAGAATTTGCTGAAAGAATGTTTTTTGGTGCAAAATGTCTGATTTTAGAACCTGGTGATAGAAATAACCAATGAAGCCAGAGTAAATATTTCCAAGTGTATATATGCCTTGTTTGGTACATGAAAGTTTAGTAATCCACATGCTCACAACTCAGAAATGCATGTTAGTTGACTTCGTCTTGCATGTAGCATGTATGGAACCTGGAATGCCATCTTGATCGAATTTATATACATTACATATCTATTAGTTTGAAATCGCTCCAGAAGTATTTTTCTGTGATGAATGTATGATTCTTTAATCTGGTGATAGGAAGAATCTACGAAACCATAGTAAATATTTCAAACTGCATAGAAACTTTTTGGATGTTGAAACATCAGTAATCCACATGTTCACAACTCAGAAATCCATGTTTGTGGAATCCGTGATGCATGGAACATGTTCGGAACACAGAATATCATGGTAATGTAAACAATGTAAATTAATTGTGTATTGGTGAGAATTCGCTCAAAGAGTGTTTTTTTTTTTTGCAAAATGTATGATTTTAGAAACTGGTGATAGAAACAACCTCTGAAGTCAGAGTAAACATTTCTAAGTGTATATATGCTTTATTTGGTGGATGAAAGTTCAGTAATCCACATGCGCACAACTCAGAAACTCATGTTTGTCGAATCCGTCATGCATGTAGCATGTACAAACCCCGGAAAGCCATGTTGATCGAATTTATGTAAATTACATATCTAGTAGGTTGAAATCGCTCCAGAAGAATTTTTCTGTGAAAAATTCATGAATTCAAAACTGGTGTTAGGAAAAAACTTGTGAAAATGTTTACACGTTTCTAGTTGAAAATAATCCATTTATAGAAAATGAAAGATCAGTAATCCACATTCCCTCAACTCAGGAATGCATCTTTGTCGAATCCGACATGCATGTAGCATGTACTGAACACGGAATATCATGTTGATGGAATCTATTCAAATTACATATCTATAGGGTGGAATTCAATCCAAGAGTGTTTTTCTGTGATAAAAGTATGATTTTTGAAACTGGTGATATGAAGAATCTACGAAGTCAAATTAAATATTTCAAAGTGCATAAGTACCTTGTTTGGTGTTTGAAACATCAGTAATCCACATGTTCACAACTCAGATATTCATGTTTGTGGAATCCGTGATGCATGAAATTGTTCGGAACACAGAATGTCATGGTTATGAAAACAATGTTAATTATATTTGTATTGGATAAAATTCGTTCAAAGAGTGTTTTTTGGTGAAAAATGTCTGATTTTAGAAACTGGTGATAGCAACAATCTATGAAGACAGAGTACATATTTCAAAGTGTATATATGCCTTGTTTGGTGTATGAAAGGTCAGTAATCCACATGCTCACAACTCAGAAATGCATGTTTGACGAATAAGTCATTCATGTAGCATATAAAGAACCCGGAATGCCACGTTGATCTAATTTATGTAAATTACATATCTATTAGGAGGAAATCGCTCCAGAAGAATTTTTCTGTGATAAATGCAAGAATTCGAAACTGGTGTTAGGAAAAACTTGTGAAAATGTTTTCACATTTCTAGGTGAAAATATTCCTTTTATAGATGATGAAAGATCAGCAATCCACATGCTCTCAACTCAGGAATGAATGTTTGTGGAATCCGTGATGCATGAAACATGTTCAGAATATGGAATGTCATGGTTATGTAAACAATGAAAAATACTTGTGTATTGGTGAGCATTTGCTTAAAGAGTGTTCTTTGGTGCAAAATATCTGATTTTAGACTGGTGATAGAAAAAACCTATGAAGACAGAGTAAATGTTTCTAGTGTATATATGCCTTGTTTGTTGGATGAAATGTCAGTAATCCACAGGCTCACAACTCAGAAACGTATGTTTGTCGACTCATCATGCATGTAGCATGTACGGAACCTGGAATGCCATGTTGATCAAATTTATGTAAATTACATATCTATTAGTTTGAAATCACTCCAACAGAATTTTTCTGTGAAATATTCACGAATTCAAACTGGTGTTAGGAAAAACTTGTGAAAATGTGGACACGTTTTTAGATGAAAATATTCGTTTTATAGAGGATGAAAGATCAGTAATCCACATGCTCTCAACTCAGGAATGCATGTTTGTCGAATGCGTAATGCTTGCAGCATGTACGGAAAACGGAATATCATTTTGATGGAATCTATTCAAATTACATATCTATAGTGTAGAATTCGCTCCAAGAGAGTTTTTCTGTGATAAAAGACTGATTCCTGAAACTGGTGATAGGAGGAATCTACAAAGCAAAATACATAATTCAAAGTGCATATGTACCTTCTTTGCTGGTTGAAACATCAGTAATCCACATGTTCACAACTCAGAAATGCATGACTGTGGAATCCGTGATGCATGAAACATGTACAGAGCATGGAATGTCATGATCATGTAAAAAATTTAAATTACATGTGTATCAGTGAGAATTCGTTCAAAGAGTGTTTTTTGGTGAAAAATGTATGATTTTAGAAACTGGTGATAGAAACAACCTCTGAAGTCAGAGTTATCATTTCTAAGTGTATATATGCCTTGTTTGGTGGATGAAAGGTCTGTAATCCACATGCTCACAACTCAGAAATGCATGTTTGTCGACTCCATCATGCATGTAGAATGTACGGACCCCGGAATGCCATGTTGATCAAATTTATGTAAATTACATATCTATTAGGTTGAAATTGCTCCAGAAGTTTTTTTTTTATTTGAAAAACGGACGAATTCGAAACTGGTGTTAGGAAAAATTTGTGAAAATGTGTACACGATTCTAGGTGAAAATATTCCTTTTGTAGAGGATCAATGATCAGTAATCCACATGCTCTCAACTCAGGAATGCATGTTTGTCGAATCCGTCTTGCATGTAGCATGTACAGAACACGGAATATCATGTTGATGGAATCTATTCAAATTACATATCTAAAGGGAAGAATTCGCTCCAAGAGTGTTATTCTGTGATAAATGTATGATTCTTGAAACTGGTGATAGTAAGAAGCTACGAAGCAAAAATAAATATTTCAAAGAGCATAGGTACCTTGTTTGGTGGTTGAAACATCAGTCATCCACATTTTGACAACTCAGAAATGCATGTTTGTGGAATCCGTGATGCATGAAACATGTTCGGAACACGGAATGTCATGGTAATGTAAACAATGTAAATTACTTGTGTATTGCTGAGTATTCGCTCAAAGATTGTTTTTTGGTGCAAAATGTCTGATTTTAGAACCTGGTGATAGAAACAACCTATGAAGTCAGAGTAAATATTTCTAAGTATATATGTGCCATGTTTGTTGCAAGAAAGGTCAGTAATCCACATGCTCACAACTCAGAAACGCATGTTTGTCGACTACGTCATGCATGTAGCTTGTACGGAACCCGTAATGCCATGTTGATCGAATCTATGTAAATTACATATCTATTGTGTAGTATTTGCTCCAGGATAATTTTTCTGTGAAAAATGCTTGAATTCGTAACTGGTGTTGGTAAAATGTTCTGAAATAGTGTATACATTTCTAGATGAAATTATACCTTGTATGGAAGATGGAAGATAAATAATCGACATGCCCTCAACTCAGGAATGCATGTTTGTTGAATCCGTCATGCATGTATCGTGTATGGAACACGGAAAATCATGTTGATGGAATCTATTTAAATACATATCTATAGGGTAGAATTCGCTCCAGGAGTGTTTTCTCAGAAAAATTAACCAAATCTAAACTGGTTTTGGGAGAAACCTGCGAATTTCAGTAAAAGTTTCTATATGTAATTATGCCTAGAATAGAGGATGAAAGATCAGTAATCCACCTGCTAACCACAGAGAAATGCATGTTTGTTGAAACTGTCATGCATGTAGCATGTTCGAAACATGGACTGTCATGTTGATTGAATCTATGTAAATCACATATTTATTGGGTAGAATTTCCTCAGGGAGTATTTTTCTGTGAGAAATCTGATTTTTGTTTCTGATGAAAGGAAAAATCTATGAAATCAAATTAAATATTTCTAAGTGCAAATAGGACTCATTTGGCAGATGAAAGATCAATAATACTCCTGCTCACAACTCAGAAATGCAAGTTTGTCAAATCCGTGATGCATGAAGCATGTTCGGATAACGAAATTTCATATTGATGGAATCTTTGTAAACTAGATACCTATTTGTTAGAAATCTCTCCAAAATTATTTTTCTTTCAAAAATCTCTGATTTTTGACGCTGGTGACAGGAAAAAGCTTTGAAATCATAATAAGTAATTCTATGTTCAGATCTGCCTTTTTTGGTGGATGAATTTTCAGGAATCCACATGCTCACAACTCAGAAATGCATGTTTGTCGGATCCATGATGCATGTGTCATGTTCAGACCACGGAAATTCATGTTGATGGAATCTATGTAAATTCCATATCCATTGGTTAATAATCGCTCCAAGAGAATTTTTCTAGGAGAAATTTCTGAGTTTTGATTCTGATGATAGGAAAAATCTATGGTGTGACAGTGAATATTTCAAATTGTAAATATGCCTTGTTTGTTGGATGAAAGATTAGTAATACACATGCTCACAACTCAGAAATGCATGTTGTTGATTCCGTCATGCATGAAGTGTATCCAGAACACGGAATGTCATGTTGATGGAATCTAATCAAATTACATATCTATAGAGTAGAAATCGCCCCAGGAGGATTTTTCTGTGAAAAATAAACCAATTCGAAACTGGTGTTGGGAAAAACCTGCGAGTATCAGTAAAAGATTCTATATGAAATTATGCCTTGAATTGAGCTGAAAGATGAGTAATCCACCTGCAAACCACAGAGAAATGCATGTTTGTTGAAACTATCACGCATTGAGCATGTTCGGAACATGGAATGTCATGTTGATGGAATCTATGTAAATGACATATCTATTGGGTAGAAATCATTCCAGGAGTATTTTTCTGTGGAAAATTTCTGATTTTTTTTCTGATGAAAGGAAAAATCTACAAAATCAGATTAAATATTTCTAAGAGCAAATATGCTTCGTTTGGCGGATGAAAGATCAATAATCCTCCTGCTCACAACTCAGAAATTCATGTTTGTCAAATCCGTGATGCATGAAGCATGTTTGGATCACGAAATGTCATGTTGATGGAACCTATGTAAACTAGATACCTATTTGTTAGAAATCTCTCCAAAAGATTTTTTTTCTTTGAAAAATCTCTGATATTTGACTCTGGTGATAGGAAAAAGCTATGAAATCATATTAAATATTTCTGTGTTCAAATCTGCCTTGTTTGGTGGATGAAAGTTCAGGAATACACATGCCCACATCTCAGAAATGCATGTTTTTTGGATCCATCATGCATGAGGCATGTTAGGACCATGGAATTTCATGTTGATGGAATCTATGTAAATTACATATCCATTGGTTAATAATCTCTGCAAGAGAATTTTTCTGTGAGAAATTTCTGATTTTTGATTCTGATGATAGGAAAAATCAACAAAGTCAGAGTGAATATTTCCTAGTGTAAATATGCCATTTTTAATGTATGAATGATCAGTATTCCACATGTTCAAAACTCAGAAATGCATGTTTGTCGAATCTGTCATGTATGTAATATGAACGGACCACGCATATTCATGTGAATGGAATCTATGTAAATTACATATCCATTGGTTAAAAATCGCTCCGAGAGTATTTTTCTGTGGGAAATTTCTGACTTTTGTTTCTCATGATAGGAAAAATCTACGAAATCATATTAAATATTTAAAAGTGCAAATATGCCTCATTTGGCTGATTAAAGATAAATTCTCCACCTGCTCACAACTCAGAAATGCATGTTTGTAGAATCCGTGTTGCATGAAGCATGTTCGGATCACGAAATATCATGTTGAAAGAATTTATGTAAATTGCATACCTATTAGGTAGAAATCTCTCCAAAAGTATTTTTCTGTGAAAAATCTCTGGTTTTTGAATCTGGTGGTAGGAAAAAGCTTTGAAATTATAATAAATATTTCTATGTGCAAATATGCTTTGTTTGGTGGATGAAAGTTCAGGAATCCACATGCTCACAACTCAGAAATGCATGTTTGTCGAATCTGTCATGTATGTAACATGTTCAGACCACGGAATTTCATGTGGATGGAATCTATGCAAATTTCATGTGAATTGGTAAGACTCGCTCGAAAATTATTTTTCAGTGTAAAACGTCTTGATTTAAAAACTGGTGACAGAAAAATATCTATGAAATATGATTTAATATTTCTAGGTGCAATATGCCTCATTTGGTGGATGAGAGAACAGTAATTCACATAGTCACAACTCAGAAATTCATATTTGTCGAAACCATTATGCATAAAATTTGTTTGGAACACGGAATGTCATGGTTATCTAAACTGTGTAAATTACATGTGTATTGGGGAGAATTCGCTCAAAGAGTGTTTTTTGGGGAAAAATGACTGATTTTTGAAACTGGTGATAGAAAAAATCTATGAATTCAGAGTGAATATTTCTACATGTAAATATGCCTTGTTTATTGGATGAAAGATTAGTAATACACATGCTCACAACTCAGAAATGCATGTTGTCGAATCAGTCATGCATGCAGCATGTACGGAATCCGGAATGTCAGTTTGATCGAATCTATGTAAATTACATATCTATTGGGTAGAAATGGCTCCAGGAGTATTTTTCTGTGAAAAAAATCTGATTTTAGATTCTGATGAAAGGTAAAATCTGCGAAATCAGATTTAATATATCTAAGTGCAAATATGTCTCATTTGGCGGATGAAAGATCAATAATCCACCTGCTCACAACTGAGAAATGCATGTTTGTCGAATCCGTGATGCATGAAGCATGTTCGGATCACGAAATGTCATGTTGATGGAATCCATGTTAATTACCTACCTATTTGTTAGAAATGTCTCCAAAAGTATTTTTCTGTGAATAATCTCTTATTTTTGAATCTGTTGACAGGAAAAAGCTACGAAATCATATTAAACATTTCTATGGGCAGATATGCCTTTTTTGGTGGATGAAAGTTCAGTAATCCACATGCTGACAACCCAGAAATGCATGTTTGTCGAATCCCTCATGCTTGTAGCATGTTTGTAACACAGAATGACATGTTGAGGGGATCTTTGTAAATTTCATACCTATTTTGTAGAATTCACTCCAGGAGAATTTTTTGTGAAAAATGCACGAATTAGAAACTGGTGTCAAGAAAATCTTGTGAAATTATGTAACCGTTACTAGATGAAAATATGCCTTGTATAAAGGATGAGTGATCATTAATCCACATTCTGTGAAGTCAGAAATGTATGTTTGTCGAATCCGTCATGCATGCAGTATGTAGAACCCGGAATGTCATGTTGATCGAATCTATGTAAATTGCATATCTATTGGTTAGAAATGGCACCAGGATTATTTTTCTGTCAAAAATGCACGAATTCGAAACTGTTGTTGGTCAAAAGTTCTGAAATTGTGTACACGTTTCTAGATGAAATTATACCTTGTATAGAGGATGAAAGATCAGTAATCCACATGCCCTCAACTCAGGAATGCATGTTTGTCGAATCCGTCATGCATACAGCGTGTACGGTACACTGAATGTCATGTTCATGGAATCTATTCAAATTACATATCTATAGGGTAGGAACCGCTCCAGGAGTTTTTTTCTGTCAAAAATTAACCAATTCGAAACAGGTGATGGGAAAAATTTGCTAATTTCAGTAAAAGTTTCTATCTGTAATTATGCCTAGAATAGAGGATGAAAGATCAGTAATCCACCTGCTAACCACAGAGAAATTCATGTTTGTCTGATCCATCATGCATGTGGCATGTTCGGACCATGGAATTTCATGTTGATGGAATCTATTTAAATTACATATTCATTGGTTAATAATTGCTTCAAGAGTATTTTTCTGTGAGAAATTTCTGATTTTTGAGTGTGATGATAGGAAAATCTTCGAAGTCAGAGTGAATAATTCTTTGTGTAAATATGCCTTGTTTGGTGTATGAATGATCTGTATTCCACATGCTGAAAACTCAGAAGTACATGTTTGTTGAATCTGTCATGTTTGAAATATGAACGGACCACGGAAATTCATGTGAGTGGAATCTATGTAAATTACATATCCATTGGATAATAATCGCTCCAAGTGAATTTTCCTGTGAGAAATTTCTGATTTTTGGTTCTGATGGTAGGAAAATTCTACGAAGTCATAGTGAATATTTCTTAGAGTAAATATGCCTTGTTTGGTGGATGAAAGATCTGTAATCCACATGCTCATAACTCAGAAATGCATCTTGGTCAAATCCGTCATGCATGTAGCATGTTTGGAACATGGAATGTCATGTTGATAGAGTCTATGTAAATGACATATCTATTGGATAGTAATCGTTCCAGGAGTATTTTTCTGTGATAAATTTCTGATTTTTGATTCTGATGAAAGGAAAAATCTACAAAATGAGATTAAATATTTCTAAGTGCAAATATGCCTCATTTAGCGGATGAAAGATCAATACTCCACCTGCTCATATGTCAGAAATGCATGTTTGTCCAATCTGTCATGTATGTAGTATGAATGGACCATGGATATTCATGTGAATGGAATCTATGTAAATTACATATCCATTGGTTAATAATCACTTCAAGAGTATTTTTCTGTGAGAAAGTTCTGATTTTTGAGTTTGATGATAGGAAAAATCTTCGAAGTCAGAGTGAATAATTCTTAGTGTAAATATGCCTTGTTTAGTGTATGAATGATCTGTATTCCACATGCTGAAAACTCAGAAGTACATGTTTGTTGAATCTGTCATGTTTAAATATGAACAGACCACAGATATTCATGTGAATGGAATCTATGTAAATTACATATCCATTGGTTTAATATAGCTCCAAGAGTAATTTTCTGTGAGAAATTTCTGATTTTTATTCTGATGTTCGGAAAAATCTACGAAATCAGATTAAATATTTCAAAGTGCAAATATGCCATGTTTGGTGGTTGAAAGATGAATAATCCACCTGCTCACAACTCAGAAATGCATGTTTGTCGAATCTATCATGTATGTAACATGTTCGGACCACGGAATTTCATGTGGAGGGAATCTATGTAAATTTCATGTTTATTGGTTAGATTCGCCCGAAAATTATTTTTCAGTGTAAAACGTCTTGTTTTTCAAACTGCTGATAGAAAAAATCTACGAAATATGATTTAATATTTCTAGGTGCAATATGCCTTTTTTGGTGGATTAAAGATCAGAAATTTACACTGTCACAACTCAGAAATTCATGTTTGTCGAATCCGTGATGCATGAAATTTGTTTGGAACACGGAATGCCATGGTTATCTAAACAGTGTAAATTACATGTGTATTGTGGAGAATTTGGTCAAAGAGTGTTTTTTAGTGAAAAATGACTGATTTTTGAAACTGATGATAGAAAAAATCTACAAATTCAGAGTGAATATTTCTAAGTGCAAATATGCCTTGTTTGGTGGATGAAAGATCAATAGTCCACCTGCTCACAACGCAGAAATGCATGTTTGTCGGATCCATCATGCATGTGGCATGTTCGGACCATGGAATTTCATGTTGATGGAATCTATGTAAATTACATATCCATTGGTTAATAATCGCTCCAAGAGTATTTTTCTGTGAGAAAATTCTGATTTTTGATTCTGATGATGGGAAAAATCTACGAAGTCAGAGTGAATATTTCTTAGTATAAATATACCTTGTTTGGTGTATGAAAGAACTGTATTCCACATGCTCATAACTCAGAAATGCATCTTGGTCAAATCCGTCATGCACGTAGCATGTTCGGAACGTTGAATGTCATGTTGATAGAATCTATGTAAATGACATATCTATTAGGTAGAAATTGCTCCAGGATTCTTTTTCTGTGAAAAATGCACAAATTCGAAACTATTGTTGGGAAAACCTGCGAATTTCAGAAAAACATTCTATATGTAATTATACATAGAATAGAAGATGAAAGTTCAGTAATCCACCTGCTAACCACAGAGAAATGCATGTTTGTTGAAACTATCATGCATGGAGCATGTTGAGAACGTGGAATGTCATGTTGATGGAATCTATGTAAATGACATATCTATTGGGAAGAAATCGCCCCAGGAGTATTTCTGTGAAAAATTCTGATTTTTGATTCTGATGAAAGGAAAAATCTACCGAATCAGATTAAATATTTCTAAGTGCAAATATGCCTCGTTTGGCCGATGAAAGATCAATAATCCTCCTGCTCACAACTCAGAAATGCATGTTTGTCGAATCCGTGATGCATGAATCATGTTTGAATCACGAAAAGTCATGTTGATGAAATCCATGTAAATTACATACCTATTTGTTAGAAATCTCTGCAAAAGTATTTTTCTGTGAAAAATCTCTTGTTTTTCAATCTGTTGACAGGAAAAAGCTTCGAAATCATATTAAATATTTCTATGTGCATATATGCCTTTTTTGGTGGATGATAGCTCAGTAATCCACATGCTCACAACTCAGAAATGCATGTTTGTCGAATCCTTCATGCTTGCAGCATTTTTGGAACACAGAATGACATGTTGAGGGAATCTTTGTAAATTTCATACCAATTTTGAAAAATTCCCTCCAGGAGTAATTTTTTGTGAAAAATGCATGTATTAGAAACTCATGTCAGGAAAAACTTGTGAAATGATGTAAACGTTATTAGATGTAAATATGCCTTATTTAAAGGATGAGTGATCATTAACCCACATTCTGTGAACTCAGAAATGCATGTTTGTCGAATCCATCCTGCATGCACCAGGTACGGAACCCGGAATGTCACGTTGATCGAATCTATGTAAATGACATATCTATTGGGTAGAAATCGCTCCAGGAGTATTTTTCAGTGAAATACT
This sequence comes from Vicugna pacos, assembly GCF_048564905.1. Taxonomy (NCBI): domain Eukaryota; kingdom Metazoa; phylum Chordata; class Mammalia; order Artiodactyla; family Camelidae; genus Vicugna; species Vicugna pacos. The sequence continues at coordinate 14,588,504 of NW_027328741.1, read as the reverse complement.
CTGATTTTTGATTCTGATGAAAGTAAAAATCTACGAAATCAGATTAAATATTTCTAAGTGCAAATATGCCTTGTTTGACCGATGAAAGGTCTATAATCCTCCTGCTAACAACTCAGAAATGCATGTTTGTCGAATCCGTGATGCATGAAGCATATTCGGATCACGAAATGTCATGTTGATGGAATCCCTGTAAATTACATCCCTATAAGTTAGAAATCTCTCGAAAAGTATTTTTCTGTGAAAAATCTCTTATTTTTCAATCTGTTGACAGGAAAAAGCTTTGAAATCATATTAAATATTTCTATGTGCAAATATGCCTTTTTTGGTGGATGATAGTTCAGTAATCCACATGCTCACAACTCAGAAATGCATGTTTGTTGAATCCTATATGCTTCCAGCATGTTTGGAACACAGAATGACATGTTGAGGGAATCTTTGTAAATTTCATATCTATTTTGTAGAATTCCCTGCCAGAGAATTTTTTTCTTAAAAATGCATGAATTAGAAACTCATGTCAGGAAAAACTTGTGAAATGATGTAAACATAACTAGATGAAAATATGCCTTGTATAAAGGATGAGTGATCATTAATCCACTTTCTGTGAACTCAGAAATGCATGTTTGTCAAATCGGTCATTCATGCAGCATGTATGGAACCCGGAATGTTTTGTTGATTGAAAATATGTAAATTACATACCTAATTGTTAGAAATCTCTCCAAAAGTATATTTTTGTGAAAAACATCAGATTTTTGAATCTGGTCATAGGAAAAATGTACAAAGTTAGAGTGAATCTTTCTCAGGCTGTATATGCCTTTTTTGGTGTATGAATGAACAGTATTCTACATGCTCAAAACTCAGAAATGTTTGTCAAATCCATCATGCATGTAGCACGAATTGAACACGGAATGACATGTTGATGGAATCTATGGAATTCACAGGTCTATAAGGTAGAATTCGCTCCAAGAGGATTTTTCTGTGAAAAAAGTCTGATTTTTGAAACTGGTGATAGGAAAAAGCTGAGATGTCTGAGTTAAAATTTCTTAGCGTAAATATGCTTTGGTGGATGAAAAATATTTAATCCACATACTCACAACTCAGAAATGTATGTTTGTCAAATCTGTCTTGTATGTAACATTTTCGGACCACGGAATTTCATGTGGATGGAATCTATGTAAATTTCATGTGAATTGGTTAGACTCGCTCAAAAATTATTTTTCAGTGTAAAACGTCTTGTTTTTCAAACTGGTGATAGAAAAATCTATGAAATATGATTTAATATTTCTAGGTGCAATATGTCTCTTTTGGTGGATGAAAGGTCAGTAATTCACATTGTCACAACTCAGAAATTTATGTTTCTCGAGTCTGTGATGCATGAAATTTGTTTGGAACACGGAATGTCATGGTTATCTAAACTCTGTAAATTACATATGTATTGGGGAGAATTCACTCATAGAGTGTTTTTTGGTGATAAATGACTGATATGTAAAACCAGTGAAAGAAAAATCTACGAATTCAGAGTGAATATTTCTAAGTGAAAACATGCCTTGTTTGTTGGATGAGATTAGTAATACACATGCTCACAACTCAGAAATGCATGTTGTCAAATCCATCATGCATGCAGCATGTACAGAACCCGGAATATCATGTTGATCGAATCTATGTAAATGACAAATCTATTGGGTAGAAATGCTCCAGGAGTATTTTTCTGTGAAAAATTTCTGAATTTTGATTCTGATGAAAGGAAAAATCTACGAAATCTGATTAAGTATTTCTAAGTGCAAATATGCCTCGTTTGGAGGACGAAAGATCAATATTCCTCCTGCTCACAACTCAGAAATGCATGTTTGTCGAATCCGTGATGCATGAAGCATGTTCGGATCACGAAAAGTCATGTTGATGGAATCTATGTAAACTGGATACCTATATGTTAGAAATCTGTCCAAAAGTATTTTTCTTTGAAAAATATCTAATTTTTGAATCTGGTGATAGGAAAAAGCTTTGAAATCATATTAAATAATTGTATGTTCAAATCTGCCTTTTTTGGTGGATGAAAGTTCAGGAATTCACATGCTCACATCTGAGAAATTCATGTTTGTCGAATCCTACATGCTTGCAGCATGTTTGGAACACAGAATGACATGTTGAGGGAATCTTTGTAAATTTCATACCTATTTTGTAGGATTCCCTCCAGGACTATTTTTTTGTGAAAAATGCATGAATTAGAAACTGGTGTCAGGAAAACTTGTGAAATTACGTAAATGTTACTAGATGTAAATATGCCTTGTTTAAAGGATGAGTGATAATTAATCCACATTCTGTGAGCTCAGAGATGCATGTTTGTCGAATCCGTCATGCATGCAGCATGTACAGAAACCAGAATGTCATGTTGATTGAATGTTTGTAAATTACATATCTATTTGGCGAAATTGCTCCAGAATTATTTTTCTGTGAAAAATGCACAAAATCAAAACTGGTGCTGGTAAAATGTGCTGAAATTGTGTACACGTTTCTAGATGAAATTATACCTTGTATAGAGGATGAAAGATCAGCAATCCACATGCCCTCAACTCAGGAATGCATGTTTGTTGACTCCATCATGCATGTAGCATGAATGGAACACGGAATGACATGTTGTTGGAATCTATGTAAATCACATATCTACAATGTAAAATTTGCTTCAAGAGGATTTTTCTAGGAAAAAACTCTGATGTTTGAAACTGGTGATAGGAAAAATCTAAGAAGTCAGATTTAATATTTCTTAGCCTAAATATGCTTTGGTGAATGAAAAATAAGTAATCCACATACTCACAACTCAGAAATGCATGTTTGTCGAATCTGTCATGTATGTAACATGTTTGGACCATGGAATTTCATGTGGATGGAATCTATGTAAATTTCATGTGTATTGGTAAGAATTCGCTCTAAAATTGTTTTTCAGTGTAAAACGTCTTGTTTTTCAATCTGGTGATAGAAAAAATCAATGAAATATGATTTAATATTTCTAGGTGCAATATGCCTTTTTTGGTGGATGAAAGATCAGTAATTCACATTGTCACAACTCAGAAATTCATGTTTCTCAAAACCGTGATGTATGAAATTTGTTTGGAACATGGAATGTCATGGTTATCTAAACTGTGTAAATTGTATTGGGGAGTGTTCGCTCAAAGAGTGTTTTTTGGTGAAAAATGACAGATTTTTGAAGCTGGTGATAGAAAAAATCTACGAATTCAGAGTGAATATTTCTAAGTGTAGATATGAATTGTTTGTTGGATGAAAGATTAGTAACACACATGCTCACAACTCAGAAATGCATGTTGTCGAAACCATCATACATGCAACATGTACGGAACCCGGAATTTCAGTTTATAGAATCTATGTAAATGATATATCTATTGGGTAGAAATCGCCCCAGGAATATTTTTTGTGAAAAATTTCTGATTTTTGATTCTGATGAAAGGAAAAATCTACGAAAACAGATTGAATAATTCTAAGTGCAAATATGCCTCATTTGTCAGATGAAAGATCAATAATCCACCTGCTTACAACTGAGAAATGCATGTTTGTCGAATCCATGATGCATGAAATTTGTTTAGAACACGAAATGTCTTTGATATCTAAATTGTGTAAATTACATGTGTATTGGGGAGAGTTCACTCAAAGATTATTTTTGGTGAAAAATGACAGATATTTTAAACTGGTGAGAGAAAAAATCTACGAATTAAGAGTGAACACATGTAAGTGTAAATATGCCTTGTTTGAAGAAAGATAAGTAATACACATGCTCACAACTCAGAAATGCATTTTGTCGAATCCATCATGCTTGCAACATGTATGGAACCTGGAACGTCATGTTGATTGAATCTATGTAAATTACATATCTATTGGGCAGAAATCGCTCCAGGAGTATTTTTCTGTGAAAAATTTCTGATTTTTGATTCTAATGAAAGAAAAAATCTACGAAATAAGATTAAATAACTCTAAGTGCAAATATGCCTCTTTTGGCAGATGAAAGATCAATAATCCTCCTGCTCACAACTCAGAAATGCATGTTTGTTGAATCTCTGATGCATGTACTTGTTCGGAACACGGAATGTCATGTTGATTGAATCTATGTAATTACATACCTAATTGTTACAAATCTCTCCAAAAGTATATTTTTGTGAAAAATGTGTGATTTTTGAATCTGGTCATAGGAAAAATCTACGAAGTTAGATTAAATATTTCCCAGTTTGTATATGCCTTTTTTCGTGTATGAATGATCAGTATTCCTCATGCTCAAAACTCAGAAATGCTTTTTTGTCAACTCCATCATGCATATAGCATGAATGGAACATGGAATGACATGTGGATGGAATCTATGTAAATCACATATCTACAAGGTAGAATTCGCTCCAAGAGGATTTTTCTGTGAAAGTAGTCTGATTTTTGAAACTGGTGATAGGAAAAAGCTAAGAAGTCAGAGTTAATATTTCTTAGCGTAAATATGCTTTGGTGGATGAAAAATATGTAATCCACATACTCACAACTCAGAAATGCATGTTTGTCGAATCTGTCACTTATGTAACATGCTCGGACCACGGAATTTCATGTGGATGGAATCTATGTAAATTTCATGTGTATTGGTTAGACATTGCTCGAAAATTATTTTTCAGTGTAAAACGTCTTGTTTTTCAAACTGGTGATAGAAAAATTCTACAAAATATCATTTAATATTTCTAGGTGCAGTATGCCTTTTTGGTGGATGAAAGATCTGTAATTCACATTGACACAACTCAGAAATTCATGTTTGTCGAATCCATGATGCATGAAATTTGTTTGGAACTCGGAATGTCATGGTTCTCTAAACTGTGTAAATTACATGTGTATTGGGGAGAGTTCACTCAAAGAATGTTTTTTGGTGAAAAATGACAGATATTTGAAGCTGGTGATGGAAAAAATCTACGATTTCAGAGTGAATATATCTAAGTGTAAACATGCCTTGTTTGACGAAAGATTAGTAATACACATGCTCACAACTCAGAAATGCATTTTGTCGAATCCATCATGCTTACAACATGTATGGAACCCAGAACGTCATGTTGATCGAATCTATGTAAATTACATATCTATTGGGCAGAAATCGCTCCAGGAGTATTTTCCTGTGAAAAATTTCTGATTTTAGATTCTGATGAAAGCAAAAAACTATGAAACCAGATTTAATAATTTGAAGTGGAAATATGCTTTGTTTGGCAGATGAAAGATCAAAAATCCACCTGCTCACAACTGACAAATGCATGTTTGTCGAATCCGTGATGCATGAAGCATGTTCGGATCACGACATGTCATGTTGTTGGAATCTATGTAAACTAGATTACTATTTGTTAGAAATCTCTCCAAAAGTATATTTTTGTGAAAAATGTGTGATTTTTGAATCTGGTTATAGGAAAAATCTAAGAAGTTAGAGTAAATATTTCTCAGTGTGTATATGCCTTTTTTGGTGTATGAATGATCAGTATTTCACATGCTCAAAACTCAGAAATGCTCTTTTGTCAACTCCATCATGCATGTAGCACGAATGGAACACGGAATGACATGTGGATGGAATCTATGTAAATCACATATCTACAAGGTAGAATTCGCTCCAAGAGGATTTTTCAGTGAAAAAAGTCTGATTTTTGAAACTGGTGTTAGCAAAAAGCTAAGAAGTCAGAGTTAATATTTCTTAGGGTAAATATGCTTTGGTGGATGAAAAATAAGTAATTCACATACTTACAACTCAGAAATGCACGTTTGTCGTATCTTCCATGTATGTAACTTGTCCAGACCACGGAAATTCATGTGGATGGAATCTATGTAAATTTCATGTGTATTGGTAAGACATCACTCGAAAATTATTTTTCAGTGTAAAATGTCTTGTTTTTCAAACTGGTGAAAGAAAAAATCTACGAAATATGATTTAGTATTTCCAAGTGCAATATGCCTTTTTTGGTAGATGAAAGATCAGTAATACACATGTCACAACTCAGAAATTCATGTTTCTCGAATCCATGATGCATGAAATTTGTTTGGAACACGGAATGTCATGGTTCTCTAAACTGTGTAAATTACATGTGTATTGGGGAGAATTCGCTCCAAGAGTGTTCTTTGGTGAAAAATGACAGATTTTTCAAACTGGTGATAGAAAAAATCTACGAATTCAGAGTGAATATTTCTAAGTGCAAATATGCCTTGTTTGGCAGATAGAAGATCAATAATCCACCTGCTCACAACTGAGAATTGCATGTTTGTCGAATCCGTGATGCATGAAGCATGTTCGGATGACGAAATATCATTTTGATGGAGTCCATGTAGATTACATACCTATTTGTTAGAAATTTCTGAAAAAGTATTTTTTCTGGGAAAAATCTCTTATTTTTGAATCTGTTGACAGGAAAAAGCTACGAAATCATATTAAATATTTCTATGTGCAAATATGCCTTGTTTGGTGGCTGATAGTTCAGTAATCCACATGCTCACAACTCAGAAATGCATGTTTGTTGAATCCTTCATGCTTGCACCATGTTTGGAACACAGAATGACATGTTGAGGGAATCTTTGTAAATTTCATACCTATTTTGTAGAATTCCCTCCAGGAGTATTCTTTTGTGAAAAATGCACGAATTAGAAACCAGTGTCAGAAAAAATTTGTGAAATTATGAAAACATTACTTGATGTAAATATGCCTTTTTTAAAGGATGAGTGATCATTAATCCACATTCTGTGAACTCAGAAAAGCATGTTTGTCGAATTCATCATGCATGCAGCATGTACGGAACCCGGAATGTCATGTTGATCGAATCTATGTAAATTACATATCTATTGGGTAGAAATTTCTCCAGGATTATTTTTCTGTGAAAAATGCACGAATTCAAAACTGGTGTTGGTAAAAAGTTCTGAAACTGTGTACATGTTTGTAGACGAAATTATACCTTGTATAAAGGATGAAAGATCAGTAATCCACATGCCCTCAACTCAGGAATGCATGTATGTCGAATCTGTCATGCATGTAGCGTGTACGGAACATGGAATATCATGCTGATTGAATCTATTCAAATTACATATATATAGGGTAGAAATCGCTCCAGGAGGGTTTTTCTGTAAAAGAATAACCAATTCGAAACTGGTGTTGGGAAAAACCTGCGAATTTCAGTAAAAGTTTCTATATGTATTTATGCCTAGAATAGAGGGTGAAAGATCAGTAATCCACCTGCTAACCAGAGAAATTCATGTTTGTTGAAACTATCATGCATGGAGCATGTTCATAACGTGGAATGTCATGTTGATGGAATATATGTAAATGACATATCTATAGGCTAGAAATCGCTACAGGAGTATTTTTCTGTGAAAAATTTCTGATTTTTGATTTGATGAAAGGAAAAATCGACGAAATCAGATTAAATATTTCTAAGTGCCAGTATGCCTCCTTTGGCAGATGAAAGATCAATAATCCTCCTGCTCAAAACTCAGAAATGCATGTTTGTCAAATCCGTGATGCATGAAGCATGTTCGGATCACGAAATGTCATGTTGATGCAATCTATGTAAACAAGATACCTATTTGTTAGAAATCTCTCCAAAAGTATTTTGCTTTGAAAAATCTCTGATTTTTGAACCTGGTGATAGGAAAAAGCTACAAAATCATATTAAATAATTCTATTTTCAAATCTGTCTTGATTGGTCGATGAAAGTTCAGGAATCCACATGCACACAACTGAGAAAAGCATGTTTGTCGGATCCATCATGCATGTGGCATGTTCAGACCACGGAATTTCATGTTGATGGAATCTATGTATATTACATATCCATTGGTTAATAATCACTCCAAGAGTATTTTTCTATGAGAAATTTCTGATTTTTGATTCTGATGATAGGAGAAACCTATGAAGTCAGAGTGAATATTTCTTAGTGTAAATATGCCTTGTTTGGTGGATGAAAGATCGGTAATCCACAACCTCATAACTCAGAAATGCATCTTGGTCAAATCCTTTATGCACGTAGCATGATCGAAACGTGGAATGTCATGTTGATAGAATCTATGTAAATTACATATCTATCGGGTATAAAGCGCCCCAGGAGTATTTTTCGTGAAAAATTTCTGATTTTTGATTCTGATGAAAGGTAAAATCTACAAAATCAGATTAAATATTTCTAAATGCAAATATGCCACGTTTGGCGGATGAAAGATCAATACTCCTCCTGCTTACAACTGAGAAATGCATGTTTGTGGAATCCGTGATGCATGAAGCATGTTCGGATCACGAAATTTCATGTTGATGGAACCTATGTAAACTAGATACCTATTTGTTAGAAATCTCTCCAAAAGTATTTTGCCTTGAAAACTCTCTGATTTTTGAATCTGGTGATAGGAAAAAGCTACGAAATCATATTAAATATTTCTATGTACAAATCTGCCTTGTTTGGTGGATGAAATTTCAGGAATCCACATGCTCACAACTCAGAAATGCATGTTTGTCAGATCCATCATGCCTGTGGCATGTTCGGACCACGAAAGTTCATGTTGATGGAATCTATGTAAATTATATATCCATTGGTTAATAATCGCTCCAAGAGTATTCTTCTGTGAGAAAATTCTGACTTTCGATTCTGATGGTAGGAAAAATCTACGAAATCAAATTAAATAATTCAAAGTACAAATATGCCGCGTTTGGCAGATGAAAGATCAATACTCCACCTGCTCACAACTCAGAAATGCATGTTTGTCAAATCCGTGTTGCATGAAGCATGTTCGGATCACAAAAAATCATGTTGAAAGAATCTATGTAAATTTCATACCTATTAGAAATCTCTTTAAAAGGATTTTTCTGTGAAAAATCTCTGATATTTGAATCTGGTGGTAGGAAAAAGCTTTGAAATAATATTAAATAATTCTATGTGCAATTATGCTTTGTTTGGTGGATGAAAGTTCAGTAATCCACATGCTCACTACTCAGGAATGAATGTTTCTCGAATCTCTGATGGATGTACTTGTTCGGAACATGGAATGTCATGTTGATGGAATGTATGAAAATTACATACCTAATTGTTAGATATCTCTACAAAAGTATATTTTGTTAAAAATGTGTGATTTTTGAATCTGGTCATAGGAAAAATCTACGAAGTTAAAGTAAATAGTTCTAAGTGCAAATATGCCTATTTTGTTGGATGAAAGATTAGTAATACACATGCTCACAACTCAGAAATGCATGTTGTCGAATCCGTCATTCATGCAACATATACTGAACCCGGAATATCATGTTGATCGAATCAATTTAAATGACATATCTATTGGGTAGAAATCGCTCCAGGAGTATATTCCTGTGAAAAATTTCTGATTTTTGATTCTGATGAAAGGAAAAATCTACGAAATCAGATTGAATATTTCTAAGTGCAAATATGCCTCGTTTGGCAGATAGAAGATCAATAATCCACCTGCTCAGACTGACAAATGCCTGTTTATCAAATCCGTGATGCATGGAGCATGTTCGGATCACGAAATGTCATGTTGATGGAATCCATGTAAATGACATACCTATTTGTTAGAAATCTCTCCAAAAGTGTTTTTCTTTGAAAAATCTCTTATTTTTGAATCTGTTGACAGGAATAAGCTATGAAATCATATTAAATATTTCTATCTGTGAATATGCCTTGTTTGGTGGATGAAAGTTCAGTAATCCACATGCTCACAACTCTGAAATGCATGTTTGTCAAATCCTACATGCTTGCAGCATGTTTGGAACACAGAATGACATGTTGAGGGAATCTTTGTAAATTTCATACCTACTTCGTAGAAGTCCCTCCAGGAGTATTTTTTTGTGAAAAATGCACAACTTAGAAACTGGTGTCAGGAAAAAGTTGTGAAATGATATAAACGTTACTAGATGTAAATATGCCTTGTATAAAGGATGAGTGATCATTAATCCACATTCTGTGAACTCAGAGATGCACGTTTGTTGAATCCGTCATGCATGCAGCATTTACGGAACCCGATATATCATGTTAATGGAATCTATTCAAATTACATATCTATAGGGTAGAAATCGCTCCAGGTTTTTTCTGTGAAAAATTAACCAATTCGAAACTGGTGTTGGGAAAAACCTGCGAATTTCAGTAAAAGTTTCTATATGTAATTATGCCTAGAATAGAGGAAGAAAGATCAGTAATCCACCTGCTAACCACAGAGAAATGAATGTTAGTTGAAACTATCATGCATGGAGCATGTTCGGATTGTGGAATGTCATGTTGATGGAATCTATGTAAATGACATATCTATAGGGTTGAAATCGCTCCAGGAGTATTTTTCTGTGAAAAAATTTCTGATTTTTGATTCTAATGAAAGGAAAAATCTACGAAATCAGTTTAAATATTTCTAAGTGCAAATATGCCTTGTTTGGCAGTTGAAAGATCAGTAATTATTTTGCTCACAACTCAGAAATGCATGTTTGTCGAATCCGTGATGCATGAAGCATGTTCGGATCACGAAATTTCATGTTGATGGAATATATGTAAACTAGATTCCTATTTGTTAGTCATCTCTCCAAAAGTATTTTTCTTTGAAAAATCTGTTATTTTTGAATCTGGTGATAGGAGAAACTGCAAATCATATTAAATAATTCTATGTTCAAATCTGCCTTGTTTGGTGGATGAAATTTCAGGAATCCACAAGCTCACAACTCAGAAATGCATGTTTGGTGGATCCATCATGCAAGTGTCATGTTCGGACAATGGAATTTCATGTTGATGGAATCTATGTAAATTACATATCCATTGGTTAATACACGCTCCAAGAGTATTTTTCTGTGAGAAATTTCTGATTTTTTGATTCTGATGGTAGGAGAAATCTATGAAGTCAGAGTGAATATTTCTTAGTGTAAATATGCCTTGTTTGGTGGATGAAAGATCTGTAATCCACATGCTCAAAACTCAGAAATGTATCTTGGTCTAATCCGACATGAATGTAGCATGTTCGGAATGTGGAATGTCATGTTGATTGAATCTATTTAAATGACATATCTATTGGGTAGAAATCGCTCCAGGAGTATTTTTCTGTGAAAAATTTCTGATTTTTGATTCTGATGAAAGGTAAAATATACAAAAACAGATTAAATATTTCTAAGTGCAAATATGCCTGCTTTGGCAGATGAAACATCAATACTCCACCTTCTCTCAAATCAGAAATGCATGTTTTTCGAATCTGTCATGTATGTAGTATGAAAGGATCATGGATATTCATGTGAATGGAGTCTATGTAAATTACATATCCATTGTTTAAAAATCACTCCAAGAGTATTTTTCTGTGAGAAATTTCTGATTTTTGATTCTGATGATAGGAAAAATCTACGAAATCAGATTAAATATTTCAAAGTGCAAATATGCATCATTTGGCGGATGAAAGATGAATACTCCACCTGTTCACAACTCAGAAATTTATGATTGTCGAATCCCTGTTGCATGAAGCATGTTCAGATCACGAAATATCATGTTGAAAGAATCTATGTAAATTACATACCTATTTGTTAGAAATCTCTCCAAAAGTATTTTCTGTGAAAAATCTCTAATTTTTGAATCTGGTGGTAGGAAAAAGCTTTGAAATCATATTAAATATTTGTATGTGCAAATATGCTTTGTTTGGTGGATGAAAGTTCTGTAATACACATGCTCACAACTCAGAAACGCATGTTTGTTGAATCTCTGATGCATGTACATATTTGGAACACAGAATGTCATAGTGATGGAATCTATGTAAATTTCATACCTAATTGTTAGAAATCTCTCCAAAAGTATATTTTGGTGAAAAATGTCTGATTTTTGAATCTCATCATAGGAAAAATCTACAAAGTTAGAGTCAATATTTCTCAGTGTGTATATGCCTTTTTTGGTGTATGAATGATCAGTATTCCACATGCTCAAACCTCAGATATGCTTGTTTGTCGAATCCATCATGCATGTAGCACAAATGGAACACGGAATGACATGTTGATGGAATCTATGTAAATCACATATCTACAAGGTAGAATTTGCTCCAAGAGGATTTTTCTTTGAAAATAGTCTGATTTTTGAAACTGGTGATAGGAAAAAGCTAAGAAGTCAGAGTTAATATTTCTTAGCGTAAATATGCTTTGGTGGATGAAAAATAAGTAATCCACCTGCTCACAACTCAGAAATGCATGTTTATCGAATCTATTATGGATGAAACATGTTCGGACCACGGAATTTCATGTGGGTGGAATCTATGTAAATTACATGTTTATTGGTTAGATTTCGCTCGAAAATTATTTTTCAGTGAAAAACGTCTTGCTCTTCAAACTGTTGAAAGAAAAAATCCACGAAATATGATTTAATATTTCTAAGTGCAAATATGTCTTTTTTGGTGTATGAAAGATCAGTAATTCACATTGTCACAAATAAGAAATTCATGTTTGTCGAATCCGAGATGCATGAAATGTTTTGGAACACGGAATGTCATGGTTATCTAAACTGTGTAAATTACATGTGTATTGGGGAGAATTCGCTCAAAGAGTGTTTTTTGGTGAAAAATAACTGATTTTTGAAACTGGTTATAGAAAAAATCTACTAAGTTAGAGTGAATACATCTAAGTGTAAATATGCCTTTTATGTAGGATGAAAGATCAGTAACACACATGCTCACAACTCAGAAATGCATGTTGTTCGAATCCATCATGCATGCATCATGTACGGAACCAGGGATGTCATGTTGATCGAATCTATGTAAATTACATATCTATAGCGTAGAAATCGCTCCAGGATTTTTTTTCTGTGAAAAATGCATGAATTCGAAACTGGTATTGGTCAAATGTCCTGAAATTGTGTACACTTTTCTAGATGACATTATACCTTGTATAGAGGATGAAAGATCAGTAATCCACATGCTCCCAACTCAGGAATGCATGTTTGTCGAATATGTCATGCATGAAGCATGTACGGAACACGGCATGTCATGTTGATGGAATCTATTCAAACTACATATCTATAGGGTAGAAATCGCTCCAGAAGGGTTTTTTTGTGAAAAATTAACCAATTCAAAACTGGTGTTAGGAAAAACTTGCGAATTTCAGTAAAAGATTCTATATGTAATTATGCCATGAATAGAGGATGAAAGATCAGTAATCCACCTGCTAACCACAGAGAAATGCATGTTTGTTGAAACTATCATGCATGAAGCATGTTCATAAGAGAGAATGTCATGTTGATGGAATCTATGTAAATTACATACCTATTTGTTAGGAATCTCTCAAAAAGTATTTTTCTGGGGAAATGTCTGATTTTTACATCTGGTGATAGGAAAAATCTATGAAGTCAGTGTAAATATTTCTTAGTGTATATATGCCCTATTTGTTGGATGAAAGATCATTGATCCACATGCTCACAACTCAGAAATGCATGTTTGTCGGATCTTTCATGCATGTAGCATGTTCCAACCACGGAATATCATGTTGATGGAATCTATGTAAATTACATATCCATTGTTTAAAAATCGCTCCAAGAGTATTTTTCTGTGAAAAATTTATGAATTTTGATTTTGATGATAGGAAAAATCTATGAAATCATAGTGAATATTTCTTAGTTTAATTATGCCTTGTTTGGTGGATGAAAAATTTGTAATCCACATGCTCATAATTCAGAAATGCATCTTTGTGTAATCCGACGTGCATGTAGCATGTTAGGAACGTGGAATGTCATGTTGAGGGAATCTTTGTAAATGACATATGTATTGGGTAGTAATCGCTCCAGGAGTATTTTTCTGTGAAAAATTTCTAGTTTTTGATTCTGATGAAAGGAAAAATGTTCGAAATCAAATTAAATATTTCTAAGAGCAAATACGCCATTTTGGCAGATGAAAGATAAATAATCCACCTGCTCACAACTCAGAAATGCATTTTTGTCGAATCTGTGATGCATGAAGCATGTTCAGATCACGAAATGTCATGTTGATGGAATGTATGTGAGTTACATACCTAAGTGTTAGATATCTCTCCAAAAGTATTTTTCTGTGAAAAATCTCTGATTTTTGAATCTGGTGATAGGAAAAATCTCCGAAATCATAATAAATATTTCTATGTGTAATTATGCCTGTTTTGGTGAATGAAAGTTCAGTAATCCACATACTCACAACTCAGAAATGCATGTTTGTTGAATCCTTCATGCTTCCAGCATGTTTGGAACACAGAATGACATGTTGAGGGAATCTTTGTAAATTTCATATCTATTTTGTAGAAATCCTTCCAGGAGTATATTTCTGTGAAAAATGCACGAATTAGAAACTGGTGTCAGGAAAAACTTGTGAAATTAGGTAAACGTTACTAGATGTAAATATGCCTTGTATAAAGGATGAGTGATCATTAATCCACAATCTGTGAACTCAGAAATGGTCGTTTGTTGAATCTGTTTGCATGTATCATGTTCGGAACACGAAAATTCATGTTTAATGGAATCTATAAAAATTATATATCTATTGGGTAGAAAAAGCTCCAGGAGGGTTTTTCTGTGAAAAATGAACCAATTTGAAACTGGGGTTATGAAAAATCTGCGAAATTCAGTAAAAGTTTCCATATGTAAATATGCCCTGAATAGAAGGCTGAAGATCATTTATCCACCCGCTCACGATGGAGATATACATGTTTGTTGAAACTATCATGCGTGTAGCATGTTCAGAACATGGAATATCATGTTGATGGCACCTATGTAAATTCTGTTGCTATTGGGTAGAATTCGCTCCAAGAGTACTTTTCTGTGAAAAATGCAAGGACTTGAAACTGGTGTCAGGAAAAGCTTGTGAAACTGAGTAAACATTACTAGATAGAAATATGCCATGTATAGAGGTTGAAAGTTTGGTAATCCACATGAACACAACTCAGAAATGCATGTTTGTCGAACCTCTGATGCATGTACATGTTCGGAACATGGAATGTCATGTTGATGGAATCTATGTAAATTACATCCCTATTTGTTAGAAATCTCCCCAAATGTATATTTTTGTGAAAAATGTCTGATATTTGAATCTGGCCATAGGAAAATTCTACGAAGTTATAGTAAATATTTCTAAGTGTGTATATGCCTTTTTTGGTAAATGAATGATCTGTAATCCACATGCTCAAAACTCAGAAATGCTTGTTTGTTGAATCCATCATGCATGTAGCATGAATGGAACACGGAATGACATGTTGTTGGAATCTATGTAAATCACAGGTCTATAAGGTAGAATTCGCTTCATGAGGATTTTTCTGTGAAAAAAGTCTGATTTTTGAAACTGGTGCTAGGAAAAATCTAAGAAGTCAAAGTTAATATTTCTTAGTCTAAATATGCTTTGGTGAATGAAAAATAAGTAATCCACATACACACAACTCAGAAATGCATGTTTGTTGAATCTGTCATGTATGTAGCATGTTCGGACCATGGAATTTCATGTGGATGGAATCTATTTAAATTACATGTGTATTGGTTAGACTTCGCTCGAAAATTATTTTTCATGAAAAATGTCCTGTTTTTCAAACAGGTAATAGAAAAAAACTATGAAATATGATTTAATATTTCTAAGTGCGAATATGCCTTTTTTGCTGGATGACAGATCAGAATTCATATTGTCACAAATCAGAAATTCATGTTTCTCGAATCCATGATGCATGAAATTTGTTTGGAACACGGAATTCCATTGTTATGTAAACTGTGTAAATTAAATGTGCATTGGGGAGAATTTGCTCAAAGTGTGTTTTTTTGTGAAAAAAGACTGATTTTTGCAACTGCTAATAGAGATAATCTACGAAGTCAGAGTGAATATTTCTAAGTGTTCATATGCCTTGTTTGTTGGATGAAAGATCAGTAATACAAATGCTCACAACTCAGAAATGCATGTTTGTCGGATCCATGATACATGCAGCATGTATGGAACCAGGAATTTCATATTGATCGAATATATGTAAATTCCATATCTATTGTGTAGAAATAGCTCCAGGAATATTTTTCTGTGAAAAATGCATGAATTAGAATCTGGTGTTGGTCAAAATTTCTGAAATTGTGTACACGTTTCTGGATGAAATTATACCTTGTATAGAGGATAAAGATCAGTAATCCACATGCTGTCAACTCAGGAATGCATGTTTGTTTAATTCGTCATTCATGTAGCATGTACGGAACACGGAAATTCATGTTGATCTTATCTATTCAAATTACATATCTATAGGGTAGAAATCGCTACAGGAGGGTTTTCTTGTGAAAAATTAACCAATTCAAAACTGGTGTTAGGAAAAACATGCGAATTTCAGTAAAAGTTTCTATAAGAAATAATGCCATGAATAGAGGATGAAAGATCAGTACTCCACCTGCTAACCACAGAGAAATGCATGTTTGTTGAAACTATAATGCATGTAGCATGTTCGGAACAGAGAATGTCATGTTGATGGAATCTATGTAAATTACATACCTATTTGTTAGAAATCTCTCAAAAATTATTTTTCAGGGAGAAATGTATGATTTTTGAATTTGGTGCTGGGAAAAACCTATGAAGTCAGTGTAAATATTTCTTAGTTTAAATATGCCTTATTTGGTGGATGAAAGATCATTAATCCACATGCTCACAACTCAGAAATGCGTGTTTGTCGGATCCATCATGCATGTAGCATGTTCGGACCATGGAATTTCATCTTGAAGGAATCCATGTAAATTACATATCCATTGGTTAAAAATCGCTCCAAGAGTAATTTTCTGTGAGAAATTTCTGCTTTTTGATTCTGATGATAGGAAAAATCTATGAAGTCAGAGTGAATATTACTTAGTGTAAATATGCCTTGTTTGGTGGATGAAAGATCTGTAATCCACATGAACATAATTCAGAAATGCATCTTTGTCAAATCCATCATGCATGTACCATGTTCGGAATGTGGAAGGTCATGTTGATAGAATCTATGTAAATGACATATCTATTGGGTAGAAATCTCTCCAGAAGTATTTTTCTGTGAAAAACTTCTGATTTTTGATTCTGATGAAAGGAAAAATCTATGAAATCAAATTAAACATTTCAAAGTGCAAACACGCCTAATTTGGCGCATGAAAGATTAATAATCCACCTGCTCACAACTCAGAAATGCATGTTTGTCAAATCCTTGATGCATGAAGCATGTTCGGATCACAACATTTCATGTTGATGGAATCTATGCAAATTATATACCTATTTGTTAGAAATCTCTAAAAAAGTATTTTTCTGTGAAATATCTCTGATTTTTGAATCTGGAGATAGAAACAAATCTATTAAATCATATTAAATATTTCTATGTGCAAATAAGCCTTGTTTGGTGTATGAATGATCTGTATTCCACATGCTCATAACTCAGAAATGCATGTGTGTCGGATCCATCATGCATGTAGCATGTTCGGACCACGGAATTTCACGTTGAAGGAATCTATGTAAATTACATATCCATGGGTTAAAAAACGCTTCAAGAGTATTTTTCTGAGAAAAATTTTAAATTTTTGATTCTGCAGTATGAAAAAATCTACGAAGTCAGAGTGAATATTTCTTAGGGTTAATATGCCCTGTTTGGTGGAAGAAAGATCTGTAATCCAAATGCTCATATGTCAGAAATTCAACTTTGTCTAAACCATCATGCATGTAGCATGTTTGGAATGTGGAATGTCATGTTGATAGAATCAATGTAAATGACATATCTATTGGGTAGAAATCGCTCCAGGAGTATTTTTCAGTGACAAATTTCTAATTTTTGATTCTGATGAAAGGAAAAATGTACGAAATCAGATTTAATATTTCTAAGTGCAAATATGCCACGCTTGGCGGATAGAAGATCAATAATACACCTGCTCACAACTGAGAAATGCATGTTTGTTGAATCCTACATGCTTGCAGCATGTTTGGAACACAGAATGACATGTTGAGGGAGTCTTTGTAAATTTCATACGTATTTTGTAGAATTCCCTCCAGGAGTAGTTTTTTGTGAAAAATGCATGAATTAGAAACTGGTGTCAGGAAAAACTTGTGAAATTACATAAACATTACAAGATGTAAATATGCCTTGTACAAAGGATGAGTGATCATTAATCCACATTCTGTGAACTCAGAAATGCATGTTTGTCGATTCCGTCATGCATGCAGCAGGTACGGAACCCGGAATGTCATGTTGATCGAATCTATGTAAATTACATATCAATTGGTTAGAAATTGCTCCAGGATTATTTTTCTGTGAAAAATGCACAATTCGAAACTGGTGTTGGTAAAAAGTTCTGAAATTGTGTACACGTTTCTAGATGAAATTATACCTTGTATAGAGGATGAAATATCAGAAATCCACATGCCCTCAATTCAGGAATGCATGTTTGTCTATTCTGTGATGGATGTAGCATGTATGGAGCATGGAATATCATGTTGAATGGATCTATTAAAATTACTTATCTATAGGGTAGAAATCGCTAAAGGAGGGTTTTTCTGTGAAAAATTAACCAACTCGAAACTGGTGTTGGGAAAAACCTGCGAATTTCAGTAAAAGTTTCTGTATGTAATTATGCCTAGAATAGAGGATGAAAGATCAGTAATCCACCTGCTAACCACAGAGAAATGCATGTTTGTTGAAACTATAATGCATGTAGCATGTTCGGAACAGAGAATGTCATGTTGATGGAATCTATGTAAATTACATACCTATTTGTTAGAAATCTCTCAAAAATTATTTTTCAGGGAGATATGTATGATTTTTGAATCTGGTGCTGGGAAAAACCTATGAAGTCAGTGTAAATATTTCTTAGAGTAAATATGCCTTATTTGGTGGATGAAAGATCATTAATCCACATGCTCACAACTTACAAATGCGTGTTTGTCGGATCCATCATGCATGTAGCATGTTCGGAATGTGGAAGGTCATGTTGATATAATCTATGTAGATGACATATCTATTGGGTAGAAATCTCTCCAGAAGTATTTTTCTGTGTAAAACTTCTGATTTTTGATTCTGATGAAAGGAAAAATCTATGAAATCAAATTAAATATCTCAAAGTGCAAATACACCTCGTTTGGCGCATGAAAGATCAATAATCCACCTGCTCACAACTCAGAAATGCATGTTTGTCAAATCCATGATGCATGAAGCATGTTCAGATCACGAAATTTCATGTTGATGGAATCTATGTAAATTATATACCTATTTGTTAGAAATCTCTAAAAAAGTATTTTTTTGTGAAAAATCTCTGATTTTTGAATATGGAGATAGAAAAGATCTATTAAATTATATTAAATATTTCTATGTGCAAATATGCCTTGTTTGGTGGACGAAAGTTCAGTAATTCACATGCTCATAACTCAGAAATGCATGTTTGTCGGATCCATCATGCATGTATCATGTTCGGACCACGGAATTTCACGTTGAAGGAATCTATGTAAATTACATATCCATGGGTTAAAAAACGCTTCAAGAGTATTTTTCTGTGAAAAATTTCTAATTTTTGATTCTGATGAAAGGAAAAATTTACAAAATCATATTAAATATTTCTAAGAGCAAATATGCCTTTTGTGGTGGGTGAAAGATCAATAATCCACCTACTCACTACTGAGAAAGGCATGTTTGTCGAATCCATGATGCATGAAGCAAGTTCGGATCACGAAATGTCATGTTGATGGAATCTATGTAAATTACATACCTATTTGTTAGAAATCTCTCCAAAAGCATTTTTCTGTGAAAAATCTCTGATTTTTGAATCTGGTGATAGGAAAAACTCTGAAATCAGATTGAATATTTCTATGTGCAATTATGCCTTGTTTGGTGGATGAAAGTTCAGTAATCCACATGCTCACAAATCAGAAATGTATTTTTGTCAAATCCTTCATGCTTGCAGCATGTTTGGAACACAGAATGACATGTTGATGGAATCTTTGTAAATTTCATATCTATTTTGTAGAAATCCCTCCAGCAGTATTTTTCTGTGAAAAATGCACGAATTAGAAACTGGTGTCAGGAAAATTTGTGAAATTATGTAAACGCTATTAGATGTAAATATGCCTTGTATAAAGGATGAGTAATCATTAATCCACAATCTGTGAACTCAGAAATGCTCGTGTGTTGAATCTGTTTTGCATGTTTAATATTCAGAACATGAAAATTTATTTTAATGGGATCTATGAAAATTACATATCTATTGGGTAGAAATAGCTCCAGGAGGGTTTTTCTGTTAAAATTGAACCAATTCAAATCTGGTGTTATGAAAAATCTGTGAAATGCATTAACAGTTTACATATGTAAATATGCCCTGAATAGAGGACTAAAGATCAGTTATCCACCCGCTCCCGATGAAGAAATACATTTTTGTTGAAATTATCATGCGTGTAGCATGTTCAGAACACGGAATATCATGTTGATGGCATCTATTTAAGTTCTATATCTATTGGGTAGAAATCGCTCCAAGAGTACTTTTCTGTGAAAAATGCAAGGACACGAAACTGGTGTCAGGAAAAGCTTGCGAAACTGAGTAAACGTTACTAGATATAAATATGCCTTGTATAGATGTGAAAGTTTGGTAATCCACATGCTCACAACTCAGAAATGCATGTTTGTCGAATCTCTGATGCATGTACATGTTCGGAACATGGAATGTCATGTTGATGTAATTTATGTAAATTATGTACCTACTTGTTAGTAATCTATCCAAAATTGTATTTTTGTGAAAAATGTCTGATTGTTGAATCTGGTCATAGGAAAAATCTACAAAGTTAGAGTGAATATTTCTACGTGTGTATATGCCTTTTTGGTGGTTGAATGATATGTAATCCACATGCTCAAAACTCAGAAATGCTTGTATGTCGAATCCATCATGCATGTAGCATGAATGGAAAACGGAATGACATGTTGATGGAATCTATGTAAATCACATGTCCATAAGGTAGAATTCGCTCCAAGAGTGTTTTCTGTGAAAAAAGTCTGATTTTTTGAAACTGGTGATAGGAGAAAGCTAAGAAGTCAGAGTTAATATTTCTTAGTCTAAATATGCTTTGGTTGATGAAAAATAAATATTCCACATACTCACAACTCAGAAATGCATGTTTGTCAAATCTGTCATGTATGTATCATGTTCAGACCACAGAATTTCATGTGGATGGAATCTATGTAAATTTCAAGTGTATTGGTTAGACTTCGCTCGAAAATTATTTTTCAGTGAAAAACATCTTGTTCTCAAACTGGTGAAAGAAAAAATCTTCGAAATATAATTTAATATTTCTAAGTGCAAATATGCCTTTTTTGGTGGATGATAGATCAGTAATTCACATTGTCACAACTCAGAAATTCATGTGTGTCCAATCTGTGATGCATGAAATTTGTTTGGAACACGGAATGTCATTTTTATCTAAACTTTGTAAATTACATGTTTATTGGGGAGAATTTCCTCAAAGAATGTTTTTTTGGGGAAAAATGACTGATTTTTGAAACTGGTGATAGAAAAAATCTACAAAGTTAGAGTGAATATTTCTAATTGTAAATGTGCCTTGTTTGTTGGATGAAAGATCAGTAATACACATGCTCACAACTCAGAAATGCATGTTTGTCGAATTATTCATCCATGCATCATGTACGGAACCAGGAATGTCATGTTGATCTAATCTATGTAAATTGCATATCTATTGCGTAGAAATCACTCCAGGATTATTTTTCTGTGAAAAATGTATGAATTCGAAACTGGTGTTGGTCAAAAGTTCTGAAAATGTGTACACATTTCTAGATGAAATTATACCTTGTATAGAAGATGAAATATCAGTAATCCACATGTTCTCAACTCAGGAATGCATGTTTGTCGAATCAGTCATGCATGTACCATGTATGGAACACAGAATGTCATGCTGATGGAATCTATTCAAATTACATATCTATAGGGTAAAAATCGTTCCAGGAGGGTTTCTCTGTGAAAAATTAACCAATTCGAAACTTGTGTTAGGAAAAACTTGTGAATTTCAGTGAAAGTTTCTATATGTACTTATGCCTTGAATAGAGGATGAAAGATCAGTACTCCACCTGCTAACCACAGAGAAATGCATGTTTGTTGAAACTATCATGCATGTAGCATGTTCAGGTCAGAGAATGTCATGTTGATGGAATCTATGTAAATTAAATACCTGTTTGTTAGAAATCTCTGAAGAAGTATTTATCTGTGAGAAATGTCTGATTATTGAATCTGGTTCTAAGAAAAATTTATGAAGTCAGTGTAAATATTTCTTAGTGTAAATATGCCTTATTTGGTGGATGAAAGTTCATTAATCCACATGCTCACAACTCAGAAATGCATGTTTGTCAGATCCATCATGCATGTAACATGTTCGGATCACGGAATGTCATGTTGAAGGAATCTATGTAAATTACATACCTATTTGTTAGAAAACTTTCCAAAAGTATTTTTTTGTGAAAAATGTCTGGTTTTTGAATCTGGTCATAGAAAAAATCTACAAAGTTAGAGTAAACTTTTCTAAGTGTGAATATGTCTTATTTGGTGGATGAATGGTCAGTAATCCACATGCTCAAACCTCAGAAAGCCTTGTTTGTTGAATCCATCTTGCATGAAGCTTGTATAGAACACTGAATGAAATTTTGGAATCTATGTAAATCACATGTGTATCGTGTACAATTCACTCCAAAAGGATTTTTCTGTGAAAAAATTCTGATTTTTGAAACTGGTGATAAGAAAAATGTAAGAAGTCAGAGTTAATATTTCTTAGTGTAAATCTACCTTTTTTGGTGTATGAAAGATCAATAATCCACATACTCACAACTCAGGATTTCATGTTTGTCGAATCCGTCATGCATGTATCATGTAAGGACAGAAATGTATGTTTATCAAATCCATGATGCATGAATCATGTTCGGATAACGGAATGTCATGTTGATGGAAACTATGGAAATCATATTTGTCTTGGGTAGAATTCACTCCAAGAGTATTTTTCAGTGAAAAATGACTTCTTTTCGCAACTGGTGATAGAAAAAAGCTACGAAGTAAGAATAAATATTTCTAAGTGTAAATATGCCTTGTTTGGTGGATGAGAGATCAGTAATGCACATGCTCACAACTCAGAAATTCATGTTTGTCGAATCCATCATGCATGAAGCATGTATGGAACGTGGAATGTCTTGGTGAGGGAAACTATGTAAATTACATTTCTATTGGGTAGAATTCGCTCCAAGAGTGTTTTCCTGTGAAAAAAGTCTGATTTTTTAAACTGGTGATAGGAAAAACCTATGAAGTCAAAGTAAACATTTCAAAGTCCATATATACCTTGTTTGGTGGTTGAAACATCAGTAATCCACATGTTCACAACTCAGAAATTCATGGTTGTCTAATCCGTGATCCATGAATCATGTTCGGAACACAGATTGTAATGGTTAAATAAACTATGTAATTTACATGTGTATTGGGGAGAATTTGCTCAAAGAGTGTTTCTTGGTGAAAAATGTCTGATTTTGGAATCTAGTGATAGACAAAATCTACGAAGTCAGAGTAAATATTTCTAAGTGTATATATGTCTTGTTTGGTGGATGAAAGGTCATTAATCCACATGCTCACACCTCAGAAATTCATGTTTGTTGAATAAGTCATGCATGTATTAAGTACAGAACCCGGAATATCGTGTTGATCCAATCTATGAAAATTACATATCTATTAGGTTGATATCGCTCCAGGAGAATTTTTCTGTGAAAAATGCACGAATTCGAACCTGGTGTTAGGAAAAACTTTTGAAATTGAGTACACGTTTCTAGATGAAGTATACCTTGTATAGAGGATAAAAGATCAGTAATCCACATGCTCTCAACTCAGGAATGTATGTTTGTCGAATCCGTCATGTATGTATCATGTACGGAATTTGGAAAGTCATGTTGAGGGAATCTATTCAAATTAAATATCTATAGGGTAAATATTGCTCCAGGAGGGATTTTCTGTGAAAAAGGAACCAATTTGGAACTCCTGAAAGGAAAAACCTGCGAATTTCAGTAAAAGTTTCTATATGTAAATATGCCTTGAATAGAGAATGAAAGATCAGTAATCCACCTGCTAAGAACTGAAAATGCATGTTTGTTGAAACTATAATGCATGGAGCATGTTCAGAACAGAGAACTTGATGTTGATGGAATCTATGTAAATTACATATCTTTTTGTTTGAAATCTCCCCAAAAGTATTTTGAGTGAAAAATGTCTGATTTTTGAATCTGGTGGTAGGAAAAATCTACGAAGTCAGAGTAAATATTTCTTAGTGTAAATATGCCTTGATTGGTGGATGAAAGATCATTAATCCACATGCTCACAACTCAGAAATTCATGTTTTTCGGGTCTGTCATGCATGTATCATGTTCTTGCCACGGAATTTCATGTTGATGGAATCTATGTAAATTATATATCCATTGGTTAAAAATTGCTCCAAGAGTATTTTACTGTGAAATATTTCTGATTTTTGGTTCTAATGATAGGAAAAATCAACGAAGTCAGAGTGAATATTTCTTCGTGCAAATATGCCTTGTTTGGTGGTTGAAAGATCATTAATCCACATGCTCACAACTCAGAAATGCATGTTTGTCTGATCTGTCATGCATGAATCATTTTCCGACCACAGAATTTCATGTTGATGGAAACTATGGAAATCATATATGTATTGGATAGAGTTTGCTCCAAGAGTGTTTTTCTGTGAAAAATGTCTTATTTTTGAAACTGGATATAGAAAAAAGCTGTGAAGTCAGAGTAAATAATTCTCAGTGCAAATATTCCTGGTTAGGTGGATGAAAGATCTATTATCCCCATGCTCACAACTCAGAAATGCATGTTTGTCGGATCCTTCATGCATGTATCATGTTCGGACCACAGAATTTCATGTTGATGGAATCTATAAATAACATATCCATTGGTTAAAAACCGCTCCAAGAGTGTTTATCAATGAAATATTTCTGATTTTTGATTCTAATGATAGGAGAAATCAATGAAGTCAGAGTGAATATTTCATAGTGTGAATATGCCTTTTTTGGTAGATGAAAGATTAATAATCCACATGCTACAAACTCAGAAATGCATGTTTGTCAAATCCATGATGCATGAATCATGTTCGGATAACGGAATGTCATGTTGATTGAAACTATGGAAATCATATTTGTATTGGGTAGAACTCACTCCAAGTGTGTTTTTCTGTGAAAATATCTTATTTTTGAAACTGGTGTTAGAAAAAATCTATGAAGTCAGAGTAAATATTTCTAAGTGTAAATATTCCTTTATTGATGGATGAAAGATCAGTAATCCACATGCTCACAACTCAGAAATTCATGTTTGTCGAATCCATCATGCATGTAGCATGTATGGAACATGGAATGTCTTGGTGAGGGAAACTATGTAAATTACATATCTATTGGGTAGAGTTCACTCCAAGAGTGTTTTTCTGTGAAAAAAAGTCTAATTTTTGGAACTGGTGATAGGAAAAATCTACGAAGTCAAAGTAAATATTTCAAAGTGCATCTATTCCTTGTTTGGTGTTTGTAACATCAGTAATCCACATGTTCACAACTCAGAAATGCATGGTTGTCGAATCCATGATGCATGAAACATGTTCGGAACACGGAATGTCATGGTTATCTAAACTATGTAAATTACATGTGTATTGGGGAGAATTCGCTCGAAGAGTGTTTCTTGGTGAAATTTGTCTGATTTTAGAAACTGGTGATAGAAAAATCTACGAAGTCAGAGTAAATATTTCTAAGTGTATATATGCCTTGTTTGGTGGATGAAATATCAGTAATCCACATGCTCCTTTTCTGTTGTGTTATGTTCATTTCTTATAAATTCCATATATGAGTAAAATCATACAGCATACGTCATTCTCTTTCTGACTTATTTCACTTAGCATTTTACACTGTTGGTCTACCCATTTGTTGCAAATGAAAAACTTATTCTTTATATAAGTGAGTAATAACACATTGTATTTTTATCTTTGTGTGTGCATTTATATAGATAGATAGATAAATAGATAGATAAATCTATAAAATATAAAAATAAAATATATTGATGTGTATATATATATTCTATAAACACACATTTTCTTTATCCATCATCTATTGATGAACAATTAATTTGCTTCTATATCCCCTTTATTGTAAATAATGCCACAGTGAATATAGGTTTGAATTTATCTTTTCTAGTTTCTGTTTTTATTTTCTTGGAATAAGTATCCTGATATGGAAATGTTGGATTATCTTTCATTTTTAATTTTTAGATAAAACTGCATACTGTTTTCCACAGTCGCTGCACAAATTTACTTTCTCTCCAGAAGTGCATCAGGGTTGTTTAACTTACATCCTCACCAACACTAATATTTGTTATCTTTATGATTATATTCATTCTGACAGGACTGACCTAAAATCTTGTTGTGTTTTGGACTTGCAATTTTCTGATTGTTAGTGTTGTTGAACGGTTTCATATGCCTGTTGTTTACCTTTCCCCCACTGTAAATTCATTGTTTGTAATTGGCTAAATGAACAAATCTGTGTGATTTCATTTTCAGGCATTCTTTTTGTTCCATTATTTTCTTTGTTCTGTGCCACTACCATATTCTTTTTATTACTGTAGATTTGTATTATAGTTTTAAATCAGGGAAAGTGATACATCTTCTTTGTTCTTTGTCAAATATGTTTGTGTTTATTGTTTGTTTTCTTTTCTTTTCTTTTCTTTAGTGATTTCAACACTTTTGTGTTTACATGTATATTTTAGAATTATTTATTGTAAATTTTGAAAATGCCCTTGTTGTTTTGAAAAGCACTGAATTTAATTAACGTGTTTTCTTGGCTAGTACTGTCATTTAAACAATATTTTTTTCCTAATATATGAACGCTGTATATCCTTTCATCTCTTTGCATTATCTTCAATTTCTGTTATAAATATTTTATAGTTTTCTGTGTACAGGTCTTTTACCTCCTTTGTTGGATATATTTCTAGATTTTTTTTGTAATGCAACTGTAAATGAGACAGTTCCCTCACTTTCTCTATCTGTTAGCTTGTTGTTAGTGTGAAGAAATGCAAGATTTCTGTATGTTAATTTTACATTCTGAAATTTTACCAAATGCATTGATAAGCCCTATTACTTTTGAGGTGCCATCTATAGGATTTCTGTTTAAAGTATGTCATCTGCAAACAGATACTATTACTCATATTCTTAATTAGCTATATTATATTTACATTTATTTGGATAGCTATGGTTGGAATTTCCAATACTATACTGAATAAAATTGGCAAGAGTGAGCATTCTTGTCTTCTTACTGCTTTTACAGGTAAAGCTTTCACCATTTAATCAGTGAGTGTCATGCTAGCTGAGTTCTTGTCATATATGATTTTAACTGTGTTGAGGTATGTTTCCTCATGCCCAATTTGAGGGGAAATATAATCTTAAATTGTTAATGAATTGTCAAAATATTTTATGACTCTATTGATGTGACTATATAATTTTTATTATTTAATTTGTTAGTGTGGTGTATCATATTGATTAATTTATAGGTAATGTATCACTTTGCATCCCTGGATTTAAATGGACTTAATCATAGTATATAATCCTGATAATGCATTTTTTGCTTTGCTAAAATTTCAATGATGATTTTTACATCAATGCTTATCAGTAGTTTTTAACCTGTAATTTTTTGAGGTATTTGTTCCAGTTTTAGTAGTAGTGTGATACAAAAAGGTGGGGTAGGAAGCCTTCCTTAATCTGCAAATTTTTGGAATTCTCTGAGAAGTATAGGTGATAGCTCTTCTCTAAATATTTGGCAGAATTCAACTGTGAAGCTGTCTACACCTGGAATTTTGTTTCTTGGGAAATTTTGTTTAATTACTAATTCAATTTCATTAGTGGTAATCTGTTCATATTTTCTATTTCTCATTCCATCCTGGAGATTGTGTCTTTCTAAGAAATTGTGTATTTCTTCTAGGGTTTCCATTTTATTTACATATAATTTGTTGTATCTTCTTATGATGCTTTATAATGCTTTGATATAAGCTGTAACTTCTCATTTATTTTGGAGCTTATTAATCTGTGTTCTTTTTTTCTCATGAGTGTGGTTAAAGTTTATCAATTTTATTTATCTTTCAAAAACCATTATTAGTATGATTGAATATTTCTATTTTTAATCATTATTTTATTTATTTATGTTCTGACCTTTCAGCTGTCTTTCCTTCTACTAACAATTTTTCTCTTATTTTGATACATCTTTTGTTTGTAAGATTATGTTATAAGAGAGAGATGTTTCTTATTTATATAAGTGGGATTATTTTTCTGTTAGCTTCCCTATTAATACTGTTTTTGCTATACCCCATGGACTTTGTTTCTTTGTCACTTTTCTCAATATATATTTCCATTGATTTTTACAGCAATCCATTGTTTGTTTAATATTGTATGATTTATCCTCCACATTTTACTATTTTTCTTAAGTTTTTACTTTTAATAAATTTCTATTCTCACAGAATCCATATGTTTCTTCTCAAAACAAGAAGAATAATAATAAAATATATACAAAAATAGGGAAGACCCAAATTTTCTAAAATTATCTTTGAAAATTGAACACAGCTGTGGGTATTATATTCCCTGAATTTATAAAGTACTACAAAGCTACAGTAATCAAAACATGAATATATATCACTAAAAGGCACGCATAGATCAATGGAACAAAATAAAGAGTCTGAAAATAACCCCACAAACATATGGTCAATTATTCTACAATGAAGGAGGTAAGAGTATACAATGGAAAAAAGGCAGTGTCTTCAACAAGTAGTTCTGGGAAAACTGGACAGTACATGTAAAAAAAGATGTATGAGCACTTACTTTCATAGAATACAAAAAAAGATAAATATGGAATAATTTCCTAAATATAAAACCTGAAACTATACAATTTCTGACCAAAAACATGAGGAGAACTGACATTGAGATAAATCATAGCAATATTTATTGGTGATTTGTCTCCTAAGTAAAAAAAAAGAAATAAAATTATCAATAATAGTTTTATGTTTATTTATGAAAAATTAGATGTACTATGTGACATAGGGATTCTACTTCTTGTATAAGTTTAAAGTCCAAAACCTTTTGCAGAGCAAAGGAAACCTTCTACGGGACATATGACAACACAAAGAATACAAGGAAAAATTTCACACAATGAGACCAACAAGGTGTTAATATCCATAATATATATGTAGCATATTAGACTTAATATTTAGAAACACAGGCCCCAACTTTAAAACAGTTTAAGGATCTTCATGGAAACTTCAAAAACAGACAAGTGGATGATTTTCTTTCACATAAAAAGAAACATAACGTTGCTATTCATTAGGAAATCTTAAATCAAAACCAGAATGAAATATAATCTCAAAGCAACAAAAATTGCTATTAAAAAAGCCTTCAAATGATAAACATTAATAAGAATGTCAATGAAAGGGAACCCAGGTACACTGTTGGTGGAAACATAAATTGATGCATCCACTATTATAAAAGTGTAAACAGTGCACAGAAAACTAGAAAGAGAATCATTATATGTTGCAGCAATTCCAGTTTTAGATATAAATCTGTAAAAAAATGAAAATAATAACTTTAAATGTTATATTACCCACAATGTTCTTAACATCATCATTTAAAATAGCCAAGGACAGATGCACAACTCAACTGCCCATCAACAGATGATTGACTGAAGTAGATGTGAGATATAGATAACATAATAAATACTTAATCATTGTCCTAACAAAAAATAAAATTCTTCCATTTGGAAAAATGTGACTGGATTCAGAGAGTGTTGTACATAGAAAAATATGTCATACAGAGAAAAACACTCTATGTTATCACTTATATGAGGAAACTAAAGATATAAGAGAAGTAATCATAAAGAAACAGGAACAGAATCACATATATATGTGCAGTGTACCAAGTAGTGGTTTACTTTAGGGACAGACAAGAAGGATGGTGAAGACCGAAATATGCAAGCTACCAGTTATAAACTAGAGAAGCAAGAGGGCTATATTTATAGCACAGAGAAATATTTTAATAATTTAAATGATTTTAAAGAGATTATAGGCATATGTTTTAGTAAAATGTGCATGTATGTGGGAAAAACAATGAAGAAAATAACCCAGGAAAATCAAAATATTTTGCAGTACTATGACATGAAGGGAGATGATTTGTTCACTTTCTTTACTGTTCTTATAATGTCCTAATTAAAATTTAAGGTTTTAAATGAAAAAGTATATACTTTGAAAAAAGTGACATAAGTTTAAGCTATTTTAGTCTCTCCTCTTAAATCTACAGTCAGTAAAACGTTCACATCTCAAAAAAATAACTACAACACAAAACAATATTCCATAACGCATGTGTAAAGCTGAAGTTTGCTGGGCTAAAACATATAAAGGAGGCTCAACTGAGGGAAGAGCAGATTTGGTGCCTGCAACCAAGGCCAACTTACTAGGGTATATGAGCTCACAGGCTCAGAGAACCCAGTAGAAACAGGGTCTCAGTGGTTCACACAGCTTCGGCCTTCAACTGCACCAGCACTCATGGTCACTGGTAACTAGGTGGGAGCCACAATGGAGACAGAATTTCCATCCTTCAGACTCTCAGACATTCATGACACTGTCCTAACTCCCCATTCACATTGGTGGAGAAAAGTTACCTTGCAAAACTGGACATGGGAAAGGCACTTGCCTGATTCCAAATACCCTCATGTCTTTACACCTTTCCTCAATGTGTAAACTGAGTCTCAAAGGATATCAGATAAAAGGAAGGGTTTACCATACCAGTGACAACTGTGGCATTAACCACCAGAGAAGTCTAAGAAGTGACAATGAAAGCACATCTTTTATCCAGACAGAAGTGACTGGAAAGTGACATTTTGAAATAATATCAGAGGTAGCTCAGGTAAGTAAATCCAAAAATTAGGCAATATTGCAAACTACCAGAAAACAAAAGCAAGGGCTCCAACTCCCAATCTGTTATTTAGTGTCATCAGAGCAATAGTTTACCAAGATAATGACCAATCACAGTAACATTATAGTGCATTCACACCCACAGATACACAGACACAGACACCAAAACAGACACAGACACACACGTATAAGCACACATGCACACACACACAATGTCAACCCTGCAGCAATCAAACTTAAGGTCATGGTACATTGCCATATAATTAATAGAGAATCCAAATAGGTGTCATACAGAAACTCAATACAAAAAACAAAACTCAGTTAGCAATTTAGTGAGCTTAGGAATAAATTAAATGCTGATAAGGAATACATTACCAAAGAGGCTGAAACTAAAAAATTACCAAATATTATTTGAGGACCAGATGAACTTAATAAATGAGATGAAGAATGCAAAAGAAAGCATTGGGAGCAGACTGCCTTTGTGGAAGAGAGTTTAGCAAACTCACCAATACAAAACTAGAAATGATAGAGGAGTGCAGAGATACAAGATATTAAAAAGTGAGGAAATTCTACAATAGCCGTCAGACTTCTTCAGGAAGTGCACTTTAGAGTGAAATCCTGGAGGAAGAAGAAAGTTAGAAGGTAACTGTTGGTTTATTTAAATAAGTAACAGTTGATAACTTCCCGAAAATGTGTAAGGAACTGATATACAAGTCCATGAGCCAACAAAACACCAATAACTTTAAGGCAAATAGACCTCCTTCAAGATATGTCATATGCAAATTGGCTAGTCAATGACAGAGTAAAATTTTAAAGGTAGCCAAAAAATGTTATGATAATCTACAAAGGAACCCCCATTAGACTTTCAGCAGATTTCTCAGCAGAAAACATAGGCCAAGGGTAAATGAAATGGCATTTTCAAACTACTGAAATAAGAAATCTCTCACCCAAGAATACTCTACCTTGCAGTTATCACTTAGATATAAAGTGAAAAAATGAAGACTTTAGCAGACAAACAAATCCTGAATGAGATGAAAAAACAAAACTGAGACACCTTACACGGGGTGCAGAAAAGAGCTCTTCTAAGAAATATAAAATGGCAAAAATATGCAAAACAGTGGACAAAGTGCTAAGCAGACACCACGAGAAATTTGCAACTGTTTCTTTGAGTATGTTCTTAAATGCTACTATACTATATGGATTAAAGAGTGAAAAATACGAAATCAGGGGCAATAAATATATATAAATCTATCTGGTAACATGTTCAGAAGAGTAAAAGAAATAATTTGAGACAATAATCATAAAAGGTAAAGAGTAAAAATAAATAAATAATAAAGGAAGCTTCTATCAGCGGAAAAAAGACTAAATTATACATGAGATGTTTTATTTTTAATTGAAGTAGAGTAGATGTACTATATTGTGTAGTTTCAGATGTACAGCATAGAGATTCCAACCACTTTTTTGATTATATAACATTATAAATTATCACAATACTTTTAACATTCAATTATTATGTTATTTTGTATTATTCCCTGATCTATACATATTCTCCTTGTTGATTCTATCCTTTATGTATACTACATTATATCTCTCAATATCGTATCATAAAATTTTCCTTCCCTTCCACTTTGATAAACATAAATTTTTTCCCATATCTTTCAGTCGGTTTCAGTCTTGTCTATCTAATCTCTCTCTCAACCATGTCTCTATCAATCAATCTATCTGTCTGTCTATCTATCTGTCTGTCTATCTATCTATCTATCTATCTATCTATCTATCTATCTATCTATCTATCTATCTACCATGTATATATGTATCTATCCTTCTATTTATCTGTCATCTATCAATAGATAGCTATTGATAGATGTGCATAGATATTTGTTATTCTTTAGATTCCACATATAAATTATGTTATATACTTTAGTCTTTGAGTTTCTTCACAAAGCACAATATTTACTAGGCCCATTCAGGATGCTGAAATAGCAATGTGTTATGCTTTTTCATGGCTGACTAATATTACATTGCATATTTATAGAATCATCATATTTTCTTAAGTCCATACTCTTCTGTGGAATTTTGGATTGCTTCCCAATCTTGCATGTTAAAAACAGTGCTGTTGTGAACATTGATTCTGCTCTATTAAGGGTTTTTTCCCCCGATTTTTTCTAGGAGAGGTATCTCTGTTTCATATCGTAGTTCTGTTTTAGGTTTTAAAGAAATCTGGATACTCTTTTCCATAGAAGCTGTACTAATTTACATTACTACCAAGTGTATACAAGAGATTTTTTTTCTCCACATCATCTCCAACACTTTCCATTTGTAGACTTTTTTATAATAGCCGTTTTAATAGTGTGAAGTGATAACTCATTTTGGTTTTGATTTGCAATTACCTAATATTTAGTGATGTTGAGCATTTTTATCACCTGCCCGTTACTCATCTGTGAGTTTTCTTTGGAAAAATATTAACTCAGTTACTCTGCTCTTGTTTTTGATTGGGTTTTTACTTTTCAAATTGAGTTGTGTAACCTAAATCCATGTTACAACTATTAACCTACATCTATTAAACCCTGGTCACTTGCATTGTTTGCCAATATGTTCTCCAATTACACAGGCAGTATTTTCATTTCATTGATAGTGTCCTTAGCTGTGCAGAAGTTTTCAAGTTCTTTTAGGTCTCACTTGCTTATTTTTGCTTTTATTTCTTTTGCCTTAAGAGACTGATACAAGAAAATATTCCTATGGTATATAACCAATATTGTATCACCTATATCCCCTTCTAGCAGTTTTATACTATCAGAGCTTACATATAGGTCCTTAATTCACTTGTAGTTTATTTTTGTATATAATATCAGGGAATGCTCTCCTTTCACTGTTTTACATGTAGATGTCCAGCTTTCCCAACCACCCATTGACGGACTGTCTTTTCTCCATTGTGTACTTTTGCCTCTTTTATCATAGATTCATTACTCATAGGTGTGTGGAATTGTTTGTAGGCTCTCTGTTTTTATTGATTATATCTCTGTGACAATGCCATGCTGTTTTTATTACTGTAGCTTTGTAGTATATTAAGGTACCTTGGAGGTTTATATCTCCAGATTTGTTGTTTTTTCTCAAGATCATTTTGGCAATTTTTAATGGTTTCATGTAAAACATAGAGTTATTTTTTCTGTTTCTTTGGAAAATTCTAAAGCTTCATATCAGAAATTCCACAAAATCTGTAGGTTTCTTTGTGTAGTATGGCCATGTTAACAATATGAACTCTTTCAATTCAAGAGCACAAGACATCTTTCCATTTCTTTGGATCATTTTTAAATACTTTCTCAATATTTTATAATTTTCAATGTGTAGATTTTTCGCATATGTGGTTACATTTATTCCAAGATAATTCAGGGGATGGGATTTTAAATAGTATTGCTTTCAATGTCCATTTTAGGGTATCTCATGATTAATGTGTAGAAATGCAAGAGACTTCTTTACATTAATCTTGTACCCTGCTCCCTTGCTGAAATTATTTATTATTCATAACAGTCAGTGTGGAGCCTTTAGGATTCTCTGTGTAGATTGTTATGCCATCAGTACTGGTGACAATTTTGCTTCTTTATTTCCATTTTGTGTTTCTTTTACTTCTTTTTCTTTTCCTTTTCATTTCTTGTATTACTATGGTACAGAAGTGGTGATAGTAGGAGTCCTTGTCTTATTGCCATATTTACCCAGAAGGCTTTCAGCTTTTCCCCCTGAGTATTATTAATTGTTATAAATGGCCATTACTATGCTGAGAGATATTCCCATTATACTCACTTTCATGAGAGTTCTGGTCATGAATGTATATTGAAATTTGTGAAATCCTTTTTCTGTGTGTATTAACATGGTCCTGTGAATTTTTTCCTTCCTTTATTAGATATGTGTCATGCTGCTTGACTTGTGTATGTTGAACCATCCTTGTGACTCTGGAAGGAATCCAACTGATCATTGTATATAATCCTTTCTATGTATTGCTGGATTAATTTGTTGATGTTCTTTTTAGGATTTTTGAATGTATAATCATCAAGGATATTGGCTTTTCATTTTCATTTGTTTTAGGTAGTATCTTTGGTTTTTTTAATCAGGGTAATGGTGGCCTCATAGGATAACTTTGGGAATTGTCCTTCCTCCATCATTTTTTTAAATAGTTGGGGGAAAGAGGTTTTAGTGAAGGCAACCAGGCATTTTGTTTAAGGGGTGTTTTTAAAATTATACATTTTATTTAACTTACACTGTTAGCTCTTTTCAAGTTTTCTGTGTTCTATTTATTCAGTGTTGGTAGGCTGCACATATCTAGAATCTGACCATTACATTAAGGTTATCCTATTTGTTGTCACATAACTGCTCATAGGGCTTTCATAATCTATTTTTGTATATCTGTAATATCAGATGTTATTTCTACTGTTTCATTTCTTACTTTGTTTGGGTCCACTCTGTGTATTTCTTGATAAGCCTGGCTAAATGCTTACCAGTTTGTTAATATTTTTAAGGAAAAAATAGCTCATAATTTTAGGAATTTTAACTTTTTTTTTGATTTTTATTTCATTTATTTTCAACCTACTAATTAAAGATTTCTCATACTAATGCCTTTGGAATTTGTTTTTATTTCTAGTTATTTTGGGTGGTATAAATGGTCCTTTATGTGAGGTTTTTCTTGTTCCTTGTAGAAGGCCATAATCATTCTGAACTTCCCTCTTAGATTTGTATTTGCTGCATCCCATACATTTAATGAAGCTGTGTTTTCATTGTAATTTGCCTCTAGGTATGATTTTATTCCCTCTCTAATTTCATCAATGACCTTGTTTTATTTTATTTTTTTAAAGGATGTGGTTTAGTCGCATATTTGTGCATTTCCTGTTCTTCTTTCTTGAGTTGATGCATTGTCTCATACTTATGTGTATGGAAAAATACTTGCTGTAATCTATATTTGCCTAAAGCTCCTGAGGCACTTTTCATGACATAATTTGTGGCTAATTCCTTTGATAACATCCTGTGCACACTTGAAAAGTTTATGTGTTCTGCTTTTCTGATGCCGTGTCCAATAACCCAGTTAGGTTCAAATGATCTAATATATTATTAAGACCTCTGTTTCCTTATAGATATTCTTCCTGGATGATCTGGCTATCAGAATAGTGAGGTGTTAAATTCATTTACTATTATTCTTTTGTAATCAATTAATTCCCTCATGTCTACTAATATTTCTTTATATTCTTAGGATATATGGTGTTGGGCCCATATATAATTTAATGAGTGTAATACCCTATTTTAATATGGATCTCTTTTTCATTATATAATCTCATATATATCTTTCATTGTGGCCCTTATTTTGAAACATATGTTGTATGAGTTGAGCATTGCAATCTGCACTTTCTTATCATTTCCATGAAATATCTCTTCCAACTACTTCCAGGCTGTGTTTATATTCCACCTTAAAGTGAGACATTTTCAGGTTTGAGGCCAAGATGGTGGAGTAGAAGGATGCTCGATACTCACCCTTTTCCACAAATGCACCGAGACTCACATCCACAGACCCACTCAGCTAACCAGAGTACATGCAGAACTCTGACAGAACATTGTCCTCTTCAATAGGTTAAGATGCGTAAAATCTGGTAGGAGAAAAGGAAGAAAGACAGAACAAAAGGCAAAGCAGAGTGGGACAGGTCCCACAGGGAGGGAGCTACAAAGATGGACTGGTGCTCATTCACTAGGTCTCCCTTCTCCAACTGAGATTTTGGCTGGACAGAGGGGGAGTCTCCAAGGCTTGGACATGTACATAGTATAAGTTGACTGACAGAAATACATTAAACAGTCACAGACACACACCCCAAAATGCAGCCCAGAAGCTGGGGGCAGGGCCATGCTGCACAAGCTGGGTGGAAGATGGGAATTGCTGAACTGAAGCAGTCTGGGGAATGGAGGGTGCTGTGTGCCATCCCTGTGGGTGTACAGGGCAGAACAACCTGGGCCCTCCATAAAGCAACTGGGCAGATTTGCCCTGTGGGTGGAAGGCTGCATTTCCCATCTCTGAAAATCCACAAAAGTTTCTAGGTGAAGAGAGCTGGGGCTCAGTCACAGCCACCATACTCTCTGGTGCTTTGCACCCAGGCAGCAGTGGGGGCAAAATCGGCATCCATGTCTAAGGACTTAGCATCCTTAAGGGCCAGATGGAGACTTCTCTACAGCCTGAGACAGATAGGATACTTCTGTCCTGGTTCCTCAGAGAACTTGCTTCACCAAAACAAACAAGTACCTGGATTTTGGGCCTGACCAGGGACAGGACTGTTCCTCAGCCTCCTTCGAGCCCACTTCTGGTGTATAAACCCGAGGCAGGCCATAGAGTGGCAAAGAGCAGTGGAGTGACTGGCACACTGAGGGGACGTGTGGTCCCCCAACTTTTCTGCTGGAATGCAGCCCCTGACCATGGTGATAGGAGAGGGCATGATGCCCACTCCTGCCTGGTCAGCCTGCAACATCTGACTGGAGCATCAGGCAGGGCAGTCACAAGCCAGCAAAGAGTAAAGAGATCTGCTCCAGATGCAGTGTCTGGGGTAAGAGCAATCTGCTTGCCGACAGGCACTGGGAGCAGCACAGTTGAGGGCTCCAATGGAGGGCATCTGAAAACAGGAAGATTAGCTTCCAAAACAGGATGAATACAGAAAGACTTCACATTAAATATTCAGTGTCCAGGAGGACACAGACCACCCCCTTGTTTTAATCTATTTTTCCTGATCCATTTTCTCTTACCCTAAAATTTTTGCTTCTTAGGCAATTATATATACCCCTATTTTCATCCCTTTGAAATATTTTAAAAATATTTTTATTATTATTATTTTTCAACACTCTGCTACAACTTGCACTTCTATTATGCATTATACAATGTCTTCAAACATTTATTTCCCCCTTCTTAAAATTCTTTGTCTCTCTCTCTCTCTTTTTTCTCTTTTCTAAGTTGTATTACTACATAGACACTAGGTAAAGAAACTCTTTTAGGTCCACAGTAGGTAACTGATACTCCACAAACCACAGTGCCAGAGAGGTAGGAGTAAGATGAAAAGCAGAGAAACCATTCCCAATTAAAAGAACAAGAGAAATCCCCTGAAAGAATGATCAGTGAAATTGACATCAATAGCCTAATAGATCAAGATTTTAAAAAAGAAGTGATCAAATTACTGAAGGAAATAAAACATAGTGTTTAGAGATATAAAATATGTTAAAAATGAAATGGAAGCTGTAAAGAAGAGCTGAGAAGAATAGGTAAACTCATTCACTGACATGAGGAATGATCTAAAGGTATCGCAAAGCTGACTAGATAATGCAGAGTTATGAATTACTGACTTAGAGGACAGTACAATAGAAAACACCCAATCAGAAGAGCTACAAGAGAAACAATGAGAAAGAAATGAAAAAAACATAAGGGACCTATGGGATAATAGAAAGAATGCCAAGCTTGGTATGATAGAATTTCCAGAAGTGGAAGAAAGATCAACGGGGATTGCAAAGGTTTTTGAAGACTTCATGACTGAGAACTTCCCAAACTTAAAGAAGGAATCAGATATCCAAGTACAGGAAGCTCAGAGGGCCCCAAACAGGAAGAAAACAAGTACACCATCACCAAGACATATAATTAAGATGGCAAGAGTCAATGATAAAGAAATGATCCTAAAGGAAGCAAGAGAATAGCAAAGAGTGAGTTACAAGGGAATCCACATAAGGCTCCCAGCTGATTTCACTTCACAAATACTACTGGACATAAGGTAGTGGCAAGATATATTCAGAGTCTTGAATGAAAAAATGATATACCCTAGGATAATTTAACCAGAAAGGCTATACATTATGGTAGAAGGAGACATTAAGGATTTCACAGACAGAAAAAATCTACAAGAGTTTAGCAACACTAGACCCATGCTAAAAGAAATATTGAAAGGTCTACTCTAAAAAGAAAAGCAGCAAAGCAGTAGGATGCTACAGAAATGTGAATCTCACAGTTGGAAAATTGATAACTCATGAATTATAAATTTAAATAAACACAAAATTTTAAAACAAGACATACAAATCATTGAGAGTGGGAGAGGGAGGCAGGAAAATAGAGAATTTTTTTTGGTCTTTCCTTTTAAAATTTTTTGTTCCTGGTAGGATGGGTTTAAGATCTTTTTACTATCAGTTTAATAAAAGCAGTTTTAATAATGGTCTAAAAGAAATATAAAAGGGTAACAACAAGACAAAAACTTATCAGGGTGTCACTAAAACTAAATGAATTTCATGTTAATTCAAAGGAAAATGATGAAATCATAATAGGAAGATGAAATGAACCAAGAGGAAATACCTAATTATCTGCAAAGATAAGGTCAAAATGCCAATAAACACAAACATATCATCAATTATTGTAAATGTTAATGGACTAAATGCTCCAGTCAAATGTCTTAGAGTGGCAGGCTGGATATAAAACAAGAACCTTCAACATGCTACATACAAAAGACCCACTTCAGGGAGAAGAACACATATAGATTGAGAGAGAAAGGAAGGAAAATTTATTCCATACAAATGGAAAAGCCAAAATTCCAGGTGTTGCAGTACTGATTTCTGACAAAAGAGTCTTTAAAACAAAGACCATAAATAATGATATAGACGGACATTTTATAATGATTGAAGGAGTGATACAAGATGAGGATACAACACTCATTAATACATATGCTCCAAATAGAGGACTACCTAAATAGAGTAAATAATTACTAACAGATATAAAGGGGGAGAGTGATGGGAATCTAATCATATTTGGAGATTTAAACACAGCATTAACATAACTGGACAGATCATCGAGACAGAAAATAAATTAGGAAACAGAGAAGTTAAATAATACAATTGAAATATTACACATGGTGGATATTTTTAGAGCATTGCACCCTCCACAAAATAGTAAATCATTCTTTTCAAGTGCACATGGGACATTTGCCAGGTTTCATGATATAATTGGGCACAAAAGAAACCTCACCAGTTTTAAGAAGATAGAAATTATCTTTACTGACCACAGTAACATGAAGCTAGAAATCCACAACAGAGAAACAAAGGAGAACAAAAGGAAAACATGGAGATTAAACAATATGTTATTAAAAAACCAATGGGTCAGTGAAGAAATCAAAGCTGAAATGAAAAAGTGTCTTGAGAAAAAAGAAAATGAATGCAAATCCACACAAAATTTATGGGACACTTCAAAAGCAGTGCTGAGAGAGGAGTTTATAGTGATACAGGAATTCCTCAAAAATGAAGAACAATCACAAATAAACAATTTAACCCACCAGCAGAATGAACTACAAAAAGAAGAACAAAAAAACGCCAAAAGGCAGCAAAAGGAAGGAAATCATAAATATTGGGGAGGAAATAAATATAATAGACATTGGAAAATCCATAGGAAAAAAATCACCAATCAAAAAGCTGGTTTTTTAAAAAAATAAGTAAAACCAAAAAACCTCTGGCCAATTGCGACAAGAAGAAAAGAGTGAGAGCACAAATTAGCAAAATAAGATAGGAGAATGGAGAAATTGCAACAAATAAAATAGAAATACAGAATATCATACGAATATATTATTAAAAGTTTATGCAACCATACTGGATACTCTAGAGGAGACGGACAATTTTCTGGAAACATACTGTCTACCAAGAGTGAATCAAGAAGGAACTAATCCCTTGAACAAGCAGAGAACTAGAAATGAAAACAAAAGAGCAATATAAAACTTCCCTACAAATAAAAGTCCAGTACCGGACGGATTCAATGAGGAATTCTATCAAAAATACAAAGAAGAACTCATACCAGCGTTTCTCAAATTATTCCAGAAGATTGAAAAGGAAGGAACACCCTCAAAGTCATTCTGTGAAGTCACAATCACCCTGACTCCACAACCAGGCAAAGGCACTACCAAACAAGAGAATTATAGGCCAATATCACTGATGAACACAGACGCCAAAATTCTCACCAAAATAGTAGAAAATAGAATCCAACCACAGAAAAAAGATTACACATCATGACCAAGTGGGGATCATGCCAGGGACACAGGGATGGTTCAACATATGTAAGTCAATCAATGTAATACAGCACATCAACAAGAGAAAGGACCAAAACGACATGATCATCTCAATAGATGCAGGAAAATCATTTGATAAAATTCAACACCCACGTATGATAAAAACTCTCACCAAAGTGGGCATAAAGGGAACATATCTCAGCATCATGAAAGCTATAGATAACAAACCTACAGCCAGCATAGTACTGAATGGTGAGAAAGTTAAATCCTTCCCACTAAAATCTGGGACAAGAC